>NC_084460.1:218772691-219401191 GCF_027409185.1 Cynocephalus volans | reverse complement strand
TGCTTAGAACAATCCGGACTTCTTACTGTGCCCTACATGTCTGCCCTTGATCATTTCTCCACCCCCTGTGCCCCTCTCACCCTTCCTAATTTCTGTCACACTGGTTTTCTGTCAGTTCCTTGAATGAATCCTGCTCTTTCCAATTACAGGGGCTTTGAATTTATGTTCCATCTACCTGGGATGCTCTTTCCCCATTCCTCACACGTCTCTTCTATTCTTATCCTTTGAAACTCTCCAAAAATATCAGTTTAAGAAGTGCCCTACCTCTGGTTCATATTCTCTTTCTCAGCCCCTCATTCGCCTTCTTCATATACTTATCAGATTTCATAGTTACTTCAGTTGAATACTTGTTTCTATCAGTGACAGCCTTTGACAGAGATAAAGTCCTTGGGAATCATGCTGCTCTTCCACACCGTTGTATCCCCAGTAATGAGCACATAGTAAAAACTCCTAAGTATCTGTTGAATGAACTTATTAATATAATGTTTGATCTCCTCAGTAGAATTTTAAAAAGAAAAATTTGATTTCTCTCACTCCCCAAAATAAATTTTAAAGCTACACAGTGAGAGTTCAATTTTACTAAAATAGGCAATCAAGGCTGATCATAATAGATTATTAACCTTCCAACATCAAAATTGATTGTGTTTATTACACTAAATAACCAGGTCATTGCATCCCTCTTGCTGTATTACTTTCTCGTTATCTTGGTTACCTCATTTACTTGTGTCTACAACGCTGGTTTTGTTTTCTCCATTCTCTCAGTCCCTATTTTGCAGATATCCCAACAGAGTTTTATCCTATGTATGCTAAAATTCTACACATAGATAACAGCATCATTTTCCAAGAACGCCGGGAACAGCCTCCATATGGACTCAGCGGGCCATGGAGCATAGCTTTCAGGCTGGCTGCAATGGTGGTGCTGGGGACCCTCTTCTGACAGCTACATGCCTCCCTCCACTCCAACAGCTCTGCATCATCAGGGAGAAGAGAAAAAGTCAGAGAGGGAGAGAGCCTGAAAACTCCCAGCTTGTTTCTGTCAGAACACATCAGTTCCAGGTCATGTTTCTGCAGCACGTGTGTCATGGAGCGAGCATGAGCTGTCAGTATGGAGCACAGAGAACTTCTTTGACAGATCCCACATCTGCATTCCAGACCCGTGACAGTAGGAGAACTTGTCGTTCCCCTTCACTGAGCTGCCTCTCCTTCCATCCGGACCCCCAGCAGCAGAAATCCTCAGTGTCAAGCCCTGGAAGAGCCCATGTCTCTGCTTGTCACATATATTTACAGGACAGAGCTGCTATATTCATAGTTGGGGATAGGGGCAAGGAGAGAGAAGCAGGCAGAAACAGCCCACCTCCCAGATGGTGCCACCTGTCATTTCACATCCTCATGGAAGCATGTTCAGTTCAAACACAGAATCATAAAAAAGTGAGCTTCCGAATTAACTCCTGTTAGTGGCAACCCCACATTTCTGAAAGTAGCTTTCAAGAAATGGGTAACAAACATTTTAATGAAAATTATAAACTCTACCTAAGTACTTATTACCTGTGGGTTCTAGTTTGTGGATATGAGGGAGTGGAGGAGGAAGGCAAATTTATTCATTCACTAACTGGTACTACACATTCTAAGATAAAAGCAGAAAGAAAGTTCTACTCAAATTGGACAGCAGAATGTAGTTTGAAGACCCTGACGCATTCTCTCCCAACTTTCCACTAAAATTCCAGAAAACCCAGAAAGAAATGTAAATCTTTTAAGGACTAGAGCTAGTATTGATAGTCAAGCTATTGACCAAATATAGGAGGAATTTCCATGAACTACAAGGATGGAGGAATTGTATTGAGAAACACATCTTGCAACCTTCTAATTCTTCACCTCCAGAAAGAGACCAAACCTGGCAACCCTGCTGCCCTCCCCTCTGGTTGTGGCTGGCCCAATAGGTAATGCCTGAACCAGCCACAGCAGAGGGGACTCTCTCTGTCCACAAAGGACATGAGAGCAAGTGGGGCTGTTGCTGACTAACGGTGAAGGGCAGGGTAGGAAGGAATGACAGCGAGGAGAAGCCCTAAGAGAGGTCCATGCTGGGAGTGGTAATGTTGCATGTGTCTTGGAGGTTCCCAGTGTCAGAGCACCTGGCCACAGGCCAGCAGGTCACAATGGCTGGAAGCATGTGGGGGACAAGGATCTGGTCTCGGAGCCATGCACACAATCCTTCCTTCCTTCCAGGGTAAAATCATTTATTCATTCAGTCAGTATTTACTGAGTGGCTACTATATACTAGACAGTATTCTTGGCACTGGGTAAACAACCTACCTTCAAGGAGCTTACCCTCAAGTGGAAAATAAAAAACAATGTTGCCTTTCAACCTTAAAAATTAACTCCGAAAGAGGAAATGGAGATAGGGTCTAGAAAGCCCTGAGGAGGTGACATCTGAGGAAAGACTTGGAAGAAGTGAGGTATGAGGCCCATGTGAGAGTCGGGTATATTAATCCATTTTTGTTGCTTATAACAAGATACCTGAAACTGTGTCATTTGTAAAGAAACAATATATATTGCTTACAGTTTCAGAGACTGGGAAGTCCAAAGTCCTGGAAACACATCTGCTGAGGGTGTTCTTTGGTGGTGGCTTTACAGCAATGCAAGGTATCACACAGTGAGAATAGCAGAACAGAGAAAGAGAGCTCCTCATGCATTCTCCTTTTAAAGCACTCAGAACCATGCCCATGACCACCAATAAACAATCAACTTATTAATCCTTTTACTAGGGCATGGTCCTCACAATCTAATCACCCCTCCAAGGCTCCACCTTTCAATTACCACAACAGGATTCCCCACCCTCTTAACACTGTCACAGTGGAGGTTAAGTTTCTAATACATGGACTTTGGGGGACACGATTCAATCCACAGCAGCAGGGGAGAGCATTATTAAGACCAAAAAAATCAGAAAAGTGGAGGCAGAAGTAATCTCAGAGTCTGTGTGGGTGGAGCAGAGTAATCAAAGGAGAGATGAGAAGAGAGGAGACAGGTCAACAGGAAACAGATAATGGGGGTGCTGGATTTTACTCTGTTATTTGGAGAGTTTTGAAAGGGGGAGTAACATGATCAAGTTTACATCACTTAAAGATCATTGTGGCTACTGTGTTGAGAATTTACTGAAAGGGAACATAAATGGAGGAGGCAAATCAGTTTGGAGGCCATTGCAGCAGGCCAGCCCACAAATGGGGGTGCCATAGGTTTGAAGATTAGCTGTGCGGATGTTAGAAGTAGTCACATGCAGGATCTAATTAGAGGGCAGAGGTGATAAGATTTGCTATGAAATGGGTGTGGCAAATGAGAGAAAGAGAAGTATTCAAGATGACTCCTTGGTGCTGGATGAGAGCAAGTAAGTAGTGGGGCCATTTACTGAAATGGAAAAAGCTGGGGAAGAAAGCACCTTAACATCATACCAAAAGTGGAAAAAGACACAGCAAAAAAGAAAACTACAGAACAATATCCCCCAATGAACACCAATATGAAGATCCTCAATAAAATACTAGCAAACAGAATCCAATGACATATTAAAAAGATCGTTCACCATGATCAGGTGGGATTCATTCCAGGGATGCAAGGATGGTTCAATATATACAAATAAATAAACACGATATGTCACATCAACAGAATGAAGGAAAAAATACTATATTATCATCCGATAGATACAGAAAAAGTGTTTGATAAAATCCAACACCCCTTCATGATAAAAGCCCTCAACAGACTAGGTATGGAAGACATGTAACTCAACATAATAAAGGCCACATATGACAAATCCACAGCTAATATCATACCGAATGGACAAAAATTGGAGGCTTTTCCTCTAAGACCCGGAACAAGACAAGGATGTCCACTTTCCACACTCTCTTATTCAACATAGTACTAGAAGTTCCAGCCAGTGCAATAAGGCAAGAGAAAGCAATAAAGAGCACCCAGATTAGAAAGGAGGAAGTCAAACTATCCCTATTTGCAGATGACATGATCAAATACACAGAAAACCCTAAAGGCTCAACCAAAAAATTACTAGAACTAATAAATGAATTCAGTGAAGTGGCAGGATACAAAATCAACACACAGAAACCAACAGCATTCTTATATGCCAATAACAAACTATCTAAAGAAGAAATCAGGAAAGCAATCCCATTCACAATAGCTACCAAAAAATGAAATACTTAGGAGTAAATTTAACCAAGGAGGTGAAAGACCTCTACAATAAACTATAAAGCATTGGTGGAAAAAAACTGAAGGGGACACAAATGAATGGAAAGATATCCCATGTTTTTAGGTTGGAAGAATTAACATCATCAAAATGTCCATATTACTCAAAGCAATCTATACATTCAACACAATCGAATACCCTATTAAAATACCAATGACATTCTTCACAGAAATAGAAAAAATGGTCTTAAAGTTTGTATGGAACCAAAAGAAGACCTCATATAGCTAAAGCAATCTTGAACAAAAAGAACAAAGTTAGAGGCATCACACATACTATAAAGCTATAGTAACCAAAACAGCATGGTACTGGCATAAAAGCATAGAAATGGACCAATGGAACAGAATATAGAGCCCAGAAATAAACCCATGTGCTTACAGCCAACTGATTTTTGACAAAGGTGCCAAGAATATACAATGGAGAAAGGACAGCCTCTTCAATAAATTATGCTGGGAAAACTGGATATCCACATGCAGAAGATTGAAACTAGACCTCTATCTTTCACCATACATAAAAATCAACTCAAAATGGATTAGAGACCAAATGTAAGACCCAAAACTATGAAAGGACTAGACAAAAATATAGGGGAAATGCTACACAAAATGGGAGTGGATAGCACTTTTTTTGAGTGAGACTACAAAGGCACAGGCAACTAAGGCAAAAATATACAAATGGGACTATGTCAAAAAATGCACAAATAGGGAAAAGCTTCTACACAGTAAGGGGCACTATCCACAAAGTGAAAAGACAACCTACAGAATGGGAGGAAATATTTGCAAATTCTTCTTCCAACAAGGGATTAATATCCAGAATATACAAGGGATTTAAACAACTCAACAGCAAGAAAAACACATAAACCTATTTAAAAATGGACAAAGGACCTGAACAGACATTTCTCAAAAGAAGACATACAAATGGCCAACAAGCCCATGAAAAAATGATCAACATCACTAATCGTCAGGGAAAAGCAAATTAAAACCATAATGAGATATCATCTCACCTCAGTTAAAATGGCTACTTCAAAAAGACAGAAAATAACAAATGCTGGGTAGGATGTAGAAAAAAGGGAACCCTTCTACATTGTTGATGGGAATGTAAACTGGTACAGCCATTGTGGAAAACAGTATGGAGGTTCCTCAGAGAACTAAAAATAGATCTGCCTTAAGACCCAGCTATCCTACTACTGGTTATATAGCCAAAGGACATGAAATCAATATATCAAAAAGACACCTGCACTCCCATGTTCATAGATGTAATCAACCTACGTGCTCATCAATGGATGAATGGATTAAAAACCCTGTGATATATATACATAGTGGAATACTATCCAGCTATAAAGAGAAATGATATTCTATCATTTGCAGCAACATGAATGGAACCTGAAACCATCACGTTCAGTGAGGTAAGTCAGGCACAGAAAGACAAATACTGCATGATCTCACTCATATGTGAAATCTAAAAAAAGGAAAAAGTGGTTCTCATAGAAGTAGAGAGCAGAATAATCATTACCAGAGGCCAGAAGGGAGGAGAGGCAGGTGGAGGGGGAGGAGAAGGGGTGGAGTAATGGGTACAAAACCATGCTACGTATGCTAAGTGAATCACTGTGCAGCATATGCATGGATATGTATATGTATCAAAACAACACACTGTACCCCACAAATATGTACAAGTAAATGTTAAAATTTAAGAAAAAGAAAAAAAAAATGGTAGGAGCAAGTTCAGGAGAAAAGGGGAGGAGGGGACATGGGGACAACAAGTACAGACCACCCTTTCAGGAAGTTTGACCGTAGAGGGAAGTAGGAAAGTGGGGCAGAAGCTAGAGAGGGCCGCAGGTCTAGATCTAAATTTTCTCTTCTTTTTCTAGCAGAAGTAGAGAGAAGATCAGTTCTCCTCACACCTGTCACTATGCACTTTCCATTTTACCACATATATCCTCACTTCATTTGAACTCAGATGAGAAATTATGACTAACTTCATAGCTGGGAGAGTGTTTGGTAAGATGGGCGCTATTATAGCACACTTGTATGCCAAGATGGGAAAAATATCTAGTAGAACTGAAGAAATTATTGATGATATAGGACAGGGATGGACAAACGACTGTTGCAGACCAAATCTGGACTTCTATCAGCTTTTTAAAATGAATTTTATTGGAATATAGCAATAGCTATCATAAGGCCCACAAAGCCTAATCTAAAATACTTGCAACCTGGCCCTTTACAGAAAAAGCGTGCTGAACCCTGATGTAGGAGATGGGGGAAATTGGAGGAACAGCGAACCTGAAGAGATAAAAAGAGTTGGGATTCTGGGTACAAGTGGAAGCAGTAGCCTTAAAGAGGAGCAAGGACATTTCCCCTTTGTAACTGGAGTGAAGGCAGAAGAGTGTACACATGGTACATGAGGAAATCTGGAGGTGGTTTACCAGGTTGGTTTTTTTTCTGATTGTTTCTTTTTTTTTTTTTTCCATGAAATAATGTTTCTTCCCTCAACTGAGAGTGTGGAGGGAAGAGTGTGTTGGATCTGAAAATATGAGAAATTAATTCGATAGCACCAAGGGAAGGAGGGCGGGTGAGTAGAGACACATCCAATCATTTGAAAAAGAGTAGATCTTCCCTTACTGGAGAATTTGCAAATTAAAATAAATTAACATGGGACCTCAAACAATCACTGAAGATCAAGGGAAAAGGAATAACTTCACCAGGAGTTCAAGAAGAAAATAAATAGGAACTAATAAATTATTACAAGATATTAATGTCTAGCAAAACTTAAAACGTGTGCTTTCAATGGCCCAGCAATTGCATTTTCAGGTAATACCCTAGTTAAATGTGTAAAAATAAGTAAATGGAAAAATAACCTCATGCAAGGACTGTCACTGCAGTCCTCCTAGTAAAAGCAAAATGTGATAACAACCCATATGTTCACAGCAGTGGTACAACCAAATTAATTTGGTTGTACCACTGCTGTGATGGATCTCATTAGTATATATGTAGATATTGAAAACATAATGTTGAGAAACATTCAATTCGCAAAAGATTATGCAGAGCAAATAATTTATATGACATTTACATACATAAAACAATGTTAACTAATATGCATTTAGTAAACATAAAAACAAGGACTAGAATCACAAAACTTATAACAGCAGTTAACTATAAGAAGAAAAGTATGAAGAGAAACATGACTAGGGAGGGGTTGATAGGGAACTTTAACTTTATGGATAATTAAATTTTTAAAAGACTAAATAAAACATACATATTAATATTTGTTTATTCTGGGTGGTAGGTACACAGATATTTATCTTATCCTTTTTATTTACTTTTTGGTGTTTAAATTATTTTTTCAAAATAATAAATTATAACAGTTTATAAATATTTTGAAAAAACACAAAAACTGGAGCTGAGATGGGTTTAAAAGACAGTAAACAGGAGGGGAATCACCATTATAAAAAGGTCAGTGGGCAGGGACACTGCAGTGGGTCAGCCGCAAAGACCTTCACCCTTCACCTCCTGGTTAGGGGCCTGCAATCTGAGCCCCAGGATGAATTTCCTCTCCTCCCTATCATCTGGCTGGCTCCACTTCATCCTTCATTTCTCAGTTTACACCCCCTTTTCTCTAGGAAGTCTTTCCTATTCTGTAAGGGTGAGTTACACTTCTGTCCTTTGTCCTTGAGAAGTGCGCTGTGTGTACCTCAACCCTGCAGCCTTCATCACTGTAGCATAATCCCTTGTTCCCGTGTTTGTCTCCCTCGGAGACTGCTGGCTCAGAGGGTGAGGGGCTGTGTGGAATCCATCGTTACAGCTCCAGCTGGCACAGTTCCCAGACTGATACTTGTGTCTTACATTTTTGCTGAATTTTGTAGATTCTTGGCCCAGACAGAGCAGTGCAGTGAAGATCTGCGCTGGCAGAGGGCAGGAAAAGGGTACTGGATGCCTGAGGATGCCAGCAGGAAATGGTCAAGACAAACCATTGACTGAAAACCTTTTGATGGAGCTGGACTTGCATTTCAGAATTGTTAACATCTAAAGCTGATCTTTACTTATTTTTTTTTTTAAAGTAGACTCATTTAATTTTTTAAAAAACAGCTGCTTTTCAGGCTTGCTTTTCCTC
Source organism: Cynocephalus volans (assembly GCF_027409185.1). Taxonomy (NCBI): domain Eukaryota; kingdom Metazoa; phylum Chordata; class Mammalia; order Dermoptera; family Cynocephalidae; genus Cynocephalus; species Cynocephalus volans. The sequence continues at coordinate 219,392,847 of NC_084460.1, read as the reverse complement.
TTTGTTTTATCTAAACACACAAGCAGGGAAAATTGGCTCAGAGATCATTCAAAATTGGATTTTTCTTTTATAGCCTCCACTCAAAATCCCCCATTTAACAATTTTTCCACATAAAGAAGCCAAGCCTCAGCCCTATGGAAAGCCTCCTATAGACATTTTCCCATTGTTGCCACATTGTCCAATTTTGGAAAATGTAGGAACCACATCAAACCTACCTATTTTAGTAATGGGGAAAAGGTGGGTGGGGGCGTGATGGGAGTTGCACAGAGTGAAAACCACACCCCCCATTAGGTTTGACCTCAACCCATCCCTAGTTTTAAAATTAAAGCCTAATATTGATGCCACTTGGCTTGAGAGCTCCTAGTCAGAACACGTCAAAAGACACGAGCACCACTGTGATTTTTGAGGATCACGTTTCTGGGACTTAGACATACAGCTGGGTCTAAGCCCGAGGGGTAGGTGGTGCAGTTGTTCCTGAGCATTCATTGTCCCCTCCCCCACTCAGCATGCTCCCTCCCCGTGACTTGCAGCGCCCCCTGTCCAAGGAGGAGTGTACTGCCCTGCCCTGCTCATTGACCATGACTTGACCACATGACTTGGCTTTGGCCAATGAAATGTCAGCAGAAGTGAACTGTGCTGTTTCTAGCAGAGAGCTATAAGAGGGATTGCGGTTTTCCTCCAAAAGTCTTGCTCTGCTTGCCCTCTAGTAAGAGAATGGCATGTTGCAGAAAGAAGCTGCATTTTTAGATTGAATTTCAGAATGAAGATCCATGGAGATAACTTGCTGCTGATATATAATGTGAACACAACACATTCTTTTTTTTTAAGAAGCCGCTAAATGTTAAGGTTGCTGGCTACCATGGCACAGCCTACTGAAAGATGACAGTGAATTTAAAAATAGTAATAAATTAAACATTTGCTCCACACAGTAGGCACCAGGGTGCTGCTTGACTGCTTCTCTACCACCTAGAGCAAGGTGTTCTTGTAGAAGGTGAGAAGGAACTTTGCCATAGGCTGGCCTTTTTTATTCTGCAAGGCCAGTTGCTGCAAATATCCTGTTTCTGGTACACAAGCTGACAAGAAGCCTTGTGGGGTATTTTTTTTTGGGGGGGGGGTTGTTTTTAATCTCAGAGATCCAGAATTTTCTGAGTCCAGGACAAGCTCCAGCATTCCACCTAACTTCCCAGGGAGAACTTTAACAAATTTCTCATCTGGTTGCAAGTGACCTTTGTCGTTTGAGCAGAGCAGATTGATTTCTATCTTTTCTGTCATTGATTAGAAGTACCAGAATTTCTCAAATTATTATTATTTTTTTGTCTTATTGATTTTGCCATTAGTAACAACAGTGGCTTCTCCAGGAAGATAGAAGGCCTTTGATCAAATATTCCTTGAATGCGGGTGTAGCCCAGAGCCTGCCTGTCGTTATTCTATTTTACAGAGCAAGACAAGAGTTTTATAGTTACAGAGAAAAAATAAAACAACAGAGTTTCAGGGAAACATGGTGCTCAGCAGGGGTGTCATTCTTTAGGAAATACAGAAATCTGCCTAAGGAAGGTGATAAAAATGCCCTATAAACACTGGAAACATAGAATGAGTTAAATCTTGTATTCATTTAATTTTAGCAAAACCAATACACTATTTTATTGAGCACATATATTCTGTATATCAAAATAATTCTCCTTCAGTATCAAATATGCATATGCTGTTGAGAATTCAACATGCTGTTCTTATTTGCTATTATAATAGGCTTGATAGTGCCAGTAACATGCTGTATGACCCACATTAAGTCACATTACTTCTCTGTGTATACATGTCCTCATCCATAAAATGACCTGAAGATGCTTGGTTTAATTATCTCTAAGGTCCATTGCAACTTTCAATAATATGAAACTTCCTGATTCTGTACATATCAATTGGTCATTTGAATCTGCTGTAGTTTCCTTGAGCCTGTCTTACTACTTCTTTATTATTATTATTAATATTTCGGCTTTGAAAATAAGCACTTTCCCTTACCCAACAGTCACTCTGGTATATTTAAACCTAACATTGATTGTCCCTCAAATGGTATCCCTACTTTGCAGATTAAAAAAAAAAAAAAAAAAAAAACAGAATAAAAATTGCAGACTTGCAGAGGGCAGGGGCAGGGTGTTGGAGAGGAGGATTTTCTTCTGCCTGAGGATATTAAGTGAATTAATCCAAGTTGCCAAAGAGGACAACCCTGAAGCCACTCTTAACAGAATTTCAGCATCTGTTCTGCACAAGGCAAAAGTGTTGCTTTCCAATGTATTCCCAGCTTTTCTTCAAAAGCCAAGTCCAAAGCTACAAAAAAAGGTGGTGATACTGTACCTCTCAGTTGGTGGAATAGAGAGAAGGAAGTAAAATCAGTCACATCAGAGCTAACATAGCCCGTGTTTGGTAGAGCTGAGGAATGATATATAGGCTTGTTGCATGCCATTCGATTCATGGTCTGACACATGGTGGGTACCTCAAGCCTTCAGTAAAAAGTGTGTCTTGTAGGTATAGGCAGTGTCGAATGTCTCCTGGAAGGTAAAATGACTTGTTCCCTGAGCATCCCTCCTCCCAAGTAATTCTAGGATGGGCAAGATTATTAACCCCTCTTATTCATGAGTCTCCTACTTTCATCCCCTGAGTTCATGTGAACATTCTTGTTAATATCTCCAAATATGAGGGAAAAAAGAGAGATCTGAAAGATAAAATATTGATGGAATACCAAGTTCAGAGAGGGTGTCAGATATAGACACTTTCGTACATTGTTGGTGTAAGCCTAAATTGTCACACCTTTCTGGAGGGTAACTTGGCAACATAGATCAAAACTTTAAATGCATAAAACCATTATATTTCCATTAGTTGTCCTAAAGTTATCTCAAAAGGGTGCACAGGTGTTCATTGCATAATTGTTCATGATGGCAATATCTGGAAACAACTTTTAGGATATGCTGAATATGAACCAGTAGGGGGATGGGTTAAATAAATTAATGTAATACATACAGCCACTTAAAGAATGAAACTCTCCATGTGTGGACAGCAAAAGATGACCCAAATGTACTCATTTTAAAAGGTATACTACAGAGCTTGTTTTCTACATGTATATGTAAACACATTCACATAATTATCTGAATATAATCAAAATTGTGTATACATTAGAAAATATATAAAAGCATACTCAAGAAATTACTAATAGTAGTTATAACTGCAGAACTCGAAAAGGTGGGAGTAGAAGGGAAGACTTTAGTTTTCTGATAAAAACTTTTCTACTTAACTACTTTATATTTCAATGTTCATGCATTATCTTTGTGTAAAAATTTTTCAAAGTAAAAAACTACAAACAACTAAAAAGAGAAGAAAATCATCAAATAAATTATGGCACACCATAAAATGTAATACTAACCAACCATTAAAAATTATTTCCGACAACTCTACTTCCTGAAAGAAAAACGTTTGTGATGTATTGCTAAATTTGAAAAGCAGTTTACAAAGTAAAAAGAGCAAGAGGGTAAATGTGAGAACCACTGGAGTCCCTCAGAAGCACACTCCAGGTTGTGTTCTGTCACACCACTGCCAGCGGGGTGCCCAGCACACCCGTCAAGAAAGTACCATTTATTTGATGCTCACCATGTGCTATGGGCCTACATAGCTTATGAGTGATCCTGACAAAATGCTCATTTATCCCCATCTTATAAGCAAGGAGATTGAAGATTAGGGAGGGTAAAGCTTAAGTACAAACTCTGCCTTGTGTTCCCAAACCAAAAGATTTGTGGAGTAATCAACAAATCAAAAAATGATGGGATAATTGAAGACAGATTACAGTCCTACATCAGACTGAATTGGTATAAGAGTGAATATGGAATTCGTAATGCAAGAAGAAATCCGTACCTTATCACAATACCTGAGCAGTGAGGGGGAGTGGGCTCTAGACCAGGAATTGAGTCCTGATTTCTTGACTTCAGGTATACAACAGGAGATAAACACTGGAAGGGTCATTAGTGATCACAGAGTTCACTGTTTTTCAAACTTTAAGTTGTAACCCTCTAGTGGGTCATGAAATCAATGTAGTGGATCAAAATCAAAACGTTTAAAAAATAGTGAACTGGAATAGGATGGAATAGAGACAATATTAGAGCATAATATAATAATGCATATTGTGAAGGCCGATAAATATTTGCGAAACATTTTAGTTATATTTTTATATACATAGAAATGTGTGCATTGAGTCACACTGCTAAGTATTAGTATGCAAGGGTACTTCACAAAGTTTGTGGAAAATGGAATACAAAAATAATAATACAAATCTTTTCACGAACTTTTTGAAAACCTCTTGTAAATGGCAGCCGGAAACGTTTTAAACCACTGATTTGATTTCTATTCCTTCATCAGATGATGACCCTGAGATCTAGAGGAATTAGGTGGTTCCTTTAAGACCATAATATCCTCTCTACAGAACCTCACTCCATCTCATGCTTCCCACTCACATTCCTTGTATTTTAATATTCCCATCTTTCAGATAGGGCTAATGGTATTGAGCTCACCTGTCTGACAGGGCTATTAGGGAAATGAAATTATCTTAAAGCACTTTGAAAAGATAAAGTATGTATAAATATGGAAGCTACACCCCTTAAGACTCGCCATGTTACTAATACAGGATGGGCTGCTGGATGCTGGCAGGACCCAAAGTCACCACCTCTGTGTCAGAAGCACATGGCAGGTTTCATGACATGGAGAGGGAGAATTCCATGTCCATGCATGCTGATGGCTTAAAAAGCATGTCCTCACTTCAAAGATAATCCACAGGTAGGGGGAGAAGCACGTGACATAGCGTCAGCAATGCAATACGACAGCGAGTACTTGTGGAGCATCCAGCATCACTGTCCTCCAAACACCTGAAAGCAATTTCCTTCCAACTCCAATTCTTGCTCTAACTGTGAACATTTAACTCCAAGAGGTCTACTAAATTAATAAGAAAGTTGTCATTGTGATGCAATTTAATGGTTTTTCCAAAGCATTACTCTGCTCAGTTTTGTACTGAGTAAACACTGCTGCTTTTCTTTCATCTACCAATGCAATTTTATTGCAAAATTAGAAAATTTTTTCTCTCCTCAGGATCATAGGGAATGTCCTCCTCTTCTCCAGTTTAAGGCACAAACATTTGATCCCTCCCGGCACTTAGCTGTGATCACTTTTGCTGTCAGTCCTTTTGATTTGTGATGATGGGCCCAGTGAGGGCCCAGTTAATAGGACTCTTTTCTATAGATCTGATACTGGGCATTCCACATGCACAGTCAAAACACTGTGGCTGGATATTGGATATCCCAAAACAAGATGTCTTCACCCAAAACCAGAACAAGGCTGAGAAACTAACCAGATATTTCTACATGGTTGAGTTTCCAAATTTTGCATATTTGCCACCATTGGCCCAGGCAGTGTGTGTTCTGAACATGGGCAGTTCTGAGGACATCCTTAAAGAGACATAGAAAAATCACGCCAATAAATGCAGTACATTTTTGCAAGTTATAACCTTTTTCACCTAAGTTACTCATTTGCTCTTTAAAGCTGGTTTGACTTTGATGTGCTTCTCTTTATCCTATTTTGCTCTGGTCCCACTAGGATTGGCCTGAGCTAGAATGCCCATTTCTTGATTCAGGCTCCCATTTTTAATCTCTGCCTATCCACTTGCTCAAAGAACAACCGGAAAGCCTTGACCCACTGATTTCTAAGGAATGCTTTGCCCCCACAACTAACATGTTCTGAGGGGCTCGTGTGCATGGACTACATGATAGCTCTGGATCTATGAAGGCTCTGCATTTGTGTATCTGATTTTTCTCTGTAACTTGTGATCTTTCCAGAGGATTCAAGCTTTCTGCTCTCCGTTTCCATGAAAGGCAATTTAGACCTCTGCTTGGTGTCTGGTCTGAAAATGGATTTTCCATTGGGCAGAAACCCTGGCATCATGACAATTCTTGTGTAACATTAAAAATATCCCAGCCATATCCCTAAGCTGCAGTCAACTAACATTGATGCTAGATCACTTATTTTACAATAAGATATTTGTTAGGGATAATTAGTCCACACTAAAATAGTCAGGCTGGGTTCCCTTTTATTCCAATCAATTTCTCTACCATTTGAAATAAGTCAAACAAGTCTTACGAACTCCAGACCTAAATCGGATGACACCCTAGGTTTATCCAATTCAAGTCAACAGAAATTTAATTAGCAGTTACTGTGTGCCAGATATGTGCTAGATGTGGAAGGTTCAAAGATGATATTGCCTGTCCTCAAGAGGCTGGCTAGGGGAGAGAGCATCACATGCACAAATCCAGTAACATTTGTCATTGAGCTCACTGAGTGCTAGGTCCAGCACTAAGAGCTTTCAATGATCTTTTTTGATTTTCAATGCAATGTGAAGAAATTTGACTGAGGTCACATAGCTTTTGGATGGTTGAGCTATGACCTGAGACCAAGCCTGCTGATGCAAAGCTGATGCTCATTCCATTTCACAATTCTCTTTGTCACTGCAGTATATGCTGTATTTTCTGGATTTATAGCTCTGATTGTAAGAAAAAGCCATTGGTTTAGTAACGTTTCAGAAAAAACAATGTACACCTTTTTTTTTTTTTTTACCAACTGCAAATAGTATTTATTTATCTCACAATTATGTTCTATTAATAGTCAGAGTTTGAGTCTAAGCCTTCTTCCTATTTATAGTTTTCTGAATCTTTTTTTTTAAAAATTTTTTTGGCAGCTGGCCAGTGCAGGGATCAGACTCTGTACCTTAGTGTTATCAGCACCACACTCTAACCAACTGAGCTAACTGGCCAGCCCCTGAATCATTCTTGACCAGTTATTCACAAACTTCTGAGAGAACAGAGAGATCAGGAGGAAGAAAGGGGAGGGAGAAACCTCTTGATGCTTTAGTATTCAATGGAAACATTAAAACCTCTGTTCCTTCTTAGCATATTCCCACATATTCAACCAACGTAGATTGGAGAAGAGAAGCAGAGAGGCAGGAAATGCACTTTTCAGCATCTCTCTTCCTCCAGGGAAACATGCAGCCTGCAACCCCTGGAATTAAACAGACATGCTGAAACAGAAGTTCCCTGGTCAAACGGTACCTTATCACAGACCAGGCAGGAGCCTTGCACCTGCATGCTCCACTGCCAGAATGCCAGACAAAGGTGGGCTCCAGAAATCCTGCTGGGAGGCTGGTGGGTCACCTGTGCCCACAGGCATTGGCTTCCCTCCTACTCAGACCTGAACAAACCTACGCTGGGCTCTCATCCAGTGGGCCCTCCAGACACAGGGAAAGGAAGCAGTACATGTTAAAGCTTCCTGTCTGCAGGAGGTAGCGGGCCATGGCTTCTTCAGATGTTGGGAGAGGCAGGCTTTCAGCCGTGCCTTCTGCTCAAGCAAAGCCCTAACCTTCCAGGATTTTCTTGTCAGGACTTGATCCTTCGTCAGAAGTGGTCAGATCTCCTGTGGATGGAAATGACACAGGTCTTTCTGGTAGAAGACCAGAAGATGCTCCACCAGTTTCTGTATTGTGGAGCATTTTGTGTTCTAAAAAGGAAAGAGGGATATGTCCTAGTGCAGCCCATAAAAGCCTAAAGAAACTCATAAAGGACCCAAGTATTCTAGGAACAGTGTCAGCTCAACTGTTCCTTGGTGGCAAGCAACCAAAACTGACTCAGCTAACACAGGACTTTATTGGAATAAAAGGGGGGTGGTTATAAGAATAGGAACTCAGAGAATCCAATGAGAAAGAACAGGGCTGGCTGCTGGTGTAAGGCCTGGCTCTTGCTGCTTTGTAGCTCTTGGCTTTTGTAGCCTGAGTAACAATTAGAAGACAGCCAGTTCCTCCAGAATAACAACTTTCTTTGTCAAATGCTCATCTTAGAATTAGAAATTTCTTGATTTTGATAACTGCACTGTGGTTATGTTAGAAGATATCTCTTCGTAGGAAACGCTGAAGTATTAAGGGGTAAAGAGGCATGAGGTTTGCAACCTTTCTCAAAATGGTTCAGAAGATAAGTAATAATTATATCATTAGCGAGGAAGAAAATGATAAATCAAATGTGGCAAAATTTAAAAATTAATGAGTCTTCTTGAAATATTTCTGTAAGTTTGAAATTGTCTTAAAATATATAGTTTTAAAAAAAGAGTCTTTAAAAATTATGATCACTGGACCTTCTCATCCAAGATCAGTACAATTCAATCTCTGGGGGTGGTATTCCACCATTGGTAGATTTTAGAGCTCCCCAGAGACTGCTCCCTTGTTCTCGGCCAGGGCTGAGAACAAGGCTCTAGGAGGCCCAGGCCTGCCCTGGGTTAACAACTACACTTAAGAGAAGTCTCCAAAGTAATAACAACCATTAACCTAACATATATAGTCTTAACTGTTTATTATATTTATGCTTTTCATTATAAAAGTAATATAACCACATTGCATAAAAATTGGAAAATATTTTTTTAAAAAAGAAAATAAAAAGATTATTATAACATAGGCAATGAGTACTTTGGTTTATTTTCTCTAAGTATTTTTTAATGTACGTACTTGCTTCCTAAATATTATGATACATTAAACATACGACTTTAGTGCTATTTTCATTTGACATTGAAAATGTCTTTAGAGCAATCATTTTTGATGATACCACAGCAAGTGCACATGTTACTGATTTAACTATTCCTCTCCTCTTGTACATTTAGTTTGTGCTTTTTTTTTTTTTTTTTTGAATTACAAATAATGCTACAAGGAACACATTTGTTCATAGCAGTGTTTTTATATTTTAGGCCATTACAGAACTAGGATTATTGGGTCAGGATATGTCCATTCTCATAGTCCTCAACATATATAGCTAAATTGCTTTGCAAAAGAGCATTAACAATTTATGCTGCAATGAGCAAGAGATGCTAGTTTTGCAGCATTTGATGTTATACATTTTTTGGTGCAAATTTAATATGTGAAAATGTGTCAGAAGTAGGCCAGGACTAGCAGAAGGGCAACCTTGGTTTTAACTCTTCTGTCACTAATGCTGTGATGCTTTGAGATTGTTCCTTAATCTTTCTTCATCATTTTGTGAATTTACTCAACAAATGCTATGGAGTACCTATTGGACTCCAAGCACTGTTCTCAGTTCTGGGAATATAGTCACATTGTGGGTTGAGATCCCTGGGAAACAAGCTCTGAGATGGAGAATAGTGTGCAAGAGCTAGATTAGGGAGTGCTCTTGGGATCCACACCCATAACAGGGGTGGCAGTAAGTTGAGGGGGTTCTCTAGTGTGTATTTCTATTTGCTGTATGAGGCAGAAAGAGCACCTTATGTAGGATCAGGCAGAGGGAAAGGGTGGGCTCAGCGAAGTTCAGTCAAGCCTCAGGCAACCCCATGTGCGGCTGTGAAGATGGGGGATGCCTTCAAAGGTATCCCAAGGTGTGGGAGGAGGAAAGCCTTAATATCCCCACTTTGCGCAGTGACTGGATGTGGGCTGCCCTGGACAGGGGACATGGCCTTGCGTGAGACAACTGTCTTTGGCCCAGTCAGCTCATGAGGAGGGCTGGGGCTGCTAGCTGAGAGCTGTCAGTGGCAGTGCTCCTGGAAGTTTTGAGGAGTCTTTCATTCCTGAAGGGAAATCTGGATAGTGCATTGCAATGTCAATACAAGTGATGAGCAAAGCAGACCATGGTCCTGGCCCCGTGGAGCTTAGAGCCAAAGCAGAGATAAACAGACACTGATACTACAGTTTCACACACACTCACACATGCACTCACTCACAGTGACAAACAGAAAAGAACCGTGAAAGAAAAGTTCAGGGTGCCATGAGAGTGGGTCACAAGGGGACTTTGAGGAAGTGATATATGAGCTGAGACACAGATGACAATAAAGGGGGTAACCAGGTCAGAGCAGGTGAGGGGTGAAGAATCCATCTGGCACAGGAAAGAACACTGCACGAAGGCCTAAGGCTGGAGGAGGCAGAGGGTTCAAAGAATTAAAGAAAGCACAGTGGCTGGTGGCCTGAGTCAAAGGTGCGTGACAGGAGAGGCCATGCAGGAGGGCAGTGGCCACTCGGGCACTTTTTAGGCCAAGGAGAAGGCATGATTTCCCACCCCATGAACAACGTAAAACCTTGAAGGGTATTAAGCATATGGGTAACATCATCAGGCTTGTATTTTTAAAACTATTCCTGGCTGTGAAAAATGGATTGAAATGCGGCAGGTAAGGATGGGAGAGACTAATTAGGATGCTAGGAAAGAGGTGATCACAGCTTGGGCCAGAGCAGTAAAAGTGGACATAGAAAGAAGTGAATAGACTTGAAAGAGGTAAAATTTGATAGGATTTGGCAGCGGATTGGATTTGGGAGGTGAAGTAGAGGGACGTGTCAAGAATGACCCGTGTCTCTGGTCTTCACTATTAGATGATGTCGATGCTGCTCACTGAGATGGGGACACGGAGGAGGTTAGCTGCTGAGTAGATGACACATTTGATTTTGGTCGCTCTTGAATTTCAGGTGCTTGAGGTTGAGGTGACATACAAATGATATGTGGAGTAGGTAATTTGGAAAGAGCATTCTAGAATTCATAGGAGAAGTCTGAGGAGGAGAAATACATTTGTCAGCCACTGGCAAATGGCTGGAAATTTAAATGGGAAAATCGCCTGAGGGATATTATAGAGTGGGAGGGGGGCTTAGCACCAAATCTTGAGGAAATGTGATATTTAAATTTGTTCAGAGGAGAACAATCCTTCAAAGGAAGGTTCTCTAAGTAGGAAAGAGTGGTTCTTTGAAGCCTGTGGAAGTGTTTCAGCGGCGGGGGGGGGGGGTAGTCAAATGTCGAAAGAAGCTGAGAAGGTAGATGAGAAGGGGACTGAGAGGTGACCACTGGGCTGAGAGCTTGTCCTCCATTAGTGAATGCGCTGGAGTCGGAAGGCAGGTTGGAGGGGGATAAGGAGTGGGTTGTGAGGAAATGAGGACAATGAGCATGGACGTCTTTCAGGGGGTTTGGCTGTGGCAAGTGGTAAGGAGAGAGGGGTAGCTGGAGGAGGAAGCAGGGTGTCTGTAGATTCTGCTTTGTTCTGCTTTTATGATGTGTGAGTGTGGGTGGGACAGATCAGTACAGTGGAAGAAGCTGAAGGTGTGGGGGTGCAGAGTGGGAGGGTGATCGATGCAGTGAGGCCCCCGGGGAGGGGGAGGGCAGGATCCCATGCACTAACTTCGCCCGTGTCACTGGAGGGGCAGAGAGAGCATCAGGGCAGATGGAAGCAGGTGCACGGTTTGGTGGCAGTAAGTTGAGGGTGTTCTCTAGCGTGTATTTAGTGAGGGTTCTATCTCTAGTGCATATGTACGAGGCAGGAGGAGCACCGTATGTGGTGAATGAAGGGAAAGTTGGAGGTTTGAAGAGAGGGGAATGAAGGGGTTGAACTAAGTTCTTTGAAAAGTCCTCCAGCCCTGAGTGCCTGCAATGTCCAAGTTCAAGGCACTGATAAAACTCAGTGTTGGTGGAAGCTGAGAGCTGAGATGGGCTCTTGAGGCAGGGTCCGGGCAAGGCATGAACCTCTCAGCCAAGACCTTTGCACTAGAGGGAACATCTCTAATCCCCTTCCCCTCCTCCACCATGCTGACTTCTTAGATCCATTGCTCAGTAACACAGTTTAAATGAATTATTTCTTCCTTCTGGGCAAGTTGGGTATCATCACTGGACAGGATCAGCTAGAGGAGGATAACCCTCCAATTCTTGGACATAAACTTGGCAGGATGGTGACTGTACTACATATAGGCATGTATATGTATTTAAATAAATAAATTTATAAATAATAGATTAATTTACCAGACCAAACTGATAGAACAGGGTATTGTTCTCTCAAGTATCTTCTATGTACCAGATACTTGGAATAGAGCAGAGAATAAAAGGGAGATATTATTCATCTTCATGGAGCTTACAGTGTGGTAGAAAGTCATAATAATAATGAATTAAATAATTGTAAGTGAATAAAGCGTCATGAGGGAGAAGTTTAAAGTTCCACGGCAGTTCATCAAAAGAGGGCTTCACTCCCTTTTAGAGGCGAGAAAAGACTCCCCAGGGAAAATGATATTTAATCAAAGACATGAACAGTGAGAGAGTGTTAGGCTAGTGAGAAGAGTTTGCTTGTAGGGAGGGGACAGGCATCAAAGGGTCATGGACATTGAGTTTTAGGAAAACAATGAGGTCAGTCTTGGGAGAAGCTGCTGAATTACTGTAGATGAATATAACCTGAAAGTGGGTGTCAATGGAGCAGCCCATGGTTTATTTCTCTAGGCTGGTTTTCACTAAGGCTGCTTCTGTGATCATCGTTATTTATCCCTGATGGTGTTTTAGCCCATCCTATCTCTTAGCTAATGGCTGCCCATCAGAATCCGCTGGGGTAGGACAAGCTTTAAAAACTACCCCATGTTTTCAAGCACCCCAGACCAACCAGATTAGGATTTGTAGACATGGAGCCTGGTCATTACTGTTTTTTGAAAGCCCCCAGGAAATTCTCATGGGTACTTGGCTCTGAGATCCACTGCTGTGGGGTTCTGAGGGACATGGGTGCACTGGGCTTTGGTCTTGGGATATCAAATCTCAGATTTCAGAAGGAAGGGCAGAATTAGGAGAGGAGCACTGGCATCCCTTGACTCCACCCTCTGCCAGAAAGTGCCACCAGACATTCCTCCTTCCAGCAGGTCTGACAGATTTAACTCGTGCCCACGTTTGACTTCGAACAGGCTCTTGCCTTTTCCTTGCATGAAATTTGCACTAATCTTAGTAACTTTGGCCTTATATCCTCACTTAGTTTGTTTATGGGACTCCGATTGTCCGTCCACACCTGTCCTCAGCGCTGTCTCCCTGGAGGATGCGCTCCCCAACGCTCCTGAAGTTGGAAAAGTATTTTTATCTGCCGTCATCTACAATTTATCATGCAATCTGCTCTCTTAGGCCTTTTAAAGGTTGCTCCGCTCTTACAGCTTTCTCTTCCCTTTGTGTAAGTACCAGGAAGAATGCTGAAATATGTTAACGTGAAAGTATCCAGGATCATGCTGAAAAGGAGCATCTCCTAGGCCAAACCCAATGTCCACCTCTGTGGTCCCAAAGCTGAGTTCCCTGTCTTCTGAGGACTTGGGGTGGTGTTTGTCTACCCTGTTTGTTCAGTGGACAGGACCATGGAACAGGGGAGCTGAGGAGCCTAGTGCGAATCAGATTTCCTGCAGGCTGCCTTGGTAGCTCGGAGTTCTTGAGGTGTCCCACTTTCTTTAAAATGAAGGTGGATATGAGCCAGCTAATCTAGTTGGTCTGGGGTGCTTGAAGACATCGAGCAGTTTTGAAAGCTCCCCCTACCCTGCGGGATTCTAATGGGCAGCCATTAGCTGACAGACAGGAAGGGTAAACCACCATCAGGGATGAATTATAATAATCACAGAATCAGCCTTAGTGAAGACCAGTCTTGAGAAATAAACCATGGGCTACTCCACTAGCACCCCACTTTCAAGTTACATTCATCTACAATTAATTAGCAGTTTCTCCCAAGACTGACCTCATAGCTTTCCTAAAATTCAATATCCGTGACCTTTTGATGCCTATGTTACAAGCTAATTCTTTTCATAGCCTTATACTTTTTCACTTTTCATGTCTCTAACTAAATATCATTCCCCCTGGGGAGTTTTCTCTCACCCTAAAATAAAGGCATTATCTTTACTCTGGAGTTCTCAACATTTTCAACTCTAACCTCACCTAAACACACCACCTATGATGTTGTTCCAAATACTCTAAATAGAGCTTTTCTGTTCTTTTAGAAGATCTGACTTTGAAGAAAGAGCTCAGGGGAGGTTTGATTGCAGCGCATTTCACGCTGGTGTCAGGCTGTCTCACATCAAGGAGGGTGTGTCTCTACCCAATACACTTGGTATTTAGGTCAGTGGCAAAACATATACAGGGTCATTAATTAATTAAAGATATTAAAGTCAAGGATAGGCCCAATGCCTTGAGTGTTTAGAAAGACTTTAAAAGTAGGGATAAGCCCAGTGCTGACAAGTGTCTGGGCCAAGCCAGGCTGAGTGAGTCATGAGTGAGCCCAAAAATGTTCTCTCCCAGCACTGAGGTCTACTTGGCACCTCTTCACCCAGAATACCTCAAGCACCAGCCCTCTGCCCAAACAACTGGTCTTTACATTGAGCTGTGCGATGCACCCCAAGTTGCTTGCAGTCCTGTTTTATGACTGGGAGAAGCTGGGGTGGGGGCTAAGTCTTGCCAGCAGGCAGCTGCGAAGTCAGACCAGTAGCGATCGCCCAGTGAACACCAGTGAGCAGACAGATGGGGTGTGCTCAGACTCTGAGTGCAGACTTCATGTGACCCCCACACGCTTCTGTGGGTAGAACTGGTCAGCCCATAAATCTATTTTTAATTCTTCTCAGAGATGAATGGATTTATCGAGGGTGTGACTTTTTTTTAGCCCTTTCTTTTGCATCATGGCTACATTCTGATGGAATTTTGTTCATTTTGGCTAAATTCAACAGAGTTGCTTTTCAGACACACCTTCCCCATTTTGACAACACGATCCCTGTCATCTCCCCAGGAGGACATTAATGAAGGCCTGAACTCCAGGCATAAGGATAACAGAGTTTTGGGTGGCCAATTTCTGACACTGGACATGCCATTAAACCCTTGGTAAAATGGTTTCTGAATAACTGATAATTTTTTTGGCAGTGATTCTGAAAATGACTGTTTTCCCAGAATATTTTTCTTCTCAAGTTGGAATGGACAATCTATGTTTCCATCAGGCTCGCTTGCTTTCTTGGCAATAGTCTGCCCTCTCCAACTTCTATTCTCTGCCCTTCACTACATGACAGTCCTTGTGTTACTGCCAATCACACAGTGAGAGTGAAGGAAAAGGACACCTTTAAATTATTTTCTATCACCCATGTCTTCATTACTTTGAGCATCAGAGAGGGGACATTTTGATGAATTTTATCTTTTCTTTAACACAAGCAATGTGGCATTCTCAGAGACAAATAATATGGGTTCTTTGGAATTCTTTTCCCTCTTGTGTAAAATAAACGGGGTGAACTAAATGTTTTCTAAGGTCCCATTCACCTCTAACTTTGTAATCTGAGAAATGGCTTTTTAGGAAACATGCCAGAGAAGGGTGGAGCCATCACACGTGTCAGCCTGGTTACAAGTGTGTATAAAACAAAGAGTCCTGGATCAGGAATCAAAGTCCTTGTAGTATAAACTACCAGTGGGATCTCCCTTAACCATTCCAAAGCTTTAGCTATGAAAATGGGTCATGTTGACCAACAATGTATATAAAAGTGCTTTGAAAATAAAACTATATACAAAAACCAGGGTTGCTGATAGGAGAATAGAAAAGAGGACCCCTGAGAAGTCATTTCTTAGCTTATGGATTTTAGGTCGCCACTAACCTTAAAATATAGCTACATAGAGTCTTTTCCCCCATCCAATTCCAGCAACTGCAAAGGAGTTAAAATTTGCCAAAGGTAATAACAATATAATAATAATTTACTAATAGGAGAAGCCATGATTAGCTAAAGAGAGAAACTGCTCAAAGTCAAGTCTTGATTTGAAAGACATTTTGGGAATCTGCATTGGTTTTGTAACACCAAATCATGTTAGAAATTTTTATATTTAAAAAAATTATAACCTGTTTTCCAAGAAATTACAGTGGCGAGAACTCCAAGCTGAAGTCAAGATGCTTCATATTCACGCCCTAGTCCTGCCGCAAGTTGCTGTGCAAACTTAGAGCCTCTAAGGTCATGTTCTCCCAGTTCCAATGGAGATTAAAATAACAGATGCTCAAAGTATCTTCACATTGTTCACTCTTAGTGATTTATTAAAAACGTCTGTGAATGCTCTTTAAGTCTCTCAGATAAAAGATACTATAATATAGCCAAGGTACCACATTTGACTTTACATACCCGGTATGTCCTAAATTTTGTTGGTACATAAAATCTTATAAATTTGTTAGGAAAAAACTATGAAATTCATTTTTAAAGTGAAGTATCCTTTTTAAATCCTCAAATTGGGTAAACATGTCTATGTCTTCAAAATCAGGTTTTCTAAGAGCACAGTCTACCTGTAGTGCCATTTACATTAAACACATGAAGCTATTCACAGAGGTTAATGGTAAGAGCTATCTTCATGCAAGTGTGACACTTTAAGGAGCACCAACCATGTCACTGATCCAGAACCTCATAGAAAACCTCTAGCTTTAAGAAAGAAAGAAACACTCACAATAATACATTGAACTTCCAAAAAAAGTAAAAAAAATTTAAAAAATAGAGAACAGAACTGTGGTTATTAGAGGTGGGAAAGGGGGAAGAGGAGGAGGGTTAGCAAGAAATCAGTTAAGGGTTACAAAAATTGATTACATTTTGTAAACATGACTATACAAATTATCCTGATTTGATCACCACATATTGTGCACATGTACTGATATTCAATTCCATACCCCACAAATATATATAATCAATTATGTTTCAATAAAAAATAAATAAATAATAAAGATAGAAGAAACAGACTGTGAAGACCAGGAATAAATTTTTTTGGGGGGGGAAAAAACCTCTAACTTTGGGGGAAAGATATATTTTCCTGGAACTTCCAAACTATAGGGGCTAAAGAATAACAAATAAGCTGAAGTTTTTCAAGGTTGCTTTCAATATCTATTGTTTTACTAAGAAAAATACAATAAATTCATTTTATAGATAAAAATGGCATTTATATTATTCCAATATTTGTTTCCTGTTGCAGAAGAAACCATCAAGGGAATATGTTTCTATTGTATCATTAACATAATTCACCCCAAGAATAAAATGATTTAAAAATAGTGGGGTAATATATTTATACACACACATATACATATACATACATACGTATATATGTATATACATGTTGAGTATCCCTAATCTAAAAATCCAAAATCTTAAATACTTCCAAAATCCAAAAATTTTTGAGCTTCTACACGACACTCAAAGGAAATGCTTGTTGGGACATTTCAGATTTCAGATTTTTGGATTAGGGATGCTGAACCAGTATTCTGCAAATATTCCAAAATCTGAAAAAATCTAAAATCTAAAATACTTCTCATCCCAAGAATTTCAGATAAAGGATATTCAACCTTTATACATGTTTGTGTATGTACACACACACACACACACACACACGCATGTAATCTTTTTATAGTTCTTGATTTAACAAAGAAATCTTCTAGGGAAACTGTAGACCTGATTGTAAGGTCTCTAATCCTTTGATTTGCTGTAGCACTCACTATCTGCATGAATCATTTGGCATGGGTGAATTGTCTTGTATCTTTTCATGCAGGTATTTCTTATCTGCACAACTAGAAAGTGAAGGAAGTTCCTGTGGTGCTAAGCCTGATGATTTGCACATAACCTGGGAGCATTAGTCATTGATTGACATGTGCATTTGTAGGGAGAAGCCTGGTGAGGTACACTTAAAACCTTTATTCATTGATTTACAAAATGTACAATATTTACAAAGGTTAGGCATTAATCCTATATTGACATGAACACTGTGAGAAGTCTAAAAATAAATATGTGGCACATAGGTTAATATACACATCGTGGCTCTTTACACTACAAGCCATCACAAATGGTAAGATTTAGTGGAAAGTTTAATGTGATAGAAAAGTCACATGGCTGACCAGTCCTGGACCTTCCACACAAATGGCCCTTCCTCAGCTCCCTGAGGCTAGGAATGGCAAACAAATCATTTTCTTTCAAGAGAGTTAAACACAGCCATGCTGACAGACACACCAGATGCATGCAACAGCATCTGTGCAGAGTGCAATAGCTCCCGGTGATGTGGATGAATCTACACCTTTGTGCATCCTTGTACCCTAGCCAGGAAGGCTTTGGTGTGCTCACTTTCTCATTAAGAGCCCATATTTGGACTTTGTCTCTTATTCAAATCGCATGCAGTACTTGGAAGATGTCAGTGGAGTGTGACCATGCACAGAAATGGTATTTGTACAACATCAAATTTTCATTGTCCTTCAGCATCTTTAGATGCAAGATCAACTGTCTCCTCTTTAAGCAAGAGGGATGAATAAGAAAAACATACCCCCATGACCCAAAGAAAAAAATTCTGGGGACACATGCAAATGGCACCCTGCAGATGCAGGATGAGATGAACTCCCTGTGATAAGATGGACAAATTCCCATGAAGTCAGGCCTGGAATTCTTCCTAGGGGAGTAATTCCACCTTCCCTTCCACTTCAATTTATAACCTAAATCCAAAGGAAAAGGCTTCATGTTATTGAGCTTCTTTGAGCCTCAGTACCTTCATTCATAAAGTGTAAATACAGTAATATTTTTATAGGGTTCTTGCAGGGATGATATGTCCTAACATGTAAAGTGCTTAGCACAGTGCCGGGCACATAGGAGGTGCTGAATAAATGTCCTGCTTTCTCTCTCTCTCTCTACACCCCCATTATCAGCAACATATTGATAAGCCCATCAAACTCTGAATTTAGGCCACTTGATGAAATTTAGATTATTCTGTGTCAGAGTTACTGAAGTCAATTCATATTTGGTCCCTGAGGGGGTCTCATTTTATGAGCCAGAAACATTTTCCTATACAGGGGAGATGGAATCTGACAACACCATCCTCTTTATCAGTCATGGCTTTACCAAGTTTCACACAAACACACTCTAAAACCCTGCACAGAAACTCACACCACTGATAGTTACCACCTGAATACCTCTGGGACAGCACAACTGAAGAAACCGTGAGCAAAAGCTTTGAGGCAATACATTGTTCTTGCTCCCAACAGGTTGACTTTTTTCAACACTGGTTCAAGTACTATAGATAACTTTCAACAAACATATATTACAAGCTCTGCCACTGTTGAAAAATAAGTATTCTAATTTGATCATTTTGTTCAGAATAAAGAATTTTTTAGAATATATTTTAGTTTCTAGTTATACCATATAAAAATAAATATTGTTTAAATGATTTACAAGGAAGAAGAAAAAACTGTAACTTGGGGTGCTAAAAATATAGGAAGGATGGTGAAAATTTTATCATCTACTTCAAAAACAATATCTAAAATAAAAACTTCCCACCGGTCTCCTTGCTGGTCTCCCCGTCACCTCATGGGTCCACCTTCTTCTCATCCTAGCATATTATATTTTCTTTCCCTAGAGACAATCTAGAGACAATTTAACACAGAACCTTCTCCCTAAAGTTGCTGAGAATTTGGAAGGGAAGGGCTCTTCAAAATGAACTAGGACTAACACATCTTCCTTTCATTCAGAATCCTCTCCTGTCTAGATGAGCTAAGTCTGAAGAGAACTTCACATCTGGAGAAAATAACCATATCCTGATTTCGGACTCTTTGGACACCACTGGCTCAGGTGGAATACAGGATCTCATGAAGCATAATTAGGTGCCAGGTCAAGGCCCACTTTTACCAATCATACAAAGGAATAAACCTAGCCACTTTATAGATGTTAGTTCCATTAAGCTGTGAAGAATCCTTCCCCTGCTACCCCCACAAATACACCTAAATTTTATGATCACCTCTCCATCTTCCACATAGATCACAGGCAAAATGATGGGACAAATCACTTACTACTCTTCCAGGGACTTGGTCAGAATCTCCAAGGAAACAGTACATTTATTTTGGAAACAAAAGTTTTAAAATTCTAAAGCTATAAATAAATTCATGAGTGTATTTTAACCAGTGGTTCTTTATCTTTCTCTTGAAAAACACTCATCTATGCATGTTCATATAACATATCCCTAACATCTCAGAGGGTCCCAGGACCTCCTGCAGCTCATGCATGTATTCCAAATTAAGAACCCCAGCTCTCAATACATGCAGAACTATTTCCTGGAGTGAAACAAAGGACTGTGGTATAGAAGTCAGGGTCTGTATGAGGGGCAGGCTGGCTTTGATGGGGTCTTGGTTAGACTTGAAATGACTACACTGGAGCAATGCTGGTTCCTCATGGTGAGTGGTAATGCTGGGCCATGACGGCATCTGCACGTGCTTGGTCTCACACGTGGTTCTACTGTCAGGCCAATGACTCATGCATGACTACGGACCATCTCCCTGTGGATTGCTACTATACACGGCGCTGTGGAGCTGCTATAATGTGAGTCCCAGCCACACCCACAAGCAGGACACTATCACTGACATGCAGTGTGGATGCCCATTTGTCTGATTTATAGGTGACGTTGTGGCAAATGTGGCATCAGTTTCATTTCGGGGGAGTGGCAGGTTACAGATATTTCCTTCACAACAGGAAGTGCAGACCTGCAAGGGAAGAAGAGAAGAAAGAAGGGTGATTTGAAGCCAGCAAGTCTTGGAAAGAGGCAGGGGTTTTTGAAGGAATTGTTTCTCTCACAGCAAGACTCAAATAAAAATTACGTGTTCTACAAAGGAGATGCCAACCCTACATTCAGGAAGAGAGGGAATAGTATTTCATTTAGAAGCAACATGATCAGAATGAAAAGTCCTCAGCCTGAACTTCAGGGGATCTGGGCTCTGTTTTTGACATCCCACCATGTGGTTCTTACAGAGGTTTGTAGCCTTCCCGGGCCTCGGCTATTCCGGCTATGAAATGGGAATTACAAACTTGCCTTTCCTTTTTCAAAGAGGCTCTGACACTTGAGGAAGCTGTTAAGAGGGGAAACTTTCATTTGCCAAGTTTTCACAGTGGAAGTGAACTGGCCACAATCAAAGTAATTTAAAATTGAATATTTACTTTGGTTAAAACTATCTGCTATTTTTCTCCATTTTTGTCAGTGAATTCAAGTTTGAAGGGTTTTCATTTATGCAGTTACTCCTGCTTTATACCACTTTACTCCTGGATCATAAGAAAGAAACAGGTCCAAGGGGTTATTGATAGAAATAATTCTAGGTCACGGCTACACACAGTACAGACCAGCAGCTTCAACATCAGCTGAGAGCTTGTTAGAAATGCAGAATCTCAAACCTCACTCCAGACTTAAAATCTGCATTTTAACAAGATCCCCAGGTGATCCATATTCATAAGATGGTTAATAGCCTATGAAGTCATTATCCCACAGAGACTGGAGTCTTTCGTCACAGTTGACATGGGCTAGGAAGGCAGTATAATGTTGAGGAGAGAGAATAGAAGTCAGAAGTGAGTTTGAATTCTGTCTTTGTCATTCACTAGCTGTGTGAGCTGAGCATATGACATAACTTCTCTGATCTTAGTAAAGAGGCCATAGTAATGCCTGCGAGCCAAGCCCTCCTTGCTGGAGGATCAAGTAAAGCTCTTGGTTTCACCCTTCATATTTCAAACTAGGAGCAAGTAGGCAGATTATATTTTAAATTTTAATTCTTGGTGTATTTGAGAAGTTATTTGAAAATTTGGTGTCTGCCTTCTTAAGAGAAAGCAGCCCTGACTGACGGTGCTGTTGCAGGATACTGAGAGTGGGAGCTGTGCTGAACCACCAGGAAGGCAGCCTGACAGTACAAGTGGGCTGATGGTAAATTAAGGCCAAGGCCTGCTATGCGAAGGGCACACGCACTGCCAGCCCTGAACCACCAGCCAGAGAGTCAGGGGCATTCCTTGCTCCAATAACGAGTCAAGCTGCCTCTCTCTGATTCTTTACATGCTCCTTCAAGACTGCCCCTGAAGTTCATTTTACACTGAGATGAAGTTTAAGGGGAGCAAACACACAAGGGAGATGGTTCTCTTGTCACCTATCTAATGACTCAGGAGCCAATGGAGACCTTCCTCAAACTGGCATCCCAGTAAAGACACGAGCCCCCACTTTACAGAAAGTTATCAAAGCTCCATGGCCATAGCCTCCTCTGGTGAATGACTGTTGGTACATCTGCAGTGCTTCACCAGGATGGACATAATCAGCCCTTTGCTCCTCTTCCTTCTGGGACATTTATTACTTTCTTCCGAGTGAAGAAAGAGCTTATAATAATTTTTAATACCCTCTTGGTATGTGTTTAAACAATTTACACGAGTTGTCCTATGCTCTGGGGAAAATCTGTATTCTTTTAGAGCAAACAGGAAAGGAAGCATCTTTTCACGATGGTTATAAAGACAGTCCAAAGAGCCTACACTGGGGAGTAGGAATCTGCTCAGGAGTTGGCACTTGTCTGAAGTGCAGGGAGGCTGACTATGCAGTACCGGTCACTTGCTTTGTTGCTCAGACCTTGTGTCCTTCATGCTCGGAGTCTCTGCAGCCAGTGGATAAGCACTCTTCCAGTGGGACGCAGCGTTTGGTGACAGAGATGCTATTTCCTGTGACTTCCATTGTGTGCTGAGTGTAGCAGTATCTGGTCTCTGTCAACAGAGAAAACATGTTTTAATTGAGATGGGAAATGTTAGTCCAACCTGCCTAAAAGAAAAACAAGAGGAGCATCAACACTCTAATTCCTGAAAAGATCTCACAGCACATGGGATGTCTACTGCCTCAAGTTTATGTCTGATCCCGAAGATCTCCTTGGAGAGACCCACTTCGCCACTGTAGGAGGACAGCTTCAAGGAACATCGACCTCTTTGCCCATTGTCATCCCCATAAACCAAGACGTAGTGGTATAGCTCCTTGCCTTTCAACAACTTTTGTCCCGTACCGAGTTTTACTTTTAGGGGATGAGAAGTTTGAAGGGATTATTTAGGAAGTAAGAGTCACAGAGTACAAAGAAAACAGTGTTAAAAGAAGTGAGGCAGGTAACAGCAGTCTTCCAAAAGATAAAAGACTGCAGCAGAGGCTGGGATGTGCATGCGCGTGTGTGTCTGTGTGGAACAGTTAGTCACAAGTGAGAGCAGGACAATGAAAAATGCATTCATTTTATCTGGAGAAAATGACTCTATCCAAAAGAAAGAACTTCTTGCCAATGAGCATAGCCGGATGCTAGGATGTTTCACAGAAGACTAAACCAAAAACGAAGGTTTTCCAGAACTGAGGAGCTTCATTTCTTCCTAACATGATTTCAGTGTCTTTCTGGAATGACAGATGAAGACCATGATGGGAGTTTCCAGAGGTCCCTCTACTTCTTATGAGTCAGAAAACTTGAGATTTCATCCAAAATTCCTTGAGGAATTTTTCATTTGTAATTTAAAAACTAGAGAAAAATGGCTTTGTCAGTATAATTCGTTAAGGCCTCCAGGCAGTGTTCAGATTTCTAAGCCTGGGATTTAGGAGAATGTTCCTGCTCTACTTTCACATTAAAAAAGAAAATGAATAATTCTTAAGAAATGTCACTGAGCTGTTTTTCATCCATATCTTGGATCCAACTTTGCATGCTTTATACATTCTGAATATTTAGTGGCTAATGTGGAGTTATGGCCTCCTATGATATTATTTATTAGGCACTAAAAATTCACTCCCCACTAGTTTCTGTCATGATTTTGGCGGCTTTTAACCAAAGTACTAATGTCCGAAGAGGAAAGCTTAAGAATTTTAGGTGCTGATAATGAGCTAATACAGACCACATTGATATATCTTGGGAGTCATGAAAACTCAGGGGTTTAAGTCTTCCTAGACACCCCCATCTAACAGGAATCCCAAATGGCCTCCGATTACTAAGGGCAGCAAGCTTCCCAGCAGTTATGCTGTTGGTGGATTTGCCTGGGCAGAGTCTACGTCAACAACACCCTCCCCCAAATGCTGTCCCCATACTGCACCCAGCCAGAATTAAGTTGGTTGGAATCAAGTTGAGGCAGTTTGGAGCTTGCTCAGGATCCTACAGAGCTCTTAGGACTAGGTAAATAGTTGAAGGTTTTACACCTGGCAATGATTCTCACAAAGCCCTAAACTATTTTTAAATTGTAGGGACTGTTTTTATGATGAGGAGGAGGCAGCAGCTTTTCTCTGATTTTTTTGTTAAGCCTTTGGCAGGTATTGACGAATAGAGGCCAGTGGCCTGAGAGATTTACCACATCTTCTGAAGAGAACTGGTTTACTTCTTTGGTATCAGACTTGGACATTTATGGCCATAATAGGTACCCTTTCCTACCCCCACCCCAATGTCAAATGTTCTACAAAGCAATAAAAACAGGAATGTTCTTATCTCCTGTCTCCTCTTCATGCGGACAACTCGGAGCAGCTGCCAGAAGTTTTATTGCTCCAAATGTAAATCTGAGTAGATCAGATTATAAGTGTACTTAATAAGTAATCACTACATGGTTTCAGTTTGGAAAAGGAGGTTTGTACTCCAAATAGTGAATTACCTTGTTTTAAATAAACCTTACCATAACAATTGGTGAACTTGATATAACCACGTTTTGTTCACATTCCTGTCCATAACAAACTCTCTTATTAATTTATTAATGAGAAGCTTATTCCATTAAATGAAAATAGAGACAACTGATAAAAATATTTTTTCAGGAAAATATGCAAAACCCTAGCACCTAAGAAGCCAATTCTTGCCGCTCTGGAGGGAGAAGGCAGATCAGGGATGACACTGGGTAATAATTTTTTTTTTATATTTCACCAAGTCCAATCCATAAAACAAAGATATATCGAGAACACTGCCATCACTTCCAGCAGTAGAGACCTCAGTTCTGAAACATTAATCCCTCAAAAGTATCCACTCCACTTCTTATCTTACAAAACCCCTAGGTGAGTTATGAAATTTTAATGTAGAAAAAGGTTCTGTGGTTGAACAAGTTTTGGAAATGCTCAAATAAAGTTGAATGGATTTCTTCAGTACACAATTTATGAGAACCTTCGATGTATATTGTGATCTTGTGTGTTGGGGGAGAGTGGCAGAATTTCCCAAACAGATCCAGGTGGGGCACATGCTAGGTGGGCTTATCACTGGACTGTGGTAGTAATTAAAACCGAGTTTCAGCCACAGAGCATTGCTGTCCATGCATTTTGAATAATCTTTGAGTTAGTAATGAGGTTATATGAGAACCAAGCTTGCTGATAACTTCACACTAAAAGGATTTCAAAGGCTTTTATCTAAAAGATAAAAGATGGATTTGCATTTCTACTAGGTTAGTTTCAGCCTCTAAAATCTCATATTCTGTAACTGCATGGTATTCCCAGAGTTTGTGAAACAAAAGTCTTTTTCAGTAAGATTCTGAGGCATTCAACTAAAATAAGAAAGGAGAAAGAGAACTTAATCAACTATTAGAAAACACAAAATATAATTTTCATGAAATACACACACACCCCCGCCATAATCTAGTTCTGAAATTTAACAATAATTCGAAGCTAACTGCAAATTTTCATTTATCCAAATATTCAGTTTCCATTAACAGAAACTGTATTTAAACAAAATATACATAAAATGATTTGAATTAAAATCAGACATTAAAAATGCCCAACTCTCAGGTAAAAGGTTTGCTCACCACACAATTATTCTCGGTGGCTCCACTTGTTTTGGCTTTTTTATAAACATATATAATGATTAAAGTGATGTTAGAGAATAATTATCCCGGTGCAAGAAAATTAATGGGAGGAAAATAACTTTAATAATTACAAATTATAGTGAAAAATAAAAGGCTAGTGACATCTGTCTGCACTCTCCCTGCCCCAATTCCTCTTCACATCTGCCACATTACTGCCATGCAATGGCTCTTCCCTTAAGTGTCAAAATTGATGCCCTTTTCCCATGTCTGACCCACAGGATCTCTTTGTGGCTATCTTTCCTCCATTGGATTTTGTACCCTTGTCAAAAATGAGTTGGGCACATTTCCAAGTCCTCTGTTCTGATCCATTGATCTATGTTTCTATCCCTCTGCCAATATCACAATCTTGATTACTGTAGCTACATAATAAACTTGAAATAGGTAGATTGATTCCTCCCACTTGGTTCTTTTTTTTTTAGAAGATGTTTTAGATATTCTAGTTTCTTATCTTTTCATGTAAATTGTAAATTCATCTTGCCTATATCTATAAAACACTTTGTTTGGATTTTCACAGGAATTGTGTTAAACCTGTATATCCACTTGGGAAGAACTGACATCTTTACCATGTTGAGTCTTTCAATCCATGAATATTGTACATCTCTCCATTTATTGAGATTTTCTTTTATTTCTTTCATTGGTATTTTGTAGTTTTCAGCATCGAAGTCCTATGTGTGTTTTGTTAGATTTACCTGTAAGTATTTAATTTTTTGAGCAATTATAAATAGTATTATATTTTTAATTTCAGTGGCTAAATGTTAATTGATTATATATAATTATTATGTGTAATAATTGAGTTCTGTGTCTTATATTTTATATCCTGTGACAATGGTTAACCAACTTGTCAGTTCTAGGAGTTTCTGTAGATTTGTTGGGATTTTCTACATGAAAACTGATGTCATCTGTGAAAAGGGACAGTTTTATTTCCTTTCTTATTGATATGCCTTTTATTTCCTTTTCTTGTCTTATTCTACAGGCTAGAACTTTCATGATTATATTAAAAATGGGTGGTGAAAGCAGACATCACTGCATAGTTCTCCATCTTAGCAGGAAATCATGTAGTCTTTCACAATTATGTGTAATGTTATCTGTAGGGTTTTTTTTTTTAAAATAGATGCTCTTTATCAAGTTGAGGAAGTGCCTCTCTATTCCTATTTTTCTGAAAATTTTAAATCATGAATGGTGTTAAATTTTGCCAAATTATTTTTTTGCATTGGTTGATAAGAACATGTGATTTTCATTATTAGTCTGTTAATATTGTGAATTACATTGATTGATTTTCAAATATTAAACCAGCCTTTTATCCCTGGAATAAACTTCACTTTGTCACTGTGCATACTTCTTTTTATATATTGCCAAATTTCATTTGCTAATATTTTGTTAAGTATTTTAGTGTCTATTCATAAGGGATATTAGACTGTATTTTGTATGTTTTTGTTTTTTTTATTACTGTCTTTGTCTAGTTTTGGTGTTGGAGTAATTCTAACTTCATAAGTTGAGATATGTTCTTTTATTTTTTGGAAGACTTTGTGTAGAACTGGTGTTAATTCTTTTAAAATTGGTTAAAATTCTCCAAATCATCTGGGCCTGGAGAGTTCTTTTGGGGGAGCTTTTAAATTACAAATTTTTATTTTAATAGTTATAGGACTATTGAAATTACCTATTCTATTTTGGATGAATTATGGTGGTTTGTGTTTTTTGAGGTATGGTCTATTTCATCTAAGTTGTTAAACTCATGTTGTAGAGTTGTTCATAGTATTCCCTTATTTTCTTTTTTTATCCTATATTATTCTATTGTTTTTCTCCATTTTTGCTCTTATCTTTATTGTTTCCTACCTTTTGCTTAGTTTTTTGTTAGTTTCTTTTTGATGTTTTTCTCCCTAGGTTCCTGAGGTAGGAGCCTAGAGTATTGATCTTTCTCTTTTCTAATGTGTACATTTAGTCCTATAAATTCTGTCTCAGCACTTGTATTAGTCCATTTCTGTTGCATATAACAGAACACCTGAAACTGAGTGAGTTACAAAGAAGTGAAATTTATTTCTTATAGTTTCAGAGGCTGAGAAGTACAAAGTCCAGGGAGCACATCTGGTGAGGGTCATGTTCTTGGTGGTGACTCTACAGCAATGCAGGGATATTACATGGCAAATGAGCTGAGCAAGAGAGTGCTAACTTCTTCACTTGCTCTCCTTTTAACACCATTAGAACAACACCCATGATAACCCATTAAACCACCAATGAGTTAATCCATTCACCTGGGCACAGTCCTCAGGATCCAATCACCCTTCAAAGGCCTCACCTTTAAATTACCATATTAAGATTTCCCACCCTCTTACCGTTATTACAATGGAGGTCAAGTCTCCAATACAAGAACCTTTGGGGAACACATTTAACCCATAGCAGCACTGCTTTAGCTACGTCCCACAAATTCTAGGATGTATTTTCATTTTCATTCAGTTCATTCTCTTTTTAAATTTCCCTAAAATTTCATCTTTGGTCCATTGATTATTTAGAAGTGTGTCATTTCATTTCCAAGTGTTTGGTGATCTTCCTGTTATATTTCTATTATTGATTTCTAGTTTGATTCTATCGTGTCAGAGAGCACACACTGTATGACTTCAATATTTTAAAATTTGTTGAGGTTTGCTTTATGATCCAGAATATAATTTATTTTGGTACATGTTCCATGGGCACTTAAAAAGAATGTGCATTCTATTATTGGATGAAGTGTTCCATAAATGTCAGTTAGATCATGTTGGTTGATGGTGTTGTTGAATTCTTCTATATCTTAGCTGATATTCTGTCTAGTTGTCCAATCAGTTACTGAGAGAAAGGCACTGAAGTCTCCAACTATAATTGTAGATTGATCTATTGCTCCTTTCATTTATATTACTGTTTCACATATTTTTCAGCTTTGCTATGTGATGCATACACATTTAAGATTGCTATGTCTTCTTAGTGGATTGGCCCTTTTATCATTATATAATGTTCCTCTCTGTCTCTAGTAATTGTGTTCTTAAGTCTTTTGATTAATGTTTGCCATGAAATATCTTTTTCCATCCTTTTACTTTTAATTTTCCTAAATTATATAAGGTGTGAATTTCTTATAGATAGTATATAATTGGGTCATATTTTTTAATACTCTCTGCCAATCCATTTATTTTAATTGCTCTACTTACACCATTAAAAGAAATGTAATTATCAATATGGAAAGCCTTATTCTTCCATTTTTTTTTTTTCTGGGTTTTGTTTGTTTATTTCTCTATTTTCTTTTTCCCACATTTCTATGGGTTACTTCAACATTTTTTAGAATTCCATTTTGACTTATCTACAATGTTTTTCAGTGTATATATTTATATAGCTTTTTAAGAGGTTGTTCTAGGTATTAAATTAGATGAATAACTTATCACAGTCTGTTGGCATCATCATTTTAAAGTTTAAGTGAAATGTAGAAACCTTATCGCTCTTTACATCCTGTCCTGTTATCTTCCTTTATTTGTAATATAATTGTTTTAAATAATCCTCTGTATACATTAAGAACCACATCAGACACCATTATAATTTTTGCTTTAACTGTCAAACATAATTTAGAAAACTTAAGAAGAGGAGGATAGTCTATTCTGCTATATTTAAAGGACATATTCTTGCTTACCATGTTCTCTTTTCCTTTCTGATGTTTCGAGTTTTCTTTAATCATTTCCTTTCTGCATAGAGAACTTCCTTTAGTCATTCTTTTAGGGTTGGCCTTCTGGTGACAAATTCTCTTAGTTTTCCTTCATCTGAGAATGCCTTAATTTTCCCTTCATTCCTGAAAGACATTTTCTCTAGATGTAGCACTTTGCAGTGACATATTTTTCTATCAACTATTGAAAAATATTGTGCCATTCCCTTCTTGCATTCATGGTTTCTGATGAGATCTTTGCTGTCATTCAATTAAGTTTTCCCCTATGAGGTATTTTTCTCTCTTGCTGTTTCAAGATTTTTTCTTTGTTTTTAGTTGTCATAAGTTTGACTGTATGTGACTCTGTGTAAATTTCTTCAGTTTTATACACTTTGAGATTCACTCAGCTTCTTGGATCTGTAGGATTTTATCTTTTGCCAAATTCAAGAAGTTTTTAGCCATTATTTCTTTCAGTACTTTTTTCCAGCTCCACCCTCCTTCTACTCTCCTCCTGGGACTCTGATGACACAGTGTTAAATCTTTCAGTATAATACCACAGGTCCCTGAGTCTCTGTTGTTGGTTTTTGTTTTGTTTTTGTTTTCCAGTCTATTTTCTCTCTGCTGCTCAGACTGGGCAATTTCTGATGTTCTATCTTCCAGTTCACTGATTCTTCTCTCCATTCTGCTGTTGAACTCATCTGTTGAGTTTTTTAATTTCAGTTACAGTACTTCACAGTTATAAAATTTCCATCTGGCTTTTCTTTATATTTTCTATTTCTTTGCTGAGACTTTTCATTTGTTTGAAGTGTGTGATTACTTACTGAAGTATTTTTATTAAAGCTGTTTTAAAATCCTTGTCAGGGAATTGTCACATCTCTATTTATCTTAATGCTTGTATCAATTGATTGCCATTTTTCACTCAGTTTGAGATCTTCCTGTTATGACAAGTGCTTTTGTATTGAAACCTGGACATTTTGGTATTATGTTATGACACTCTGTATCTTATTTAAACCTTCTGTTTTAGCTAGCTTCCTCTGGCATGGCTCCAACAAGGGAAGAAGGGATGCAGCTGTCTCATTCTTGCCGGGTGTGAATAGAAGTCCAGGCTCCCTATTCTGTCTCCTTTCACACATGGAGGGGGAGTCTCCTCATCATTTCTGGATGGGTGTCAGAGTTCCCACTCCTCCCTAGGTCTCCTGTGATGCCTCCCTGTCTGAGCGTGGTATGAGTGCCTCATTAATGCTTCCCACATGGCCTTTACTGATGCCACAGAGGGTACGTGTGGTCTCATTACCACTGGTCAGCGGTGAAATTCTGGCAGTCCATTAGGCCTCCTCTGACACAACACGAGCAGGGAGAGGAAGAGGAATCTCATTACTGCTGGCGAAGGTGAAAGTTCCAAGCCCCCACATAGTCTCCACTGACACTGTGGGGGAGGAGGCCTCATTACTGCCTAAGAGAGGGATGAAAGAACCCCCTTACTTTTCTTCTCTGATAGCATTCCAGCAAAGAAGTTGGGTGTCACATTACAGCCTGTTAAGAATGGACCTAGAAGCTCTTCATTCAATCTTTGCTGGGATAGGTGGGACTACAATTTTGTCTGTTGTGTTTGGCTGGAGTAGAACAGTTCCTGTCTAAAAGTTTTTGTCTTGCTAGGCTTCCCTCTTCCTTGTTCTTTGGCTAGAGAAAGCAAACTTTCGTTGGGGATTATTTTGTTGATGCTTGTGACATTTTCAAGTTGTTGACTTCTTCAGCTCCAATTCTAGAATATATGAGGCAAAAAGAATAGCCAGTGAATGCACCACTGTGTTGTTATTTGGATCCTGAAGTTCCTAGCCAGTCTGACTTTTTTCCTTCCACCTTTCAGAATTGATGGTTTTAATTTTCTTGGTTTGTTTACTTTTTAATATATAATATTTGGGATTTTTAGTTGTACATAGCAGGAAAAATTGAAAAGTTCATTTGCTCCATCTTTTCAGAGTAGAAGTCTTCAGCACTTCTGACATTTTAGGCTAAATAGTTCTGTTTTAAGTACCTGTTTTGTGGATTGTAGAATGGTTAGCAGCATCCACAGCCTTTTCTCACAGAATGCCAAAATCACCCCCAAATGTCACAATCAAAAATATATCCAGATATTTGCAAATATTCCTTGAGGGGAAGAGGGAATCACTCCTGTTTGCAGTCTACATTTCTAGATTATAATATTTCTGAGAATAAGGTCTATTTCTGTCCATGTCTGCATTCTCCCAACATACAACGCAAGGCTTGTATGGAGACAGCCTGTTGGAAGTCTGCTGAATTCTAACAAACTTTTAAAGAAGAATTAATACCAATTCTTCTCAAACTATTCCAAAAAATCAAAGCAGAGGGTATTCTCCCAAACTCATTCACTGAGGCCAGCATCACCCTGATGCCCGAATCAGACAAGGATACAACAAAAAAAGAAAACTACTGGCTGGTGTCCCTGATAAACATAGGTATAAAAATTCTCAACAAAATACTAGCAAACTGAATTCAACAGTACTTCAGAAAGATTATAACCATGATAAAATGTGATTTATCCCACAGATGCAAGGACAATTCAACATATGTAAATCAGTAAATGTGTTATAACACATCAACAAAATCAAAGACAAAAACCATATGACCATGTCAACAGAAGCAAAAAAAGCATCTGATAAAATCAACATCCCTTCCTGATAAAAACTCTCAACAAATGACGTGTAGAAGGAAAGTATCTCAACATAATAAAGGCCATATATGACAAACTCACAGCCAGTTTCATCCTGAATGGGGAAAAGTTTAAAGATTTTCCTCTAAGAACAGGAACAAGACAACGATGCCCACTCTCATCACTGTTATCTAACACAGTATTGTAAGTTCTAGCCAAAGCAGTTAGACAAAAGAAAGAAATAAAGGGCATCCAAATGGAAAAAAAAGTCAAATTATCCCTGTTTGCAGACAACATGATCTTACATATAGAAAAACTTAAGAGACTCCACCAAAAACTCTTAAAACTGATAAACAAATTCAGTAAAGTTGTAGTAGACAAAAACATACAAAATCAGTAATGTTTCTATACATCAACAACAAACTGATAAAAAAAATCAAGAAAGCAATCCCATTAATAATAGCTACCTAATAAAATATCTAAGAATAAATTTAACCAAAGAGGTGAAAGATCTCTATAATGAAAACCACAAAACACTGGTGAGTGAAATTATAATGGACACACAATAATGGAAAGATATTCCATGTTCATGGATTGGAAGAACTAATATTGTTGAAATGACCATGCTACCCAAAGTTATTTACAGATTCAATTCAACCCCTTTCAAAATATCAATGACATTCTTCACAGAAATAGAAAAAACAATCCTAAAATTCACATGGAACCAAAAAAGGCCGCAAATAGCCAAAGCAATCCTGAGCAAAAAGAACAAAGCTAGAGTCATTATGTTCATTGACTTCAAATTATACTACAAAGCTATGGTAATCAAAAAAGCATGGTACTGTCATAAAAAAGACACATAAACCAATGGAACAGAATAGAGAACTTAGAAACAAATCCACATATCTACAGCCAATTGACCTTTGACAAAGGTACCAAAAACACACAGTGGGGAAAGGACAACCACTTAAATAAATGGGTTTGGGAAAACTGAATATCCCTATGCAGAAGAAAGAATCTAGACCCCTATCTCTCACCACATACCAAAATTAACTCAAAATGGATTAAAGAAGTCCAGCTGGTTAGCTCAGTTGGTTAGAGTGCAGTGTTATAACACCAAGGTCAAGGGTTTGGATCCCCATACCAGCCAGCCACCAAAAAAAAAAAAAAAAGTATAAATAAAATGCACTAAATATTTAAATGTAAGACCTAAAATTATAAAACTACTAGTAGAAAATGGAGGGGAAACACTTCAAGACATTATTCTGGGCAAAAATTTTATGGAAAAGACTTCTAAAGCATGGGAAACAAAAGCAAAAATAGACAAATGTGATTATATCAAACTAAAAAGCTCCTGCACAGCAAAAGAAACAATAAACACACCAAAGTGGAAACCTACATACACCTACAAATAATCCAATTAAAAAGTGGGCAAATGATCTGAATAGACATATCTCAAAAGGAGACATACGAATAGCCAACATTTCTATATTTTGAATGGTCTCATCAAATTTGAAAGTGAAATAATATCACACTTCTACCAGTAGTGTAATTTTCATAGAGTGTAACCACCTTGGAAAATTATTTGCCAGGACCTACTTTAAGTAAACCTATGTATATCCTATAAATCTGAAATTCCACCCCTAGATATATATACAATAGAAATAATAAGTCCTAGAATGCTCATAGAAGAACTGTTTATATGAACAAAAACTGGAAACTGACAAAATGTCCATTAATGGTAGAATAGATACATTATGGCATATATTCACACAACAATGAGATCAAATGGATCACAACTAGATCTAACAACAGGGATGAATCTTACAGAATACTGAGTGAAAGATGTCAGACACAAAAGAGTATATACTGTATGCTATGAGTCCATTGCTATGAAGAACCCCAGACAGGCTAAACTAGTGTACACTACTGGAAATCAGGAGGATGACTTTATTAGTTTGCTAGGGCTGCCATAACAAACTGCCACATACTGAGTGACTTAAACAACAGTTTTCTCATGGTTCTAGATGCTAGAGTTTGAGATCAAGGTGTTGGCAGGGATGGTTTCTTCTGAGACATTTCTCCTTGGTCTATAGATGACCATCTTCTCCCTGTGTCTTCCCTCTGTCTGTGTCCTAATCTCCTCTTTTTCTAAGAACATCAGTCAGATTGCATTAGGGCCCACCCCAATGACCTCATTTAACCTTGATTACATCTTTGAAGACCCTATCTCCAAATTCAGTCATATTCTGAGGTACCAGGGATTAGGATTTCAACATATAAATTTGGAAGGTGGGGGTACACAGCTCAGCTCATAACAGTGACCCTTAGTGGTGAGAACAGTGACTGAAAACAGGCATGGGGAGAATATCTGAGCTGCAGGAAATGGTCAGCTTCTTAATCTGAGTGATGCTTACATGGTGTGTTCACTTTGAAAAAATCCAAACTGTTTACTATTCTGTATGTATGTTATACTTCAATTCAAAATCAGTAAAATTGAAAGTGAAAGAAATAAGAACCCAAGATGAAAGAAAATAGACATATGAAAAGGATGAACTACAAATTGAGTTGCAGATAAACTGAATTATTTAAAGCTTACTCTAATTAGGAATTATTACGTGGTCTCTGGCATCCAGGCATCAGATTATTCTCTTCCTTTTCCTGCTCCTATCAGTGACTCCCCATAGATCCCTAAAAAAGATGTGTTTTCTTCTCTTGTCCCATGTAATAAATTCGTCACGGCAGAAATTAAAATAAATAAATGCTCATCAGCCTGACTGAGTCATAACTGCTCTCCTTTGCCCTGCAGTGCACTTCTTGAGCAAGCTGCCAAACAGATACTTGCCTGATTTTTTAAAAAAATTATCCATATTTTTTAAGGATAAGTGACACCCTCATTTGAGGAACCTCTCTTTTAAAGCAAATCACTGAAATTCAGAATGCAATGTGCTTTTTACCAGTCAAAAGCCAAAAAGGTGGTTAGGAACGTATGTAAAAGTAGTGATAATAAACAGAGCTTTACAGTGGACAGTGGTTAACAGAAAAGCAATAAGATAAAAGCATCAAGTCTGAAGCAACTGCATTAATAGGAAATATGTGAACAAAAACACTGTAAACTGGAGTAGGTTAGATGCTGACAGTGTACCAAAAAAAATAAAAAATCTTTTATAGGATGATAAAACTTTTGGTTAAGAAATTGCTGGGAAAGTACTAGTTAAAGAATAATTCTGAGAAGTATAATGCCAGCTGAGATCAACTAGTAGCTTGTATCGTTTTACCAAGAAATAGTAGAATAAATAGAAAGGACATTGTTGGGGGGGAGGGGGGAGGGAAAAGGGAGGGAGGTTTTGGTGATGGGGAGCAATAATCAGCCACAATGTATATTGACAAAATAAAATTTA
Source organism: Cynocephalus volans (assembly GCF_027409185.1). Taxonomy (NCBI): domain Eukaryota; kingdom Metazoa; phylum Chordata; class Mammalia; order Dermoptera; family Cynocephalidae; genus Cynocephalus; species Cynocephalus volans. The sequence goes on along the minus strand of NC_084460.1, from coordinate 219,357,709 downwards.
AAAAAAAAAAAGAAAGAAATAGTAGAATAAAATTAAAATAGCCAGAAAAAAATTAAAACAAAAGAAATTTGCGTGAATGCAGAGACGAGCCACCAAGGCAGGTAGGATTTGAAGAGCAAGGTACCAGAGAAAAGAAAACTCTGTTGAGTTGAGCCTGACATTCTGCAGAATGTGTTCTCCCCTTGAGGCATTTTCTGATTCAAAGGCTGCATGGATGCAGAAGCTGAGAAGCCAAGCAGAAAGCCCTGCTAAGGGGCAGAGAAGTAGGATAGAGCCCGTGTCAGTCTCAAGGGGATTGGGAGCACACACTCAAGTCCAGAGCTCAGGGCAGCCAGGAGAGAAGGGAGGGACAGAGAAGTGAGATTGACAGGTCAGTACAAAATTCCAGGTTGGCAGTTATTTACTTTCAGCACTTTAAAAATGCCATCCCATTAACATTTAGCTTCTATTTTGTCAATACTAAATGTTGGCAAGGTTCTGCAGCAACTGGCACTTGTGTGCACTGCTGGCTAGAGTATAATTGGTATGGCTACTTTAGAAAACTGTTAGGCGGTATCTGGTAAAGCCAATGCTTATAAGCCACATGCCTCGCAACACCACTTCTGGGATAGACCTAGCAGAAATGCATATACACATGTACCAAAAGACACGTATAAGAATGTCCATATTCAAAAACTGGAAACAATCCAAATGTCCATCAACAGTGGAATAGATAAACTTTGCTGTATTCATATAATGATCTAGTATACACCTATGAGAAAGAATGACTTTGCTGCTCACAAAAACATGGATGAATTTCACACATTTAATGTTATTTGAAAGCAAGAAGCACCTTCAATGTGGCTCCATTTATATGAAGCTCAATGATAGTAGTCACAACATTGTTACCTCTGGAGATGGAGTATAATGACTGGGGAATCCAGTGGCCTCAGGGGTTCTACTGCTTCACATGGGTGGTGGACACACAGCACATTCACTTTGTGAAAATTCATGAGCTGTGCACTTCTGATCTGTTCACTTTCCAGTATGTATGTTAAATTTTAACTAAAAATTACTTTTAAAAAAGGAGGATGTCTGTGACTTCCATTTAGTAATATAACAAGACATATCATCTGAAAACCATCTCATTACATAGCCCAAAGTGTTGGATAAGATATAACCAACACCTCTTGTAAATGTACAAATGAACCCTCTAGAAAGGGAAATCCCAAAGGCCAACACTGGATAAGGTACTGATTTCTCTGTCCTGGGGAAGGAGGGATGTTAAAAGATAAATTATAAGAAGTTGCAGGGCCTTAGGTCCCCATGGGATTCAGAGTCAGAATAGAGACACCTGGATAAATGGTAGATACCTTGAAAGCCTACATCCTAAGTGTGAGATTGCCTGAAAGAGAAAAAAAATCACCCTTAGGTTAAGTAAGACAAAAAGGTTGTCTGTCTCAGTCAAGGTTCTGTCTAAAATAAAAGTCAACAATGAAGAAGTCTTTCCTGAAAATTTGTTCTTGTCTTCAGTTGAGCTGGGGATCACATTATATGTCCTGCTCATACCCGGAACCATCACACAACCAACCTAGTAAGAGTCATCAAGGAAAATGTCCAGCTTTTTCTTCACTTTTACAGAAAACAGTGAACGGCATAGAAGCTGGACCCAAGAGGACATGTGTCTTCTATCTCAAGATCTTTCTCTTTCTGATTTTAAATCAGCAATAATTTCAAACAGAGATTTTGCCTTAGAGGGAGGCATCTGTACTTCATAATTAAGAAGGAATATAACATCCTTGGCTGACGTGCTTTCCACAGAACAAACCTTTTTTAAAAATTTCAATGTCTTTGACTTGATGTTTAATTCCATTAATGAACAATAATGAATCTTATAAACATTTGTACAGTCTCTCAAGGAGCTTTTAGTCTTTTGGCCTAGAGAACAGTCACAGGCAAAACCACGTGGATCTGAGCACATGACACTCAACTCTTGATTTATTTCATCAGTTCCTTTAACTGGTCCCTCATATAGTATGTTTTCAAGATCCCCCATTCTAGGTCACAAAGTGCAGAAAATTGAACAGACTTCTAATGAGTAGTTGATGAGATTAGGTTATGGCAAAGGAAGTGCTCAGGGACCAAAGACTAAACAGAAGCCAAACAAGTGAGGGGGTGAGGGTCAGTTGCGGAGGCACCTTAAATGCTCATTTCTAGGACAAGGGTATGGTACCACAAATCTATAAGTGCCAGAGGCAAAAAAATGTAACAGAGAAAGTACTATACAACATACATTCTGAAAGTAAGTATGACGGGGATCCTGAGTTAGCAAGACGTGTGGCTGGCTGGTACCACCATTGCCATCAGAGTGATTCTAGTCAGGACAAGGCTCTCTTGACACTTATTTGACCAATGATGATTCACAGCAAGTCTGTTGAATCCATAAGCATCAGCCACTGAGATACACTGTGTCTCTATACACATCTACTTGACTGAGTTTAGCTTTCACAAATCTTTGAAATTCAATGAATCCCTTAAGTAAAGTGAGGTGTGGGCTTATTCCCTATAGATAAGATTAAATATTTATGTAAAATGAGTTTTTCACTTTCAACAAGTTTTTTTCACATTATGGGATGATGAAAATCTGTTTAAATATGTCACAAAACAAACACAAAAACTGGAGTGTCTTAGGAAGCCAGGATGCCTTTCCATAGCAACTTCTGAGCTGCCCGTACTAAGCTGGTTGGTAGTCTTACAGCTACTTCAGGTTAATGATAAACAAACAAACAAAAAAACAAATCTAGGGATAGTTAGTAAACACATTTTATATGTTACTCTATTAATAAAATGGCATTATTTTCATTGTTAGAAAAATCTGGAGAAAACCCAGAGGAAAGAACGGAAGGTTCCTAGGAAATAGGGCTGGACTAGCAGGAAGCTAAGGATGGTTTCACCTCTTCTTGTGTTATGGCTGTAAGTTCCCACTCCTAACCCGATGCTCAAGGCCCCAGGAAAAATAGCCTGGCTCCCCTAGTTTGCTTCCATTATTCTCTGATACAAACCAGTTGCTAACCCCAGGTCAGGTCTCCACTCCCCCATTTCCCCCCAGTCCACTGAGCACATTTGGGGAATCCTGTCTCCACGTGGGCCTCTGCTCTGTGTGACATCCCAAAAGATGTGCCCTCTTTGAGACTCTACCTCCATTTCCCAGCTGCAGGGCAGCTGCAATCTTGCCAGCACACGATGCTTTCACTGGCTACTCCACCCCCAATAGCTCTTCTCTGGAACTCCCGCAGCATTTAATGCTGTTTCATTTGGCACTCACCTTGCCCTGCTATTTCTGACATTCGATATGTTTAGATCTTATCTCCCCAGCTAAACTGCCTGCTCGTTGAAAGAAGAAACTAGATTCCTACCTTTCACTGCATAATCCCCTAAGGGGTCTGGCATGGTTGTTTTGTGCCATGAACCTCAGTACACAGCTTTCCATTTATCCCTATACGTTTAAGGACAAAAAGAAAAAGTGGAAGAAAAAAAGGGGGAAGGAAAAATTGTATAAAGACCACTTTGTGACACTTTTAGGTACGTGTATTTTGAAAAAAAAATAGATTTTGAAATCAAAAGAAAGCATTAAGATGGAACTACTTCTTTTCCCTGAGAGGCATTCAAACAGAGTGCTTCTGGTCACCTGTTTTTTCTTTGTGACAGGGATACCTGCATACCGTCAGACTTGCACGGGGCTTCTATGAAACACCGCCTCAAACCTGCAGAGAACACCAGGTTCCTTCTCTCCTTTTTCGATGCATCTAAGGTGCCTCAGAGTTAAGTCAACACTAAGAGAGACATAGTTGCACTTGCTATGGTCCCTCAAAATACATATGTTGAAACTTAATCACCAATGTGATGGTATCAAGAGATGGGTGTTTAAAAGGTGATGAAGTGATGGGGGCAGAGCTCCCATGGACGGGATTAGGGCCCTCCCAAAGGTTTGCAAGAGTGAGCTCGTTTCCTTCCCTTCCGCTGTGTGAGAACACAGTGTTCCTCCACTTTGGAGGACATAGCAACAAGGTGCCATCTTGGAAGGAGAAAGACCAGGCTCTCATTAGAACTGCCGGTGCCTTGATCTTGCACTTCCCAGCCTCCAGACATGTGAGAAATAAATTTCTGTTGTTTATAATTACCCAGTTTGAAGAATTTTGTTATAGTAGCACGGACAGATTCTTTTCCTATACACTAGCTCTAGACCAGTGACAACAGTTTCAAAAGCTAATTGGACAGCTTTGTCCCAGCAAGAACCAGCCCAAAGGTTACTAGATACACAAGCAAATCATCGTTTTTGTCCAGAGTCACTGCTGACAATGGTTCTCAAATTTTGCTGCATATTAGAATTCACTGAAGAACTTTTAAAAATACTTACATCCAGCCATACTCTGTATCACTTAAGTATAAATCTCTGGGAATAGACCCAGCTATCAGTGTTTTCAAAAATTCACCAGATGATTTCAATGTGCAGCCATGTGAGAAGCAATGGTTTAACCAGGTCCATTAGCAAGTTACACAAATGTTCATTCTGCAGTGGTAATGACAGAAAAAAGTGACCCGCTTGGAAATGAGCAGTGACTGTAGAGGGCAACAGGGAAAGGACTTATCTTTGATTGCCAAGATGGCTGAATATCTAGCTTGTGATTGAGCCAATCTTTAGGGTTTCCATGTTTTTGTATTCCCTGTGGTCTTTTGGGACCCCATCAGCATCTTTACCTAAAAGTAAACAAGAGGAATCTAGAAATGACAACACTACACTTCCCTTTCTATTTGTGGATAGAGTAGCTCCCAGTGCTTCTTGACCCCTACTGTTCATTAGAATCAACTGGGATATTTAAAAATACCAGCACAGGGTCCTAATCTCAGAAATGCTGGTTCAATTTGTGTAGAGGTTCTTAATTCATCAACACCTGGGAACTCTTTAGAAATGCAAATTCTCGGACCCTATCTTGGACCTATTGAACCAGAAACTTAAGTTGGGTGGAGGATGAGGGTGGTAGGAGAAATTTGTTTTAGTAAGTTCTTTAGGGAGTAATGATGAGACTGGAGATTGAGAGCCACTGATCTAGGCAGGGCATATGCTTCAGTGATTTGGGAAAGCTCCACAGGTGTAACTACTGGGCAGCCTAGATGGAGACTCATGGGTTAAATAGTACGGGCTTTAGTAGTTGACATCTGTCTTCTAAGTTTTGGTTTCCATGTTCTCCCAATTTCCAATCCTCCATGAGAAACAGAGTATCACTCACTGGGTTGAGTATGAGAACTCTTGTATAACATTGAAAAATAACGGATTTGGTGTTGGTGTGTTCAATCATTTTAACAACTGATTGAGATCGGCAGCAAAGCCCATCTAACTATGCAGTCGAACATTTGTCAATAAAATGCCCCATCCTCAACATCCCCCCCCCACCAAATAACTAACTTTCTTTAAAAAATGAAACAGCAAATTATCAATGACTCATAGCCAAATATAACCATCTTTTTGTATTTTGGTAGAATAAAAGAGATATGAGTATATGAAGATGAAGGGTCGTCTTCGTTTTGAAATGGCCCTTAGGTCAAAATTTTATGCTTCAATCCAGTGTCCATCTCATCCTTCAAAGAGAACTTAACAATCAAGAAAGCTGGGGGGTTTTTTATTTGTGCAATGACTACATTTAGAATTCTAGCTTTCAAGCAGTCTAAGGATAGAAGTCTCTGGCAAGATACATAATAAATGGAATCTTTATATGAGCACTGATTCATACTTCACATGAAAGAGGTTAATATGCAATGACTAATCCTTCAAAGAGTAGCAAACAAACTGGTTATTCTCTTCTTGTTCTGCATTTGGCTGGGGTTAGGGGTGGGGAGAGTATCACTTACCTTCTGTGGAGCTCCAAAGATGCTTCCTAGGAAAAGGGACAATCCTATGGATCAGTTTATGTCTGAGAGTCTTTGACGATAAGTTATTGGTGTGGCATGAAAAATCTACTAATAGCCTCAGACAAGAGAAGCAGTTGAGATTGCAAGCATACATCAAAGTCTACAGGGCTGTTCATTCCTAGACAGCTCTAAGGACCGCAATGTTAATATTGAGAATTTACCTCGAGGGCAGTAGATGTCCGGAGCCCATCGGTTACATTCATAATTGTCTGCTGCTTTTTCGCATGTGAAACACTTAAATCCACCAGGATATGGTGTGGCTACAAAAAGGATCGAGAGAAAAAAGATTTCTTTTTTAGACTGAGCACAGAATCCTATGAAGTTACACATTTTCAACTTTTCAACAGATGTTCAAGACAATTTGGCAGTTTCTTAAAAAATAAAACATGTAACTACCATATGACTCAGTAATTGCATTCTTGCACATGTCTCTGAAAAATGAACCTTTACATTCGTACAAAAACTTGCACATAAGTGTCCACAATAACTTTATTTGTAAAGCCAAAAACTGGAAACAACCCAGATGTCCTTCACTGGGTGAATGGTTACACACACTGTGGTACATTGATGGAATACTAGTGGTACATGAAGATGTAGCACTGTGGAATACTGATCAGCAATAAAGAGGAGTCAACTATTAATACATTCAACAACTTGAGTGGGTTTCTAGGGAATTATTGTGAGTGAAATAAGCCAATCCCCAAAAGTTACATACTACTTGGGTACATTTATATAATTTTGTATAATTTGTACAAAAAACTTTTGTATATAATTTATATAATTTTTGAAATACAAAATTTTAGAAATGAAGTACAGATTGCCATGGGTTAGGGATGGCAGTGATGGGGGGTGGGAGGTTTGGAGGAGAGTAGCCGTGAAGACAACGGGAGGCTTCTCTGTGTTATTGAAACTGTTCGGTGCCTAGACTGCAGTGGAGGATACACCAACCTACAACTGCAATGAAATTGTGTTGAACTAAACACACACACACACACACACAAATGAATACAAGTAAAACTGAGGAAATCTGAATAAGATTGGTGGATTGATTGTATCAATATCAATATCCTGGTTGTCATATTATTCTATAGCTTTTCAAAATATTTCAAATGTCAAAATTTTTTCTATAGCTTTTCAAAATATTTCAAAATGTCATATTATTCTATAGCTTTTTTTTTCCATTTTGGAAAATACCCCAAATTTAAAGGGTACAGGAAATCTCTCTGCAATATTTCCTGTCTTTTTTTTTTGTCACTGGCCAGTATGGGGATCCAAACCCATGTTATAAGGCCATGCTCTAACTAACTGAGCTAACCGACCAGCCTCTCTCTGTAATATTTCTTACAATCATATCTGAAACTACAATTATCTCAATATAAATTTCAATTAAAACAAAAAGAATTCTCTTTTCAGTAAGTGGTGCTGGGAAAACTGGATATCCACATTTAGAAGAATGAAACTAGACCCATCCCTCTTGCCATATACCAAAATCAACTCAAAATGGATTAAAGACTTAAGTATAAGACCTGAAACTATAAAACTCCTAGAAGAAAGGGGAACTCTTCTACACTGATGGTGGAACTGTAAATTAGCACAGCCATAATCAAAACAGTATGGAAGTTTCTCAAACCGCTTCAGTTAGAACTACCATATGATCCAACAATCCCTCTTCTGGGTATACACCCAAAGGAATGGAAATCATGTCGAAGGGGTATTTGCACTCCCATGTTCATTGCAGCTCTACTTACAATGGCCAAGATACGGAACCAACCTAAATGTCCATGAACAGATGACTGGATAAGGAAAATGTGGTATATACACACAATGGAATACTACTCATCCATAAGAAAGAATGATGCAATTCTGCCATTCACGGCAACATGGATGAGCTTGGAGAAAATTATGTTAAGCGAAATAAGCCAGGCACAGAAAGAGAAACACCGTATGTCCTCACTCATAAGTAGGATTTAAAAAGCAGATAAAAGGAAAGAACATAATCAAATGTTGAACTTTCAGAAGGAGAGAACAGACCTATAGTTACTAGAGGTGGGAAAAAGGGAGGGAGAGGGGAGATAGAGAGTAACCGGGCAAGGGACACAAAAAGTAATTATAATTTGTAATGATGAACTTGCTAATAATATTGATTTGATCATCATGTACTGTACACAAATACTGATAGTCAACTCTGTATCCCATAAATATGCATAAATAACAATACAAATGAAATAAAAAGGCATTTTCTAGATTTCCAATAATTTACTCTGTATGTCAACTGATATAAACATGTCAGTATGTAAATATAAATATTACGGTGGATGATTAAAAATTTCCTGAGGTTTGACCATTTTGATCCACAAAAGTGGGGCTTCTGGGAATAGGGCAGACTAGAAGTGCCCAGTGCATATTCCACCCAACAGGCCCACCACCACCACCACAGCTGCCACAGCAATTGTCCAACCCCAGCACCCATTGCAGGGCAGCTCTCTGCAGAGCAGCCATCCTGTGGGAGGCCGCAGCCACACACTCCACAGATGCAAGGGAAGTGACTGCAACCTCCACTGTCACTGCCACCACTGTGAGTTCACCTCGCTGCCACCAATGACACCATAAATGTAAGGGAGATGGCTGCAGCCACCAAGAGGTAACCCCACTGTCAACAAGGACACCACAGACACAAGGAAGGTAGTTGCAGCTTCTGGCACTGCTGCTGCCCCAATGAGGCAACCCTGCAGTCTCTGCAGACACTGCAGATGCAAGAGAGGCAGTTGGAGCCACCTGCACTTCTGCCACCCCCATGAGGTAACTCCACTGCTGCCAAGGACATCGCCACATCAGGAAGGCAGTAGGAGCCACCAACGCCACTGACACCAACACAAGGTAACCCTGCTGCCTCCATGGACACCATAGCTACACGAGCCACTGCTGTGGACACCACAGCCAAGTAGGCGGCTCCTGCAACCACCACTGCTACAGTCGCTGGTACCACCCAGGCAGCCATCATTGTCATGTGAGCAGTCTGCTGCCACTGGAGCCACTGCTGCCATGTGTGTAGCCCACCAAAGCCATCACAACAGCTAATGCTACCACAAGGGTGGCTTTCTACCATGGCAGCAAGCACAGCAGCCACTGCCACTATGTAGGTGGACCATTGACCACTTGACTATACTGACACAAGGAAGGTCAGCAGCAGAGTCCACAGGTGAGTAATAGAAGAAGCAACTGCTCCACCAGATGACCAGACATCAACATAGAGATACTAGAAATTCAAAAAAACAAGAAATATGTGTCCACAAAAAGAATACAATAACTCTCAAGAACCACACCCCATAAAGCAGGAAACCCTTGAAATGACTGAAAAGGAATTCTGTGTAAAAATCATAAGGAACCTCAATGAGTTACAAGAAGACGCAGTTAGATGACACAATAAACTGAGAACAACTATCCAGGATTTGAAGGAGGAAATTTACAAAGAAATTAATACCTTACAAAAGAATGTAGCAGAACTCATGAACTGAAAGATTCACTCAACGAAATAAAAAACACAACCAAGAGCTTAACAGCAGGCTAGAATAAACAGAAGAAAGAATTTCTGATCTTGAAGATAATCTTTTTGAAATAACCCAGGTGAACAAAAAAAAAAAAAAAGGAAAAAAGAATTTTTAAAAATGACGAAAATCTAACAGAGCTAGCAGACAACTTTAAGTGCACAAACATTCAAATCACGGGTGTTCCAGAAGAGGGGCAGAAAGGAAAAGGTAGGGAAAACCTATTCAATGAAATAGTAACAGAAAACTTCCCAAGTATAGGGAGAGACACAGACCTTCAGATCCTGGAGGCTCAAAGATCCCCAAACAGATTCAACCCAAAAAGATCCTCTGCACAACACATTATAGACAAACTGGCAAAGATGAAAAACACAGTAAGAATCTTAAAAGGAGCAAGAGAAAAGCATCAAGTCACCTATAAGGGAGGCCCTATTGGACTAACAGCAGACTTCTCAACAGAATTTCTACAGGCCAGAAGAAAACAGGATGATATATTCAAAATGCTAAAAGAAAAAAAACTGCCAGCCAAAAATACTATACACAGCAAGGCTCTCCTTCAGAAATGAGGGAGAAATAGTGTATTTTCCAGATAAACAAAAACTGCAGGAGTTTGCCACCACACAGCCAGCCCTGCAAGAAATTTTCAAGGGAATCCTGCATTTGGAATCTGAAAACTGATAATCACTACCATGAACACACAAGAAAGAACAAAACTCACTGGTAGAACAAAAATGCAAATGAGAAAGAAAGAAACTAAATCTTACCACCACAAAAAACCATAAAGACAATGAAACAAAGCAAACAAACTCAGTCTCTTTGGAAGATGACAGAGAAACAATTTATTTTTGTAAAACTAGTAAGTAAAAGGGAAGAGTCAAGCATTTATTCTGTATTTCCTATATGAATTGTTCCTCAGAGTAACCATAAATAGCTGAGGAGGAAACATTTCTGTTTCTTGAAGTAACCCAGCTAGTAAATAAAGAGAGAATGAAATAATTAGAATATGATATTTTGCAACCCCCTATTGAAATAATGGATCTAGAAAGTGGTCATCAACGACTGTTAATGTCACAGAGAGACGATCAGACATAATGAGCCTCCTGCAGTAAGAACATACACCTCTGAAGCCAAATCTAACCTGAGTGAGACCAAGCCTCAGGATCCAGCAACCAATCATCAAGAAATGCAGGGGACAGTGGAACATGTTATATGACACTACTGGGATGGAGCCAGCAAACGCAGACCTTGGGAAACATTATGGAGTAAAGGGGGAAAAATTAGATGAAGGGGGAATCCAGAGACTGAAAGAAACTTAAGAGACAGCTGACACAGCAACCAATATAACAAGCAGAACTTGTTTGGACCCTGATGTAAACAAATCAATTGTAAGAAAGAAAGGAGGAGGAGGAGGAGAGAATTGGAGAAATTTAAACATGTTTAATGTTTGATTATATTAAGGAATTATTATTGATTTTTAAAATGTGAATTATAAACTGCAGTTATGTCTTTTATAAAACAGTTCTTTTAGAGATACATACTGAAATATACACGGATGAATGCTATGATACTAGCATTTACTCAAATTAATCCAGGGGAAGGAAGAAAGTGTGGGGGGTACAAATGAGATTGGCCATGGGTTGCTGATTGATATAGCTGGATTTATTGTATTGTATTAAATTTTTCATAGTGAAAAGTTTTTAAAAAACAAAAACCATATGATTATCTTAAAAGATGCTGAAAAGCACTTGACAAAATTCAACATCCCTTCATGATAAAGACTCTCAACAAATTGGGTATAGAAGGAAAGTATCTCAACACAATAAAAGCCATCTATGACAAGCCTACCGCCAGTATTATTCTGAATGGGGAAAATCTGAGGGCTTTTCCTTTAAGAACAGGAACAAGACAAGGATGCCCACTCTCACCACTTCTATTTAACATAGTACTGGAAGTACTACCAGAGCAAACAGGCAAGAGAAAGACATAAAGGGCATCCAGATTGGAAAAGATGAAGTCAAATTGTCCCTATTTGCAGATGACATGATACTATATATGGAAAAACCTAAAGAATCTATCAAAAAACTCCTAGAGTTGGTTAATAATTTCAGTAACATTGCAGGATACAAAATAAATGCCCCCAAATCAGTTGCATTTTATATTCTCCAATAATGAACTAACAGAAAGAGAAATCAAGAAAGTAAGCCCATTTACAGAAACATAAACTTAAAATAAAATAAAATACCTAGGAATCAATTTAACCAAGGAGGTGAAAGATCTCTACAATGAGAACTACAAACCACTACTGAAAAAAATTAAAGAAGATACAAAAAGATGGAAAGACATTCCATGCTCTTGGATTGGAAGAATTAACATTGTGAAAATGTCTATACTACCTAAAGCAATCTACAGATTCAGTGCAATACCCATCAAAATACCAATGACATTCTTCACAGAAATGGAAAAAACAATCTTAACATCCATATTGAACAATAAAAGACCCCAAATAGCCAAAGCAATCCTGAGCAAAAAAATAAAAATAAAGCCAGAGGCATAACACTACCTGACTTCAAATTATACTACAAAGCTATAGTAACAAAAACAGCATGGTACTAGCATAAAAATAGACAGACCAGTGAAGCAGAATAGAGAACCCAGAAATCACCCCTCAGGCTTACAGCCATCTGATAGTTGACAAATGCAACAAAAAACTTCATTGGGGAAAAGAATGCTTCTTCAATAAGTGGTGCTGGGAAAATTGGACATCCATATGCAGAAGAATTAAACTAGACATGCATCTCTCACCATATACTAAAATCAACTCAAAATGGATTAAAGACTTAAGTATGAGACCTGAAACTGTAAAATTACTGAGAAAATATAGGTGAAACACTTCAGGAACTAGGTCTGGGCAGATTTATGAACATGAGCCTGAAAGCACAAGCAACAAAAGAAAAAAATAAACAAATGGGACTACATCACACTAAAAACCTTCTGCACAGCAAATGAAACAGAGTGAAACGACAACCTACAGAGTGGGAGAATATTTTCGCTCACTGTACATCTGATTAGGGATTAACATCCATAATACCCAAGGAACTCAAGCACACACAGTAAAAAAAAAACAAATAACCCGATAAAAAATGGGCAAAGGAGCTGAATAGACATTTTTCAAAAGAAGACATATAAATGGCCAACAGGTACATGGAAAAATGCTCAACATCACTAGTCATCAGGGAAATGCAAATTAAAACCGCACTGAGATATCACTTCACCCCAATTAGACTGTCTGTAATCAAAAAGACAGTAAATAACAAATGCCAGTGAGGGTGTGGAGAGAAAGGAAAGCTCGTACACTGTTCATGGGACTCTAAATTAGTACAACCACTATGTAAAACAGTATGCAAGTTTCTCAAACAACTACAGATAGATCCTCCATACAATCCAGCAATCCCATTTCTGGGTATATGCCCAAAGGGATACCTGCATTCCCATGTTCATCACAGCTCTGTTCACAATAGCCAGGATATGGAGCCAACTTAAATGTCCATCAATGGACAATTAGATAAGGAAAATATGGGATACATACACAATGGAATACTACTCTGCCATAAAAAAGAATGAAATTCTCCCATTTACAACAACATGGATGAACTTGGAGAAACTTATGTTGAGTGAAATAAGCAAAGCACCGAGGGATAAATACCACATTTACTCACTCATAAGTGGGACCTAAGAGAGAAAAAAGGAAAGAAAGACCACAGTGGTATGCTGGAATTGCAGAGGGAGAGAACATACCTAGGGATACAAAGTGGAGTGGGGGAAAGGGGAATGGGGATGGAGGTCAGGGATAATAGGTGGGGAGATGGGGTATAATCTCAATTTGTGGTAATGGGCATGCTACCAGTATGGATCTGGCCATCACATCTTGGGCACAAGTGGTGACAATCAGCTTTGTATCTCATGAATGTTCATAACCAATAAAAAAAATTAATTAATTTAAAAAATAAATTAAAATAAAAAGCTTTAAAAAATAGAATCATTTAATGGGAAAAAAATAGGAATAATACTCTGCCATAAAAAAGAATGAAATCCTGCCATTTGCAGCAACATGGATGAACTCAGAGAAAATTATGTTAAGTGAGATAAACCAGGCACAGAAAGAGAAATACTGCATGTCCTCACTCATAAGTGGGAGTTAAAAAATAAACAAATAAATTTTTAAAAGAGATAAAAAAATATACAACAACCACAATAATACTTTCAAAAGCAAGAAGAGAACTGAGGTTACCAGAGGTGGGAAGTGGGAGTAAGGAAAGAATTGTTAAAGGGCCACAAAACCTACTACATTGTATATGTTGAATATACTAATTATCCTGATTTGAGTATCACATATTGCACACAGGTGTTGATATTCAACTCTGTACCCCACAGATATGTACAATCAACTATGTTTCAATTTTTTTTTAAAGTAGCAATTTCTCTGGTTCAATATGATATTTTTTTCTGGTCAGACCTGACACAGTTAAGAATCCCTGGGGATGGTCTAAGTGTCAACTAAGAGAAGAGTCTTCATTGCTGACACATATGCCGTCTGTGCAGAACTGACCCTCCTAAGGGCCCTCTTAGACCTACGCCCAACGTCCACAGAAGCCGAATGCTGAGGGGACATGGAGATGTGGATGCACCATTAGCTCCAGCCTGAGGGATGAGAAATTCCAGAAAACCCTTCCTATCTATTCCCTGCTCTTCCCACCCCAGAGTTGCCTGTTCCCGCCTTCTGAAGAGACTGTCCTCAAGGTACTTGTACTCTTTGCATTTAAGCTCAGGTGGGGGAAGTCAGGACATGAGCACCATGCTCTGGAGAGTGGCCAGCACTCCCAAGGCCTTCCGTCAGCACAGGGACGAGGATCAGCAAGGAACGTCAGGCCAGGCTGTTCTCTGTCCTTTCCACTGGTGTGCTTTTAATTCTCAGCTCTAGTCATTTGCTTGCCTTGCTACTTCAAGTGTGCCTTTCATAAACAAAACTTGTGCAGTTTTATTTTAATTTGTAAAATTACCTGGCCTATTTGAAAGCTGAAAATACTCAAAACACTTCATTTGCAGGAGCCAACTGTTCTTCCTCGCAGATGGCTGAGCCTCCATATCCCACTGGCAGAAAAAATCATCTCAGGGTAAATTGCTTTGCTCACATGAAACCAATTAGATCTGTTATCAAAAATAAATGAAGGAGCAGGCAGCAGCTTAAGGCCAGAATTATGGGCCAGATATAACTTTGATATTCACCTTGCCTAGAATAGCTGTCCATCCATGTACTTGCTTGCAATATTTCACAGAGCTGACTGTGACATATCCAATGTGCAACATGATCAAATGTCATAAACTGCCTAAAACAGACAAGTAACTGGACCTTTTCATGGGCCTGTTTGAGAGTTCTATGTTCCCTCAAGTAGCTGGAAACTCTAATTCATAAATAGAATGATGGAAACTGCATGGATGATCTTACAAAATGATGGAAAGCAGCTTATACCTAGCCATCCAACCACTTCACTCCCAGGAGGAAATTTCACTATGGAGAAAAATGCTCTCCTATCATATAATGATAATAAAACAGGATTATTTTGTGAAATCGCAAACAAATAATTTTTATATCTTCACATTCTGCCACCTAGACAAGTGAGTTACATTTGAATTGAAAGATTCTACTTAGGTAAGAACGTGCATGAAGAATTAAAGAAAAAACAAACAAACAAACAAAAAACGAGATTCTCAAATTCTGAAGGCATTCAGTTTTCTTGCAGACATTTTAATTAGTTTATTTTTATAAATACCATTATGAGAAAAACCATATAAAATATTTATATTAGGGAATTGTCCTAATTGGATACTTCAAGAAATAGTTTCACTATGAAGTTTAGAATACTTAATATAGAGATAACTCCAAAAGAAAAAAGTAGCTTGTAAATTTGAATGAAATGATCAAAGTGGGAGTTTTTTTTTAAAAAGATATAAAGCATTTGTCAAAGAACAGTATTTCTCAAAAAATAATCATCATATTCACCAAGGTTTATGACTGCAAGCTAGCCGTAGCACTTCAGTTTGCATGATTAATTCACTACAACATCCAATTTTATTTGTCTGTCACTGCAGCCAGTAAAATTTTCAGTTGGCATGTTGAATTAGTTATTCCTGGAAACTTTCCCATCAAAGAGATAAATTAAGAACTTTGAATGAAGATTGATGATCCAACTGCTCCAAGAACAAACTTGAGAAACTAACACTAGTAAGCCGTAGTGTTCCCAAATTTGGATTACTTAATAGAATTTTCAAAATGATCTTTCACAAGACTAGTGACACATTAAATTAAATACTGTCATTTCTACATAAGTAGGCCTGAACTCTAGAATTAATGCAAAGTAGAGTACATCAAAATTTAAATAGAAGTATGAGCTAAAATACTACAGCAGCAAAATGAAGCTTTACTTCAAATCACTTATCTCTGAATGAGTGTATCGGCATGTATCATTGGCAGTTAACCAAATGATCTCAGTTTGGGTGAGTTTTATTTTTAAATCTACAGCTCCATGTCAGTATACGTTCTCAATGACTACAGTTAGATGTTTGCTTTTAGAAACTTTTAGTAATGTCTTGGCAGGTAATACTGATCAGTGAATAATTACACCTGGTTTAGTGACAAATCTTTGCAAACATACTCAGCTTTACATGGCTAGTTATAGTATAGTACCAAATAAATGGTTAAATTCTTCCCTATGAAAATATTTAGCCAGAAATAAGATCTACAGATGGACAACTTGTCTCCAGTAACTTGCTAATTGATACTGCATCTGATAGAGAGGTTTTGGGGGCTTTTTTTTTTTTTAAGGACTGAAAGAGGTTCCTAAGAGATGTGCTATTTTCTTGTTACTTCAAAGCATTATAGAGAAAGCAGTTTCAAACTGTTGTGGCCCCAGCTGTGAATGAATCTAATTTGGCTCTTGATCACAGAGTTAATAAGCTTAGTACTCTGTATTTCAGGGCATAAGTTCTTGGTCCCTCAAGAGAAGGTGATTGTAAAGAAAAAAAGATACACCAAAGTGCCCAGTTACTTCCTGTAAAATAATCTGTCCATTAACTCTCATGGTCAGCCACAGTTCAGCCAACGATAATTCATTTGTAAGGTATCGGAAAAGATTTAGTCTTTGTTTCCATCTCTGGGAACTTTTGCCTAGACAAAGCCCTTCAGTTACCAAAAATGTGGTAAGAACAGACTTGTTTTGAAATGTATGCTAATATATAATGCATCCAAACTTTTTTCTATTCTTACCAAATTAATTTCCATTGTTTTTAGAAACTGGATGCAAACATAAACATTCTAAAAATCTAATAAATTCATCTTCCTTCTAAGTCCACTTGGCAACAAAATATTTTCAGTATAATTTTAATATGAGTATGTTTCTGATAGAAGTGCATTTCCTGGTACCTTTCTAGGAAGTCCTTTTACTCTCTAAGACTTATGTAGTATAGGATTGTGAATAAACTTTATTGGCTCTCTACCTGGGCATAAACAAGCCCCCGCAGGGATACAGTTTTTCATGTACATGTTTAAGAAAAGACTCAAACCGTACAACCAGAGGAAAATTGGATATTATTCTAAGGAAAGAAACAGAGGCCAAGAATAGTCTTCAGCTACTTAGTACATTAAATTCTGCTATCTTGTGTGAAGTCTGACAACCAAATAAGTAGCTCCATTTCTCTTAATATTAACTCATGTTGTAAAGGTTTTTATTAGACTTTGGTATTTTAATCAAGGCTGGAAAGAAATTCATCATTTTTCAAATGAAAAAAAAAAAAACCCGACATACAAATTATAGGAAAGAATGTTACTGAGAATGGTGCCTAAACTGAAAGCTATAAAGCGTATTTCTTTTAAAGGCTTAGAAACTTCAAAGATAAGAGAGCCAGACAGCAAAGGAGATTAGTCATGAGAGGCTGAATTTTCCCAGCCTGGGTTCCAATCTCACCCCAGTTACTATCAATGATGGCTGTCCTTGGACCATGAGAAATGAGTTTATGTTTGTCTGGTATAGAAAACACGTGTGTCTTCTCACACCTGAGGCATTACCACTTTTCACTTTGGGCAGGTTCTGAGCTGCCATGTGTAACATTAATGGGATCTGGCTCATTTGCTGACCCACAGAAAGCTGTTTGTGCCTCCATCTACAAAGTGAGGTGATTATATAAATAATTCAAAGTCAAACTAATCCCACACTTCCCTCATACATTTTTTATAGTCTATTTTCAACAGAAACCTGCTTATTTGTAGAGATATCATTCCATCAAACATGGTCTAGTGCTCAAGGGCGGAGGGCCAACTCCACTTAAAAATCAAAGTGTAAACACACACACACACCTTAAATTCTGAAATAGTTCAGAGATATGTGAAGTTCACTCCGATTTAAAGTGGGCAGAATAAATAAAGTTCTGTTCAGGTAGGAGCCATTCATGAAAGCTTCAATCCAACAAGAATTTATGCTTTCCATCATCATTATGGAGACTCTACACAGAACTCAGCCCAGACCTGCTGGTGAATCATCTACTTATAATCCAGGAATATCTTCTACCTTCATCTGTATTTCAAAATCATATCAGAAAATCCCACCAATCCTTTACATATGGTGAGATCCTTCTAATCGGTCCATGGCTGTATTTAATGAATATAGGTCACATAAGCAGAACTTTTCCATCAAATTCAAAAAAGCAGAAGTGCCTCCCCTCTGGCCTGGCAGAGCTCATCCTTCAAAGACTTTCCAAATAGCAGCCTCTTCAGTTCAGGCATTGACCCACCACACCTCTGAGGCTGACATGGTGCCTATTTGTGCACTGAAGTCCTATAACTCTAATTCTGCTTTCCCACCCTGTATGAACAATCACCCTCAGAGAAAGTCTGCTGTGGGACTGTTCTGTGGCCCAGTTATTACTGTAGTTTGTCACAGAGGCTGACAAAAAAACCCACAGATGCTGAAAACCACAGCAATCAACCCAAAGAGACTGACATTTAGGTTTTTCCTTCACTAAGTCTAATAATAATAATAATAATAATAAAAGCATGCTTGTTTGGAGAAAAGAACAAAATGCAATCTAGGAAACAGCACAAGTCTACAAGTACCTTCTTTTCAGGGACATTATTTTTAAAAAGTAAGAAGTTCTACAAAAACAAGCAGCCAGATTAAGTTTGTCATACAATTAGCCAGTAGGCATTAGATTATACTGAAGAGAGGATATAGTGGCAACAAGTCTAAAGAAATTATTTGCTGCCTATCAAAAGTATATTTGGAGCTATACAAATTAAGGGTGGTGTATTTTTAGCACCATCAGTTTAGTATCTAAGCCAATGACAGCAACAACATAAACACCAACCATTTGATTGCCTGTTAGGTATGGGCCTGGTACTTTATGGGTATTATTTCTCCTCCATAAAATAATGCTATTATTTTACCACTTTAGAAATGCAGAAATTATACCACTAAGGTCCAGGGTTTGATGCCTATACCAGCCAGCCACCAAAAAAAAGAAATGCAGAAATTAGCGCTTTAAAAAACTCCCCTAGCCGAGCCCGTGGCGCACTCGGTAGCGTGCTGCGCTAGGAGCGCGGCGACGCTCCCGCCGCGGGTTCGGATCCTATAAAGGAATGACTGGTGCACTCACTGGCTGAGTGCCGGTCACAAAAAAAAAAAAAAAAAAAACTCCCCTAACTCTGACTGAGCATTTACTATAGCTCACACTCAGTGCTGAGTGCTTCACAGGCATTGTTTTATGTAATCTTCACAAAGTTAGGAAATTTATTTCAAGTCAAAAGGCTATGAAGCAGCTGAGCTAGTTGGACTTCACACCCCTGTGTACTCCAGGTACCACCTCTCGGTTAAACCAGAACGTGTGGACATTAAATATACTAACCGTGCAGGATCGAAGGGGCCAGAGTGGCTACCTCCACTTCATAGCTCATAAGATCCTCAAAAGCAAAGACTGTGTTTTATTTGCCTTTATACCTACCACAAAGCTTGACTCAAACAGTATTTGCTGAGCAGAACATTTTAAAAGAGTAATGTACCTTGGGGTAAATCCTAAAGGTCAGAACGTACATAATACAACCAGCCCTCACCACGTCAGGGGCAATACAGAAGAGGATTCATACAAAAATAAGAGAGACAAGATACATCCAGAGATGGAGATCAAAAGAAAAAGTTAAACTGCTGTTTCTCAATGTGTGATCCTCAGAAATCTGCAGCAGTAGGACCTGAAATTCTTGCTGAGAACAGAAATCCACAGGTACAGATGGAGATATGTGCAAATCAGAATCTCTAGGGCAGGGATCTAGACATCTACGTTATTGTACACTCCCTAGATAATTCCTAAACACAGGAAACCAAAAGGCACAGGGAATCGGAAGTTGTGGGAGATAATTATGCTGAAACTGAAAATCAGATGCACAGAGAGGAAGACCAGCTATTATCTTACCAAGGAAGGATTGATCTTTTACAAACAATCCTCCTCCTGGGATATGGCGGTTCACTTAGATAACTGACGGAGGGCTGGCACGAGTAAAAGGGAACACTATTCAGAATCAGTATGTGTGAAGGAAACAGAGGAAACAAGCCTAATAATTTGCCTTAAAATAAAAAACAGACATCCTGTGAAAAGGTGAGGGTAAAGCGTAAAGCATCTTCAGTTAACTAGTGCACCCCCAATTAAATCACCAGAGGTTTCCCCTGTGTTGAGTGCTGCCTTCTCCTGGTCATTTTTCAACCCACTTCTGATTTGAAATAAAGTGACATTTCTGCAGTGAAGAGAACAGAGTCTTACTTGAAGGATGGAGGTAGATAATATCTTTCACTGTGAAGTCTCGGGACTGAGTGGCTTTCAGACAATCAGCCAGCAGGCTCAGGAGCAGGAGCCAGGCCAGAGCAGGGCCAGGTTCCATGGCAGACCGAAGTGTTACTCATACAGGGGGCCTGGCAGTGGGGACTCAGGACGACAGAAGAGAACTTGCACCTGAAACATGAAGAAATATTCATCTCAGTATCTAACTCAAGAAAACCACAGGAAGCTTGGCTGAGTTCCTGTGCTGGTGAGATGGGCTAGAGAGGGACAGGGAGCAGAGAGAGTACAAGGAAGTGGGTAGACCAGGTGACAAACTTCATAAATGGCAATTGTAGAGCACTTAGAATACTCCAGCCCAAATCCATTCTTAATCATGTTGCTAAAGCGCCATTGGTAGCAGCCTGTTCTAATATCCAGCAGAGATAGTATCAGGAGAGACTGAATTTTAATGAAATCCAGCCTTTTTGCAAGGAAGCCAGGGGATAGCTGCCAAAGTGCAACAACAAAGTCAGGTACGAAAGCTCAAAAGCATTCCCTTGATAATGGTGTGGGCCAGGCCTTACTGGGTCATGTTTCCCATGCAAACCTGCAAGGGTAGACACTCAGATTTGGGGGAAAAAAAGAGGAACTATAGGCAAGGTGACCTCTCCCAAACCAAAAAGTGTCTCAGTAGCACAAAATCTCCACAACGTTACCATTTTTTGGCCAGGTACTATCGAAGTCCTTTATATATATATATATATATATATATATATATATATATATATATATCAGTTTATTCTCCTAATAACCCTATACAACAGGCAGTATTATTATTATCCCATTTTAAGTAAGCTGATGTTCAGCAAATAAGTAGAGGAGCTGACTCAAACCCAGGCAATGTGGCTTTCGAGTCTGCATTTTTAAACACTAGGCGATGCTGCATTCTTCCTAAACTGATTTAAGGTGTATAAACACAAACTGATGATGTAAGATCAATTATCACTGTAGCACTAAGCAATCATCTACTCTGTTCTTTATTCTGATTCTGTCCTTTTCACTCAGAATTGAAGACAGTGAAAATTTGTAATAGGGTTTAATCGTCCAGCTTACTTGGAATGCTGAGCTATGTCTTAAAGTATATATACGACATATATTTGCTTGTTCATTTTCTTGGTTTCCTGTAAAGCTTGCTTATGTTCTACTACTTTTCCAAGTGCCATCATCTCTATTGCTCACGCAAGAGGTCAAGGTTAGACATTCATTTTATTTTAATCTGGCTGATAAACCATAATTTGGACATTTTGTTTATAGATTTTAATATAAATATTCAACAACAGATTTTAAATAACATAATTCTAAAATTACTTTGTAAAAACAAAGAGGTAATGAGTAAATATATTATGAAACAGAAACTCAATAGAGAAAATCAGTATGGCCTAGTCAGATATTGGAATGTACCACAAAACAATATTAATCAAAACAGAATGATAAAAGTATAAAAATGAATTTAGAAAATGGAACACTGTCAAGAGCCCAGAAATAGACCCAACTATTCATATGATAAAAGCAATTTTTCAAAATTACAGAACAGGAAAACATTAAATGAATAGTATTATGATAATTTGATTAAAACTGTTAAAAAGATGAAAACCAAACAAAGCACAATACATGAAAATTACCTCCAGATGTATTAGTGTGTTCATTACTTTTTTTTTTTTAAATCAGCACACTATTAGGAAATTGAGGAGAGCTCTTATCATCCAACTTGATGATGCCAACCTTGCCAATTTCATGCTCTCTATGCCATCTTCTGTTTACGATTTTGTTGCCCAGGAAAATTTGCATTCAGGAAGAGAATGGGCTACTCGTTCACTCAGTAAATGTGACTGCCAGGTGCTGTGCTAGGCACTTGGCTGAACCATACAGTGAGACAAAGAAACAAACATTCGAGTAAACAGTCAAGTAACAGACAAACATTATCTCTTCTTAAACGAATGTAATAGTGCTTTGATTTACATCCATTCTGGCTTTTCTCTGCCAGCATGGTGAGGCTGGTAAGGTGAGGACTGCATAGCATCCCAGGGAGACCTGACTGTATCTCCTCCCAAGCTGCAGCAGGGCTCAGTTTGAGAATCAGAGATTAAAAGGGCATGAACATTATGTGTTTAACTGTCAACATAAATGGGAATGAATGTATGCAGACAAAAGACTGGAAAGCAAAATACATAATAAACATAGTAAAGGCATCATGTACAGGTTTGCAAGAGCTGCCATAACAAAACCCCATAGACCCAGTGGCTTAAACAACAGAAATTTATTTCTCACAGTTTTGAAGGCTGGAAGTCCAAAAATCAAGGTGTCAGCGGGGTTGGTTTCTCTTGAAGCCTCTCTCCTTGGCTTGTAGAGGGATGCCCTCTGAGTCCTCATATGGCCTTTTTTCTGTGTGTGCACACTCCTAGTGTCTCTTTCTCCTCTTATAAGGACACCAGTCAGATTGGATTAGGGTCCACCTTCACGATCTCATTTATCTTAATTACCCCCTTAAAGGCCCTATCTCCAAATACAGTCACACTCTTGAGATACTGGGAGTTATGGCTCCAACATGTGAATTTAGGTGGAACACATTTCATTCCATAGCACTAGGGCTTTTATATAACATTTCCTGTCACATGAAATGTTACAGTGATGTTATTTCATAATTTTAAAATGGTATAAATGATATGAGTGCCACAGAGTACTATAAATTCCTTCCTGGGTGTGGGACTATGAGCTCCTCAGCACAGAAACCTGCTGTGACTATCTTTCCTTCCCCTGGCTCAGAACCTGGCCACAGAGAGGGCTCAGTCAAAAAAAGTGGCTTTTATGGTAGGCTGAATATTGGCCCCCCAAAATGTCCATGTCATAATCCCCAGAAACTGTATGTTACCTTATAGGGTAAAAGGGACTTTGTAGATGTGATTAAGGACCTTGAGACAAGGCAATCATGCTGGATTATCCAGGCCAGTCCAATGTAATCACTAAAGCCCTTATGAGAGAGAGGCAGGAGGATGAGAATCAGCAGTAGGAAAAGTGGTGATGGAAGCAGAGGTTAGAGTGATGGGAGGGAGAGGCCACAAGCCAAGGAATGCAGGCAGCTTCTAGAAGCTGACTAAAGCAAGGAAATGCACCCTCTCCTGAAGCCTCCAGAAGGAACCAACCCTTGACTTTATCTCGGTGAGGCTGATTTTAGACTTCTGACCTCCAGAACTGTAAGATAATAAGTTTGTGGTGTTTTAAGCCACTAAATTTACAGTAATTTTTTTTACAGCAGCAATAGGAAACAATACAACTATTTTAAAATCAGACTTTTGAGCCACAGTATATCCTATATATAGAAATAAGTAGAAAATAAAAGTAAAACCCCATTTGTCATTTTCATGGAATTTTTAAAATTCTCTTTCTAGGTTTTGAGTCACTAAGAGACAAATATCAGGTCGAACCAAGTGGTTTGCTGCATACACTCACCTGACCATGTCTTGCTCTTCAGGAGGCACTAGAAATGTGTTGGTACAGGGCCCATAGTCTTCTCACTTCCCATTTAACAAGCTTAGTAACTTCTCAGCACATACTGTGGGTTTTCCATCACTGCCACCACTTATTAAGTACATGTTTCATGTCTGGCAACACATTTGTGTATATGTGTGATATACAGACAGACTGTGTATTATTATGCCTGTTTGACAGATGAAGAAGCTGAGCTCTCAGAGGAGGAGTAATTTGCTCAAGATCCTGTAACTGCCCTACGTGGGGATTTGGAGCTAGGTCTTTCGGCACTGGTAGCTAAGCACACTTATCAAAACTTTCACAATGATTTCTTTCATAAAATAGGCGGTGAGGAAAGCTATTTTAATATAATTTCATGTTAAATATCAACTAGTTGCCAACCTAAGTTCTTTTTTTAATGTGCAGCTCGAAGTCAACATCAGTGCTTCACATATATCAAATTCTGTAAGTGGCATGTTTTCATTAAAGCATTTCTCAACTACAATATTATTTCCAGTTATTGACTTAAAGATCTCTCTCTGCACAGTAACCATATTTAGCATTATGCATTATTTAATATCATCTGAAATTAACCTTAATGCAACCTTTGTGGCACGGCCACCCAGCCATGAGACTTCATTTCCCAGCATGTGTTGAATATACAAGGGTACTTCAAAAAGTTTATGGTAAAATAGAATTAAAAATACAAGTCCTTCCATGAACTTTTTGAGGTAACCTCATTAACATACAGAGGTTAAAAGCTAGACTGCCTGGGTTTGAAACCTAGCTCCAACCACTCTGGGTCTCAGTTTCCTCATCTGCAAAATGTGGATCATAATAGGGTACCTTCTGCCAGCCTGCACTTCAACGTGGCTGAGGCTCATGCAGACCCAGATGACTTTCTGCCATCCCTCATCAATGAAGCAAATAGGTGAGTGCTGCCCTTAGACACTCTCCCCATACAGTACCTGGACTACCTTACAAGGTCTATGTTCTACACCATGAGCCTTACATATCTGTCTTAATTACATTTTACTTGTATAAAAGACGTTGATGAAGGTCAGGAGCACATCGCCTTATATCCCTCGTGAGGCACATGCCCTGTGTGTGCGTACACATGTCCCCTACTAATGGTGGATTGTCACAGATGAAGTTAAAGCAACTATTTCATTCATATCAAGAGATCCATCTCTATTTACTACAGAGAAGGGCAAGATGAATTCTTTAGGCCTGATTTATTTAGCACAAGTCTTCAAATTTGGGGGGTTCAAATACTTTTTTTTTTGACTGAATTTTTATTTTTATTTTTGGCCAGAAAACAATTCTTGATACATTTAAAAAGACTAAGATCATAGAAAATGTGTCCTCTGACCACAGCAACAGAAGGAAATTTAGAAAATTCACAAATGTGTGGAAATTAAACAACCTTTCCTAAATAAATAATGTGTAAAAAGAAGAATCACAGAGAAATTAGAGGGTACTTTGAGATAAAAATAGATGTCCCCTTCTTTTTCTAGTCTCCACTGGTGACTCTCCTTGTGTCAGTGTAGCCAAGTGTCTGGCGGGCCACCTGCATGGTGGCTGTGGCTACTGCTGTGGGGTCGAGCTGCTTTTGCTGCAGCCATGTCTACAGCAGTGGCTGTGGGTGAATGTTCTCTGTGCGTTCCTTGCTTGGTTGCGGGAGGGGGCGGCACTCAGCTCCTCAAATACTTTAACCATGAATTTCCTGTGTTTAATGGAGAATTTCCAAATACTTAAAGTAGTTGAATCTTAGTTCGCTCAAAACCTTTTACATGTGAAACCATTCCTTCTTTGGAAGGAAAAAATGTCTTTTATAGGTTTGTGTATGATTAGAAAAAAACTGAAAGGATAGACTCCAAAATTATGTGGGCTGTAAAGTTTTAATATTCATCTGCACATTGAAAAGTTGTTAATAAATATGTATTATATTATAAAAATGGTTTTTAAAAATATATTGCTTTTGGAAAAATGAGTTTGACTTGTTTTTGAATAATTTCACTTTTTATGTACAAATAAAAGTCAGATTTTCACCTAAAGCAAATGAATATAACTTCTAAAACGTTCATATTTCTTCTAAAATAAAAAAAAAAATCAATATTAGACAGACTTCTCTCTTTCCCTCTCTAATGATGCACTTCTCTTCGTGTCTAAGTCCAGGTGCTCATTGTAGCAGAACTTGGGCCACTGACTAAGGTGCTAACACCTTATTTGGGAGGTGCAAGCCCAAGACAATGAGGGTAAAGAAAAAAGAGAGAGATAGAGGTGAAGCTAGAAAATATGAAGCAATGTGATCCCAGGTAACTACACTGCTCACCACTTTACAGAGAGTCACAAAATGATGGAGGATTTAAAGGAGGGCCTACACCTTAGTGTAGTCTATGGAAGGAGATAGGAGGGAGACTTCATCTGCCTGGTTCCTTTCTGCCTCCTTTCCCAATGATCAAATTTCATTCCACAAAGAACTCCCTCTCTCCCCTACACTTCAGCAGCCAGAGTAGAGGGTCAACCCAGTGTTCATGGACCTCTGATCAAAAAAGAAAGAAGTCACCCATCACAGAAATCTGAGAAAGATTTCTAGTGCACTTGTTATTAATCCTTGTAAACAACACATTGTCTTTTTTGATTTTTAAAAAAATTTTTATTAAGATAAAATACACATAACATAAAATTCACCATTTTTAAGTGATCAATCCAGTAGTTTTTGGTATATTTGTAATATTGTGTCACCCTCACCATTATCTAGTCCAAAACTTTTCCATCACCCTGTAAAGAAATCCCAGACTTATTAGCAGTCACTCCCAATTCCCTCCCCTCCCCAGCCCCTGGCAACCACTGATCTACTTTTTCTCTATGGATCTGGCTCTTGGGAACATTTCACATAAATGATGTCAGACAATATGTGGCCTTTTGTGTCTGGCTTCTTTCACTTATCATGATGTTTTCAAGGTTCTTCCATATTGTACCATGTATCATAGATACATGTACATACCATATGGACCAGTAGATAATTCCTTTTTAGGTCTGAATAATATTTTATCATATGGGTATATAATATTTATCCATTCATCAGATGACAGACATTTGGTGGTTTCCTCTTTTTGGCTATTGTGAATAAGGCTGCTGTTAACACTCGTGTACATGTTTTTATGTGGACATGTTTTCAGTTTTCTTGGGTATATACCTAGGAGTGGAATTGCTGGGTCTTATGGTTACCACCTGTTTAACTTTGAGGAACTGTCAGACAGCTTTCCACTGCAGCAGCAGCATTTTACATCCCATCGGGAATATGTAAATGTTACAATTTCTCCACATCCTTGCCAACACTTATATTTTTAAAAAATTGTAGCCATCTCAGTGAGTGTGAAGGGTATCTCACTGTAGTTTTGATTTGCATTTCCACAGTCACTGATGATGTTGAACATTTTTTCATTTGCTTATTGGCCATTTGTATACCTTCTTTGGAGGAATGTCTCTTTAAATACTTTGTCCATTTTGTAATTGGGGTGTCTTTTTATTGTTGAACTATAAGATTCATTTCTATATTCTGGATTTTAGACTCTTTTCATATACATGATTTGCAAATATTTTCTTTTTGTGTTGTATTTTCACTTTTCTGATGGTGTCCTTTGACACAAAAGATTATGTTAATGAAGCCCACACGTTACTTTTAATAAATATAAATTTTTTTGTCTTATGTCAAGCCCAACACAGCAATAAAAAGAAAAATCTACATACAACGCACAGTAAAAGAACTTGTCTACTCTGTATTAGCCAAGGTTATATTTTCTACCTCTCTTTTTCCATGAGGATAACAGGATGGGCTGGACTCTTTGTTAGTATCTCCGCTGCTTACATTCCTGCAGTAAATCATGAAGCACCACTCTATCAGTATTTTCTAGGAAATGAAAAATGAAAGATGAGTAACATACATTCAAAATTAGCCTAACAGTTACTGAAATACAAGCTCTGCTGAGGGAGTTATATCTTTTGTGTACAGATTCGCAGTAGTCAATGGAGCTTTAATCCCCAAACCTCACAAATATGATGCTGGACATGCTCAGATAATATGAAGGGTCCACTGTGTCTTTGGACTATCCTAGACATTTAGAAAAGACATTGCGTTTCCATTTTATGACAATGCTATTTGAATATGCAGTGCAGATCCCATCCCTGAATGCGGTTCTCTTTATGAAGAAGTACATTCTCATTTTCACAGCTCTGTGACCTTTCATTTGTTATTTATGAGCTTTTGCAAATCTAATACCACTCTGACAGATTTAATTTGTGCTCTAAATTACCTTTGCAAGAGTTACTCAACTGCTGGTTTTATTCCAATGGATTACTTGCTACATTCCAAAAGAGAAAAAAAAAAAAAAATAGTTCAAGATCTATTGGACTTCCTCCACTTCAGAGAAAGTTGAAAAGAGTTGCATTCTGAATTTTCACTCTGTGGATGATACTAGATGTTTAAAAGAGGATTTCTAGATTTGTCAGAGAGGCCAAGTGATAGAAAAATAACCTAGGTCAAGTTTTACAAATCTACACCCTAACTGCTGCTTCACAAAAGTGTATAAAGCAAGATATTCCCACCCCTCAAATTAGACACTGGAAGAAAATTAAACACTTCTGGAAGCTACATTAACTTAAGAACCAAGTACTAAATAACAAAACCTCAGTATTAAGTCAACATATGAGTAATTGTGAAGTAGAGAACGAATGCAAATCTGAATATGTTTCAATAATATTAAAATCTGATGTGCCTAATATGAAAGCAAAATGGAATTCTAGAGCCTGAAAGATTGTGACAAATCTTGATTTAATTTTCAATATGTATAGATGAGGACTGGTGATGTCTTACTGGCCTAAAAAAGTTAACTGAGCTTCCAAAAGTATAAACTAAAGGCAGGTCTTTCCAAAACTAAGTCTTCTTAAATATATCATTCTGACCACAGGCACCTTTCTTGCAATTTAGGAATGGCTGATAATACGTGATACTTTTAAAACTTGTCTGTAAGTTCTTTGACATGTCTCCATCGAGATGTAGGGCTTCATATGTTCATTTGGATTCTGGGCCAGCCTTACTGACCAGTTGACTGGAGTGTGCTGTTAAATGACACTATGTGATTTCCAAGGCTAGGTCACAGAAGGTGAGGCAACTTATACCCGGTGCTCTGCAACACTCATACTGAAGCCCTGAGCCACCATACAAGCAGCCTGAGCGCCTTGAGGCTGCTACTCTGTGAGGAAGCCTAAGTAGTCCACCCAGAGTTACTGAGACTCCATGAAGACAGCGAGCTGCCCAGCCAGCCCCAGCTACTCCAATCCCCTCTAGTCAGCTCTAGCCACAGTCCAATTGCATCTGCATATGCAGCCAGGATCCCGGAGGCCGGGGCCGCGCTGAAGGCAGCCAGCTGCCCTATTCAGGATTCGAGGTTTCAGGCCGGCATTAAAGAAGATTCCTGGGAGCGCCCGAGCCGCGCCACGACTGAACAGCCCGAGGCGGCAACGGCCGAGAACATGGAAGGCGACAAACCAGAGACAGAGAGCGAGGACCCGACCTGGCACAACCCTATCATATAGAACAAGAAGCCCTTGAAATAACTGACAAGGAATTTCGAGTGATAATTCTAAGGAAACTGAATGAGATACAAGAAAACTCAGCTAGATATCATGATGAAATGAGGAAAAGTATACAGGATCTGAAAGAGGAAATGTACAAGGAAATCAATGTCCTGAAAAAAAATGTAGCAGAACTTGCTGAACTGAAGAAGTTATTCAGCGAAATAAAAAACACAACGGAGAGTTTAACCAGCAGGCTTGTCGAAGTTGAAGAGAGAACCTCTGACCGTGAAGATGGGCTGTTTGAAATAACACAAGCAGACAAAAAGAAAGAAAAAAGAATCAAGGACATGGAAGAAAATCTGAGAGAGATATCAGACAACCTCAAGCGCTCAAATATCCGAGCCATGGGTATTCCAGAAGGGGAGGAAAATGGAGATTCCATTGAAAACATATTCAACAAAATAGTGGCAGAAAACTTCCCAGGTATAGGAAAAATCACAGATCTTCAGATCCAGGAAGCTCAACGATCTCCAAACGTATTCAACCCAAAAAGGCCTTCTCCAAGACATGTCATAGTCAAATTGGCAAAACTCAGAGACAAAGTGAGAATCTTAAAAGCTGCAAGAGAGAAGCGTCACATCACCTATAAGGGAGCCCCAATCAGATTAACATCAGACTTTTCATCACAAACCCTAAAAGCTAGAAAGGAATGGGATGATATTTTCAAAATACTAAAAGACAAAGATTGCCAGCCAAGAATACTCTACCCTGCAAGGCTATCCTTCTGAAATGAGGGGCAAATAGTATATTTCTCAGACAAACAAAAACTGCGGGAGTTCACTACCACACGACCACCCTTACAAGAAATCCTCAAGGGAGTACTGGGTTTGGTTCCTGAAAAATAACTACCACTGCCATAAAAACCCAAGAAAAATCTAAACCCGCTAGTACAATAAAAATGGCATTCATGAAGAGAAAACAAGCTAACAAAAACACTATCTACAATCTAAGGAACCAACAAACAAAGAAAACAAACAGTAAATCAGAAAGCAAGGAACAAAAGACACCTAAGACAACCAAACAACCAATAAAATGCTAGGAATAAATCAACACCTTTCAATAACAACTCTTAATGTAAAAGGCTTAAATTCCCCAATTAAAAGACACAGACTGGCTGACTGGATCAAAAAGCAGGACCCAACTATATGCTGCCTACAAGAGACCCACCTCACCCATAAAGATTCACACAGACTAAGAGTGAAAGGATGGAAAAAGATTTACCATGCAAACAGAAAAGAAAAACGAGCTGGAGTAGCTATTCTTAGATCTGACAAAATAGACTTTAAACTAAAAACCATAAAAAGAGACAATGAGGGACACTACTTAATGATAAAAGGACTGATCCATCAAGAAGACATAACAATCATAAATATGTACGCACCCAATGTTGGAGCAGCCAGATTTATAAAACAAACTCTATTAGACCTAAAGAAGGAAATAGACACTAATACCATAATAGCTGGGGACCTGAACACCCCACTGTCAATATTAGACAGATCATCTAGGCAAAGAATCAGTAGAGAAACACAAGATCTAAACAAGACTCTAGACCAATTGGAATTGGCAGATATCTACAGAACATTCCACCCAACAACCTCAGAATATTCATTCTTCTCATCAGCACATGGATCATTCTCCAGGATAGATCACATATTAGGTCACAAATCAAGTCTCAATAAATTCAAAAAAATTGGAATTATCCCATGTATCTTCTCAGACCACAATGGATTAAAACTAGAAATTAATAACAAACGAAACTCTGGAAACTATACAAACACATGGAAATTAAACAGCATTCTACTTAATGACATATGGGTCCAAGGAGAAATCAAGCAGGAAATCAAAAAATTTCTTGAAACTAATGAAAACAATGATACATCATACCAAAACCTGTGGGATACTGCAAAAGCAGTATTGAGGGGAAAATTTATTGCATTAAATGCTCACTTCAGAAGAATAGAAAGATGGCAAGTGAACAACCTAACACTTCACCTTAAAGAACTAGAAAAACAAGAACAATCCAAACCTAAAGTTAGCAGACGGAAAGAAATCATTAAGAACACAGCAGAACTGAATGAAATTGAAAACCAAAAAACAATTCAAAAGATCAACGAATCAAAAAGTTGGGTTTTTGAAAAGATAAATAAAATTGACAAACCATTAGCATGGCTAACAAAAAAAAGAAGAGAGAAGACTCAAATAACAAAAATTAGAAATGAAAAAGGCAATATTACAACTGATTCATCTGAAATACAAGGAATCATTCGAGACTACTATAAACAACTATACGCCAACAAATTTGAAAATCTGGAGGAAATGGATAAATTTCTGGACACACACAAGCTCCCAAAACTGAGCCAAGAAGACGTAGAAAATTTGAACAGACCAATAACAATAAAGGAGATTGAAGCTGTTATCAGAAGGCTCCCAACAAAGAAAAGCCCAGGACCAGATGGATTCACAGCAGAATTTTACCAAACATTCAAAGAGGAATTGACACCGATTCTTTACAAACTATTCCAAAAGATTGAAACAGACGCAAATCTCCCAAGCTCATTCTATGAAGCAAACATCATCCTGATACCAAAACCAGGTAAAGATATAACCCAAAAAGAAAACTACAGGCCGATATCCTTGATGAATATAGATGCAAAAATCCTCACTAAAATACTAGCAAACAGAATACAGCAACACATACGAAAAATTATTCTTCACGATCAAGTGGGATTCATCCCAGGGATGCAAGGTTGGTTCAACATACGCAAATCAATAAATGTGATACACCATATTAATAAACTCAAACACAAGGACCATATGATCATCTCTATAGATGCTGAAAAAGCATTTGATAAAGTTCAGCACTCATTCATGACAAAGACCCTCTATAAGTTAGGTATAGAGGGAAAGTATCTCAACATAATTAAAGCCATATATGACAAACCCACTGCCAATATCATCCTGAATGGGGAAAAGCTGAAAGCTTTTCCTTTAAGATCAGGCACTAGACAAGGATGCCCACTCTCACCACTCCTATTCAACATAGTGTTGGAAGTACTAGCCAGAGCAATCAGAGAAGAGAAGGAAATAAAGGGCATCCAGATTGGAAAAGATGAAGTCAAACCGTCCCTGTTTGCAGATGACATGATCCTATCTATCGAACAGCCTAAAACCTCTACAAAAAAACTCTTGGAATTGATAAATGATTTCAGCACAGTAGCAGGATACAAAATCAACACACAAAAGTCAGTAGCATTTCTTTTCTCCAACAGTGAACATGCAGAAGGAGAAATCAAGAAAGCCTGCCCATTTACAATAGCCACCAAAAAAATAAAATACTTAGGAATTGAGTTAACCAAGGAGGTGAAAAATCTCTATAATGAGAACTACAAACCACTGCTGAGAGAAATTAGAGAGGATACAAGAAGATGGAAAGATATCCCATGCTCTTGGATTGGAAGAATCAACATAGTGAAAATGTCCATACTACCCAAAGTGATATACAAATTCAATTCAATCCCCATCAAAATTCCAAAGACATTTTTCTCAGAAATGGAAAAAACTATTCAGACATTTATATGGAACAATAAAAGACCACGCATAGCCAAAGCAATGCTGAGCAAAAAAAATAAAGCTGGAGGCATAACACTACCTGACTTTAAGCTATACTACAAAGCTATAATAACCAAAACAGTATGGTACTGGCATAAAAACACACACACTGACCAATGGAATAGAATAGAGAATCCAGAAATCAACCCACACACTTACTGCCATCTGATCTTTGACAAAGGCACCAAGCCTATTCACTGGGGAATGGACTGCCTCTTCAGCAAATGGTGCTGGGATAACTGGATATCCATATGCAGGAGAATGAAACTAGATCCATACCTCTCACCGTATACTAAAATCAACTCAAAATGGATTAAGGATTTAAATATACACCCTGAAACAATAAAACTTCTTAAAGAAAACATAGGAGATACACTTCAGGAAATAGGACTGGGACAGACTTCATGAATACGACCCCAAAAGCACGGGCAACCAAAGGAAAAATAAACAAATGGGATTATATCAAACTAAAAAGCTTCTGCACAGCAAAAGAAACAATTAAAAGAGTTAAAAGACAACCAACAGAGTGGGAGAAAATATTTGCAAAATATACATCTGACAAAGGATTAATATCCAGAAGATATAAGGAACTCAAACAACTTTACAAGAAGAAAACAAGCAACCCAATTAAAAAATGGGCAAAAGAGCTAAGTAGGCATTTCTCTAAGGAAGATATACAAATGGCCAACAGACATATGAAAAAATGCTCAACATCACTCAGCATCCGGGAAATGCAAATCAAAACCACATTGAGATACCATCTAACCCCAGTTAGGATGGCTAAAATCCAAAAGACTCTGAACGATAAATGCTGGCGAGGCTGCGGAGAAAAAGGAACTCTCATACATTGTTGGTGGGACTGCAAAATGGTGCAGCCTCTATGGAAAATGGTATGGAGGTTCCTCAAACAATTGCAGATAGATCTACCATACGACCCAGCTATCCCACTGTTGGGAATATACCCAGAGGAATGGAAATCATCAAGTCGAAGGTATACCTGTTCCCCAATGTTTATCGCAGCACTCTTTACAATAGCCAAGAGTTGGAACCAGCCCAAATGCCCATCATCAGATGAGTGGATACGGAAAATGCGGTACATGTACACAATGGAATACTACTCAGCTATAAAAACGAATGAAATATTGCCATTTGCAACAACATGGATGGACCTTGAGAGAATTATATTAAGTGAAACAAGTCAGGCACAGAAAGAGAAATATCACATGTTCTCACTTATTGGTGGGAGCTAAAAATTAATGTATAAATTCACACACACACACACACACACACACAAACCGGGGGGGGGGGGGAAGAAGATATAACAACCACAATTATTTGAAGTTGATACGACAAGCAAACAGAAAGGACATTGTTGGGGGGGGAGGGGGGGAGGGAGAAGGGAGGGAGGTTTTGGTGATGGGGAGCAATAATCAGCTACAATGTATATCGACAAAATAAAATTAAAAAAAAAAAAAAAAAAAAAAGAAACTCCCAGGACAGCCTGGCCAAACTCTTAGTGTATTCCTGACCCACAGAAACCAAGAGAGATAATAAAATTTTTCCTGCCTCCAGATACTAAGCTTTGTGGTGATTTGTAAAGCAGCAATATATACCTGGAACATAAGGAAATTGAGCAAAAGAACTAACTAGGAATTACAGTTCAGCTCATGAAGATAACTGCATTTTTCAGGACATGTTGGTTGCAAGGTACAGAAACCCAAATCAAGCAGGTTGTAACCAAAACTGGGACGGGGAGGGAAGGGGAGGAATTTTACTGTCTCACCTAACTGTTTAGACATTGCTGGACTTTAACCCTGTTTTCAGAAGTTTCCAACCTTCAACTCTGCTTTGCCCCTCTTTTGCCTTTATTCTCATTCAAGTCCTCCCAAACTGTGACCACCAGAAGCTCCAAAAGCATTCCATAGAAATCTCTTTCCAAAATGTTCCAGAAAAAGCCCTAAGAAAGGAGGGAGAACCATCCCTGGACAAGTAATTGACCAGGGGAAAGTGCCATTCTAAGTGGCCAGGGCTGAGTCACTAGCATGTAACTGGAACAAGGGTGTATATGGTGTCAACTTCATTGAAATCACATGCTTTGAGAGTGGGGGAGGTGTTTGTTTCCCAAAGGAAAATCTAGGTGTCGTCATGTAAAGAAGAGGGACTGGATATTGGGATAGCAAAATCACCCTGATGTCCACTACAATAACAATATAGAATCTGAAGTAAACTCATTATTCTGGAAGTATAAAACAAAGCGAAAGTTAACTCAAATGAATATTTCTGCAAATGCCAGAGGTGGGAACGCTATCTATTGACATAATTTTCTTCTCAAAAAATCAAATACCACTTCACTACCGCTTTTCAAATCAAAACATAAGGTTTTCGAAACAAAATATAAGAAAGAAAACAAAGTTTTGTAAGCATTTAGAATCAGTTCTGCTCCATACTTTCCCCTTCTAATGGCAATGGGTTTCCTACTGCCACCAGTCATGTGTTGCTATTGGAAAGTATCATGTTCTTGCATGGCCTACCATACTAGCCACTGTTGTTAGGGCCAGTACTGCACATCTGATCCAAGTCAGGTCAATCGGAGGTCTTCCTGGATATTTTTCATACCAGAATTGGAAAAAGACAATCAGCCCTCTCTGGTAGAGGAGGCCCCAAGGTATGAAATTTGAACGTCTATATGCCAGGTTCCTCCCCATGTGGAGAAGACAGAAGCTTGCTCGAGAGACAGAGATGAGAAATAAGAGAGAAGAGCCCCAACTATGTTCAACCCTTGCATTTTGGGCCAGTTTTTAACTCTTCCTTTAATTATTATAAAAGCCTCAGTGCCCACATGACAAATATCCCTTTTGCCCAAGCTAGTTTGAGTTGGCTTTCTGTCTCTTGCAACAGGAGCTCTAACCAATTCAAGAGTCTTCCAAAAGGGTCCAGCCACCATCTAAAATTTTCCTTTGTAACAAATATGCTTTTTACTTTAATACTTCTTTCAGGCTCATCAGCTAAAAGGTTAAGTTGGTTTTTAAATGTCAATAATACAGAATTAGCCAGAGATGACCTCTTTTGGACTTCCTAGACACTGATGTTTCATTTCCACACATACAGGGAGACAGATATTCACACATTCCCAATCTGAATTGAGGATCTATTTGCATAAAAATCAATGCTTTTATAAAATGTTAATTTCTTTTTCTGGAGCTCCTTGGCAAGGCTAGAGTTATAGGGAAAAGCTGCCTTCCTCGCTAGCCTCAATCTGATTTAAAGGTCAATTGCATCAAAAATGCTTCAATTCCTGAAGGATAAATGATGTCTGGCTGAGGATGCCTACCAATATATTCACAATGTAAAAGGATGTTGTATTTACTCTAGGAGCTATTCTGCATGTTCGTTGTGTATTTGTTTGCTTTCTCCATCAATCTGAAGGTTTTGAGAACTGATGAGGTGTTTTCAAGTGCAAACAGCCAAAAGGCAATGAAGTCAAAGACCTCCTGGGCAGGAATGGCAAACTAGATACAGCTTGCCATTTTTTATTTACTTGGGAGGGGTCAGTGGTTTGAAGAAATTTTTGCTTTCGTGTTTTTTATTAAACTCTTCTATATAAAATTGTCATGTTTCATCTTATCTTTTCTAGACATTTTTATCCTAGAGACCATCCAAAACCATGGAAGTACAAAATGTACTGAGAAACAATATAATATGTTGTAAGTGGATTAAATTGCAACCAGATCTGATCTTATGTTCCACATAACCCAGTTCCAAATCCAATATTAGATTACTAGGCATATGCCTTCCGGCTCTTGATCAAAGAAGCATTATCTTGGTACTACTCAGAGGTAGTCAGCACCGTACTTGGAGAGATGCATTCATCTTTCTTCTGCTAGAGTTTTTCCAAACCTTCTGAAACAAGAAACAAGTGTTTATAATAATTAGTTATAAAGCAGACACTGCCTGCTGTGAATCCATGGAGATGTTCTGCACTATTTGAACCAAGTTTTATTGTCAGGGACCACTGTATGGTGTTTTGGGCCCCTTTGTTTTGGTTTTAGAGGCCTGGCAGGAAGGTTCTGTTCGAGGCCTCCAGGGCTATTAATTCTTCCATATCACCCCTCCCCATGCCTTTGGGAATGCCATGCTCACCCACATTCTTAGATGCTCTCTGCCCGTCCTGACATCATTTACCACAGTGTCTGAAACCAAATGTAACAAGCAACCCTGACATCTTTAACCTCTTCCTGAAATATTCCTTCCACCACTGTTGACTGAAGCCCAGCTCACAGTGAAAATACTGCTTCTTTTCAGGCTATCTAGAATGGAGGGTGCTCATTCTCTCAAGCACCATGGATCCTGAGGGCAGGAGGACACCAGAACTCTTCCTCCCACCACAGCTTACAAATCATGGCTCTGTTTCTTCATAAATTCTCCTTCTCACCTCAAAGGCTAAACCAACTGCTCCTATAGTTAGCCGTCAAGGAGAGTTGGGAGAATATAAAGATTATGGCTCACCTTCAACCACTCACAACCACTTAACCTAAACTTGATTCTCACCCCAAATTGAGAACCAACTCATGCTGAATGTTACGTTCTACCTTCAGTGGAGTAGGATTTTGCCCACAGTGCTAAGAATCCTGACCACGTTTTTGTCAAAAGGCCTTGAGGGAGGTTTCCATTTGGCCCTTGACATAATTCAAGTTCAAGAAAGAACTGCAATTGCCAACGTGACAGATATGGAGAGACTTTCCAGGATTTCTTACAGGGTAGGAGAAATAGCTTGTGCTCTCTTCTTGAGGGAAAAAGAAAAAAAAAATCAAACAGCCAATGTTAAAACAATGGTTTACATAAAAACCCTTTGGCTAAAGCACTATTTTCAAACCACTGGGTTACTTCAGCTAACTTCTAAATCTTAACCAATGTTTCTCATTTGATTAAGAATATGTTTTAAAAAACACATCTATGCATGTACTCATCCTCCAAATCTCTGACCGACCAATACCTTGGGCTACAAATAATCTGTCTCCTGACAACCCAAAGACCGTCAGTTTCATTTTTGTGAAAGGGTACTGGCATTAGCTAAAACAGCCTAAACTATAACTTGACTTTCCAAGCACATTTAACTAATTAGCATAATTATTTAAAGGAAGGGAGGATTTTCTCACCCTGCATTTGAAGGCAAAGGAATGTATCATTGAGGCAGGAGTTCTTCCTTTGTAATGCACCATCTTCATTTATGTCTCCATAAATAATAGTTATTAAAGAAGTTTACTGTAGCAAAGCAGAATATAATAAAATTTTACATAGTATTCATTCAGGCAGAAAAGGATGTAAGAGTTTCTAATAAAAGAGGGCTGTCCTTGATAATAGAAAATTTTTATTTTTGCAACTAAATTAATTCCCTTCATGGGGGGAAATACTGAGTATCCAGTTGTGGATAAGGAAATGTCGGCATCTGAACTGAATCCACTCCCTGACCACCAGTCCTGAAGAAGTCAAGTGATGCTTCTATCCCCTCCTCCTTATTACTGAGTTTTCTTCTTTTGGTTCCTCAATTGTCGTCCTTGTATTCTATTTCACTTATTCATTCACTCAGCATCCTTTGAAACAGACATAGATGATATTTCCTATTACACACATTATTGTCAATAGTTCTAGCTTAATACCCAAATTCTTAACCTCTGTTAGTAAAATTATTAATGTTATCCTTAGACTAAAAGTCCTCACAAAGGCTGCTAAGTACATGGGAGGACATGTGGACTTGCCTAGTATACGGGAAGAGATGATGAGTCTTTGAGTTATTTGGCCAAGAGTGAGCCTGGTTTGATGTTAATGTGTTGTCCTCACAACCAAGGCCACATATTTGTGAGATGCCAGGTAACACGACTGCACCAGCCCTACCTACACAGGCCCTCTGGGGACGGAGATCACAAAGCGCTGTCAATGAAACCCAACAAGACAACTATATTCTTTCTTGCCAACCAGGGTGGCTTATCTGGAAGAAGAAATGGAGAGAGACAGGTATGACACACAGCCTGAGGAGCAGAGGCGAGCTGCTGCCCTGG
This sequence comes from Cynocephalus volans, assembly GCF_027409185.1. NCBI lineage: Eukaryota > Metazoa > Chordata > Mammalia > Dermoptera > Cynocephalidae > Cynocephalus > Cynocephalus volans. The sequence goes on along the minus strand of NC_084460.1, from coordinate 219,318,531 downwards.
ACTCCCCCCAAGTGATTCCACCGAAGATTGCTAGTCTCTGACCACACTGATAACTGACCCAACTCTGGCTTCAAAATAACCCTAAGATGGATCTTGGGGAAGGAGACGGAGGTGGGTGCTCAAATGGCAGTGAGAATCACTGGTGCTGGGTAGTCAAGGAAGTCTGAAAGGCTTCCCATGATCTGTCTCCCACCTACCATCTGCCCCTTGACACGTCAGGCTCAGCTGATCCACGTCGCCCGGGGTTTCCACAGCACCATGCTGCTTCTCATTTGATGCCTTGGCTCCTGATGTCCCCTTGGTTCCCCTCCATTCTCTACTCAAGGCTCAGCTCACATGTCACCTCCTCTAGAAGGCCTCCTTTCCTCTCCTTTCCCACAAGATCAATCAGGAACCACCTTCTCTGCTTCTGTTATGTCCTCTACCTATCCATGGTAGTTAGAGGCCTTGTTTCACAGTGGTAAGGGCAATGGGTTTTGTATTTTGACAAACTTAAGTTTAAGTCTCAGCTCTGCCACTTGTTAGAACGGTGACCATGGACAGGCTACCTTTTCTTTCTTTCCTCATCTCTAAAATGGGACTGATAACCTCTACCCTGTAAGGACATGATGTGGATTAATAAACTATGTATAGCTTTCATCAATTACTATTATTACTAACTTATATTATAACTAACTGTTAAGGTGACCACGTTTCCTACTAGACTGTGAGCTTCTTGAGGGGACACATTTCATACAAGTCTTCTGATTTACCTTTAGGTCCCCAGTGTCTAGTACACAGGAGGTATCTGACTGCAGGTTTGTGGAATAAATCCATTCTATATAGTAATAATCACAATATAATAAATCATCATACTACAACAATCACTTTCTATAACAGAGGGAGTGTGTGTTATATGCATATTGACATACATATATATGCTACAGAGACTCAGAGGAAGAAAGAATTCAGAGTTATTTTGGTAGGGGGGAAGATAGAGTAAATTATCTTGAGAGGGTGACATCTTTCAGGGAAATCTTCTCATGTCTTCAATTAATAGCCTATTAGGGCTGGAGTACACCAGCAAGTGACTGTGTCCCACATCTCCCAGATCAAGCTTATTCAAAGGTGCCCACAGGAAATACTGTGCATTAAGAGTCTCCTTATGGAAACAAGCATATTAAAGGCTCCGAAGAGGAGTGCAATGAAGAAATCTCTTTAGTTTTGCTTAACCCAGCATTTCTTCACACTTACTTGGAAAGTGACCTATCCCTCCCAAACACCTTGTTTTCTTAAAACATCTATTAGATAGTCTAGTTTTCTGGGGAATGGCTTGGGAAAACCAATGGTCTATTCAGATTGTATTATTTCATAGGTGAAGAAATTAGGACTATCACCGTGGACAGGTTACCTTTTCTTTCTTTCCTCATCTCTAAAATGGGATTGATAACCTCTACCCTGTACGGACATGATGTGGATTAATAAACCATGAAGCTTTCATTAATTACTATTACTAGTACACTTGAGGCACAGAGTATTTAAAGTATCTGTCCACAGCCACCACACTGACAAGCAACTAGAGCCTCAAGTGGAGCTGCATTTTCCTGCCACCTTGTCTAGGGCACTTTTCACCCCTGCATGCTATGTCACAGTCAGCAGAAGCTTTCTCAACAATAAATCTTGCTTTGTTTCAACAGAGAGAGTAAGCAATCACTCCCATGTTGTGATTTAAAGGGTGGTTAAAATCTACCCCAAATCTGTATCCCACCTACCAAAATTCTCCTCCTATTATCACAAAAACTTAATATCATCACCAACTAGGAATTTATTTAGGTTCATAAACATTTTCTTTTAAAACCCAAATGCTCCTGGAAGGTTACTTTAAGAGCCTTCATTTACTGAAGGTTTCAGGGCCACCTGACTCCTTGACATCTCTGTCCCATGTGAAACGCAACCGACTGTGGTGCTGAGGAGAGAGGCGGGTAGAGGCTGGGACCTGGGCAAGGCCAGTCCAGCTGCTCCTCCCGATGCCCATGACATGAACCTGCCCCTTCTTTCCCTGTGGGGCAGGTGGTGATCTGTCCTGGCTCTCCTCCCAACTGTCAAAACAACCTAGGATCTGTTACATTTTATAAAGATCCAGATAAACATCTAGGTTCTTTCCAATAATCAAGTATACTAGTCATAGGACCGGAAATAAGAAGGATTGGAAAAAACATGTTAAAATCCAATTACAGCAACATGGATGAACCTGGAGAACATTATGCTAAGTGAAATAAGCCAGGCACAGGGAGACAAATACTTCATGATCTCGCTGTATGCAGAATCGAAAAAAGCCAAACTCCTAGACACAGAGAGTACAATGGGCTGTTGGGGGAAGGGGCATGACTGGGGAGATGTTGGACATGACATGAGGAATACATTCTGGGGATCTACTGTACAGCATGGTGTCTATCATTAATAGTGTATTGCATACTTGAAAATTGTGAAGAGAGTAGATCTGAAATGTTCTTACCACAAAAAACATAAGTAAGTTAATGAATGTTAACCAGTTTGATTTAATCACTGCAATACGTATATGTATTTCAAAACATCGTGTTGTATGTCATAAATATATACAATTTTAAAAATAAGTATTAATAGGGAAAAATACAAACACAAATAGGAAAAAAATTCATAAGAGTTATTGCCAGAGGTGGATATATCATGGAGTTAGGAAAGCATAAGCTTCAGGGTGCCTGACTGCATGGGCCCCTGGCCAATGCTCTGTTCCTAATTTTATGGTTGTAATTTTGTGTTCTTTTCCTTCAGAAGGGCTCTACTTTAAAAACCTGGATCAGCCACCCATGGACAGAACGATGCAAGAACAATTTTTATTAGTAGTAATAATGCTCTTGCTTTTCTCTGAGAGGGCTTAGGTTAATAAATAAAAATACATGCTGTTATTCTACTTTCATGGAAAAGAACATTAAAGGAGGGAAAGATGGCAAGCTAACAAAGGCAGGCCTTCTCAAAATTGGGGAAGTGCAATTGGAGCTGGAAAAGCTATTAACCAACCAAATAACCCTATCCTCTCTGAGCCCCCTCCAGCCCTGTCTGTGGGCAGATCACCCAGGACCACTCAAAGGGGAGAGAGTGCTGAGGCCCCTAGGGCAAGTAAGGTCAACAGAAAGGCCAAGCTTTTTTGTGTGTGTATTTAAGCTATTCTACCATCACCCAGAGAAGCCAGTTTATCTTATCACCCTAAGTCTAGGCAGAAGTCTGGGACTGGGAAGGAGGCCCTCGAAGGACAGTGACACAGCCACACCCAGCAGCCACAGCAGGGCTGACCAGGAACCACACAAGGTGCCTCATGCAGTGGAGCCAGGGTGGTAAGTGCAGGCTCCAGAGCACACAGACCCCCAACCCCTTTACACACCCCCTGGGATTACTGTGTGAATAAAATAGGCAATGTGTACAAACCAGTGTCGTGCAGCCCCAAGAGCATAGGCTAGAATCCGGACTCTGCTACCAACAGTAACCCTGGGCAGGTTTCTTAAGCTCTCTGTGCCTCAGTTTCCTCATCTAAAAAATGGGGAAATCATAACCCCAGCTCATATGGCTCCTAGTTGAATTAAAGGAAGTAACACATGGAATGTATTTTGAACAATACCTAGCACATGCCTGCTGGCTAGTCTAATTCTCAAAATAGGCTCGGAGTAGTCTAGGAAGGCACCTGGTTACGCATCTGGGTCAAGACACTGCCCAGAAGCTGTTTGCTTTCTGGTGCAGAAAGGACATTTGAAAGGTCTTCCAAAAGTCACTATTGAGTGCCAAGTTCTAGTATGAGAAATCAAAAGCCTGGGGTTACCTGCCAGATTTTCTAGCTGAACCAAGGCTAAAATCAGTGTCTGTCCTGAGAATTAAAACACAGGGCAGATGAATTAAGTGAGGCAGATTAGAGAAGGTAATTCTCTTAGATTAGAGGGCAGGATTACTCAAATTTGAAAAATGTGCTCTCCTTTAAAAGGAAAAAGTCTCACAGACAGAAGCCTTCCCACCCTGTGTTAACTGATTAATACAGATTATGACCCTAAGTGCCTTATGCTTAAAGCCTATGTGTAGCTTTAAAGCTAAAGATTACCAAATATAAATAAAATTACATTCAAATACATTAATTAACTTAAACAGAAAATAACAGTAACAACTAGCATTTACTAAGCACTTATAAGGAATAAACAGAATAAAATTGCCCCTATCCCATCATTTTTGACCTACAAATATGGCATTTTCATATGGCTCACCCCAGCACGTACAATGCTCTCTCATAAATGCTTTCTTTAATCCCCACAACACTCCTATGTAGAAGGCATTATTACCCCATTTTACAGATAAGGAAACTGGAGCACCAGGAAATGAAAACATTTTTAAATCTCCTGAAAAACTGGCAGATGCCTGAGGATTCACCTGCAGATGCCCAGGAGCAGCAGACACTGCTTTGGGAAGCTCTGACCTAGGAGGAACAAAGCATCTGGGGATGGGGTGATGGAGGATGAACCCAGAACCAGGTAAGAGCCAGAGCAGTCAGTGGGCACTAGAAGGACATAGAGACCTGGACAGTGTCTCCCGCCGGAGGGAAGAGATACCAAATACCACCTTGACTTGGATTTTCGTTCAGGAGAGGGAAGAAGGAGGGCTTTGTTGGTACTTACCAGGAAGACAGGAGCTGACCCACAGTGGGGAACAGCAGCTAAGGGAAAACCTGAGAAGGGGAAGAGCAGGGGGAAGGATGAAGAAAGAGAGAGGGAATAGAAAGAGGAAAGGGGGTGTCAAAAACGGGCCGCGGTTTCCAAATTTGCTGCACACTGGAATCATCTGGGGGTCCTTCAAAACTGCTGAAGCTGCTCTCACCCATTACGATTTCACTGGTATGGGGTGTGGCCTTGGCACAGTCTTAAAACCCTCCAGGTGATTCTAAGTTTGAGAAACTTTATAAAGCTTCTGCAAATTGCTGGTGGAGGAAAAAGCCCTTAAGTGCATTCTGTTCTTCCACATTCACTGGCAAACAGCACTGGAATGTTCCCCATACCACTTAATAGGAACTATTAAGCAGTCCAGCATTATCAGAGTATAATTGTAGGGAAAGTGAAGGAAAATGGTCAGGGCTCCTCAGATGTTCAGTATCTTGCTCAACATTTGATGTAAATAGGCACACGTGCCCAGGTGTTCCTTGGTTGTCTCATGTAATTGCGCATGTGCACCCAGGTGTCCTGGGTTATGACTTAAGTATAAAGGACGAGTGGCTCTGATCCATAGGGGTCCCCTGCCCCCCTCTGGCGGCCATGGGGAGACTGCTATAGCTGCTGGAGGCTGTTGCTGCCAGATGCCCCGAGAGGCCACAACCACTGCTTCTGCTGCTACTGCTGAGGACTGGGCTCGTGTCGTCTGCCAATGGCTCCTGGGATCTTTCCCAATTACCTAGCATGGACCTGCGTGTGAGGGGTCTGGTGAACCAGTCTGTACAATGGGTTTAAAGGGTCTGAGCCCTAGCCCTGACAATACAAATGGAAACTGAGTATAACAAAAATAATGAAACATTTTGGCTTTAGTTATGAAATGCCTGGCCACGCAATTAGCGTAGCTATTGCCTTAACCCGACAACTGGCATAGCTGTGTAGCTTTACAATAATTTATTGCACTAGGTCTCCTCTGTCTATCCTTCCTGTGGCTCCTCCAAGTCTTTGGGAAAGGAGATGGGAAGGCCCTGATGTATGAAGCTACCACAGCCTCCTTCTTGGTTCCTACAATGTTCTGGCCCTGAACCTGAACGATGTCCTTCCCTTCTTTAATAATTTCTCCAAAAGAGTTTTCATCCTCTTAATGAAGTGACCATCCTGTGTTGCCCTTCAAATGTTTCAGGGTGAAGTGTTCTCCACCTTTCCAATCTAGCACACTTAACTTTTACAACAACAAAAGAAAAAACATCTTGAGGCCTCTCCAGGGACAAACACACACAACCATTACTATAAAGGTAGCCAGTGATGGGTGAGTTTTTGAGAAAGGAAACCCAGATGCAACATTTTCAGAGGAAACAGAGTGATGGGAAGAGAATGGCTTTTGCAGACTACAGACTTGAACTTAAACTCCTGCTCTGCTACAGAGAGCTGTGTGAATTTGAACAGCAAAACTTCCCTGTAATTTAGTTTCCTTGTCTGCAGTGGCACACCAAGATGCCTTCAGTCACTGGGACCCCCACACGGACATCGCAACTGTGAGTAACTAAGACTGTGAAGGCTAAGCCTTAAGTAATCCCCACCCACTTCAGAGGTGGCAAATTTTCCATCTTCTCTGACTTGCTAGTCACTTGTTCTGATGTTATTCACAGAAGGAAAGTAGGCAGGGCTGGGCATAAGATAGAAGGGAACAAATGCAAATAATGTGGTCAGTAATCAACAGGAAAGGTAATGACACAGTAATCCGGATCTCACTCTGAACATAACACAGTTGCAATATCAAAACCATACATTTTATGCAGTTTCACTGTATCCTGAAAGCTCTTTTGCACATGGAAGAAAAAAAAAAAAAAACACCTGAGCATATACTGTAGAGAATTATCCTATAAGAGGTAAAGAAACAGAATCAAAGGACTTAAAAGGACTGGAATCTGAAATGAGATGACTGGTTGCTTCGATTCCTGTTTTTATGCTTATAGGGATCTGAAGTTTCTAGCCAGGCTGTCTGTGCACAGGACTATAGTAGTTACTGATGATAAATGCTACAAGGGTAGCAAAATAAAGGACCTAAGTCAGCACTACCTACCAGGACTTTCTGCAGTGATGGAAATGTTCTATGTTGGTGCTGTCCAATTTTGGAGGCAGTAGCCACATGTAGCTACTGAGCAGCTGAAATGTGTGACTGAGGAACTAAATTTAACTATACTTGACTGTAATGTAAGTCAAACAGCCACATGTGGCCAGTGCCAATAGTACTGAATGGTAGAGTTCATGGTTAATTAAACCCAATCAGAAGAAACGGCACAACTTCTTCTGTGGGAGGCACTCCTATGTGTCACTGTAGGAGAAAGTGGTCATTTCAGCTTTGAGAAGTATGAGTAGTCCTCAGAAAGTTCATAGAAAGATGCATATTCTTTTTCCATCTTCCACACACTTTTGGAAGTACCCTCATATGAAGAAAGCATGTGAGCACTGGGTACCAAAGGGGGAGGGGGAGGAGATGGGGACAACGTGGGAGCCTGGTACTCAAGAGACTCCCTTGAGCAACTGGACATTTTCCCCAGACCATCCCTGAATTGACTAATTTATTCTCAGATCATTAAAGTCAATGGGAAGACTGTGGACGGGGATGTGAGAAATAGTGCAATTTTGGTTTTTTTTGTTTTTTTTTTTTTTATCTTGCAAAGGCTTTATTTGAAAATTTTGAAACTTACATCCCACAAGAATTCAAGAGTTTCACCACAAGAAGAAAGAGATAATACAAAAATATATATCACAGCATAGGAGCCAGATAAGAGGGAAAGAAGGAAGGTGGAAAAACCAGTGAGAAGTAGGGAAGAACCTGAGAAGGAAAGGGTGGAGAGGCAGGAGGAGAGAGAGTGGAAGAAGGAAGGAAGGACAGGAGAGGAATAGTGCAATTTTGAACAGAATTAGAGGAAAAAAGTGTTCCTATTTTATGTTGGAAGTTGGTCTCTGTCTAACCCAGTTTGCTTTACCATAAAATCTTATCTTTACAGATCAAAATGTAGGCAATTCTATGGAGCTATGTCCCCTTGTTTCAATCCCTTATTATTACCCATTTCAGATGGTTCCAAATTTTTGTATTGTAGAAGATTCTGTGAGTGGCATCCTTGCTACTACATCATATGGTCTATTCCCCACTATTTTCTTAGAATAAACTCCTAGACATGGGAGGGAGGAAATGATAGGACCCTGCCTTGCACTGGTTGGACCAGTAAGAAGCCGAGGGTTTCCCTTCCCCTGGAATTGTGTCACAAAGTGATGAGTGCTGCCCAGGATTCTCTGTCCCCCCTGCTTGTAATCAAGAGGGAAAGAAGAGGATCTCTCTTGGCCCTTTTCTGCTATAGAATTTGATGAAGCCAAACAGATCAAGTCCAGGTAAAATCAGGAAACATCTGAGTTACCCGTAACTTAATATAACCAGTCTCTGCTTACCACAAAACTGGTGAACAAGGCATTTCTCCTCCAATATCTATTACACTGTAAGTTCAACATCTCCTACTGGTAACTCAATGCTCATGGCAAAAATGCATTACAAATGTCAGGTTAATTCTTGGTTTAGTTGGGAGAATTCATCCATTTAATAAATACTTAACTGTGTTAATATGTACTGGCTACTGCTCTAGGTTCCGATATAAAAGAAGGAACCAAAACAGATGACAACAATATTTGATATTCTGGTTCCACATATTTCTGATTTATTCCAGCTTTGTATTTTGGGGGAAAAAAATATTCAATAAAAGCTAATATTGGGGTTCAGGTCAAGATCCAGATGACTAAATATAGCTCACTAACATCTTTTGGCTCAGCACAGTTCAAGTTTCTTTTATCGGTGTGGCCCTTGGGGACTCTTTAAAATACAACAGCAAAACTTGAACACATGAAATCCTTTCTGGCTACTCAGCAGATCCCAAAACCCTATAATTGTTCTTGACAGTTTTTTTTTTTTTTTTTTTTTCTCCCAACATGCAATTTCCCCCCATTTTACTGATCTTACTTTCTAAATACTTTTCAATCTTTTTCTTTGTCATGCCTGGGGCCAGAACTTAATTTTTAAGCATTGGACATATTGCAATGGCCTGTAAAACTGGTCTCACTGCCTTCTGTTTCTTTTCTTTCCAATCTTTTTGTGTTAGTTTACTAAAACAGATTTAATAATACAGCTCTACAGCTAGAAACTGTCAGTGGTTTCCACTGGTCAGGATAAAGTTTAAATTTTTTTTTAGCAGTACATACAAGGCAGTAGAGCTTATGGCAAGCCACACTGGGAGGGTCACAAAATAGGCCCCTAGTATTCTGTAGCTAGGCCATGCTATCTGCAGTAGAGAAATATACCCCTTTTGAGAAATAGCCCTAGGCATGTTACTGAGCCCTGCTAAACACAGAATGCTTGCTTATGTAATAAAGTGATCACGAATCCAGAACTGCCCATCATGAGCTGGTTCTATTGGACATGCCCCGCCATAAGGCATTCATACCCAGCAGAGCCTCCACCAGCACTATAAAGTGGGGCTTGTAGAATGCCTGATCCAATAGGCATGAGATCCTGCACAGCACAGCCTCTACCCAGGACCCACTACACAGAAAAGAGGTGCAGGATTGGGCCCAAGACCATGGGCTCCACTGTTGCATCACACCCTGCATCACCCAGAAGCAGCCAGCCTCACAGAATGCTAGAATAGCCTTCTAGATGCACAGCTGAAGTGCCAGCTCAGAGGAAATAACCTGAAAGAATATGGCACTACCCTTCAGGATGCAGCATATGCATTGTATCAGAGCCCTCCATATGGTGCTGTGTCATGAACAGCCAGAACACATGGACCCAAAAGCCTAGGGGTGGAAGCAGGAGTGGCCTCTCATTGTCACTCGCAATGACCCACCAGCAGATTTTGTGCTTCCCATCCACAAAACACTGGGCTCTATCAGGCTGAAGGTTCTGGTCCCCAAGTAAGTGCACTCTTGCCAAAGGACACAGCAAAGATCCCACTCAACTATAAGTTACAGTTGCCACCAGGGCACCCTGGACTCCCTGTGCCCAGGGACCAACTGAATGCCATACTGACAGGGATAACTGACTATAATTAGCAGGAAGAGACAGAGCTGCTTCTACACAACGCAGGCAGGGAGGCATCCATGTGAAAGCTAGGCGATCCACGGGGTGCCTCCTGGTACTCCCTTATCCCACTGTCACTGCAAACACACAACTGCAGCAACCCCAGCCTGAGAAGGGCAAGACTACCAAGGTTTCAGGAAGGAGTATTTGGGTCACGCCACTAGGTAACCCATCAAGACCTACCAAGGTGATAATTTAGGATGTGGGGAACTCAAAACGGGTAGTGTAGAAAGGAAAGGATGAGTACCCATTGCAGACCCAAAATTAACTGCAGCGAGGCAGGGCTATGGTTTGTCCCACCAGCCTTCCTCTTCTGAGCTCTCTCTCAGGAAGAGTGGCCCAGGGAAACCATGGAGGTGCTGCTCCTCACACTAATGGAGGAAGAGGTCTGACAGGCACTGGGGCTGGGCTGTAACAGCCACAAGAATAAGCCTCTCGAATATCCAACTGTGTGAGCACAAGGGACCTACGGCGCTAACCACCGTGCTCCAAAGTCCATCACCACAGTCACACCGAGGCCACACTTCCCGCAGGCTGCTCCAAGCCAGTGACGGAGCGTGCCAGGAATACTGAGGCAGGTCCATTTGGGGAAGAGGGAGGCTCTTCTGATGGGCAACTTCAGCTCAAGGTTAGCCTTGTCCAACTTTCTTAGACTTACAGTTTCGTGCAAGACCCTTCCAACCAACAATCTTCCTCCCTCCCTCCCTCCATCCTTCACAAGCGTGAGGCCTGCACTGCAGTCCGACAGCTCCCCCAGCCTCCCCAGCTCCACCCCACTGCCCTCAGAAACATCTCCCCTGATAAGTCTGCGGCACAGCTAATCCTGCCTTGGCATCTGCTGCACAGTCCTTCCCAATCTGCCTCTACCACCCCTCAGCTCATGCCCCTTCTTCCTCTCTGCAGACACCACACTATGGGCCATGCTCCTTCCTGCAGCTAAGCCTAGGGAAATCTATACTCCTCTCTCTGTTGAGAATGCCCTTCCCCTCTGCTTCCTCTCCAGGAACTAAGGTTTATTCCTCCACATCCTACTCCGAGTTGTAGGTTCCATATGTATCCCACACACCATGCATCCCACAAAGTGTCTCTTTCCCAGCAGACAGTGATAAGATCTAGAGTGTCTGTCTGTCTATAAAGGACAGCCACTACTCAGCTCCAGCTGAATGTTGCCATGAGGGCTAGAGAGGTGAGCTCTGGAGTTTTTAAGAAACCTCAGAAGTCTAGCTTTTTATTGTGAGATTGCTGCATTGTAAATGTTAACTGATTCAATATTAAAACGAAACCTAACAGGAGGGCAAACAAAGTATACCCACCTTCCATTTTGATATACGCCTGCCAGCTGGTGACACCCACTCTAAAACATGTCCACAGCCTCAACCGGACCCCATGGAATGTCCACGCTCAGAGGCTGAGCTGCTGCAATTTTAAAAAACGAAATCTTTACCTTTTAGATTTTGTCTTTTCAGTGCATGGAGTATTTCATAACCCCATGCTACTGCAGAATCACTAACCTCACCAAAGAGGAAACCAATGCATTGTCTTATTCAGCAAATGTTTTCTTAGAACCCAATATGGGTCAAGCCCTGTGCTAAGTTACAGGAGTTCAGACTTGATTGAATAAGAGGCACCGCTTATTCTGCAAAAAACCATAACTTAGTAGGAAAGACAAAAAGGTAAAAAGTATAATTTTATATTATTTGAGGAGATCTTATTAATACACATATTCCCTACTAAAGGCAAACATCTTGACATATTTCAAACAAACAAATAAAAATACTATTTTTAGAAACACCTTCAAAGCACAACCTGGCTATTTCCAAAGAAAGATTTTAATGGATGAGAAATTTTGTCATTACAAAATTGTAGAAAGGGAGAATTTGGGGGATGTAAATAGTGAGCATTTTAAAAATATTAATAAACATTTAGTTAAGTGTTTTGGTAAATACTTTAATAAGTTCACTTCAGAATTCTACTTTATTCCCATACTCTGAAGTTTTTCTGAATAGTGGCAGAAAACACAAATTAATTTTTAAGATGAAACAAAAAGAATGATACAACTTTCTTAACTGAACGTCCACCCTATCAAAGTTCCATTGCTTATTAAGTCCTAATTCTAATAATGTAAATTTGTAAATAGACAAAAATACAACATACAACACCAACTAGTTCTGGGGAAACGTGGTCATAGATTCTGGGATTGAAGACCCATCTATACATTATAAAGATGCAACTGGCCTCCCGTTGGCCCTTGCCCTAATGTATGAATATCTACAGTAACCAAAATTACAAAGTGTGCTGTAAAGTGCAGTATCTGGAGGGAGCCCAAAATTAGAGTGGACTTGGCAATCTTTCCAAATACCTCTTCCCTTCTTCCCCAAAGCCCACAGTCACATAGCAAGTCAATTGCTGGGTACCCTCCAGTTCTACAAAGTAAACATGCGAACTTCACTTTCCTAATGACCCTGACCATACTTCAAAACACACAAATTGAAACGGCTCTGTGTCAGTGAGTATTGGGAGAATCTTAACAACTGGATTAAAAGGCCAATCAATTGGTATATCCCCAGGGGAAGTTCTAATGCCAGGGAATAGATTAACTGTTAACTGATTTCAAGAACAAATGGAAAGTGCACATCTCAAAGAAATGAGGTGGGAAAGGAGAATAAACTAAGCGAGAGATGAACAACAGAGAATTTGGGGCCATAGAAACTGTGGTGTGATAAGTCTGTAAAACTGTAGAAAAATGAAATTTTTTCTAATTTTTCTTCTTCTCTCTAATCAGGTGTTTTTTCTTTTTTCTCAACACATGAGAAAATAGAAAATGAGCCCAGTAATTTACAAACTCAACCTTTTCTTTCCCCCCCTTCAGTCTCTCTTGGGCAAGGAAAGGCTGCCTGGCAAGGGTGTCGGCTCCAGGATTCTAAGTAATGGGGGGCGTCTGGAGGATCCAGCTGGAGACTCCTAAATATCCGCAATTTGCCTTGGGTGAGGATAAAGCCAACTGTAAGATGATATTTAATGATATGTTAATCCTTTATAATGACAGGGAGAAGGGAAAAGGCAAGCCATTGGAGAGATTTGGAGATGAATGTAACACTCTCAAAAGCAATAGAAATTCAGGAGAAATATAAATACAGGAACCTAGCAAAATACAGTTACCATGATTGCTCTTAAAATTCAGCTCTGGGCTTCCTTGCTCAAAAGGCAGTATGGACAGCATGATGAGTTAATGATTATGAAAGGAAAACATTTAATTGGCACATAAATTCACAAACAAATTCTTCTGGGAATATTTATTCTCTATCTTCTATTTTCATTTCCACCACCAAAGACAGTTTGCATTCTAATATGAGATGATGTTTTACATATAATTTTTTAGCTTAAAAAGAAAGTTGAGAGTATTTTCACTCATAATTATAACAGTGCCCACAATGCAATATTATTATTCTAATGTTAATAATAATTATTATTTCCCATCAACTAGTTGAAGGCAGAGACAGTGCTGGTGTGAGAGAGCTCCCCTGGATACCAAGTTTATGCTTTTCACGGACCTCAGTCCCAAACCTGACTGATCATTAGGGTACAGAAAGAGAGTCAGGAAGTCTAGGGTAGAACAAGAAAATCTATATCAAAAAGCAAAAAAGCCAAAAAACAAACAAACAAAAAACAAAAACAAAGCTTCTCTGGTGAGTGTAAGGATTTCCAGGTATGGAAACTTTAGGATTAGGTCATGACACATGGATAAATGTCATCTCTACAAAAGCAGTTCACAAAAAAAAGAAATAAATTAATAAGTCTTTATAAAATGCTGAACCTCATCAGAGTTAAAGGTAGGTGAATCAAAATAATGAGATACAATTGATACAACTATAAAATTGACAAAAATGTTTTCATTTTATTATACCCCATGGTAGTAAGTGTGTGAGGAAAGAGAGAGTCTCATTTGAGAATTAAATCAGTCTATTCTAGAAGGTAATTAGCAGTATCTATTAATTTCTTAAATGTACTCTTTAATGAAAAAATCCCATTTCCAACTATTTACCTAGTAGATATATTTTAAAAATGTGAGAATGTTCATGATCATCTAAATACGTAGTAATAGGAGGTGTGTTTATAAATTAAAGTGCAATCATACAAAGGAATATTGTTAATAATCGTCTTTGGGGAAAGGGCTGACATTGGGAGAGTAAGGGAGATTTTTACTTTTCACTTTATGTCTTTCTATGCTGTTTGCATTTTCTTACTGTGGACAAATATTCAAGGGAATGCATGATGTTTTTTGTAAAATACGTTTAATTCCATGCTAGCTTCTCCTACTATCTAGTACATTTCTTGCTCAAATACTTCTGTCAATCACTGTGGAGTGAATCAATTTATTTCAAATTACACCCACCCCACACTGCCAACCCACTTACTAGTAAAATGGATTTGAGAAGACCTATAATAAAAGATTCATAGCCAGGCTGTTAAATAAAACAAGCAAATAAAAATCATGGAAAGGAAAGGGAAATAAACCCAGGCAAATGTATTGACCATGACTGAGCAATAAGCACAGCTCCGAGCTTCGTGAAGGAAAAGGCAGAAATGGAAAAACAATGGATGTTGTTGTTCATGCTGTCTGGAAAAAGATTTCATGATTGTTTATCAAAGAAGACATTTTTACCAGATGCTGAATCCTGAGACATAATGCAAGACACTTTCAAAACATCTTGGTTTTATGGCCTTAAGCCAGTGCTTAAATTTGACCCTGCCTCAGAGAGCCTTTTAAAACACGTACTGCAGGACCCCACTCTCAGAGGTTCTGATTCAGTAAGTCTGGGGTAGGGGCCTGAGACTTTACCTTCCTTACAGGTATCTAGGTGATGTGATGCTGCTGGTCTAGGACTACACTTGAGGACACTGAGACATTAGACCAACCATTCCATTGTGATTACTTCATCAGTAGTTCTGCTGAAGACACTCTTCACATAAGCATTTCAGTAAAACATTGAAATGTCACCAAGTAAAGGGGAGGGGGGAGAGAGGAAGGTCAGGGATTAATTGGGCAGGGGACATGGGGGATAATCACTATTTGTGGTAATGGGCATTCTAACAGTATTGATCTGGCCATCACATCTTGGACACAAGTGGTGATGGTCAGCTTTATACACCATGAATATGCAAAACCCAATAAAATAAAATTTTTTAAAAATTAGAAAAAAATGAGGAAAAAAAAGTTAATGAGGCCAAATATATAGCTTTCTTATGATCTAATCAGAGAACAAAGATGGAACTTGAGCACAGCCATAGATACAAATGTATTGCACATGCCTCAGCCATTCTTAATGCAAATGTGTTACAGATCACCTGACCCTGATGGGGATTAAACAGGAGCTAATAATGCAAATTCATGAAATACTAACTCGCATTAACAGTAGCCTTGTTTTACCCACACAGAAGGCTGGTCTTCTGCCAACATCCAAATACATTATAATTCAATTCCAAAATCAAGAATCAATGACCTTTAGACAATCTGCACTCTTTTTTTTTTCTATTGACATGGGGAATAAAAGATTAACTGTAGCAAGAATTGATGCAGGACCTTTTTCTGGAGAAGAGTTACTTTTCAGGTAAACAACCTCACCTGTCTTCCAGAATCCCTGAGGTAAGCTGCACCTTAATCACAGTACTGAGATCCCATGTCTGAGACCACCACCTCTAACCCCTACTTGGTTAACAGCTGTCAAAGATACTTGGTGCTATAGGAAATAACTACCATATTTAACAACTGCATCCAGATACAAATCACACACACATACACAAATACTCACATACACTGGCACCAACAACCAGCATGTTTTATAAGATTAAAAATATCTGAAAACATATCCAACAGATGTACTTAATGCATGCATTATACTTCAAAAAAGGGAAAAACAAAGAATTTATTTTAAAAAGTGCTCTGAGATCCCTAAGTTTCAGTAAGTTTAACTAGTTTTCAACAGTTTAGTTCAACAAATATTAACTGAGCTCCTACTGTGTGCTAAGTTGTGTTAGGATCTGGGAATAAACACTGAATACAAATCCTGCTTTAATGATACTTAGGAGTATAATGAGGCAGCACTTAAATGAAGCAGGGATTTCCACATGATATGAGTAAGTTAGATGTTTTGTTAGATGTATCGCTAAAGAATACCATCAATGCTTAAAGAATGGACAATAAACCCCTCCTGGGGCTCACAGGGGACTTCCTGGAGGAGATGGCACAGATGGAGGCCTTACAGGTGAGCAGGAGTCAGAGGGGAATGGTAATGGATCCTGTGCCCAGCACTGCTGGTTGCATATCCAAAATCCAATCACCCCTTCCTCATTACCGATAGAGCAATTCTGCTCAAAGTGGCCAGCTGCGTGGCCCAAAATGCACTTCCTAGAAATCCCTTCAGGGTTGGTCATGTGGCACATTCCTGACCAATGAAATGTACGTGGAAGCCATTAGTAGGGTTTCTCAGACTCATATTTGCCTTTTGCTTTTACTTCCTTGCCCTTTACCCTTCTTGTTGCCTGAAATATAGACAAGAAGCTTGGGGAGCATGAAATTTGGAAAGATGGAATGATACTGGCCTCTCGGAGCTGTCATAGCTGCCTTGGACTGCCTATTTCTTATTTTTCAGAAAAATAAACACCTACTTAGTTAAGCTACTGGAGGATGCATCCAGACGTATGCAAACAGAAACCCATCCCGTACACATAGACAGTGCTATTTAAGCATTACTCTTTATTTGTTTGCATTTGCTAGAGAAGGCTCCAAATTTTAGAGCAAATGCTAATAACCAAAAGCAAACTCTCTGAATCCTTCACTCTTATCAAAACATAAAATTAAGGATGCCCTGACACTTTTGAAAATGCTGTTAAGTAACAAACACTATTAACAATTGTGTTTCAAAAAGTTAAATATGATATTTAATCAAGAGCTAATAAAATAACACAATTACAATGGCTAGGAACATTTGCAGTTTCCTCCAAAAAAAATTCACATGAATACATAATCTCAGAGCTTAAACACGATTTCACATGTGTGCGCCCACACACACGCACACTCCCTGCCCCTTTCCTTGTGTTGTTTCTTTACATATGATGCCTAGTCCCAAGTACTGATGTTGCTCTCTGTGTTGGCTACATAAACAGACATCTATCAACAGTAACCTATCGATCAGTAGGAAACAATGCAAGCGTTTTCAAATCCATTTCTTGGTCACCCTAGTAAGAATGTTAAGGGTAGAGTAGCAGCTAGAAGTGCTCAGACACGGGACACATGCAACAGGCCATTGTGCTGAGACTTCCCTACCTCTTCTACTAGGCACTCTGCAGCTGTGGTATGTTGCAAAGGACCTGGGGTCCTGGCAGAGATGTGCCAGGCCTGGTTCTTGCCCTAACCAGCTGTTTCCTGCCATGATCACACTGGCTTCCCCACTCACACCATAAGGGGCTTGATCTGCATCTGTGGTTCCTAGACAGGGGGGATTTTGTGGACCAGTAAAAGTAATCTTGAAAACTTACAACTTTGGCTCAACAAAGCTTTGCCAGTGCTGTTTTTCTTAAAAAGGACATACAAATAAAACAACAAAAGCCAAAAACCAAGACAGACATAATGCTCCTAACCACCCGTTATTGGGAAGATTTGTCCTTTTATTATGAAGGATTCTATTCTTCCCATTTTCAAAGTGTTCGACTGTCCTCCAAGTCTCTTAACATCCCTCTAATGGTTTTATTTATATATTTATTTATAATTTTATATTTATATTTTATAATTCATGTTTTATATTTTATTAATTTTTCTGTTTTTATTTATGTATTTTTATTTATATATTTTTGCTCTGTATTTCGAAATAGTTTTTCCACTTGATCTTCCAGGCCAGTAGTTCACCCCAGCAGTCCCTATATCCTGTAGGTTCTTGACCTTTTTTGGGGCATGGATCCCTGTGGCAGTCTAATGAAACCTATGGGCCCTTTTCCAAAGTAATATTTTTAAAGGCATGAAGTGAAATCCTTAGGATTACAAATGAAACCAATTATATGTAAATATCAGTATCAAAATACTAAAATATACAGATTTCATGACATAATAATATATGTGCTTCTTATTATGACATTAAATATCAAGCTGTAGTAGTGATAATATTAACAATTATAATTTCAAGCAGTAATGAGCATAAGATGTCTGCAACAACTTTAATGCTATATGAAAATGTTTCATTTCTATTCATAGGTACTATTAATATTATTGTGGTTTCATTAGAAGATAGTGAAAATAAGATATTTTTTCCTTCCAAATTAAATGTTATATTCTCCTATAATTCATAAACAGAAAATTTCCACCATATCCTAACACTGCTGCTTGAGTTTTTTTAATACCCTATTCCATTCTCCATTCAACCACATAACTGCACACATATGTAACATGTCACTTTGACATAGTGGCAAATGTCAATGAAAAGAGAGTTTTCTCATGTGGTTGGTCCCCCTGCCATACAATTGCCCCCTCTCCAAAGGCAATCATTGTTAGCAGTTTCTTGGGTATCTTTTCCATACACTGAATGTTTCATTTCTAAAGTGACTTTGTTTAAATTCTAGAAACCCTTTTTCTGCAATGAAATTAATTTATACTTTTTTTTTTTTTAAGAATTATCCTTTTTCCACTATTTATTCCATTTGACTAGCACCACTTATCTTCTAGAGGCTAAGCCCCCTTATGTTGTTTTTCATAGTTTATTCTTTGCTCTGTTCACCTTCAGAGATCAAGCTATTGGGGCACTCTGAATAGCAACAACCCCACAAGGGGAACTAGGGCTGCGTGGATCTGGTAGGCTAGCTGGCCAGCCTCTGTTGAGATCACCCTGGAAAGCCTCTCTGCTCCACAGTCTCCTCCGCAGTAAAAGAATGTTCTGATGAGAGGACAGCAGCATCCCTCTGAAAATTTGGTGGAAGGACTTTCAGGGCAGCCATAAGACAAAATAAAACACACACACACATACACACACACACACAGGGCAGCCATAAGACAAAATAAAACACACACACACACACACACACACGGCAGCCATAAGACAAAATAAAACACACACACACACACACACACACACCCTCCTGCTATCCCCATCACATCATAAAAGGTAATCTTCCAAAATTGAAAAGACAGATTTTCATAATAAAAGAGCAAATCTTCCCAAGAAAATGCAGTTAGCATGTCATAATCATACAAATAACAGGAACATGTAAGTCACAGAAAAGGGAGTAGATGGAGGACAGATAATAACTGAGGAAACAGAGGAAAATTTCCCTCCTTTTCAGAAAAAGTCCAGTTGGCAGATTGAAAGAGCTCATCCAGTTACAGGTTAAGAATGGATTATAATTGGTTAATGGACACAAAGAACAAATACATTTTGTAATGACAGATATGCCAACTATCCTGATTTGATCATCACATATTATACACAAACACTGATAGTCAACTCTCTACCCCACAAAAATGTATAATCAATTATGTTTCAATAAAAACATACACACACAAAAAAGAATTGATTATTTTAAAAAACACCTGTCAATGCAAACTATGGTACTTGCTAGAAGAAAGGAAAGCCATTGTTTTTCTAAATTTATCTTGTAATCACTTGTCTTTATTCCCTCTTTGATTCGAGTTAGTTCTTTTTTTCCTTAATGGAGTCTCCTGAGTTTGTTAAAAATAATCATTAGCACAAAGAAAAATTTTTCTTTTCAAATACTTGCTCCTTTCTTTTCTTGTCTTATATTTCCTACACTCTCCAAAAATCTGTTAGTAAGTGATAATAGATGTCTTATTTCTGATTTTAATGAAAAATCTTAAAGCTTTCTAGATAAAAATAAGTTACACACAAAGGAAAAAGAGTTAGACTGGCATCACACTTCATCTGCACACTCCTGAGAGAAAAGAATTGCATTCCCAGACTTCTATGCCCATACAAGATATCATTCAACTCTCAGAGTGAAAGGAAGTGTTGAAGGTAATTTAACAACACCTTCAATAATATCACTGAGCTAATACTTTCGTAGCGCTTATTTAATGCCAGGCTCTATTCTAAGTACGTCGCTTACTGTGGTAGTTTGTCCACAAAGGTGGCTGCCATTAATTCCTTCCCTCCCTCTCTACTCTTGCCACTGTCCAATTCAAGGTAGAGCCTATTCTCCCACCTCACTGAATCTGGTAGAAGTATCACTGTACCAGCTCTGGGCCAAGACGTTATGAAGACTGGCAGTTTTCTTTCTCTTGGAGCCCTAAGTTAGCCTGTAAGAAATCCAAGCTACTCTGATGGAGAAAGGCTTCATGGGGGACCATTGGGACAAGGAAGTAAAAGAGCCATCTGGAATACCCAGTCCAGATTAACCCCGAAATGATTCCAGCCCCTGCTGCTATCTGACTCCAACTACACGAGAGCCCCCAAGCAAGAACTGCCCACCTAAACCCAGCCAATCTGCAGAATCATGAAGTAATAAATTGTTGTTCCATTGCTGTTTTGAAGTAGTTCATTATTGTAGTGGATTGAATTATGTCCCCCCAAAACTCATTGAAGCTTGAATTGCGTCCCCTAAGTTTTATGTATTAGAAACTTAGATCCCACTGTGACTGTTAAGAGGGTGGGAAATCCTATTATGATAACTGAAAGGTGGGGCCTTGAAGAGGGATTAGATTGTAGGGCCTTGCCTTAGTGAATGGATTAAAATGGTAGTCAGGGGCATGGTTCTGAGGGCTTTAAAAGGAGAGAGAAGAGAGTCTGTGTCTCTCTCTCTCTTGCTCTCTCTGCTCTGCCGTTTTCACAATGCGATACCATGCCACTACTGTCACCAACATCTTCACCAGCTGTGGTCTCTGGACTTTGGACTTCCCAGCCTCAGAAACTGTAAGTAATAAATTTCATTTTCTTATAAATTACCCAGTTCTCTGTATTTTGCTATAAGCAACAGAAATGGACTAATACAATTATATAGCAATAGATAGCCAGGATGCTTTTATTAACTCATTTCATCTTCACAAAATTCCTTTGAGGTAGCTATTCTTAGTATCCCCATGTTACAGGTAAGGGGACTGTGGCCCAGAGAAATTAAATAACCTTCTCAAGTTATATAGCTAGAAAGAAGATACTTGGAGAAACGCAAAGATTCACAAATAAATCAACCCCATGCTTCAAATAAGAAAAATATTCAGAAAGATACTAATGCAACAAAAATGAATAAGAGCAGAGATCTAAAGAGAGAGGAGAAGCTAAAGGAGAAAAACAGTGGTGTATCTGGCAAATATATTATGAAATCTAAATGGATAATGATACTATGATTGAGAACGCATGAATTAAATGGTAAAGATATCTGAAATAAGACACAAACTGCAAGGGTACAGCAATAGTCGGGAGCAAAAGAAAACAAAAAACTTGGGAAGAAGTGGGGCTGGATGCAGAAGGGAGAGAAAGAAAGAAAAGCATTCTGAAGTTCTTGGTGTGAGTTTCCACAGATATAAATTAACAAAACAGACTCAACAAGTAGAAAATTAGACCAATTACTGCAGGAGAGACTGAGAAAGTGACTAAATTTCGACCATTAAAAAAGAAAACAGAAACATGACTTCACAGTGAATTCCACATAACTTACAATGAACAAAAATATGTTATTTAAATTATTCCAGACTACAGAAGCATAGAAAAAGTCCCCTAATTCCATCTTATGAAACTGGTTTAGCCTCAAAACCAAAACTGATAAAGGGAGGACAATAAAAGAAAATGTCAGAGAACTCTCACTTATAAAGATTAGCAAAAATTCTAAATAAAATATTAACAAGTGAAATCCAAAAATATATCAAATCATTATTGCCAATGATCAAGTGGCATTTACTCTAGGAAAGCAGTTTCCACATCAGCAAATTTATTAGCATCATTCATGATAGCAACAAATGCATAAGGTAAGGCCAAGCCCATGGCACACTCGGGAGAGTGCGGCGCTGGGAGCGCAGCGACGCTCCCGCCACGGGTTCGGATCCTATATAGGAATGGCCGGTGCACTCACTGGCTGAGTGCCGGTCACGAAAAAGACAAAAAAATAAAATAAGTAAAATTACTTCCAATTAAAAAAAAAATGCATAAGGTAAAAGTGATTGGTGACATCAGTAGGTTCTAAAGCAGCATTGGGTGAAATTCAACAGCCATTTTAAATAAAACTTCAAGTAAAATATGAATAGAAAGAAACTTCTTGGGTGTGAAAACCCCTGTTCATCAAAAATCAATTGCAAACATCATTTCAATCAAATACCAGAAATAATATGGTATACCTGCTGTTATCATTACAACTCAACAACGAATGAGGAAAATAATATAAACACAATAACTGAGAAGATAAAATTTTCCCCTCTTGCTAATGATATATTCAACTCTGGTTTAAAAATAAAACTCAGCATCAATTAAGGAATTAGATCAGGTAGCTGGAAAAGTTTAGAGCTTTTCTTTATACCTGCAATGGAAATTGAAAAAAATTATAATAGTATTATAATGTAGCATCAAACATTTTTAAAGAATAAGGGATAAGTATATAAATTCAAAATTCATATGTACATATAATTAAAATGCCAAATTTAAGTGGAAGTAACACATTTTTAGGTAAGATTGTCTAAAAAATGGCAAGATACTTTCAAAAACTAATGAGCGGAGAGCCATACCAGATTTAAAACCATTAAAATGAAAATATGGCACGGAAATAAATAACAGAACAGACTGATGAACGCTATAAATCCCAGTATCAACAGAAGCTTCTACTGGCACGTGACAAGGTGAGTCACTGTGGGGAGAACAGCTCATTGATAAATAGTATGCACAACTGACCACACATATGGGAAAATGGGCGGGGCTCCTACCTCACATGCTATGTTAAGGCCATTAGAGAGTGAGTTAGAAAAGTAACATGCAACATGCAGAGAATATATGTTAAGTAATCGCCCTGTTTTTGGAAACAGTCTTGTCCACCATTTAAAATTGTGGATAATGAATCCTGAGCATATAACTAATACTGCTTTGGAGGGTGCCTTTTTGTTCAAAACAAAACATAAGTACATATATTTGTAGGTGGTTATGTAAACATGGAGAGAAATGTAGAGATATATAAACTTGGTTGTTAAACACTGGTTGACAACAGTATTGGGGGAGTGTGAATGTCAAGGGAGGGAAGGAACAAATGATGTAATTTTTAAAATGTATGTACTATATTTACATGATGTATATAACATGACCTAATTCGTGAAAAGTTACTTACACACACACACCCAGCAGTGTGTTTGTAGAGACTGAAAGAGAAATATATGAAAGGATGGGCTCCAAATTGTTATTTGTGATCATCACAAAGGCAGGGAATTTCAGATGATTTTTACTTTATATGACTAGAAAAAAATTAGTATCAAAAAAGTGCTCAAAATTATGAAATATCAATTTATGGGTTTAAATTTTGTTTTAAAATATATTCAAAATAAATGCCAAGTCAACAGGTTTTCATGTTGTTTTACTGGAAGTTTAAATAAACTGGAGACTAAAAGTTCCCAGCATGGCGCCTGACATAAGGATTGCTACTATTACTATTATTTCCAGAAGTTTGGAGGTCAACTGTTGACAATTTTATCTAGTTGTAGCAAAAGTACAACCTCTGAAATCCCAAGTAAAGGGAAGCTCACAGAATCACTAACAGCTCTAAATCAACTTCATTCCAAAGGTAGATGAATATCGGCTGATTTCCTCAATACGACTGTAGAGGAAATGACATCATTGTGAGTTAAGAGTTGAAGCAAAAACATTTGCTTCTAACTTTCTAAACAGAAGGCCTTAAGTATTCTTGTCATCCTGCTAGAAACATGGCAGTGTAAACTGATATGGCATTTTTTATTTTAGATTGTCAAGCCCCCCAATTTGAAAGCGGGCTCTGTGCAGTATCTCCCTACCTCCATCATCAGGTCTGGAGAAGCCCTTTCAGTCTCATTTGGCACCTTGGTATTCAAACCCCGCCACAAAGGAGAGCAAATCACCCTGTTACTGCCATATCTTTAGCAATCAGTGTTTCAAAGCCCCAGGAGCTAAAAGATGGTAATAGATTCCAGGAGAACTTTAAAAACCCTGCTTTTAAAAATGTATCCAGTCTTTCTAGCTGGAGAAAGCTAATCTCATCTTCTCTCATGGTACAGAGCAATCCAGATCCCTTAATCTTCCTCAGATTTGTGCATAATGCCTTCTGAAGTTCAAGTAATGCGTGTCCAAGAAGGCAGCTCTTATGCAGCCCAGGTGTGCAACCTGCCAGCCTCCCCGGAGAGGCAAGCTGGACCACACCTGGCTCCACCCCCCTCCTGGGGAGGCCGCCCTGTCCACCCTCCACTCTCTCTGCTCACTGCCTCAGTGGCCCCTCTTTCTTGATAAATTGGCAACTTAGTACATTCTAATATCCTGTAAAAGCAACTATAAGGCTATCTGTTTTCCAAATTTATGCTTCTGCAGTTGTGAGGAGAAAATAATGCTGTACTCTTCACACAGTGAGGGGCTTTGAATTCACACATTTTTGACCAGATTGACTTCACTTGCCTAGCTGCTGAAAATGCTAGAAACACAAGAATGGGTTTTAAATGGAACCTCTTCTAGCTAAATCAGCCCTCAAAATGGCATCTATTCACGTGTAAAACTGAAAAGCAATAGATGCAAAAATGGCATTCAGATGTCTGATTATAATTACCAGGAAAAAGGGCCTTTATAGTTATCACTGAATCACTCTAACTTCGGAAAGTAAGGAAAGACCTACGTGAGGCTCGACCCAGTCAGGAGGGTATACCAAGTGCCTGAGCCAAGGCGGAGGATTGCTCTCTCTAGTGGGATCATACATAAAGCAATATCCTCTCAATCAACAGCAAACGTTCCCAGAGGGTTGAATCTGGACCCAAAGGATTTCAAAAGAACAAACATTCAATACCTCTGTATTGCCTCAGAAATGAATAACATCACACCTCTGTGTAGCAGCATCCTTCTTATGTAAATTGGAACAATGGCTGAGAAAATAAAAGGCTGAGGTATGCCAAGCATTCACAAATTTCACGTCCTTTTATTTGCAACCCAACCAACACCAAGAGATTGTTTTCTACAACCATGTTGATTGTGCCTTTTTACACCCACACACTTTGCCCTGACCACCCTAGGGTGAGAGCTTCCTTTGTAAGTTCTAATCTCTCCACCATCACACCTGCTGCCATGGAATGAATCATGTCCCCCAAAATTTTATATGTTGAAGCCTGTTGGGGCTCAGAAAATCATACCTCAAAGTCTGGCACTTTGGCACGCTGAGTACTTTGAACTGAAGGAGATCAAAAGGGCCTCAGAAGCAAAGCGTCTTTCTGACCTTGCCTTGCCCTTCTGTCTCCTGCTCCCCTCTCTTCCCCAAGGCAGCCATAGAAACTAGATAGAATTCCTCTTCCCCAAGGCAGGTCAGAGAAATTATAAATACTACCCTAACCTTCCTTCACCTTTCTGGGCAGGAGTTGGCCGTAAAGAATTCTCTGACCTACCTTGTCTGATAGGAGGTCATAAGACCCTTATTCCAGGAGGGGTCCTACCTATACCCAGGAGGAATGAATGCCACAGAGAGAGGCCAAGAATCTGAACAGACAGGCCTTGCTGCTGGGTTCCCCCCTCAGTCTGTTACCATTAGATCAGACCCTTTCTGTCCAGTCACATTTCTACATGGCTTTCCATCCTTCATGGAACCTAAGTATAAAAATAGACATTTTCCCTGGGTCTTTAGGTCTTCATTTCTCAAGGCTCCCATGTCACATAAACCTTTAATTAAATAAATTTGTTATGCTTTTCTCTCCTTAACCTGTCTTTTGTTGTAGGAGTGTCAGCTGTGACCCTGAAGATGGGGAGGAAAGTTATCACACTTTTTCCACCCCTACAAACCCTAACCCCCAGGGGGATGGTATTTGGAGATGTGGCCTTTGGGAGGAAATTAAGTTTAGATGAGTTCAGGAGGATGGGTCCCTTGTGGTGGGATTAGTGCCCTGTAGGAAGAGATGCCAGAGAACTTGCTGTCTGTCTCTCTCTCTCCCCCACCATGTAAGAACACAGCAAGAAGGTGGGGTTCTACAGCCAGGAAGCTGGCCCACGCTAGGATCCAAACAGGCTGACACCTTGATCCTGGTCTTCCAGCCCCCAGAAATGTGGGAAAATAAATTTCTGCTGCTTAAGCACCCAGTCTGTGGCATCTTGCTGTGGCACTCAAGCTGACTCAGACACCTCCCTTCTCTGGCTTCTCTCTGTTCTGCTTCTTAGCCCCAGTCTGCCAGGCCATTTGTTCTACTGAGGGCATGCTGCTTGCTCTCTATTTCCCATGAATGAATTGGGACACATGTAACCACGTTTCCTTCAATACCTTCTATTCTTTCAGAAAGCTGCTTTCTACCACCAAACAACTCTTCCTCCTACCAAAAGGGTAGTGTGTCCCAGGAAGTAAGAACTCAGGGTCGCATCTGGCTCACCACACACACTGGAGTGGCCTCAGAGTCACTGCTGTGAAACAGGCAAATACCTGCCATTCAGAGGATCAAATCAAATAACATACATGGGAAGCAATTTGTAGGCTGTGAGGGACCATATAAATGTGAAATACAATTACACTATCTTAGCTCTTTTTGCAGAATCTGACCTCAATGCAAAGAACAGCTCCAGTAACAAAATAAGTTAAAAAGAACACCACTATCAAAAAGCCCCACAAAAATGCAAAGATCCATAGTAGTCTATGCTATCCCCTAGGGTGAATTACTTTAGAGCAAAAAATTTTCTCCACAATCAGGAAAAAAAAAAGGTGGGGGGAGATGGAATAAGGAAGCGCAAGGACAGTTTTAAGAACTTTCTACACCAGACTAAGTCAGTAACATTGAACAAGTGTTTCCCCCATCAACTATGAGATGCTCAGGGGTATGAGCCACGTCTCACCTTTATAACCCCAGCGTCCATCTCTGCACCTGGCACAAAGCAAGAAAGAATCAATCAATCAATCAATCAACAAATATGGTGCACATTCAGGAGAACGCTTGAAAGTGTTTTCTCCTGCTGGTGGTGGGTTACTAATTATCACCTCCAGTATTCTCCTTTGTGAATACACAGCAGCACAGCATAAATGAAAGCTTTGGCTTTGAAGTCAGATGTACCTACATGATGATGCTAATTCTGCCTCGGGCAAGTAGCTCAATTCCTTCCCCTATAAAATGGGGATATTAATTCTCACCATACAGGCTTGTTGTGAATATTAGACGAAATACATGTCAAGCATTTAGAGCATTATCCAATTTAGTGTGGCCTCAATAAATTTGCATTATTGATGAACCTTTCCAAAGGAAAGTCTACATATGAACCCAATTATACCCACTACATAATGTCATAGCCTGCTCATCATCTATAAACTCTACCTAGTGATATTTCCATTCAATTAACTGTCTACACTACTCTGAGACTTAATAGATAGTAATATTTTGTGCTGGACATCAACAAGTCATAATAAAGTACTAAGAAGAAGGTAGAATTGGCTATCATAAGACCTTAGGCCCTGGGATTTAAAATGTAATCTAGCATATGTACCCTGATGTCTTGGGACCAGCAGTAGGGACAGGGCCAGCATGACCGAGTGGTGGGCACTGCTGCAACAATCTCAAGTAACAACACCCCAAGGAATTTTCCATAAAGTCAAAAAGTCAGCTTTCCCGAAGTAGGACAGAGGGCCACTAAGCAAAGTCAGAATGACCAACATGTGAATCTGCAATGAAATGGAACCACAGGAAGCACTGAATGGGTAGAAGATAGGTACCCAGGACAAGCCAGGCCCCGTAAATTCCCTAAACCAGGGAGAGCCAATGAAAACTTAGCTTCATAGCCACAGCATGTACATGGGTCTCCCCTGAGAGACAAAGGCACCCCCCTCGAAAGAATGGACAAGAGATTATTCAAAGTAAAGATGAAGTAAGAGGATACTGAGCATAAGAGGTGGGCTGAGGGACTAACCGCTGCAAGGCTAAAGATCTTCAAGACTGGCCAAGGCTTCGATCAAGATCAATATAGGGCACTTTGAAAATTACTCAAGATCCAAAATATGAATGATATACCGGATACAATATCTACCAACAAGAAATTGAATGCAAAAATAATTATAATCTATCACATTGATTAGCAAGCAGCATATAAGCTCTTCAATGTGTTTACACAGATATTATTCCATTTGGGAAGATGCCAAGAGGCTGAATGCTAAAAGATCAAGAGCCAGAGATGGGCAGGAGATCCTCTAGCATGACCTCAAGAGAGTGAGCCACCACACTAGCCACACAAAATGACAGTTCAGTACTGGAGTGGTTCCTCTGCACTGCTTCTGGAAGACAGAGAGGGCTTGGGAGTCCTGTCCTAACAGGGCACAGGCAGTCAGGAGCAGGGGTGTGGCTGACTAATTAGAAACATGAAGCCAGTCCACCTCCACTCAAGCCCTGGCTCAGCAAGAGATCAATTTTGCCTTGAACAAAAGACCTTACAGACCAAAAATAAAGATACCAAACGTAAGCCCCATTGCATTGGCAGGTCAAAACTCTTAATCCCGGTGACCCCGCTACTATTCAAATGAGCCATTGTGATGAAAATGTCCCTGGATTCAGTTTGTAAGCCAAGAAGCAGACAACCACATGTTCCCTCCGGGCCATTCGTTAACACATGGGGTCATTTTGGCTTCTCTGTTTCTAATTTTCATATTTCTCTACTTTGGTTCTCTTTCTCTAAATAAATGCCTAACTCGGTCATTCTCCCTGAAGTCAGTTCCATGCCTAGCTGTGACTATAACGTTTTTATGTTGTTAAATCGCAGTTTCTTCAGGTGTCTTGATTTCAGTAAACTCAGGAAAGCATTATCAAATCAACTGGAAGAGACAGGGGTACCACCTCCCCCCCCATCCAACTCACTCCACCTGTATATGACTGGCCCCGACTCTCTCAGGCATACACAGGGCAGTATGTCTGTCTATGAAAGAGCTTCCTAAGAAAACATTAGGGAGATGGTTATCAGAATGGAAATTAAGAAAAGTGACTCATCAAATGTCACAAAGGGACTACAATTTCCTAAGTCTTTAAAAGCTAAGATTTAGGATTTTTTTTTTTTTTTTTAAAGAAAACATCTCTAGCCACTCTCCTTTACTCCTAAAATCATGATTGACCTTTAAATCCTGTGTCGTAACTTGATCTGACAATACCCAACATAAAGCTTAACAAAGTGTGTAATACAGTACTAACCCATTGTATTGGGCAAGTAACTTTCCAGAACTTTCCCAATCCTTCCAGGGAAGGGGAGAGATAATGTGCCCAGTATTGGGAAGGGTTGAGTTCACCAGACTCAACCCTTAAATAAAACACTTAAATAAAAGTAAAGTTAAGAATTTTTAACCTTTCTTTTATTATAAGTCATATTACCATTAACTTGAATGTTACTGAAAACAGGTTTAGTTGACGAGCTCATAAAATACCAAGAGAAGGGGAAAGTATGCCAATGTCAGTGAGGCTAAAAATGTGTAAAAACAGGGTTTTAAATGTAGCTGATCATCTTGTAAAAAGAGGCCAAATACTGAAACAAGAATTGCATGACTCTCCCTCTTGCCACCACCTCCCCCAGCGCCCCCAAGCCCCGTTGTTGAGTTGTGAAAGTTCCCCGGGCCTTAACTAATTCCCAGATATGTCCTCCTGACACACCATTTTTGTATAAGGGCTTCAAGTGTGTTGTTTTGCTTAATGACGGATCCCAGTGCTTCTCAATCTTCTCCTCGTAACTAACTAGGCATCTGCCTATCCAAGGGGGCTTGAGATTCAACCCAAAGTAGAAAGCAGAAATTTCCTTGATACCTCATGTTCGTGAATTCTTTGTTTTTGAAACATACATCAATTGCATTCTATTCCATAATACGTCCATTTCTTTTCATATAAAAGCAGTATGTTTGTGAATTCATGTGAATGATTCAGGATGCTGCACCAGGTCATCCTGTGCCCTTGTGTATCCATGGCACACAGAGTATCGATTTACACTCTCCTCTCTTTCTGTAGAAATGCACCCACATCTTTAATTCCCTGTCTTTGTAGACCCACTTTAGATGCCCCCCAAAAAAGGTGACAGAAATGTCGTTACACATACTTAATTATTTAAATGAAATTTAAGTTACTAGAAACATTTACAGGAAAGAGTATTTCAGTTTTATTCTTTCCTCTGCCTTCCCCTCAATCCATCCACTATACTGTAGTGGAATACAGTAGCCAGAATTTTTGCTACTTCTCCATTGCCTTTCTTTGTGGCTAACGGAATCCTGCACCAAGTGGGAAGCCCGTCCCAAGTACTTTAGGGAGGTTAATCTCCCAACACCAGAGAAGGGGTGGCATCTGACCCTGAACTAGAAGGGATATCCATCTCCTTAGCCAAAGAGATTGGTTCAGGATTGGCGTGTGGTCAACCAAAGCCAACCAGAGAACTCCCCCAGCACCTCTGCCCCAGAGCCTGTGAGAAAGATTCTCTTTTCCCTATATTACTACCATGTAGGATATAACTCTGAATAAGTCAGTGACCATCTTTGCCAATATGTAAAGGCCTTCTAAGAACCAAGCCAATTCATAGACAAAAGGTGCTGAAAAAGACTCAGAGAGGAAGAAAGACACAGAGACTTGTGGAGAGAATGGCATAGACAAAGAAACATATATAAGGAAGAGAGCAAGACATGAAGAATAGGAGAAAACAGTTCTGGTGACACCACTTTAAACCCTACATTCCACTCTACCTAAAGTCACAATACCCTTCAGAACTCCTGTGTATGTAAGGAAAAAAATTTTCTTTTGGCATAAGATAGTTGAAGTTAGGTTCAATTATTTAAAACTGAGAGAATCACAATACACTTTCCAAAATGAAAATATGGGCATGTTTTCCCAACTTCAAATACTCCAATGCTCCCTTATCAAATACTTAGAAGGAATCCTATTGCTTAGTGTAGCACCAAGGCCTTCTGCAATCCAGATCTCACCTCCATGGGTCACGGGTGACTGACTGATGGATGAGCCTAGGTTTTGTGCACTACATGTGAAGATGATGATTGGGAAGATGCTACAAGACCTGATAAAGCACATGCTCCCCTTTTCTCAATTTATTCCATCATTTATACTGATGGCTCCCCCTCTATATTCTCTCACCTACCCACTGTTGCCTGACCTGTTCCCCCTGCTTGGAGTGTCTCATGCTCATTGTCTGCCCAATGAATGTTCCTTCATTCTTCAGTCTCAGCTCCAGCACATTCCCTGTTTAGAACCGTCCCCAATCCTTTTCCAGAGTTGCTCACTTCTTCCATACTTCCTTAATAACACTCTCAGAACATGCACAGTACCCTAACATTGTTCACAGGCTGCCTCCAAGTAGAAGCCCCTGCAGCCTACAACCTGTCCTGTTTATCTTTGTATCACCAGCACATAACTCAGTGCCTCTCATGCAGTAAATCTTATGTGCATATTTATTAAATGAAAGAATGAATCAGTGAAATTAACATATACTATCCAGTGCTAATTCAATAAAGGGTATGATAAGAAAGAGAATGGAATTAGATGCCAGTTTGCGTCCTTCTACCTGGAACCTAGCCAAGGATCTCTATTACTCGAAATGATTTGGCCTCAAAGTATCAAGAGGAATAAATTCATGGAACTAGAAATATTAAAACATTTTTTTCCCTTCTCCTACTATCCATACTCAATCCTAGTATCTCCCCCTTGATTCTACTCATTTGGAAAAAAAACATTTTGTTCAGATGTTCATATGGGAGCTGAAGGTTAATACAAAAATAGAGAATCTCAAACTAAGGAAGGAGCTGACTTTCTGGAAGAGCACACTTTGATGTTGCTGGAGGCAACAGTGTCATCCTGGGTGCACTGGGATTTTCTCCACCTGGTCTCATCAGTGCCCATTGCAGTCCCTAGCCTTTCAAGAAAACACACAGCCCTGGGGTTGTGAGGGGGCTGAGGACAGGGTGCTGTTTTCATAACTAGGAAGCAGGACGGCTGGTGGATGAGCCTTGATTTGTGCACTCCACGTAAAGGCAACTGGAAGACATTCCAGGTCTTGATAAAACACATCTTCCCATGCTCTCAATTTTCACATAAAGGCAATTGGAAGACATTCCAGGTCTTGATAAAACACATCTTCCCATGCTCTCAATTTACTTCACTGTTTCTACTCAACAGGTAGTTAATGTGAGGATCACATGCAGCCATCTGCTTCCTGTGGACTGCCACACAGAAAGGCAGCATTAGGTTTGCCTACCAGGACCTCCCATTCAGTGTTGACTGTAATCAACACTCATATCCATTCTCTCCCTTTTTGGAAATTCCATTAGCCTTCAGATCAGTTCTAAAATGTCTGTTTTCCAAGTTGTCTCTCTTTGCTAAACGAAGGCATGGTTCTTCACGGCCAGTACCATCCTGCGCTCACCGCCTCCTTGTTTTCAGCGGTTGGGAATATGTCTATACACAAGGCTCTCACAGTTTCCATCTGAGAAGCAGGTAACAGGTCGCCACCCTGAGTCTGATAAAGAACCCCTTTCTACCCTCACTGCCGAAGGCGATGCATTGCAATCAGGCTTCTTCTGGAAAGAACAGTTTCCAGCAGCTGAAGGCAACAGAATGATCAGTAAGATTAGTAAGAAGCAGAAAACCAGGGCCTTCCATGTCAATAACATTATTAATATTTAAAGCATGTGGTAGATGAGAAATCTAAAAATCATCTTACACAGAGGGGGAAATGCTCAGGCAGCTGTAATGGAAACAAAAACACTCTAAATCTAAGTGTGATAGGAAGCAGAAGCTATTACCCTGCCATTACTCTTCTGAAGATTCTCCTTTCCCTGTAATTATAACTAAGTTCAGGTTAATCTTCATTCTTCAAGAAGAGGTAACTTCCCCTATATGCTATTTACCTTTTTGCAGAAGATTCAAAAGGTTAAAATATATGGCTTAAGTTTTAGAGGCATTTTCTTTTTGAAAAACAAAGGCAATTATAATGGTTAACTACAGGTTTGGGGGAAAATTCCTGATCTTTTGCCAAGATGTATCCATTTAACCTCACTCAGGGAATAGTGTGGTATTCTAGACCCAAGTGCTGCCTCAATTGTCAAACTCCTAGAAAGAGAGCTCCAGCCCCACCCCACTGTCCAACTCTCCAAACCAGATAGTTTGTTCTCTCTCGCTCACTCTCTCTCTCAGTGTATATGTAAAGACAAATGTGCATTACTTTTCAATGCCAGAGAAAAGTCAATCCTTTCCCCCTCCCCTTTTCCCATTGCTATTCTGTTCTGGAAAGAGCACAAACAAACAAGGCTTGATTTCTCTGTTAATCATAGGAGAGGAAAATCTCAGTATCTGTACAGAACCAGTCTAACTGCTTTCACTGAATTCACTGGTCATTTTGGCCCAATTGCCTGGTTGAGAAGACCAATTAAGTCCTTAAATTCTTAACAAAAAGGTCACCAAGGTAGGCCAATGCAGACATGACTGAGACTAGAACGCTGTTGCTATTTTTCTAAATTGCCAACTTGTTTGGCACATCATTGACAAGTTGCTTGTCTCTGGCTAATACAGTAGTCCCTCCACATGCGCAGGATCCACATTTGCAGATGCAACCAACCATGACTGAGAATATTTAAAAAAAAATAACAATACAGCAATAAAAATAATACACAAAAAATATAGTATAACAACTATTTACATAGCATTAAAATTGTATTAGGCATTATAAGTAATCTAAAGATGATTTAAAGTATACAGGAGGATATACACAGGTTACATGCATATACTTTGCCATTTTATATAAAGGACTTGAGCATCTGTGGATTTTGATATACACGGGGGTCCTGGAACCAATTCCCCGCAGATACCAAG
Source organism: Cynocephalus volans (assembly GCF_027409185.1). Lineage (NCBI taxonomy): Eukaryota > Metazoa > Chordata > Mammalia > Dermoptera > Cynocephalidae > Cynocephalus > Cynocephalus volans. The sequence goes on along the minus strand of NC_084460.1, from coordinate 219,284,717 downwards.
GAACAACTATACTGTTTAACTCAAATAAATCCAATGTCCTTCATGGGTTTGTCCTCTTGCAGGCTTAGTGCAAGAGATGTACCTTTCAGATGCTTCTGCTCTGAACGCTGCATACTAAAGGAAAAATCCCAGGCAAAGAAGGTCTGTGAGATACAGTGAATAAAATCAGGCACTTATGAATACCCCATTCTTATTCATTTGCATTCATATCACTTCATGAACTTTCCTTCAGGGCAAAGGAGGAATTAAAAAGGAAGCAAAGAGAAGAGAAAGAAAAGGGAAGGAGAGAAAAAAATAAAAGGATGGGTCCCATGAAGCCACTTGAGGGCAGAGGGATGCTGTATATGCACAGGAGCACAGCCTGGTGAGGAATGAGAGAAGTCCCATTGTCTAGTCACAGAGACACATGATAGTATCTTGAGACAGGCTGCTTCCTCTGTGCTATTTCCTCTGCAGTGCCAGCAGCAATGCCAACACCAGCACCCAACAGTGGCAAGAACCGTGTCAAATGAAATGTTTCCCCTGACCAGTGCCCATGACTGGGATCAGTGCTGGGTCCTTGCACAGGAGCAAAGCCGATGATGGAGATTTCACACTCTAGCACAGAGGACTTGGAAGAGACATGTCCCCAGAGAGTGCACTCTCAATTCCCATGACAAAGACATCCAGGAATTTCTGTTGGAATGCCATCGTGAGTTTTCTACAGTCACTGGCAAATGCCCATGAGTTTGCAATTAGAATACTTTGCCTTCAGTTTATGTCATGAGTGGAAATGTCTGCTTCTTCAACACGTAAAATTGGACCCTATATACATATTGCTGATTGCCTTAGTAAATAAAATATGAACATCTTATCAATGAGACACTGTCAGAAAATGAAAACTCCAGTATGGATGCTGAGATTGATTAGTTCATTCAGTTAGTCAGTCAATCAATAAATATTTAATGGGCTTCCACTGTGTGCTGGAAACTACATTGTGAATACAAGCAGGAACAAGACATAGCCTCTACCTTTGAGAAGCTTAAATGAGAATTTAATATGATGTTGGATACAATATGGATTTTTTGGTAATATATTATTGGACCATAAAGGAAGATTCAATGACTATCTACAGGAGTTGGGGAAGTCTTCACAAAAGAAACAGCATTTAATTTAGATCCTTAGGGATGAATACACATTTTATAGGTAGAGAAAAAGGTACAGGTCATAATAAGCACACCATAAGTGAGGAATCAGTTGTATCACTTCCTAGTATATATCATTTGTTACTGGGAAATCACCATCACTTATCTAAAAGCATGCTTTAAACTGAAAAGTTATAAATTTGCTCAAAGTATACTCAGTTCATTGGAATTTACCAAACTTGTTCCTTTCTATGGTGTTTACACAGTTCATGGAAGGCCTTGACCCATAACGATTTAGTAAGGTAAATGTTTTTCTCATTCTGGTTGCCATGTACTGTTTCCTTTAGTCATCTGTTATTTGGGGTTTCTTTAAACTGAACTGACTTTAATCTTTGGACTGTACATATGGCAACACATGACTGTCAAAACTCTTTGATGTGAAACTAACAGATGTTGAGTTTAATTTTGTGGTATGTTGACAGAAGGGCTAAGAGAAGGCTCATGAAAGCAATTACCTTACCTGAAAAACTGAATTTTAACAATGATCAATGAGCCCAAGATGTGGTTAAGCTCAGCCTTGTAAGAAATGAGCATATAACAAAATGAACACTCATACTGTCTAGCTCTTGACCCAAATCACATTTATTGACCTATTAAAACTCAAGGCATTATTCAGGGTGAGTCAACGGGTACAGAAAACTTTTAATATTTTTATATAATTTAAAAAGCATTTATTAGGCTTGGGATAATGAAAAAGTTTTGGAAATAGTGGTGAGGGTTGCATTAACATTTTGAATTTAATTAATTCCACTGAATTACACACTTTAAAATGGTTTAAACAGTAAATTTTATGTTATGTATACTTTACCACAGTAAAAAAAAATACCTTATTGAAATATTTTCTATATTTAAAAAACACACTTATTGGATTATTTTCTTTATAAATCAGACACTGACATTCAAAGTCTATTATTCTTGCCATTCTCCTTGGAGAATATTTTAAGAAATCAAAGACTCTACATAAAGCCTATTGCCTTTGCCTTGAGTGTCCCCCCAAAAACATGACCCCCACTGTGACAGCATTAAGAGGGTGGCAAATCCTGTTATGGTAATTGAAAGGTGGGGCTTTGAAGAGCTGATTAGATTGTGGGACCATGCTGTAGTGAATGGATTAAAAATGGTGGTCATTGGCATGGTTCTGAGGGCTTTAAAAGGAGAGTGAACAGGAGGTTGGTCTCTTGCTCTCTCTGCTCCGCCATTCTCACCACGTGACACCCTGCATTGCTGTAGAGTCACCTCACCAAATGTGTTCCCTGGACACTGGACTTTCCAGCCTCAGAAACTGTAAGCAATAAATTGTTTTCTTTATAAATTACCTAGTTCCATGTATTTTATTGTAAGCAACAGAAGCAGACTAATACAGCTTTATCCAGGCAAAATCATATGTGAAGTATTAACACTATAAGAAAACCTAGTCTATCTTAAAGAATTCTAGAAGACAATCCACAATATTTTCATAACTTTCTGTTAAATTAATGAGCTAACAGCATTATAACAGGCTATCCATTTGAGTATCTACTACACTTCTACAGACATTCTGAAATGATTTCATTTCCTATAGTTTTTATGTATGACCAAAATTTGTGCATAGTTAAGTTGTTCTGACACTAACTAAATCTTACACAAGATTTGAATCAAGCTGTTGAAAGATTTAGAAACTCCAGTGATTTATGGTACAGACAGTAATACCAAACTGAAATGCGGACTGATGTCAACATGAGCTTCACAAATATGATTTAGGGCCACAGAATCAGTTCTAAAAGAACATAAAAAGAAATGAGCAAATATTCGGAGGGTGGACTAGGCTGAACAGTTCATTTTAGGAGTTGGCACTTTGGGGAGGAGATGTAGAAGTTGAAATTGATTAAACTATTTCTAATACAATAGAGAAATAATCAACTCCACCTTAGAAATTCTAATCATACCCAAGGAAAAATGAGAGATATTTTAACCCAATATTACTTATTCATATGGCACAATTAGCATCAGATGAGATGTGACTGCAACATATGAAGAGTAATTCCATATACCTCATCCCTATTTATAATAATGCTTTGCACTTAAGGAAATTATAACTTCTCATGTTAACTAAAGTATTTCTAAAAATGTATTTATGGTCTGGAAAGCAACCAAAACTTCCATTAAGAAGGCTATGTTTTTCCTATTAAGCAGATTTCATTTTTAGGCTCTTCAAGGATTTTCTCAATATTAAACTTGCTATACACTGGACAACTGAAAATGATGGAATTCAACTCTTAATAGTAATGGACAAATAATATTAAAACTGATCTTTTCTCTCTAGGATTATTCAGAGCATTAAAACACAGAAGGGAAAACAGAGATCCTGTGAGTGCTTCCATATGTGGAAATCACCACTAATTAACAGTCATTAAAAAAGAGAAGATTAACAAGAGAATTCCATACTGCAATTCAGAAGACAGGGATTTGAGACCCACACTACAAGCTGTGTGATTAGAATACCCAACTCTCTCTGCTATCTCATAAGGTTGTTGGGGTGATCAACATATGAGAAAGCACGTGGTAATTGGAAAAGCACTTGAAGATGGGCTGTTTGAAATAACACAAGCAGACAAAAAGAAAGAAAAAAGAATCAAGGACAAGGAAGAAAATCTGAGAGAGATATCAGACAACCTTCAGTGCTCAAATATCCGAGTCATGGGTATTCCAGAAGGGGAGGAAAATGGAGATTCCATTGAAAACACATTCAAAAAAATAGTGGCAGAAAACTTCCCAGGTATAGGAAAAGTCACAGATCTTCAGATCCAGGAAGCTCAACGATCTCCAAACGTATTCAACCCAAAAAGGCCTTCTCCAAGACATGTCATAGTCAAATTGGCAAAACTCAGAGACAAAGAGAGAATCTTAAAAGCTGCAAGAGAGAAGCGTCAAACCACCTATAAGGGAGCACCAATCAGGCTAACATCAGACTTTTCATCACAAACCCTAAAAGCTAGAAAGGAATGGGATGATATTTTCAAAATACTAAAAGACAAAGATTGCCAGCCAAGAATACTTTACCCTGCAAGGCTATCCTTCCGAAATGAAGGGCAAATAGTATATTTCTCAGACAAACAAAAACTGCGGGAGTTCACTACCACACGACCACCCTTACAAGAAATCCTCAAGGGAGTACTGGGTTTGGTTCCTGAAAAATGACTACCACTGCACTAAAAACCCAAGAAAAATCAAAACCCACTAGTATAATAAAAATGGCATTCATGAAGAGAAAACAAGCAAACTAAAACGCTATCTACAACGTAAGGAACCAACAAACACAGAAACCAATCAGTAAATCAGAAAGCAAGGAACAAAAGAGACCTAAGACAACCAAACAACCAACAAAATGCTAGGAATAAATCAACACCTTTCAATAACAACTCTTAATGTAAGAGGCTTAAATTCCCCAATCAAAAGACACAGACTGGCTGACTGGATCAAAAAGGAGGACCCAACTTTATGCTGCCTACAAGAGACCCACCTCACCCATAAAGATTCACACAGACTAAGAGTGAAAGGATGGAAAAAGATTTACCATGCAAACAGAAAAGAAAAAAGAGCAGACGTAGAAAATCTGAACAGACCAATAACAATAAAGGAGATTGAAGCTGTTATCAGAAGGCTCCCAACAAAGAAAAGCCCAGGACCAGATGGATTCACAGCAGAATTTTACCAATCATTCAAAGAGGAATTGACACCCATTCTTTACAAACTATTCCAAAAGATTGAAACGGACGCAAATCTCCCAAACTCATTCTATGAAGCAAACATCATCCTGATACCAAAACCAGGTAAAGATATAACCCAAAAAGAAAACTACAGGCCGATATCCTTGATGAATATAGATGCAAAAATCCTCACTAAAATACTAGCAAACAGAATACAGCAACACATATGAAAAATTATTCATCACGATCAAGTGGGATTCATTCCAGGGATGCAAGGTTGGTTCAACATACGCAAATCAATAAATGTGATACACCATATTAATAAACTCAAACACAAGGACCATATGATCATCTCTATAGATGCTGAAAAAGCATTTGATAAAGTTCAGCACTCATTCTTGACAAAGACCCTCTATAAGTTAGGTATAGAGGGAAAGTATCTCAACATAATTAAAGCCATATATACCAAACCCACTGCCAATATCATCCTGAATGGGGAAAAGCTGAAAGCTTTTCCTTTAAGAACAGGATCTAGACAACGATGCCCACTCTCACCACTCCTATTCAACATAGTGTTGGAAGTACTAGCCAGAGCAATCAGAGAAGAGAAGGAAATAAAGGGCATCCAGATTGGAAAAGATGAAGTCAAACTGTCCCTGTTTGCAGATGACATGATCCTATATATCGAACAGCCTAAAACCTCTACAAAAAAACTGCTGGAATTGATAAATGATTTCAGCACAGTAGCAGGATACAAAATCAACACACAAAAATCAGTAGCATTTCTTTTCTCCAATAGTGAACATGCAGAAGGAGAAATCAAGAAAGCCTGCCCATTTACAATAGCTACCAAAAAAATAAAATACTTAGGAATTGAGTTAACCAAAGAGGTAAAAAATCTCTATAATGAGAACTACAAGCCACTGCTGAGAGAAATTAGAGAGGATACAAGAAGATGGAAAGCTATCCCATGCTCTTGGATTGGAACAATCAACATAGTGAAAATGTCCATACTACCCAAAGTGATATACAAATTCAATGCAATCCCCATCAAAATTCCAAAGACATTTTTCTCAGAAATGGAAAAAACTATCCAGTCATTTATATGGAACAATAAAAGACCACGCATAGCCAAAGCAATGCTGAGCAAAAAGAAAATAAAGCTGGAGGCATAACACTACCTGACTTTAAACTATACTACAAAGCTATAATAACCAAAACAGTATGGTACTGGCATAGAAACAGACACACTGACCAATGGAATAGAATAGAGAATCCAGAAATCAACCCACACACTTACTGCCATCTGATCTTTGACAAAGGCACCAAGCCTATTCACTGGGGAAGGGACGACCTCTTCAGCAAATGGTGCGGGGATAACTGGATATCCATATGCAGGAGAATGAAACTAGATCCATACCTCTCACCATATACTAAAATCAACTCAAAATGGATTAAGGATTTAAATATACACCCTGAAACAGTAAAACTTCTTAAGAAAACATAGGAGAAACACTCCAGGAAATAGGACTGGACACAGACTTCATGAACACGACCCCAAAGGCACAGGCAACCAAAGGAAAAATAAACAAATGGGATTATATCAAACTAAAAAGCTTCTGCACAGCAAAAGAAACAATTAAAAGAGTTAAAAGACAACCAACAGAGTGGGAGAAAATATTTGCAAAATATACATCTGACAAAGGATTAATATCCAGAATATACAAGGAACTCAAACAACTTTACAAGAAGAAAACAAGCAACCCAATTAAAAAATGGGCAAAAGAGCTAAGCAGGCATTTCTCTAAGGAAGATATACAAATGGCCAACAGACATATGAAAAAATGCTCAACATCACTCAGCATCCGGGAAATGCAAATCAAAACCACACTGAGATACCACCTAACCCCAGTTAGGATGGCTAAAATCCAAAAGACTCTGAACGATAAATGCTGGCGAGGTTGCGGAGAAAAAGGAACACTCATACATTGTTGGTGGGACTGCAAAATGGTGCAGCCTCTATGGAAAATGGTATGGAGGTTCCTCAAACAACTGCAGATAGATCTACCATACGACCCAGCTATCCCACTTTTGGGAATATACCCAGAGGAATGGAAATCATCAAGTCGAAGGTATACCTGTTCCCCAATGTTCATCGCAGCACTCTTTACAATAGCCAAGAGTTGGAACCAGCCCAAATGTCCATCATCGGATGAGTGGATACGGAAAATGTGGTACATCTACACAATGGAATACTACTCAGCTATAAAAACGAATGAAATACTGCCATTTGCAACAACATGGATGGACCTCGAGAGAATTATATTAAGTGAAACAAGTCAGGCACAGAAAGAGAAATACCACATGTTCTCACTTATTGGTGGGAGCTAAAAATTAATATATAAATTCACACACACACACACAAAACCGGGGGGGGGGGGGAAGAAGATATAACAACCACAATTATTTGAAGTTGATATGACAAGCAAACAGAAAGGACATTGTTGGGGGGGAGGGGGGGAGGGAGAAGGGAGGGAGGTTTTGGTGATGGGGAGCAATAATCAGCCACAATGTATATCGAGAAAATAAAATTTAAAAAAATAAATAAATAAAATAAAAAAATAAAATAAAATAAAATAAAAATAAAAACAGATCCATTATATAGAAGACCATAGAAAATAGAAGTGATTGCCACAGCAGGAGGGAAACTAAAGTATTCCTAGGTGCCAGTCAGAGTGCCAAGTGCTTTTGTTTTAAATATTTCTTATGTAATCCTCAAAATAAACCTGAGACAATGGTATTGTTATTTTTATATTGCCACTCAGAAGGGATAGAGTCATCCAAAATATTCTTTATTCCTCATTAAAGTCATAGCTGCTAATAAAAAAAAAAAAAAAAGAAAAGCACTGACACATCTAAGTTAATAAAAACTACCACCACCATTAGAAATTAGTCTGCAGTATTAGACATTAATCCAGTCATGCGCCTATTCTCCTGGATGACGTTATATTTTCCTTCTCTTTTCTCCTCAAACTTCTACCATTCTCTACTCGAGCATCACTCTCTGTTGGTGACCTGCTTAATGACTTCACTGAGAAATCTGAAAAAAATTGGTAAAGAACTTCCATACACTTTCATCACCACCTCTATCTTCCACCAGAATCTTGCCCAGACACTCTGTCTCCCTCCTGTTATTAGAGAATGAACTGTCCATGTTCCCACAACAAGGCAACCTCTCCAAAAGATCACATCCCTTCCCATCCACTCAACAACACCATAGCAATTCTTTCTTCAGTATCATTTTTTTTCTCTCTCTACTAGGTCAGTACCAGCAGCAAACAAACATACTGCTGTTTTGCTCAACATACTGTTGATTTGAGCAAAAATCAAACCTAAGTACAACAAAATAGAGTCATTTTGACTAAGTTCTCATACAAGGTTCCAGTCTATTTCTTTTCTTCCTTTTGCAGAAAAACTCTTCAAGAGTCTTTATACTTGTCTCCAGTTCCTCTCCTTCCATTCTGTTTTCCACAAAAGCATCTGTCCCACATTCTACCCGAACAGTTCTCCACAAGGCCACCAATGACCTCCAGGGTGTTGATTCCAATGGTCAGTTCTTGGTTGTCATCTTACTTGACCTATTCATAGCATTTGACACAACTGATTATATCTTCTTCATAACCTTTTCTTCAGTTGGCTTCTGGGACACCTCTCTGTCCAGGTTTTCCTTCTTTTTGAATGGTTGCTTTTTCTTACTTTCCTTTGCTATGTCCTCGTCACATCCCAGACTCGTAACACTGAGTGTCCCAAAGGTCAGTCCTTAAACTTCTTTCTATACCTTATTTTTCACTCATACCTTGCTGATCTCATCTAGGCTAAATGGCTTTAAATACCATCTTAGAACCCTCCTGTGGCTCTGTTTCTCACTCAGAGTAAAACTCTGAGTAAGAGTCATTACAAAAGCCTCGAAGACACTATATCATTAAGCCCCATCACCTTCCAGACCCTGTCTCCTACCACTCTCACTCAATCACTCCACCACTTCCAATTTTCAAACTTGCCAACAAGCTCCTGCCCTGGGGCATTTGTACTTGCTCCTTCCTCTGTCAGGAATGTTCTCTCCCCGGAGATCTATATGGTTTATTTCCTCACCTCCATCCAGTTTTTGTTCAAAGTCACCTTCTTGACAAAGCCTTTCTTATTTAAAAATGCAAATATCTCCCCAGTCCTCTGCCCTATTTCTAGGGAGTTCTCTATGGTATTACTTTTTACCTTCTAATATATAATATGATTTACTGTCTATCTCCCCCATGCTGCAGATACAAGCTTCTCAAGGGTAGGGATTCTGTTTGTTCACTGCCATATACCTAAAACTCAGAATAGTGCCTGGCATGCTGCAGATTTTGCTTGCTAAATATTTGTTGAATTAATTAAATCACAGAATCACAGCTACTAGCCATAAGGATTTTAGGTATCTAGTCAATTGCCTCATTCTGAGGTTCTAAAAAGCATGGCTGACATGGGCCAGAGCTGAGCTCAGGGTAGGGATCCTTCCAGCCATGGCCTCTCATGAAACAAAGACACAGACCTGAAGCACAAGTGAGTTCAGTCATGATCATGAGAATAAATTCCCCCACTGATTTTAGTTGAATCTACTACAAGCAAATCCAGATTTTTTTTTTTTAAATATCAATTTTAAAATGAAGATCTATTCCCCTTGCCCCTCCCAGGCACTGGGCATCCTTTGGTAAGCTTTTTTTCTTTTTTTTTTAATTCTCAAAATTCTAGTGGTTTACCAGTTTTGTCCATAAGGACCTGAGGCAGGAGTCGTCCAGGTCTCAGCAGTCTCTGGGATGTCTCTGTTTCAACCACCTGCGTCTTCCTCTCTGGCTCAGGTCCTCCAGCTCCCTCTGGCTCTCAATTTACAGTTACTCATCTGATACCAGCCACAGCCTGAATGACATCCTTTCTGCTCAAGTTGAGGTAGACCCCATACCACAGATGTACCACCCTCCTGCCTGCTCAAACCAATGCAAATTTCAATTTATAAAATGCCAAAGAATCCCTTAGAGGGCAGGTTTCAGTCAATTCACTGAATGAATATCTTCTTAAAAGAGCCCAAGATGATTATAGAAACATTTGCTAATTCTCAGCATCTTCACATAGAATCGCTCTCTATCAAATGTCAGTTAATTGCACAACCAATACTTCTTTTCTTGTGAATCTATATTCTGCGTAAGGTGCTTGGCTAAACTCTGTGGAGTAAACAAAGATGTGGGCACAAGATTTCTGGACGGAGAAGTAAGATGTACATTGCAAGACAAACCAACAATGCAAAGATAGGAGAGAAGTGCCCTGAAAAAGGATGGAGAGAGAGAGACTGAGGGATGCAGACCTGTGGAGCTGGTTAGAGAAGGTTTCATGTGGTAACTGCAGGGTGAGCTTAGGGGCTAGGTCACAGTAGGGTAAGAAACAAGGTGGCTGGCCTATGAAACACAAAGCAAATTGCTGAGTGCCAGACTCCTTTTCCAATTTCTGCAAACGCTCACTTAAAAGATCTGTGCAATGAAAATAACCGCTTGTCAAAAACCTGACCACATCATGCCTTACAGATAATAGGCATTCAGAAAGTACTTGTTAATAAATTAATGAATACTATAATAAGTTAAAATATCGATGTTAAATTGACTACCTAAAAACAAGAGAATTAAAGTGAAATAACAGGACAAGTACTATTATTTGATCATACATTCTCCCTTGATTCTTACTATAAATTTAATATGGCTAGAAAAGTCATTCCTAAGAATGGGTAAAACTAGGCATCTCTAGCTTTAGGTGGGGTGCACAGAAAGAAGCAGAGACAAAATGTAGACATGAATTGTGTCTCATCGCTGGATTCCCAGGGTCCGGCCCCATGCTTGGAGCATGGGAGATACTTGGCACACTCATGATGCTTGAATGTGAGGCTGAGGGACGCTCCATGGCAAGCAGAATGACAAAGCCAGCAAACAGAGATGATGATATGAAGACTGGAAGGATCAGAGGGGCCCTAACCATTGCTTTGCTTATTTATGCTCATGTTACTACCAGGCCTGTGAGAGCCACTGTGCCTTCGAGGTCAGAGCCCGTGTCTGGGAGAAGTGCTCTGGTCTCTTGCAGCATCCCTTAAAGTCCGATCAAGCAGCTCTTGTGCATGGTGCCTCTTCAACCTGGGACTTGCTCAGCAACTGTGGTTCTCTCAAGTCATTCAGCAAAGCAGGGAGATTTGTACATAGTCTCCTTGCACTAAAACCTGCCAACAGACCTAAGAGACCACATTATTCAGCATATTTCAAAAAGAAAGAAAAGGAAAGAGAAAGGAAAAAGTCATCTACTCGACCACAGAAAAACCACTTACCTAATTCAAAGAACAGACTTTTCATCTTTCTGGTTAGATGAAGTTCTAAATCAGGGGCCATCAATTTTCTTAGCAGCAATAGTCTAAAACCCAGTTAAGACAATTGAATTCTGTAGTGAGATAGCTCATATATGCATAAGCATGCACAGCAAAATAATGATTTAATGCCATCTCCTGGCAACAGTGTGACAAAGGGGACAGGAAGGTACAGTGTTTGGGGACCGCACTGTGGACAGTTTGTATGAAACCAAGAGAGAAGAACATACAAGCTTTGGACCACTCTATATTTAATTAAATGAATTTAGTCAGTGCTGCACCTACCAAATGCCAGATTCTAAATTAGGGAACAGTAGCAATGGTTACACACGGGCTCTGCTGTCAGTTCTGAGGATTTCAAATCTCGGTTCTACTTCTTATGAGCTGTGTGACCTTGGATTAAGTTGCTTATCCTAAATGAGACATTGCATATAAAGCCAGCAGAAGAGTGGGTAGGACACAGTGAGTACTCAGTAATATATTATTAGACCTTTTACATATGTATGGCGTCTAATGATAATGCATTTGAATACTACATTACAAAAATACAACTAATTGCATTTAATTTTCACAACAACCCTGCAGTTATTATCAGTAGCATTTTACAGATGGCAGTTTAAGCCTTTGTTCTTTAGCCCCTCCTGTAGAACACCCAAGCAGTGGTTTTTCCAGACTAGAAGGGCCCCACCTACTGAGCAGAGTTCAGAAGGCAATGGAGAAAAAGTGCTGGGGTTGGTGTGGGGCGGGTGAGGATCATTATCTCTATTTTGATTATATTCAGATAAAATGCAGGGTGTACAGACAGATAAGCATAGTGTGAGTTAACAACCAGAAAGCTTGTCCTCATTGCCAAGTTAGAGAGAGCTGTTTGTTTCCTCCTGCTTTTACATTGCGAATCTGGAGAATTTATCTGTAGGGCTGTTTTCCCAGGGCCTCCAAAACAGACCCAGGGCAAACCGCACATCCCAGGCTTGACAGTGTTCAACTCCAGCTTCTGTTGTTCCAGTTCTGAGGCGGTTTCCATGCCAGCGTGCAGCACTTTTGTGTTTTTACAGCTCCGTCCCAGGCCACATTTGTTTAGGTGCGCTCACTATCTCCAGTTCAGCTGCCGCCTTTCAGGCTAAAATAACATTTGGCTTATGTACTAAGAAAATGCTGCTGTTGTAATTTTGCAGTGGTAGCGTTTTTGGAACTAGACGCCCCTTTCTGTATGCTTTGCATATTTATGGCATTGTGCTCGTTAGTCATATCCTGTATGACTCTCTCAGTATCTCAGTCCTCGGGCTTCTCTTCATCCCAGCTACGCTGTCTTGGGGGTATTCAAATCCCCCCCTTCCACCTGCCAAGCCCAGTTCCTTTCCAAAGCAGTAATAGTAATAACAATAACAAACAGCAATAATATCAACAATGCAGTCCCTTCATAGCACATGGAAGGGAATTTCAAATGTCTTGGTAACAGTTACAGAAATGGGCCCACAAGAAAGAGTGGTAGAAGAGGAAGGGAAACAGACAGGAGACCAAAAGCAAATGGCAGGAGAACTCCAAACATTTTCCTGATTCTGTTTAGAAAAAATGCTTTCTAAATCTTGTTTTTGATCATCAGAATCCCAGCCAGGGTCAAAGAACGTATATGAATTTTCTGAGGTTAATTTTCATCACGCTAAGACAGAAGGCAATACCACATCTATTGCAGGTGATTAGTAAACATCATCATCGTGAACTGTCCTTCAGAGGGAAAGAAACCTTTTACTCAAGTGTATGCCCACGCACACCCATGTCTACTCCAACAGCTCCATGATTCAGCCTCACCAACTCCCAGATCAATCTGGTTTGATACCACCGGTATGTGAAAAATCACAGTGCTAAATGGATGGGCACTTACTTATAGGGTTCTCTCACCCTGATGAAATATCTTCAAGCCCCAGTTTGGCTACCTCCAAAATAAATCCACTCATACCCCCACCCCCATTCAAGAAAGATACACAAAGTCCCTGTGATTCTAACACAAAGTAAACCCTGAGGTCTATGAAACAACTCTTCTGATGAGTCATGGACAATCCCCCAAGTCTCTCTAGATCCTTGAAGATTCAAGTTCACCTAGACCAGACTAGACATCCAACCTCCCCTGAGACCCTGACTTACTGCCAAAACCAAGTAAACTCTGCAAATAGTGGGAGTGAGGTAGTTTCCTTCATTACTTTCTCTCCTGGTCATCCCAACACATTTCTTTACAGGCAAAAAAAAAAAAAAAAAAAAAAAAAAAAACCCTATTATTTCCTCTTAATTTTATTATAATATAATATTGTATAAATATGACTATGTTAACCATTTATAGTAAAAAGTTTAATAGATGACACCTTCCTGTTAAGCAGGATGTTAACCCTCCCCTTTGACACCACTATATAGAGAAGCTCACTAAGGATTTGACCTTCCAGTTCTCCACAGAACCACCAAAGTGGAACAAGAATAAGTAATTTAATACAGATCATTTAGCTTAAGAGACTGAAACTCTGAAAGAAAACAAGAGCAAGGAGATCCTCAGGGATGGGTTTTCTTTCCAGTGTGACATTACTCGAGTGTATTAATACCACTTGGGCACCCACTACTAGCTGGGCTCTATCTAGGCAATACTCAAATCACTGCCTTCGTCCCCCGGATCATGCAGCACTCAGGATCCAGCAACTAGTGTCACTACAACTCTCCAGGATGTAAGAAAGTTGTACATCTACTCTATACTTTTTGATGTCGACCAACATCAAATTGACATTGAATACTTATTGACAAAAGCAATAAAATGCATCAATTTACAAAACACTTTCTACACTGAAGACAGCATAATTTTGAGATTTTTTTTTCCATTTTGTTTTTTGTTCTTTCTTTTTTTCTTCAATCTATGTGTTTAAGTCAACAAAACAGTATGTTTGACTTCTAAAATAATGTGACATGAGCATTCTTTGCCTTGGTTTCTTTCTGTTATCAGGATTTCTGGAATAGGTTTCAGAAAAGATGCTGGCCATTTAGCCTAGGAGGATACTTAGCCTCAATATCTACTAGAAAAATTCTAAATTTCCCAATAAGTTCCCTCAATACTCGGCCCCTTAAAGCAACATGAATCAAGTATCATACAGTTCATTCCTGCATAGGGACAGGAATAGATCATGAAATGACCTCTTTAAAAATCCTACCGAGTAAATATATAGACTTGAAAATAATTTCCCACAACATTTTCTAAATTCAATTTCTTTTACTAACACAGCTGAAAAAACTAGGACCCCAATTAATCCCTTTTATATTGCACTATAGAATTAAACTTCAATTTAAATGTTACATAAAGGATTGATGTTTTGAATACACAGCTAAAGCAATAAATATCCCACAGGAACAAAAAATACATCTTAGCCTCACTCCAGTGTGGCTTCTACCACCACACCCGCACATAAGCCATCCTTGCTGAAGGGACCAATGGCCTCCATGCTATTATATCCAACTGAGGATTTCAGTCCTCAACTTCACTCCTCAATGGCATTCACCACCATTGACCACTGTTTCTTACAACACTCTTACTTGGGGCTGAGACAGTGCAGCCTCTTTGCTGTTTTTCTACTTCCCTTGCACTCCTTTTCAGCCTCCAATTTTGACTCCTTCCCTATCTGACCTGTAAATATGGCAATTTCCCAGGGCATAGTCCTCGAATCCCTTTTCTTATGGCTCCATGCTCTCTCCCAAAGTGATCTCATGCATTCCCATTGCTTTAAGTACCATGCCAGCAGCTCCCAAATTTATAACTTCAGCCCAGATCTATTTTCTGACTCTAGACTCATTTATTTAATTACCTATTTGTCATCTCTAAGGATGGCTCACTGGTATCTGAGACTTAACATGTCTCCAGCTGAATTCTTGTTCTCCAGGCAATGCCCTTCCATCCATACGATTGATCCTGTGGACTCAACACCTCCTTCTCCCATCCCCCACACACCCCTCTGTCCCCATCTGCCCCCACTCCCGCTCTAATGCAAGGGCCAGCTGTCTCTGTCAGGACCACTGCATCAGCCTCAGAGCCACTGCCACTGCTCTCACTCTTGTCCCCTCTCATCCTCTCTCCAGCAACAACCAGAGAGAGTTCTCAAAGTGCAAACCTGATCATGTAACTCCCTACACAAATCTTAACACCCTCCAAAGGATTACACAGAGGACCTATAACAAAGCTTGTAATCTTGGGAAATGATGGTATAAACTCTGAGTTGAGGATATTTTTTGTTCTTTTTCACTGATGGAAAGCTCTGTGAGTTTTCACATTTCTATTCCCCTGTGTAATTCCCACCCAGAGCAAGATAGAGCCATTTCCTGCATTCTGCAAAGTTCATGTCCCTGCCCCATCCTCACCCTCTTCAGAGGTAAACACTATTCTGGTCTTTATTATAATGAATTAGTTTCGTCTGTTCTTGACCATCATATACAGTAGTCCCCCCTTTTATCTGGAGAATACATCCCAAGACCCCCAGTGAATGCTTGAAACCCCAGATAGTACCGAACCCAATTACAAATCAAATACATGTTTCTGTTCACATCTTCTACCCACAAATTTAATGCCTTCTCCATCTGAACTAAGCACATATCATGCACTGTGGCCTTAAACTTTTGCACTTTGACGTGTGACAGCAAAACTATCATGAATTTCTCTTTCCTTCTTCACAATTTCACAGAAGATTGGTTCCTACCGCAGATACTAGCAACCTCGATATATTTTTTTTATTTCCTTAGTAAGTTAAGATACAGCTTCTTTCTGGCAAATCCGAATTGCCAGCATCACCATTCTTGTGCTTGGGGCCATTGTGAGGTAAAGTAAGGGTTACTTTAACACAAGCACTGTGGTACGACAACAGTCGATCTGATAACTAACATGACTACTAGGTGACTAGAAGGCAGGTAGCATATCCAGTGTGAATTCACTAGACAAAGGGACAACTCACATCTTAGGCAGGATGAAACGGGACAGCACAAGACTTTATCACCCTACTCACAATGGTGCACAATTTAAATCTTATAAATTGTCTATTTTTGGCATTTTCCATTTAATATTTTCAGACTGGTTGACAATAGGTAACTGAAATCACGACAAGTGAAACTGGGTATGGGAGGACTACTGTACATTGGTTCATAGAGATAAACACATTTTTAAACTAAACCAAACTCTGTAAAGCCTACTTCAAGTTAATGATTAGACCAGCTTTAAGACAGTGACATCCTGGAGTCACCTGAATTCAGGTGTTCAGTTCTAGTGTCTCAGATCACAAGATTTTGTTACTTAATAAGTGAGAATGAAATGCACATAGCACTCCAGATTAAGCTGTCCCCATGAATTGTCCCTCAGTATTCAAGACAACACAGGAATTACTACTTTTACTCATGGGCTTTGAACCCATCTGGGTAACTAATCTGCTAAAGAAATTTAGTCAAAGAGAGTATTCTTTTGATTCAAACAGAGACTTCAAAGTGACAAAAATGTGATAGCATGAGCAAAGTGTGTGGTTACAGTCTTAACAGAGGAATGGGGCTTCATTAGGTTTAAGGTCTTACCAGGAGAGTTGTATTACAGGTATTAGGAATTAATGAGAGTGGGACAGCTTAAAGCCTGAGAAAGCCTCACCTGCACTGACTAAACACCATAACTTCACCCTGGAGGAAGGCTATCACATATGTATTTCCAAGACTCAGTTCCTGATTTTGTCCTCCTATCCAGAACAAGGGCCTAGCCCAATAAACAGCCCAGGAAAGCCAAGGCCCTGGAAACGCATCCGCCTCTCATGAGAGCTTATTCTGCTACCTGAAGTCCAAAGAGATGTCTCCCCAGGGTTTGGAATGTCTTAGCCTCTGTAAAGGGGACAAAGAAGAGGTCCAGGCACTTGTGTTTGCTCCCTTGATAGTCAAATACCCCTCCCTGGGATCAAGAAGAGAAATTCAAGACCTACAATTAGGATTGACTGGAAGTATTTTGGAAACTTCAGCCAAGTCTAGAAGATGACAAAACCATTCTCACCGAGCATTAAGTTTCAACATATGAATTTTGGGAGGACAATTCAGACCATAGTATTCTACCCCTGTGTCTTGCTAGGGCTAGGGCCCACAGATCCTTCAAACCCATTGTACAGACTGGGTCAGAAACCCCTCACCTGCAGGTCCATGAGCTAGGTAATAGGAAAAAGATCCTGGGAGCCATGAGTAAAAATTAATAGGCTTTATCCAGATGCAAGCTCGAGTAGCTAGCAGCAGCCACCCTAGTGGCCTCCCAGGGCATCCTGAGGGCATGATGGATCAGAGCCATTCATCCTTTATACTTAAGTCCAATAACCCAGAACACCTGGGTGCAAGTCAGACAACCCAGGAACACCTGGGTGCCCACGTGCACCCACAGACAATAGCCAAGGAACACCTGGGCACACATGCACAGTTATCATTTATATCAAGTGCTCAGAAAGATTCCAAACCCCCTCCCCACAAAGTCAAGAGATCCTGACCATTTACTTTTAATTTTCCCTACACCCTGGCCCACCCAAATTCATGTTACTCTCACATGTGAAATACATTCACTCCATCCTAATAGCTTCAAAAGTATTAACTTGTTCCAGGACCAACTCAAAATTCTTAAGTCCAGAGTCTCATCTAAATATCACCTAATCTGATGTGGATGGTACAATTTATCTTGAGGCAAACACCCCTCTAGCTGTGAGCCTGTGCAATCACACAAGTTACGTGCTTCCGAAATACAACAGTAGGACAGACACAGGACAGACATTCCCACTCCAAAAAGGAGAAATAGGAAGAAAGAGGTAAAAGGTATCAAGGAAGTGTATAAACCCAACAGGGAAAATAACATTCTTAAGGCTGGAGAATCATTTTCTTTTACTCCATATCCTGCTTTCTGTACACACTGGGGTGGGAGTTGGGTCCACAAGGCTCCTGTCAGCCCTGCCCTCACGGCTTTGCTAGGCACCACTGTTGAGTAAGGCAAGTCATACCTAAGGCCAAAATGTTTCATTATTTTAGTTATATTGTCAGGGCTAGGGCTCAAACCTTTCAAACCCATTGTGTGTGAGGGGTCACCAGACCCCTCACACACAGGTCCACACTAGGTAATTGGGAAAATCCCAGGAGCCGCTGGCAGACAGCGTGAGCTCAATCCTCAGCAACAGCAGGTTACAGGTCCAGCAGCTTATAGGTCTGTCTGGTGGTGGCAGCAGCCTCTCAGAGGGTCCCAGGGGCCCTGGCAGTAACAGCTTGCAGCAACAGCCTCCAGCAGTAGCAGCATCCCAGGGTGGGGGGCGCTGTGGATCAGAGCCGCCCATCCTTTATACTTAAGTCCATAACCCAGGACTCCTGGCCGCACGTGTGCAATTACATTGGACAATAACCAAGGAACACCTGGGTGCATGTGCATATTTACATTAAATGCTCAGCAAGATTCTGAACATCTTGGGGGGTCCTGACCATTTTCCTATATTTTCCCAACAACCACCAAAATGACATATCTCACAGGTTTGAGTCTCATACCTGTGAGCTCTCCCAGGCTGGAGTTGCATGCTGGAGGCTCTACAGTTCTGGGGTCTCAGGGCAGTCCTGCCCCCATGATTCCATTAGGCATTGCTCTTGTGGATCTCTCTGCGGTGGCCCCACCCCTGTGTAATTTCTCTGCCTAAGCCGCAAGGCTCTCCTTTGATATCTAGATGGAGATAGCCATGCCTCCGTAGCTCTTGCACTCTGCACACCTACAGAGAGCACCACATGGACACAGCCAAAATTTGCCACCTGTACTTTCTAGAGATGCAGCCCAAGCTGCACCTGGGCCCACCTGAGCCACAGCTGGGGCAACTGAGAAGTACTGCACTCAAATTCAGAGAGGAGAGACTTGAGGCAGCACAGGGCAGCAAATGCTGATGTCCCAAGGACACCAGAGGCCCCTCTTTTGATCTAGTTCTGTCCTCTAGGCCTTGGCTCTCTGGGCCTTTGATGAAAGGGTCAGCTCCAATAATCTCTGAAATGCCTTCAGGGTCATTCTTCCACTGTCTTGATAAGTAGCATCTGGCTTCCTTCTTCTCATACTAATCTTAAATTAGTCACTTTGTCACAGCCTTAGTGTTCTTTCCCAACAGGATTTTACAACCTGGACAGGCTGAGAATTTTCCAAATCTTCTATGTCTTTACTTGGAAGTTCTGCCTTCCACAAAGGACTTCCTCAAAGTACAGTCACAATTCAGTCAAGTTCTATGCCACTTTATAGCAAGAATGGCCTTTCCTCCAGTTTCTAGTACCTTGTTCCTCATTTCTGTCTGAGACTTCATTAGAATCACTTTTTACAGTCCAGTCTCTCCCTATTACCTAGCTCCAAAGCTGCTTTCACATTTTTAGGTATTTTTTTATAGCAGCTCCCCACTTTCAGTACCAATTTCTGTTTTAGGACCTTTGGATTGTTATAACAAAATACCACAGACTGGATAATCTATAAACAACAAAAATTTGCTTACAATTGTAAAGGCTGGGAAGTACAAGATCAAGGCATCAGCAGATTCAGGGTCTGGTGACGTCTGCTCTTTGCTTCCACGATGGTGCCTTATTGCCACATCCTCACATGGTGGAAGGGACAGAAAACAAAAAGGGCAGAAGGGCAAAAGAGGCAAACAGCTCCCTTGCACCACAGTTATCAGGTCATCAATCCCATTCATGAGGGCTCTATCTTCATGACTTAATCACCTCCTAAGGGCCCCACCTGCTAACACTGTCACACTAGCCATTAAGTTTCAACACATGAATTTGGGGGACACATTCAGACCACAGCAGGAATGTAGATGCATTTTCACTGGATGTGGACACTAGGCCCAACTGGGGGATCCTATAAGGAGTCCTGGCAGAAGCTCTATCAATACCCTGGAATATGAACTACCAGATTCTTTTGTTTGCAAAAACATTCAAGTTGCTCCTCTCAGCATTTAATCAACTAGTATTTAAGGAGCAAGAGAAGAAGCTGAGGTTTTGTAAAGAGTGAATCATCGCTTAGTACCAGAACCTGACTTAATTTCTTGGCAGCCCACTCTCTTCCCTCCACCATCGAAATTATCTACATCTGCACCCCTCTTTCCCTCCTGCCTCGTCAAGAGCAATGGCCCCCTTCCTGTCTGATGCTAATCTCTCCACCTGTGTTCCCTCCCACTTCCTTAAGAATCTCATCCATCAGTGATGCCCTCTTTCAGCTGTATCTTCTACAACCCTAATTTAATGCCTGTTTCTCCTCCTCCTCCACAGAGATACATACTTGTGCTTTCCCCATCTAAATAAAAACCAACTAACCAACCATTTCCCTCTTACTTTCACAGACTTTAGCTAGTAGGTCAGTTCACAGTCTACCTCTTCCTCAACTCAACCTTTCTTTGGGGTCAGTGGCATCTAACACAATGGACCACTCCCTCCACCTTGAAACTCTCTCCTTGTCTGGCCTTCCTGACCACTTGCCCCCAACCCAGTTGTCTTCCCATCTTTTTGGCAGCTCAAAGTAGAGACAATTCTTACTACACCCCTCTTTCTCTAAGGGCTGATTCCAACTGGGGAGGGCTTACCCATATTTGCACTGCATGGCCCCATGGGCACCTTCCCAAGATGGAAAAATGAGATTAACTCTCCCAGAAAACTGGAGTGGTGGTCAAGGGAAGCTGATTAGAAGGATGATCTCAATGGGGGAGGTTTAAACTTGGGAACTGTGGGTTTGTCACCTGCACAGAGCAGCAGAGGAAGATGATTTAGATAGAAAAAGGAAAGAGCTTTGCTGAGATAGGAGGACCTAAGCATGATACAGTGCCTTCTGTGCTGCTGGAGACTTCTTGGTTCCTAGTTCCAGACCCTGAGTGCCTTGGATATATCATTAGCCTACTGGTAAATTCTTAAGGTATATTTTTGCTTGAGCTATCTTATGTTGGCTTTTGTGGCCTGCAATCCCAGGAACCTTAATTACAATGCCACTTCCTTCTCCTTAGTTTCCTCTCCCACCTAGTTGCAAGTATAACAAAAGCCAACCATTAACTCTTTTTCTTTTCTGTGTCTGCATTCTAACCCTTGGGGATCTCTTCCATGTGCACTGCTCTAACTATCACCTCCAGGTCTAAGTCATCAGCCCAGACCTCTTTCCTGAGCTCCTGACCTGTATACCCTGGAACACTGTTCATATCTGCTCAGATGTCCCACAAGTCCCTTTAATAATTTCAAAACTGAACTCAAACCTACCACTTTTCTAATGCTTTGTAGACTGATGAACGCCCCCGCCAGCCTCAGTCTAAGTCAGAAATCCGATTCGACCTTCATTTCTCTCTGCTTCACCCTCCACAAGTTGTGCAGTCACCACGTCTCCATGATTCTGCATCCTCAGTATCTCTTGAGTTCATCCTTGTTTCCATTTGACTTCATTGTATTTTACACCCCCATCACTTCATCCTATTTGATTTTCTTGTCTCCTAACACCCCTCCAATCTTCCTCCACTTCTCAAACGTGATCTCACTGAATTATTCCCTGATCGCTTCAAGGTAAAATTCAAACTCCTTAGAATAACATCCAAGAACCATGATTTGACTCCTGCCCACCTTGCCAGCCTCATCGTTCAGCACTTCTCAAGTGGTCCCCTACTCTCCATCCATACTGAACAACATGTAGTTTCCTGAGGTCCCAAACTTCCCTCTGCCTCTGAGTCTTAACACCAGAGGCCCCGCCTCTCCCTGCAAAGCCTGACCACATTCCTTCCAAAGTTAATTCCAACTAATTCAGCTCAGCATCACCTCTTCCAGGAAGCCTTCCTTGAGCATCATCTAATCTCACCAACCTGCACCTTGGGATTAGGTTTACAGCCTCTGTGCTCCCACAGTACCTTTTGCATAGCTTTTCTCAGGCCTCTTGATGACATTTGGTAACTGTCCACTTCCACCTGTGTCTCTTCCACAAGACTGTAAGTTCCTTAAGGGAAGAGATTGTGTCTTTCTTCTATTTGTATTCACAGTCCCTGACATTCAAAAAAGGCTTTTTGAATATCTTCTCCTGGAACACTCAGGGAATTAATGAGGGGGGAAAAATACTGAAAATCTCCAGAACCAGCATATATATTCCTTTCCTTCTGACATAGCTTCAAAAATGAAAAGGAAAAGGTGAGAGTGTGTTTTCTGCCATTGTTTTGCTAGAGCTCTCTGACCTTTTCTCTCTCTTGCTTGGGCTTCCTCAAGGAGGTTCTTCTCTTTGCCCATTTATTAACAGAGTGGTCTTGTCATTCCCTGCACAGTGCTGGCCCAAGGCTGCAGAACCTGGTTCATCAGAAAGTGCTAGCCACCACTTAATAAATGCTCTGGAAATATTATAGAAAAAAAAGGTGTCTTTCCTCAAAGAACCTAAGATCCTAAAGGCTTGTTGGAGTCATTTATCTCTTTGGCATAGGATTCTTAAGTGACCCTCAAATTGGTATTAATGCCCTTGTGTAATCTGCCCTTTAGTGTGGGCTGCTCTAGTGACTTTCTAACCAGTAGAATACATATGGCACAGGTGATGAGATGTCTTTCTAGCAGACTGTATCTCTTGCTGGCTTTGATGAAGCAAGTTGCAATGTTGGATAGGCCCACACAAGAAAGAACTGAGGGTGGTCTCCAAGGCAGCTAGGAACTGAGAACCTTAGTCCAAAAACCCTTGTGATACTGAATTATGCAACAACCATGTGAGCTTGGAAGTGGATCTTTTCCCAGTTGAGCCTTCAGATAAGATCCTAGCCCTGCCTAATAACTGATTGCTACCTTGTGAGATACCCTAAAGCAGAGGACCCATCTAATCCATGCCCCACAGAAAATGTGAGATAATATTTGTTGTTTTACTTGTGGCAGTTTGCTATGCAACAATAGATAACTAATACAATCTACTTTATCCCTATTGAAAGTCTAGCACCTAGAAAAAATTCTGTTTTTCAGTAGGTTGAATAGAAAGCCATGATCAACTAAATATTTAACTAAAAATGCAACACCCTCTAAAAACAGGCTTTTAGATCATTTTAGTATTCTAAAAGCTAAGGCTAAAAGAATTCACACAAGACATTGTATAGAATGAAAGGGGAAAAAAGGAACAAAGTTAAAATTTATAAAGGGGCCCTGGAGAAAATCTGCAGGCTCCATTGGTTTATTTAACTTTTAAATCTTATTAAATTTGCTAGATGCATGTTACCATTCATGGTTCATTTACTTTTATTCTGACTTCTATAAATAGGCACTCTATAAGCCCCAGTAAATGACTTAAAAATCTTGCTTAACTTCAGTAAAGAAATTAGCGTGTTAATCTTAAAAATTCTGCCTATCAAAATGAATGAAAACCTCCTTTGGGGCCAGCCTCTACTCCCTGCAAGTGCACCTCCCGCAGTCCCCATGCCATCTTATTCTTTCTCTTTGGCTCTGTGTTTACAAAATCTGGCATTCTCTCAAATCACTTAGATCTGGCTCTCTTGTAAAAACAAACAGAAGCTACCTGGGGCTCTTTATTCCCACTCATTTACATTCTTTCCATGCCAAGGGCCAGGGCTGTCGACTGGCTGGTAGGTGGCAGCCAGTTGAGCCCAGCATGGGATGGCCCTTATCTACCAATGCAGTGTTTTCCTGCCTCTGAACATGCCAGCATTTATTTCTCTAAAATTATAAATAGAAACATATGTAACTGCCACAAATCTGAAACTAGTCAATCAAAAAGTTCAGCCCAGAGCTGTGACCACAAGTAGACAAGAGCCCATACAAAGCTCATAAAAAGGCAGGCAGTGGGTGGAGGGGGGAAGATATCATTTATATGACCTAAACAACATATGGAAAACAAAAGCAAATTTGAAATTCCATGTGCTTTGATCATGCAGAATGCATATTTAAATAATTAGCAATTCATACTAAAGCACAACTTCTTTACAAGTAATCAGTTGGTTTGTAGCTTTCTAAACAACCTCCAGCTAA
This sequence comes from Cynocephalus volans, assembly GCF_027409185.1. Lineage (NCBI taxonomy): Eukaryota > Metazoa > Chordata > Mammalia > Dermoptera > Cynocephalidae > Cynocephalus > Cynocephalus volans. The sequence continues at coordinate 219,260,418 of NC_084460.1, read as the reverse complement.
AGAGTAATGTCAGATGTGTCCCATTGACTACACATATATACCAGTTCCCCCATCCATCAAAAAACTGCCCTGTCTGCCCTGACAACCAGGGCACTTAAATTGGTTTGTCCATTAACAGCAAGAAGATTAAAATCGGTTGTTGTGAGGCAAAAAAAAAAAAAAATCAGACATTTCAATAGTTTGTAGTCCTCCAAAGTTCAACCCTTCCTGACGAGATTTTATTCCTTAATATTTAATTTCTCACATTAGGAAGAATTTAAATTAAATTTTTCCCCTGAAGGAGGAGGGGCCATAATGAAAAAAAAAGAAGCTGAGAAACACTTAAAATTCTTGATGAGCATGTAGGGAAGAAAATGAGCATAAGAAAAGCACAGTAAGACCCGGCAGCTGCTAAATGAAATAACTCTAACAAACAACTCTAATCTAGTAACTGGACCTGTCTGTATATTAAAACAGGAGCAGAACTAGAGAAATCCCAAAGATAGGTTATAACACAGCATTAGAATCTGTGAACTTGAAGTCAGAAGACATACCTTGATTTAAATCCTAACACATGATTTTTAGATGTGCAACCTTACAGAAAATCCACTTATTATTTGAGTTCCTTTTTTTCTTCTTCTGCAAAAAGAGAATAAAAATGTCTGATTCACAAGGTCATTGCAATAGTAAAATGAGATAATATTAGTGAAATGCTTTGCCAACAAGAGGATGCAGTTCAGTTGAAAGGTTAACACCATCCAGCAGAACTATCTGAACATTAGAGAGCAGAGGATTATATCAATAAGACTAGAGTTGACACTACTGTGAGTTATTGCTTCACGATGGTGTTAGACTGAGTGTGAAGGGGCTGCTCATTAGTAATAGCATGTCCTATGTAGAATAAAACAGAAACAAAAGCAGAAATGACCTAATGAAACTGATCTATTCTATTTTAGGGGGCTAATGAGAGATATGCAGACTACAGACAAGTAGTGGGAGAAAACCTCCTTTCTTACCTTTCTCCTTTGAACTAAACAGTGGTTCTCAGCTACCTGCACTTTGAATCACACGCGGCACTTTTGAAAACTTGAAAAATGTCTAAGCCTGGAAGATTGTGAGAACTCCATAAATGTTTATGGAGTCTGTGAGCACTGACAAAGGTGCAGTGAGACACGCATCCTATACACTACTGGTGGGAGTATGTATTATTAGCACAGTCTTTAGGGAAAGCAATCTATTAATATGTACCAATTTTTTTTCAGTTTTTTTGTTTTACGTTTATAACCTTTGAGTAATTCTATGTCTAAGAATCCATCCCAAGGAAATAATCAGAGAAGAGCAAAAAATGTACAAGGAAAGCCAATCACAGTGTCATTTTATATCTGGATGTAGCATCATTCAGAATGGCTTAATAACTTGATGTGAACATGCATAAAACACTTGTGCTTTATAGACCATGTTATGGGCGGGAATATCTGACAGGTAAACAAAAGAAACAATCAAAACAAGATGCTACAAAATGTCAGGTTTCATCTCAACCATAACTCATTAATTTTTCAGAAAGTTGAGATCGTGCCAATCAGTACAGGTCTGGTCAGGTCAGGTGTTCCTTCATCCTGTGATCTCAACTAATCTCAAAATCAAACAGCAGACTATTAGCACTTAAAGCATCTTACTGGGATAAATAACATTGCAGGCTAAGGCTGGACAGAGAGAAAGAGAATAAAATTAAAACCAATTGGGGCGATGGAAATGAGTTTTCTATACAGGGAGCTGTCCCCCACTCAGCTGACATTCCAGCAGCCACCACCTCTGTCCTTGCAGCCTCTTAATGGAACACAGCCTGAATGTTCGTGGATAAACACATCACTGGCATTCTTGTTAAATTCTCTATCTTCTTGAGTCAAGACTTGACAGAATTTGTAACTCATCACTGGCCTAAGATTCTCCAGCACAGATGACTAGCGTTCTCAAGAGATTAACTGTTTGCTTAAAACCCCACTGAACAGCTGCTGAAATCATTGCAAGTCTCCTATAAGCCCTACCTTCCTGCGGGCTACAAGATAGAAACTTCTCTCAAAAGTGCAATAAGAAGGGCTCATTTAAAAAGGGGGGTTAAAATGAAGTTCTATGCAGAAGACTAAATTGTGAGCTCTCTGGTTTTGACTTAAGAATGAAAACGAAGAGGGCAAAAGAAAATTTTTATCAAATGCATTTACCCAGTACTATTAAGCACCTACTCACCAAATGAGTCAGACATCATAGCTAACCAGCCAGGTAACCTTGGTATGAGGGAATATAGGGAAGATACACTAGCCACCAAATATATAATGTTAAATTACATATGTAGTGCCTGATATTTCTCAAAGCACTTTCATGTATGGTTTATTATTTGATCCTCATCATAACCCCATAAGGTAAGCAGAAAAAGAAAGAGTTAGCAAAGACAGGCACACAGATCTAGTTAGCTGACTTGCACACATTTACAGAGTCAACTGATTACTAAAAGCATCAATATTCAAATCTGGCCCTCTCAACTTCCTTCATGCCACTTCCAAGTCCCAGTACCATTACCTATTAGGTAGTGTGACTTGGAGCAAATTATTAAAACATTCTGTGCATCAGTTTCCTCATTTGCCAAATAAGCATAATTACAGTACTTAGCCATAGGGTAATTATAAGGATCACGTATAAAGAGCTGACACAGTGACTGGCACATAGCAAAAGGTTCAATAAATGTTAGTTATAATCATTATGAGGGGCACTGATAGAGGATCAAACTATTCTCTGATTAGTCAAGATAAGATGCAAATATACTGAGCCCAACTGTGTGTCAGGTGTGCATTAAGCACTGTTGATGGGGCTAAGAACATGCTACCCCAAAATATGGCACCCTGGCATACTCAATTTTTAAGCTGAAGAAATTTGAGAAAACCACAGAAGCAGGAAAGTCTCTCTGACCTTCCCTCCTCCTTCTCCCCTAAAGCAGGCTATAAAACCTAAAAGGATTTTCTAAACTTTCCCTAAAGCAGGTCATAAGACCTTCTTGTGAGAAGCACCTTCCCTGTATCAGGAGAAAAGAAACATCCTAATCCCTGAAGACAAAGGGTCACTGCTATGGTTTGAATGTGTCCCCCAAAGTTTGTGTGTTAGAAACTTAATTCCCAGTGCAAGAGTGATGAGAGGTGTGACCTTTAAGAAGTGACTAGGTCATGAGGTCACTGCCCTCATGAATGGATTAATGTCATTACAGCAGGAGGCAGTCAGTTACTGCCGGAGTAGTTTCCTGATGAAAGGACGAGTTCCAGCCCCCTTCCCTTCTCACACACTCTCTTGCCCTTCAGCCTTCTGCCATGAAATAATGCAGCAAAAAGGCCCTCACCAGATGCCACCACCTTGATATTGGACTTCACAGCCTCTGAACCATAAGCCAAAACACTTCTATTGTTTATAAATTACCCAGTCTCAGGTATTTTATTATAGCAGCAAAAAACAGACTAAGTGATAGAGAAAAATCTGAACAAACAGGCCTAAGTTACCTCCAGTTTATTACTATTAGATCATATCCTTTTTGTCCTATCATATTTCTCAACAACTATGTACTCTTCATCAAACTTAGCAAAAAAATACTCAGGGTTACCCATTTCTTTGGGTCTTCATTTCCTTATGAAGGCCTCCATGTCATGTACAACTTATTACATAAATTGGTATGTTTTTCTCTTGCTAATCTGTCTTTTGTTATAGAGACCTCAGCCATAAACCTAAGATGGGTAGAGGAAAAGATATTTTTCCTCCCCTACCCTGTATTAGTTTCCTATTGCTGCTGTCACAAGTTATCACAAATTTAGTAACTTAAAATGATGCAAATGTATTATCTCAAAATTCTGGACATCAGACATCTGAGATGAGTCTTAGTTAAAATCAAGTGTTGACAGAGCTGCATTCCTTCTGGAGGCTCTAAGAGAGAATCCATTTCTTCACCTTTTCTAGCCTCTCGAGACCACTTATATACTCCTTGGCCCCTTCCTCCATCTTCGAACCATATCATTCCAACCTCTGCTTCTCCCATCACACCACATTCTCTGTCCCTGACTCCCCTGACTTCCTCTTTTAAGAAACGCTGAGATTACATTGGGTCCACCAGGAAAATCAGAAAAATAACCCCAGCTCAGAATCCTTAGCTTAATCACATCTATTAAATACCCTTTGCCATCTAAGGTAATATATCTACAGGTTCCAGGGATTAGGACGCAGACATCATTGGGGGACCACTATTCAGCCTACAACAGGTATCACTGACACAAAAATGAATTTGATACAATTGCTGAGGTCAAAGAGTTCACAAACTATTGAATTTAAAAAAAATGAAAATTAATTCTGATGCACATTAGACTACATCACTCTGGGCTATTAGAAAAGTATAAACAAAGCTCTGTAAAAGAGGATGGATCTGTTTGCTTCAGCCACAAATTAAGGAGGGGCTCATGAAGAAAATGACACATGTGTAAGAGACCAGAATATGCCACCCCAAAATATGCCTCTCTAGCATAAGGATTATTTTGAGAAATTATAGATACAGGAGAAGCTATGAAAACAGAGAAGGAGTTACCTCGTTGTAAGGGAAATTTACACTTACAAAGGAAATCTCTGTTTGTAAGGGTGTGTCTCTCTCTGTTCCAGGAAGAGAAGAATGACTATAAATCACTAGAGACTCATCAGTGGAGAAAGCACCAACTTAAATCTGCACAACAAACCTTACTCTGTGCATCATGCTTTACCTGGTCACCTACTATAACTGCTCCCAACCCCCAACATCCTTCTTTCTCTGTTTCAACTAAAGATGGTATTTAAGCCTGAATTCAGAGTCACCTTTTTGAGATTTACTCATTTCTCTGAGTATCTCCCATTTATATTTAAGGTATACATGTTAATAAACTTGTTTTTCTCATTTTAATGGGTCTTTTGTTAGAGGGGTTTGTTCCAGCTAAGAACTATGAAGGATGGAGGGAAACTCATTTTTTTCTCCCCTACACATGCATAGAATTAGGCATTGATATGTGCCCAAATTGTAGTAGGTATAACCAGGAAAATGCATGGAAAAGTTAGGAATATTGAATGTGCTTGTGTGATTAGAGCCTGGGAGACAAAGGCAGGAGAAAATGGACAGAAGCAAACATTGAAGAGGGACATTAAGGCTATTTTGTAAAGGGCCACAGCAAGGGACAGGGACTTTACAGAATGAAAGGCCACTGAATGCTGTTGTACCCATCATTCAGATACACGTGTTACAAAGAAAACTCCAGAGGCAGTGAGGAGAGTGGATTGCAGAAGGCAGAACCCAATTTAAAAGCTACTTCAACAGTCCAGAGGGGAAAAAAAGGAGAATCGAGTAAATTAATGTGCAAATGTAGGAAATAAAAGCAAAGATAAATGTGAGAGACATTTCTAAAGTGATATCTACAGAATCAACTGACTCCCTGAATATAAAAGGGAGACAACAGTAATGCTGAATGACTCACTCAGGCAGCTGTTGATGCCACTATGTGATCCAAAGAACAGAGAAAGAGGGAGCAGTTTACAGAGGATTCTGTTTCAGATACACTGATTAAAACCTCTCATGGGGCTAACTCTAGGAAAAAGGAAAAACATACAGAAAGGTCATCTACATGCCTGAGAGACTCAAGTGATCTAACATTTGGAGTTACAAGACCCGAGTTCTGGTCCTTTCTGACCTTTATTATCTTTGTGATTACATGTCACTCAACCTCTCAGGGCTTTGGTTTCCTCATCTGTGAAGTGGGAGGTTGGGAGTATTAGATCATCATTAAATTCCTTTCACATTCTAACATTAGAGGAGTCTAAAATTGGAGTCACTATTTTCTTCTCAGTTTCACCACTTCTCCCAGACACTCTTGACATTACCCAACAGACAGTCTGATGGGTCCTGATTTTCAACAAAAAGAGCTAGAGCTTAAAAGGGGAGGACAAAGTCACTAAAAACTATTGTGTACCTACTATATGCTAAGCCCTCTGCCTACCATAGTCTCCTTCAACTGTCTCTCCCTCTTGGCCTGGACACCCCCATAGGGATCCCAGAAAAGACCTCGGTCATGGAAAGCAAAGATGCGAAGCTATAAATAATAGCTTCCATTTTCTGTTTCTTCTTTTATGTTCCATCCACACACACTCCTTTCCTTTTAGTCTTTGAAATGTGTTTGTGCCAACAGCACACAGAATGAGTTTTCTTATTTGATACTGAAGAACTACATGGGGGATCATAGGAGCCTAGAGATGGCAGAGGCAAGTAACTAAGTTTTTAAATTCTTTTATTTAAAGAATAATAAATTGACACAGTACTCTAATGAGGTCACTGATATTAACGACATTGGCCCCAACTTAAAACTCCAGTGGCTTCCGCTGCCTACAGCCATAAATCTTAATGGGGTGGAAGTAGAGACTTATCATAATTGCCTTGTGGATTTTTAAGATTATTAATGTACCCATGTCCTCCACCCCACAGGATTCTGATACTTCCCCATGTTGACAATCACAGGAGTGTCCATTCTCCTCTTAAGGACATATAACAAAAAGATTGAAAAAATACTAACATAGAATAAAATTCATATCCTAGTATATCTACATATGAGGGCACTTCAAAAAGTTCATGAAAAGACAGAATTAAAAGATAATACAAACCTTTCCATGAACTTTCTGAAGTACCCTTGTGCAGATGTGTGTGTGTGTGTGTGTGTGTGTGTGTGTACATTTCCCCATGATTAGGCTCTGTCCTACCTTTTGTGTCCCACTTCTACCTACCCACTCCCTTCAACCTTCACCCTAACCTTATTCAAACAAATGACTTCCCTCACTTGACCATGCTGCTTTATGCTCTGCATTGTGGTTCACATTCTTCCTTCTTCCCCTTGACCTCTCTGGGCACAACCCTTCAGCTTAGGTGACCCTCTTCAACAGTTGTCTTCTGGTAAAAGCCATCCCTGAACTGAATTGGCCAGTCCCATTGTACCTGCTGTCATGGTTTCTATGAGTGTTTATTGCAGATTTATTATACATCTATATCTCCCTACTAAGTTTCAAGTTCCCAGAGATAGAATCATGGATGCTTATGATAATGAATATGGTAATGAATGAATATGATTATGTAAAAGGAAGAAACAGCAAGTGCATTATTTGGTCTCTCTAAGGCAAGGATATATTCAAAATCCATTTATAGGTCCAGATAACATTTTTCGTTAATTTACTGTCAATAGTTAAAGGTAAGAACTTCTAAAGGTGTTACTGTTTTTGAAATATTATGGATTCCGTGACTTAGTGGGCAAGAATAAACCATGTACACAATATGGTCAGTAAAAATTGATTAAAATATTTTAAATTTTATTTATTCTGCTATCATATAAAAAAAAGAGTAAGACATTGAACTATCACCACCTTAAATTTCATGCTGCAGCAGGATTTTGATTTGTAATACTAAAACAGTGGGACATTTATTTTTGCTCCATCTATGCTGAAACATGTCCAGTTTTACCCTCCAGGGATATATTTATGGCTACCTCAGTCAACAAGCCCAGAGACACAGCTCGCAGGGAATATGATCACTATTGATAGCAAAAATAAAGTAAGCACGGTAACATGTGCCAGGTGAGATTGTTACTGATGTGCCCATCTATTAAATGGAACCCTGTTGTCAGGTAAATGTGTGTCCAAATCCTCCCTCAATCCTAAAAGACAATGTCTTTTCCTGCAAAAAGTGCATACTCAGTGTCAATTATAATGTAAACAAATCAGACCAATACAGACACTCGAAGTTAAAACTCATAAAGCTCTTTTGAGTAAGAGCAAAATCTAATTCAATGGTTAAATGCCAATCAGAGTGGGATAACTAGGCAGGAGCTGAAAATACAGATTTAGAAATCTACTGCAATTCCTTTGGGAATGCATTACTACTGAATAGCTGTCAGAAGCAGAACATAAATGAATTAGCATCATTAACTAGGAGGGGGAAAAAGGAATGGCTTCTGTTTAAGTGAATACACATAGAATCCCTGTAAATTTCTGAAGAGCTGCATGTTAAATGGGTTTGGAAAAATATCTTAGCCTAAAAATATGTGCAAACGTTTTTGGATAATGAAAAAAAATTAGGAAACAAACAAACAAAAAAACCAAAAGTGCTTTTTCTCCAACTATAACACATATGTATGCATACATAAAGAATAAAATATCTCCTAAAGGTAACCATGAAATTTTGACTGATCCACGACTCATGACCAATCCATTCATCTTCAGTAAACATTTAGCTTTTAGAAAAGAGCAGTATCTCCTGGGCCAACTGCAGATGTGAACTTCACCATCTGACCTTTTCATCTGCCTCCTCCTGGGTTGCCATTTCCTCCTGCATTACCAAAAGGAAGATGAGGGTCACTGGGACTCAAATGAGGGTCATTGGGACTTTTGAAAAGATCCAAAGAGATCCGATCTAAGTCACCAACCCAGAAACTCTCCTCCTGTGTATAATATGTTTCACCCCAAGTTCATTATCAAACCACGAAAAGAAATGGCATGCAGGGTAAAGATAATGGGAAAAAAAGAAGATATCTGGAAGAAGCCAGGTAGTTATGGTTGAGAAAAGAGAGCTGATGTGTCCACGTATGCTGAAAGAAAATGTCTCATGTGTATCAAGCTTCTCCAGCCCACAGTGACTCTCCTTTTGCTGATATAAAGGGGTCGTCAACGATAGTTATGTACAATGTGGGCCTACTCCCAGCCACAAATGATTGGTCCATGTTGTTATCTGTCCAAACTGAGCCAATGAGCTCTCTTCCCCAAGACTATCTGACTCTGGAGAGCATGAGTCAGTTCCACATTGTGGCATCAATTATGAGATGTGTACATTTCAGGAGCATTTGAAGTCATCATTCCCACCTTGTTTGCACAAGGTCTGCATTAAGACAAAATGAAACCAGCAAGCTGTGAGAAAAAAAGAGATGGGGAGAGAATATGGATGCCTTTAAGTCTGATAGTGAGGCCCAGCGAAAGCCCTGTTCTTCCAACAGTTACATTATCCAACTCTTCCTTCAATTATTCTACACTTAGTAATGTAAGGGACGTGTGGCACAGTCTATTACCATAAAAATTTACTCTTAGCTAATCACACAGACCCAGCACACAAAGGCCAATCCTCACAGAGTCCACAGAGGGTCAAGAGCAATAAAAAGATATTCTGCCCCATGCATGAGATAATTCTTTTAAATAAATTTTCCTAAGTTAATTTGAGTTGGGTGCTTGCTGCTTACAAACAAGACTTTAAATACTTTATAAGAAAAATAAAAAGATTTTATGCCTGGGTACCTTTGAATATAATAAGAGACACAGAAGAACGACTAGTTTGCCAAGCAAAGACCTCCATAACATTTGACCATCTGAGTATGCGCAGGTCCTTTGTCTTGCTGATAGTGGAGTTCTTTGGGAACTGATTACTCATATGTATGAATACGAGTCTGTGTATATATGCATGTAGGTTTATGACTATCAAGTCTTATTTTAGCACCAGACATTAAAGTTAACATTGCTTCTCCTTGATACAACATAATCTCAAGATAATGTGAGATTATTGTAGGAGAATAACAGAAACAATTTTTCAGTCTTTAAAAAAGTTTTGAAAGTTCATAATTTTCTAACCCTATATGTAAGACTTTGATAAAGCATATAAAATGCTAATATTTATGTGATAAGATTAATTAAAAGACCAGGTCGCATGCACGCAATTAGAATTCACACTTGAATTAAATTAATTCTGAAGGCAGATTTAATTCCTATCATATCAACATAAACTATGTACCTTCACAAAAGAAGATGTCATTAAAAAATATATAATGATGCTAACAAGTTTTGATTTTTAGAGATAGAATGCTGAGATTGATGGTAGTTTTCTTGGTCACATTTTGGTAGACTATTCTACCTCCCTGTAATATTAAAAACAGTCTAAATTAACATTTAATATAATTTTGAAAAGATTAAGCCATTTACCAAGAACAAGTTTTGTCCCACAGGAAAAAATATAATTAATTAAACAACTTTTAATTAAATAAATTTTAGTTCTCTTCATAGCAGTCTCAATGGCTACTTGATAACACCGCAAGTACACTAAGCCTATTAAGACCGTGGTTCCTCAAACCTCTTAAATGCTCCTATTCTCAGGGCTCAAGAGCTTCCCAGACAAGCAAATCTGCACACCGTTGAGTGAGTACGGCAGGCACAATTTTCAGCTAGCCCTGCCATTATATAAGCCAATACTGTCAAGGTTAGCTTCTTCTCCAGATTTTGTTAGTCATTAATATTCTCGAACTTCTATTCAAGCTTGAAGCAGATTGGCTTTTTCAGAAAGTAAAAGGTCAATTGCATTTCCAGCCCCCTTATACTGCAAAGTGGACAGAAAAGGTGAGCCCAGGTGGTTTAGGGACTCACCTCCTGGTTTTCCAACCACATAGGTGTCTTCCTTAATACAATTGGACAATGGTACCACAGAAAGCTGCTGTAGCCCTGTCTAATCTCTTGTTCCTCCAGGCGTTGATGCTGTATGCTTCTACTTTTAATGATTTTGCCTTTCTCTGTTAAAATGCCATAGGGAAGAAGATACAGAAATAACCTGAGCTAACAGGGGCAACGTCTACAGCTACCATCATCACCACCTCAGCTCTTACCTGCCTCATCCACCAGTGGAACCTGTCCATGAAAAGCTGCTGAAGTGGGGATGGGGGGACGGAGGGTGACTCTGGAAGGAGAGAAGCACAGAATCTTCTGTTTGCATCTTTCTGACTCCAGTCCCTATCCCCGGTTATACTTTCTCATGCCAGTCTTCAGGACAAAACTTCTTTTAAAAACAGCAAAATACATTGCTAAATTCGCACTTGGTTTTCTGAGTAAAGCTTCAGCACCCCGCACAGAAGGCAGAACCACCATACGTGGCTCCTCATTATGCAGCGATCTTTATCACAAGTGCCACCGCTCCCACCATCATCTGTATGCTGCCAGAAAGTTTTGATTTACAGGCTGGGGAGTCAGAGAAAAGAACCTTAAAAAGGTTTTGAGGTGGAGAATTTTTTTTTTAATGAGAATATTTAGGTTGTTATAAGTCAAGTTCAAAATTCAAGCCACATATGAACAATTTTTACAGGGGGAGGAGTAACCTGATGTTTAAATTCATTTGCTTCCCATTTTCAAGTAATTCATCTTTAAAATTTCTGTGAAAATTCTACAGAGTTGCCCAGAAAACAGCACCGACCATCTGTAAGTAAAAACAAAAGCTCTCTATAGTATATATCACAGGTTCAAAGCACTTTGGCATCAGCAGATTGAACACGTTATTAAAAGAATTTAACTGCAAGAAGAGCTACCATAATTACACAGCAGCTGGTCTAATGTTGACAAAACAACTTTTAAAGGCTTTCAGAAGCCTTAAAGGCTAATCAATTAAAAAGGCATGAATAGTAATGTGCATCCTATCCTTAACATTTCAAGTTGCATCTCCTGCAAATACAGTGAGGTTTTGATTTTAGAACAATCATTCCTTACATCCTACAATTAAGCCAAACATGTGAATAAATTCTGAGTTGTGTCTAGGTAAGACAATTCTACTTAAAATAAAATAACTCCATAAAACTCAATTATAAACATTGAACTTAATGATCATTTCCATACTGGCAAAGTTATTATCAAAATGACGACAGCTCATGCCAGAATTCATGCTTACTTTATCAAAAGCAGGCAAAGCAGTGTTTTAGATGACTACATTGGCCAATGATATGCTGGAGGCACAATGAATGAATGAATAAAGAAATGTTGGAATGAGTCTGTACACTGTATTCAAGGAACAAGAGGAGTCCTGAGATTTGCCCAAGTGGTCCATGTGGAACAGCTTTCTTTGCCAGGACCATCAAGTGTTTATATTCGAGGTTCAACTGAAAACCCACTTCTTTCAAGAGCCCTTCTCCAGACTTCCCACAAGGCTCTAGTCCTGTTTCTTTTCTGCATCCCTTACAAATAGAGAATTAGAAAGAATTTTACATATCATTGGATTCAATCCGCTTTAGGGCCCAGCAAACTTTTTCTATAAAGGGCCAGATAACAAATATTTCAGGCTTTGTGGGCCAAACAATCGCTATCACAATTACTCACCTCTACCACTGAAGTGTGAAATCAGCCATGCACAATATTTAAGCAAACAGGGCATGGCTATGTTCTAATAAAACTTTATTTACAAAAGGAGATGGCCAGTCCCCTGCTCTACCATCATGAGTCCCCTCTTTCCCATTCAGTATCCAGAGTCTCTTTGTGAACACCTCCAGTGAAAAGCCTGTTGTTTTCTGAAGCTCTTCCGTTGACTGAAATGAACCTCCCTGTAAATTGCAGCATTTCCACATCCTCATATCCTGCACACACTATCATTTCCTGTATCATCTTCCCTCCCCACAGTACTCTGCATAAATGGGTCTTCAAAAATCATTTCTTTAATTAAAGAAAAATACCCCTAGTTTTGCCTCTGGAGCCCCGGAGAGGAACTCTAACACCTCTTCCACCTGACAGCCCTTTATGCATTTGAAGACAACTACCAGATACGGCATTTACTGTCTGCACCACTCACCAGGGATCTATCTCGTAGCGTTTTTTATTGTTAGTTTTCTTCCTCCATGTACACATTTTTTTCCTCCTCATTTAGGTGGCAAGTGAAGCATAGTCCCTGGTACATAAGCTCCATTTAGTTTTATGAGTGAGAGTAGCAGAATGGCCACAGAAATATCAATCAACAAATCTTCTTAAACACCTTTCTCAGAAAATCCAATGGGAAAGCTTCTGACACAGGAGGTGGGAAGCTCGTCACAGCAGCTGTAGGCTGCTAGTGTGCCCAACTTCTTCAGATGTAAAAACTGCCCATGGAGAGACAAAAGCCCTCCTTTCTCTATCCTTATGGCCCACCGTGATCCTGGAATATAATTTTAATTGGCACATTCTATTTGAGAATTCTGAGGTTGGGCCCATTGTCTGTCCTTGCCAGGCACTCAACCCTTCTTTGGAGCTCAGTGACCCTGTTGTAGTCATTTTAATATCCTGTGCTATATTATTTTGTGCCATTTAATATCCTTTGCTTTATATTATATACACAAGGGAACTTCAAAAAGTTTGTGGAAAAAATAGAATTAAAAGATAATACGAACCTTTCCATGAACTTTTCAAAGTACCCTCATATTGTAATATCCCTTTCTTTAAACCCTCATCCCAAAGCAATATATATATAATGTATATATAATAGCAATATATATATATATATATATATATACCTTTTATATTCATGGAAAGGTGCATAGTAAGCCTTCAACCGTCTACCCTTGAATTTAAAACAAAATTAATAACCTGAGGAGTGTGCCTTATGAATATACAATCCTCCTCAAGGTATGAAATTGGGTCTTTCATGGAATTCCTACTTTCAAGACACGAGTAAAATGAATATCTCCCAATGTTACCTCTAAAATCTACTCCCCGGAATAATTCTCTTTCTCAATATTCAAATAGGCTATTTTTCAATATCTCTGTGATAAAAGGGGTCTGTAACAAATGCCTCATCTCATTTAACATTTTTATATCCCTTCTTCTCTCTTCTGGGAGGACAGAAAGTAGGTATTTCACAAAGTCCTGTATGATATCCAGTTCCCAGAAATAACCTGGGGTGTGTGTCCCTTCATGAAAGATCTGCTTGTAAACACTCCCAAGGGTGGTGGAAAGGCCCCAGCAAGGGCAGCATGGGTATCTATCTGCTCCTTCCATGCTCCAGAAAGCCCAAGGTGAGCTGTCAGCTTGGGCTGGGCTGTCACTAGGGTACAGTAGACACTAGCCACATGTGGCTACTTAAATTTAAATTAATTAAAATGAAATAAATTTTAAATCCATTTCCTTAACTGCACTAGCCACATTTCAAGTACTCAGTAGCCTCATGTGGCTAGTACCTACCACATTGGCCAATGAATATCTAGAATATTTCTGTCACCAAAGAATAGAATAGTAAGTTCTACTGGACAGTGCTAGAGAGTCTACAGGTTCTTTATCTATCCTCATGCCCCTCACTGATTGCTACTCTCCAGCCAATATCTATAGGATTCAATGGACACAGATAAACTGTCAAGTCCTGGTGGACCTGTGCTCTGTATCTCCCTGAAACCCCCCCAAAAATGGGGATACTGAATGCCACACATGGTTATGCCAAACTATTAACACCACATTGTTTTAAAGGCATCCTTTAAGGAAAACAAACAAAGACAAGCATAATTTGCCCTTACCTCAGAGCTCTGCCAAAGTCCTCAGCCTTTACAACTCCGCAAGAAACTTTTACACAGAAAAAAAAAATGAGTCTTGATTCTCATCTAGATTCTCTTAAAAAAGTGGGGAGAAAGGGGACAAGGGGCAAAATTGCTCTGACCATTTGTTCTGAAGTTGTCATCTTTTCAATTTTATGAGATTCACTTTTGCTTTATCATTTTGCATCAAAAAAATGCAGGTCTTTTTTAAAATTTTCCTTTTTAAAAATGACTTCAAAATTCCAGGGAAAGCATTAAAATACCTATGTGTGTTAAAATGCCTACCACCAGGCAAGTTTTCAATAATCTGCCTCTAGGTAACAAAGCATATAATTTTTTTCCAGGTTTACTGAAATTGCCATCTCTCTAAAATCCAAGAACAAGAAAAAGTTGCTAATAAATTTTAAATTCCCCACATAGTTACTTTGGAAAACACGAAATTACAAGAGAAACTAAATTTATATTGCAGGCTGCTTTCTGAAAGACAAGATGACCTCCTGATAGTCTATAAAGTCTGTGAAACATCTGCTTTGATAACATATGTACTTAAAATTCCCCACATGTCAGTTTCAAGTTACTACAAAATATTAGGCAGCACCAGCTGCAAGGATAAGGAGGAAAAGCTGTTAGTGAAGTGTTGGGAAATGTTAAAGATTTTAACAGGACCCATGTCTCTTCACCATTTACATATCATGATCCCAGGAAACAGACCGAACAGAGACTCAAA
Organism: Cynocephalus volans; assembly: GCF_027409185.1. Taxonomy (NCBI): domain Eukaryota; kingdom Metazoa; phylum Chordata; class Mammalia; order Dermoptera; family Cynocephalidae; genus Cynocephalus; species Cynocephalus volans. The sequence goes on along the minus strand of NC_084460.1, from coordinate 219,245,352 downwards.
GTCCTACCCGTTCTGCACGTCAGAAAATTCTATCATGACCTGGTTATGTTTTCCCTTACCACCTTCTAGTGCAGTGTGTTTAATTCCTCCTCTTTTTATTTCTACCACTCCAAATCCTAACCATCTGCAAGGACCAGTTCAACCCCACACTTTCCATGAAAGGTGCTTCATCTCTTCTAGCCCACAAACTCCTACTTCTCTCTGTACCTACAGCAAATAATAAATCACCCCACAACTGCAACTTAATTGCCCTCACTCTGTTACTGACATACCAATCTGATCGCCTCACTCTTATGGATTTGCTCCCATTTCATGGCTTTTACCCAGATCATGAAGCTCCCAAAATTATATCTTCCCCACACCTCTTTCCTGAATTCATATTCACATTCCCAACCTCCGACCCTAAATCTCCACTTGGAAGCCTAACAGGCATCTCAGATTTAAGGTGTCTCAACCGGATCTGATCCTCTGCCAAATTGGTTTCTCTTCAGTCTTTGCCTCTCAGTAAATGACAACCCCACCCTTCCAGTCATCAGGCCCCAAACCTTGGAAGCACATCTTTGATGGTGCTTTCTCACTCACACACACCCCACATCCTCCCCTTCAGTAAATCCCATTTCCTCCACTCTTTCCAAACAAAGAATGCCCTTTTTCACCACCTCCACTGCAACCACCCAGATCTAAACCAACATCATCTGGATTATTGCAACATCCTCTTACTTAGTCTCCTTCCTTCCAACCTTGTCCTTCTATGATTTATTCTCACAGTGATCTTTTAAATCATGCATTTAATCAGGTCACCCCTCAGTGCAAAATCTTTTAATGGCTCCCAATTTGAAAGAAGGTAAGAAGGAAAGAAAGAAGGAAAGGCCAACACAGTGATGACCTCTAAGGCCCTTCATGATGATGGCCTGCCCCTACACCTTTGACCTTTTACTAATCTTCCCCTGATTCTGTCCACTCCAGCCGTGGTCTCTCTATTAGAAAGCAAGCTAGGCATGACGCTACCACAGCACTTTCACGTTTCAGCCTGAAAGTCTGTTCCCATAGAGGTCTCCAGGGCTCTCTCCCTTACCTGGCCCAGGTGCTCATGTGACACCTTCACAAAGAGTGGAATCTTCCATGACCACCATATCTAAAGGTCCCTGCTGCCTCCCGTCTACCTCTGACACCTCCTCTCCCTCTTCCTCACTTTAGTTTCTCCATAGCACTTACCACCACTTAACACAGTGTACATTTTATTTATTTACTTGTTTTCTGCCTCCACCCCCATAGAATGTAAGCTCTATGAGGACAGGGGTTTTTGTGGGTTTCATTCACTGCTTTATGGCCAGGAGCTTTTGCCCATTCCATTCACTATTGTATTTCCACCTAGAACCGTGATTGTCACAAGTTGGCCCTCTGATATTTAAAGAGAAAGAGAGAGAAGCCAATTCGAAGTTCCATGTAAGTTGCCATGTCTTACATTTCCTTTTCATAACCCTTGGTAGGGTCCAGAACAAAGTATTTGTTGCCTGATTGTTGCTATGTTTGCATTGGCAAATATAAAAATATTAGATCATTAAAGTTGTTGGACATGTTAAATATAGACAGGGTTGAGATACTAAAAGATGTAACTATTTTTAAAAGATTTAAAAGCTATTTAAACTTAAACCCATAATCTCTGTTCAAGTATGAACAATTCTCAAAATCACCAAAAAGAGATAGTTTCTTAAGTGCTGCCAAAAAAGTGACACAAATGCCTACTCAAAAAAGAAGGGAAAGGAAATCTGTCATTTAAGGGATAAAATTACAACATATAAAATAAATTTCAGTGCCAAACCCCAACACAAGTATTTGAATTCTTTTCCCATTAGGTTGATAATTAAAATGGACAAAGTACTTTTATAAATCAACTCTGCTTTGCCAAGCAATGACATTAGTGATGATGTAGCCAAATTGTTAGGGGATTAGGAAAACTGGGGGAATACAAAAAAAGAGATGAGAAGTCTTTCCCTCCCCTGTCCTAAAAGAAAGTGGTGTGTACCCATGCTATGGACTGAGTGTTTGTTGTGTCCCCTGCCCCCCAAATTCATATGTTAAAATCCTAACCCCTAATATGATGGAATTAGGAGGTGGGGCCTTTGGGAGTTAATTCAGTTATGAGGGTGGGACCCTCATGAATGGGATTAGTGCCCTTATAAGAAGAAACAAAAAGGAGCTTTCTTCTCCTCCTCCTTCTTCTCTCTGTCATGTGAGAATACAGTAAGAAGGTGGCCCTCTGCAAACCAGGAAAAGGACTCTCACCAGACACCAGATCTGCCAGTGCCTCGATCTTAGACTTCCCAGCCTCCACAACTGTGAGAAATAAATGCTTGTTATTTAAACCACCCAGTTTATGGTAATTTGTTATAGCATCCTGAACTGATTAAGATACTCTGTCATCTCCCAAACAACTACTATTTTACAACAGAGACTTACCAGTCAGTAAGTCTAAGAAATGGCTGGGAAGGTTAACTCTTTCTACACATCCAGAGTGTTGCCTATAAAACAACAACAATTAAGTACAGACCAAATGCAAACTAGATTCTTTTTCACATAAGATGACTTGAAGGTTATGTAAAAGGTTTTATGGAAATCCTTCATCCAAAAAGTGATTGAGCATTCCAGAGGGGAAATACCATAACATGCCAAAATAAACCCTACCAAGTGCTTTTACAGCACTTATGTTCAGTCCTATAAAGAGCAACTCAGTCCTACGTGAGAGGACTCAGGTCTCTTCCAAAGTTCAATGAGCTGTTGCAGAACAGAACCAGAACATCTGTTCTGCTTTGTGAAATCTGTATAAAATTTCTATGTAGAATTCTTTTAACTTTATCTTTGCATCTTTAAAAATAGGAAAATAAACATTAAACACTAATTATCATCAAGCTGTGAGTTATATTAGAAAAAATAGTGTTACATGCCAGGTAATGGCTACATAACTGGCATGAAAGTGGCAACAATTATAAGGAGCACTGCTCATTAACTAATCTGGTCATTTACTCAACAAACACTGAGTAGGGAGAGTCTGCTCATCAAATATCTAGTAATCATCCACTCTGTGCCAGGGCTTGCAATGAGTGATGAACTAAGGCATCATTTACATGTTGAAGGGAACAGGAAAGGTGGCCTCTAGAACTGGGAGGGCAAAACTCAAAAGACTGGGAGGGCACACAGTGCAGTTCTGAATCCTCTCCAAGACAACTCAAGGAGGCTGAGGATCTACAAGATCTCAGAATCAAGTCAATATCGTAATACATCTTTTATCACTAGGGAAAAACATAGTGATCAACTGTTCACCAAATTTCAAAATACAATTTGGAGTTTAAAATATATATATAATTAAACATATATGACTGACTCCAATTTTTTAAATGAGACAAGAAAAACTGAATAGGAATATTAATGTTTCATCAGAGGTAAGCCTGAATTCAAATGACAGAAAAATTTGGATAATATTCTTAAACTTAAAATAAGGGTGGAGGATAGACAACCAAACATTTGAAACAATATAATATGTAAACTTAATTTAATTGTTGAAGAGAAATTGTCAGATTTTAGCTTTTCTATCCTAACATTACCTAATAAATTATTTCTTTGCAAACATAAAGAAAAACAAACTCATAGCCCACTGTAAAATGTCTGCTGTAGACTACCTGTAGGTTATCTGTAGAGATTCAGATTACTCTAGCTTCAGAGAAATCACCAAGTGCAACAACAACAATATGAAAAACAGCCAGTGGGAATCCTGACTCTTTCTGACCCAAGAAATTACAGATGACCACCCTGTATTCCCCCACCCCCAAAAACCTCAAGAAGAAGAACTATTTCTGCAAGAGGAGGTCTAACCCAGACCTAGACATGCTATGCCCTGGACATAGATACCTGCCTCCACTATTGCACCCATTCCTGCAGAACACCTCAGCTTTTAGCAGCTCCTCATCAAGCCAGGGGTGAATATGATAGAAGCCAAATAGAAAATCCAAGAATGATGTTGGAGAGGAGAGGGGTGATAAACATCTTCTGTAATCCTGAAGATGAGGGGAAGAACAGTGTATAGTCTATATATATTCAGAATTCATCTTTTCATCTTTTTGTTACGTTCTGTGATTAATTGCACTGCTTTAAATGCCTCTGTGAGAACAAAATCTAGGTCTTTTATAAATTGTTCTTTTCTGAAATATTATCCCCTCTATTAATATACATGTTTTCATATTTTTGTTATTGTGTGTATGTGGCATGTGCATACACTAGGGAAATTCATTAACTGCGTTTTGACTGCCTGTGACTTAATGTAGTCTAAAATATAAAAATAAAGGGAAAATGCATGACTTGCAGGTTTGCACTATCTCAACATGCACTTCTCTTCAAGTAGATGCAGGGATTTTCTAATAACACATTTTTTATTAAAAAGGTTTACATATAACACAAAAACTCTTCTAGATGAGAGGCAAGGTGGCCACTAGGAAAAAAACAGGAAGACAGACAAACTATCTAATTGTAGATTCACAGAATTTAAAACCCAGAAGGCCTCAAACATCAGCTAGTCCAATATTTTGCATTGCACAAAACACTGACCCTCGAGATAAGCCTCAAAATGAGTACTCTTGTCAAACAGTTTTGGGATTCACTGAATGTTATACCTCCTTTCAGATATTAAGGTGAATATTCAGTTACCAGTATTCCTGAAAAGCCCTGCAATTCAAAAAACAAAGATGTTATTTAACCCACTGTTTCCAAAAAATACTTGTGTTTACTTGATCATCACATCTTTTTTTCTTCCTGCAACATTCCACACAACCAGTGTCTTTCCTTGAACATCCTGTCCTGGAAGTGCTGATCTTTTATGACCATTTTACAAATGAGGAAACTGAAGGTCAAAGAAGTTAACTGGCTTGGCCAAAATCATATAACTAATTGGTGGTTGCTAATTCAGCAAATAGCATGATGAGTGTTTAGATAAAAGGGGAAATAAGCAAAGATTCCTTTGACTGTCCTTTCCACCCACACCTTATCATGAAGAAGTTGCCTCTCTGTGTCCCCAGCTTGGACTCTCAGAGCCCTTGCTTGGATTCTGAACTTTTACTTGCCTACCTGGCCAATATGGTACCCAGCTTGGATTCATTCATTAATGAGCATGTCCTTCCCTTCAGGGAAGTGATCTACTGGATTCAAGAATTGACACACTGATTTGCCAAGGGAGTGGCTTTAATAGTGGGAGTGGCAAGAATACAGGAGATAATTTAAGGCAGAAGGAGCTTTGTGGTTATCCTCAAATTAGTTTATGTTTATTTTAGGGATTCCCCAGACAGGGAAGAGATCAGAAAGGACTGGAAAGTTTTCTGAAATTGATTATAATGTAGGTGAGGTGAGACCTTCCTTATTGTAAGCCATTTAGCTCCTTCTTCTCTGCCCTCTTTTCTTTTCCATTTTCCATATTCAATCTTATTCATTACACTGCTTCTCTTGCAGAGATCTGAAACCTTCATGCAATGTCAGAACTGCCCAAGAGCTTTAGGAAATAAGTTTACCCACTTTCCTGCAATGTCTTCTAGATGCTATAGCACTTTACGTTTATTGAATTGCATGGCCTTGCTGAAAATTACCTCTTCTAGCAACGGTCTCTCCTAGATAGTTCCCAAACTGAGAAGAAAGTACCATTACAGACAGAATATTTCTTTAAAATACTATTCCAGTCTATGAGACATAGTCATATTGCCCTTCATTTAGAAAGCTGAGCCTCTGAATAGCTTTGGTGGGAAAATATCTTTTGTGCCACGTTGGTTTTCACTTGCCTCATTTGCCTATACCAAACAATGACAACACTGGCAGCAGGAGGAGTTGAACTCAAAATTGGGTGGAGTTGAGGCTGATCAAGCCACATCTCACCTGGAGCTCCTTAAAACAACATTTTAAGTCAGTTGGCTATGATTCTAATCTATGGCAATGAACAGGAAGAAGATCATCGGCCATTGGAGATTAAACAGATCTAGCCTCATCTACTTCTCTGTTTAAAAAACACCAGTCCTGGCTTCTCCCAGGATTGTTTTCTGGTTTTATTTACTGATTTGGGCTTTATTTTTTTGTGTACTGTACTATATTGTAAAAGGGAATTTAGCAGAGACTTTAGTCTTTGGGGCAAGAAGAGAGAACAGGAATGCTAGGCTGCTGATTTCAGGTGGAAAATCTGTTTTCACACCTTTGGACTATTTTCTCTCAACTCCAGTGTATAGAAAAACCACAGTACTACCACAGAGCAGAGTATTAATGAAAAGCACAAAAAAAAAGGAACTAAGTTCAGTGAGAGGTGGGGGGAGGAGGAAATTTTTTTTTTTAAATAATGACGCTTAGGACATTCGTTTTTCAGTTCAAGTGCTCTGCAGCACTGTCTGTGTCTCCCAATACACAAACCCACCGCCACATTTTTCTCTTGTTTTCTCTCTCCCATCCTTCCCCCTCTCCTCAGTTAAGTGTTTCCTTCCCTTGTGCCCCTGCCTGGTGACCCTCTGCCTCCCTCCTCTCTTTTTCCCTTTGGCAGCTGCAATACATCGTGTTAGTTTGAGGAAATAAGTCTAGCAAAGCCTTGTCTTCCATGCCCAGTGTCTTCCTGGCTCTGGGAGGGAAAGATCTGTCTTTGGGATTCTTTCTGGTCTTTTCTTCCTGTTCGTCTTTCTCTTCCCCAACATACCCTTCCCCGCCCACCTTGTTTTCTGTTCTTTTTTTATTAGAAATCCCCAAGTGAATTTTGTTAACATAGGGCTGGAACAGATGCTAAAAGTTCTCCAAGATTTTGTTTTTGTTTTTGTTTTAAATTTGGGGTTCCTTCTCTTTCCTCCCCCTCCCATGTGTAAAACGTTCTTTGTAACCTCCATTAAATTTGGTACAAAACCACTTGCAGAGCTGTGGTGTCAGAAAAATAAAATATATTGTTTCTTACAAAAAAAAAAAAAAAAAAAAGCACCCAGTCCTAACCATGTGCATTATTACCTTCTATGAACAAGCAGCCATATGGGAGACCATTTATGAAAGAGTTTTTCCATAGCTTAGAACAGTGTACATCTCTATCTATATATAGCAAGTTTGCTATATTATCCTCTATTTTATTATATTAAGATAAGGACCAAACCCACTCCACATATGCTATGTGCATAACTAAGTAACCACCATGTGACCTAAACAAAAAGAATACTATTAAAGTAGTAAAAAAAATTATACATGAATAATTAAATCTGGGTGACTGGAAGGTGAATGATTATTCTATTACTTGAACATTTCCACTTTTTTAAAATAGAAATTACCTACGCACTTTTAAAAGCTTTGTATGAAAGTGTGATGCAGCATGATTTTTATTTCCACCTGTGAAGATGTCATATGTAACTTTCCAAAGACCTAGCTCACAGGCAACTCAGGACTTAGAGTCTCTTTCATGAATACCCTCAATACCTAGAAAGTATTCCTAGGACAAAGGCAGGGTAAGGTCTCTGAGGAGAACCTTCACAGCTTGTAGTATTCAGTTGTTCTTGGACATCCTAAGACCAAAATTAGGCGGCAGTTGTCATGTAATACAAAACCTATCCCTTCCATCTAAATCAATCTGCTATGATTTGAATGTGTCCCCTCCAAAATTCAGGTATTGCCAATGTGATAGTATTAAGAGATGGGACCTTTAAGATGTGATTAGGCCATGAGGGCTCCTCCCTTGTGAATGAGATTAAAGCCCTTGTAAAAGAGGCTTCGTGTGGCTTTAGCTCACTTGCTCTTTCTCTTTCCGCCATGTGAGGACACAGCATTCTTCCCCTCTGGAGGCTGCAGCAACAAGGCAACATCTTGGAAGCAAAGAGACCAACTTGCACCAGCCAGCACCCTCATCTTGGACTTCTCAGCCTCCAGAACTGTGAGAAATAAATTTCTGTTCTACATAAAGTACCTAGTCTCAGGAATTTTGTTATAGCAGCACAAACACACTACAACACTATCCTTCGTGATTTCCCCTAGATCATTACAACTTTTCTCTATGAAAGCTGTCATTCTATTTAACATATTTATTGAGGGCTGACTCTGTGCAATACAATATGCTCAGCTAGCAGCTATGCAAAATAGGACATTATGTAAATGATAAGCTAAATGTAACAAAGAATATGTCAATACAAAATACAGGTAGAGGTAAAAGAGTAAAATGTACACTCATGGGGAATCAGGATAAAAGGTGTCTTTTGCGGGGAGACTGCATTGAACTAGGCCTTGGAGAATATAAAGGATTGTCAACTGGGAAACAGAAGATGGAAGGACACTCCTGATCAAGGACACATCTGACTGAGAACAAGTCAAAACTACTGCAAAAGTGTCTATGAATTCACTAGGTTGTGTGATAGGGAATTTGAATTAAAAGAATTCAATAAAAGAAAATTCTCCTAAGAAGTTATAATATAAAAGGAAAACCAGGTACTTCTAATACCATTCCTTTGGTCTTCTATGGAAAGCTACTATATAAATGCAGAATATTACTTCTATTAAAGTCAGTATTTTTAAAGGGTAATATTTTTAGAGCACTTGAAAGTGGATTTCTTCTCTCCAAGATATGAAAAATTATAAGAAATTAAAAAAAAAAAACTATCTAGCAAGAAAAGAGCAACTTCTAGGAAGATGTGCTATATCTTTTAAATTATTTATTACAGATCTCATGCTCTTAGAAGCCAAGAACTCTTGTCTGTTTAACTTAGTTTGGTCTGTATACCAAAATTTTGCCACACTTCAGTTAATCAAAACTATTTTATTAGAAAAGCATTAATGGGTAGTTTTAATTGTCAAAAAATATATGCTGGTTCCTATTCATCTGCAAATTTAAAGTTTAATTACTGCAGCCCCTTGCTTTTATAGTTGAAGAAAATGATGCCTGTCTAAAGGTCAGCCAGCTAGTTAATGGTAGCCAGTTAAACTGGAGGAAACTAAATAACTAAATAACTTGCCCAAGGTCACAGACGAAGAAACTGGAGGGGGCAGAATTACAACGCAGGAGAGCTCAGACCCCCAGCCTTCACTCTACACTGCCTCTAAGGCCAATGGAAAAATCCAAGGCCAGTGGAAAATTAACATAGTCTCTCACAAGCAGGTAGTTTTGTAGATGAAAAGCCATGCAAATAAAAAATAGAAGCTAATAAATGCTATTATTATAAGTGCAAGTAAATGTATACATTATCAAAATTGCTTTAATGGCATAAAGCAACTATTTCTAGATGTCTTGATGGAGACTTAAATAATGTGCACATTTGCTAATTTATTATACTATTTGGTACTTAAAAAGGAAAAAAAAGATGAAAATAATGTAATATTTATTTCTTCTGCTTTTTAGGGCATAAAAATATTAAGAAATATATTTTTGAAAATGTTCACCCAAAATCCTACCACTCAAACACATTAACTGTATTGTTATTTAATCATTTGGAATGCTTAAAGATACTTAAGTAGCATTCATGATTTCAAAAAAAAAAAGGCAGAGATAGTAGGACAATCCTGGGTTTAAGAATTGTTACATATATGGCTTCTAAAAGGTCTATCAAAAGATGAAGATTTTACACTCAATACTTTCATTTTGCCTAACCCATTATGTGGTAATTATTCATACATATACCTAAATATTTTCTTACCCTATTTTTAATTTTACTCTGCATCCTCTTGGCAAAAGAGAGTAAGGGTGAGCAAGTGGGAATGCAGGTCAGGAGATGGGGTATTACAAAGTCTTTGAGCTTATTACTTTCTACCTAAAATCCCTTGTTTTCAAATATCAACACATTTCTAGTTTTAGTTTTTTATTTTCATGAAAAAAAAAAAAACCCAGATCCACTCTATCTGTAACTGTGTGCATAACGATTTGACTTTGGCTATTTGTCTAGCTCTTCTATTGTAGCAACCTGATAAGGGTAAAAATGTCATAGTAAACAGTTACAACTATGATTGGTTGATTGGGAGAAAACTAAAATTACCTGATGGGGACATCATGCTTGGGGTTTTTCTGAGGGCCGTAATTCTGGAAACTGGGCACATCCCTTATGGGACCCTGGAAGCTTTGTCTATGGAATTGTTACAAGAGATACTGGCTCCTGGGGCCATGAGGTTTCTAAGCTAGAATGGCTCCCACACCTGTCCAATAAGGATCTCACCTCCTCACTCCTGAGAAGTGCTACATGCTGTGCCCCAAGGACTTCCTAAAAGAGGAAGCAAGTGAGAATTCCTGATAGCCTTGCAGTTATAGGTAGCCTATGGGTTGGCCTATGGAAGTCTTGGAGTCAGATTAATTATCATAAGACTCTCTAGTAAGCAGTAACCTTCATAATATATAGAAAAGGGTCCTACTCCTTGAACCTTTAACTTTTCAAGCCAGAGTTCTTATCTTTATATTCTGTCATCAGATAATAGCTACTTCCCCCAAGTCCTCACTCACAATCCCAGGCACTGATTTGATCAGTTGAGTGCTCTAATCTGATTGTTTCATATCTGTCTTTTTTAAGGAATGACAATAAGAGTTGCATGCTATGAAATATAAAGCAGGTTTTATATAAAAACAAGATAAAATCTTCTGTTCTTCCACTAAGATTTTTTCTGACAATACCAAGTATATTATTGAACATTTTGACCACAGTATTTTATTAAGCTGATGTTGGAGAACAATATACAATGATTCTTAGATCCTTTCTGGGGATCTAGCGTTAATATTTCTTTCTGTGCAGACTGCTATAACAAAATACCTTAGACTGGGTAATTTACAAACAGCAGAAATTTATCACTCACAATTTTGGAGCCTGGGCATTCCAAGAATAAGGCACCAGCAGATTCAGTGCCTCATGAGGGCTCATTCTGTTTCAGAGGTGGTGCCTTGTTACTGTGTCTTCACATGGCAGAAGGGGAAAGGCAGCTCCCTTCGACCTCTTTTATAAGGGCACTAATCCCACTCATGAAGACTCTGCCCAAAGGTCCTCACCTCTTAGCACTATCACACTGGGTATTAGGTTCCAACACATGAATTGCGGTGTGGGGGACACCAATATTCAGACCATAGCAATATTCAGTAAAATATATTGCTGATATTTAATAGTTTGGGGTATAAACTGCTCCCCTGCAAAGATTCCCGCTTACCAAGAAGGCCCAGAGCTAACTGGGATCATATACACTGGGGTCTACAGTGGGGGAAAAATGTGGTAAATCCAAGCCAATGCCTGAGAGAAAGGTAAAATCCAGAGTCAATGAAAGAAACAGAACACCAGTCCCCAAATAGAAACAAAATGAAATAAGAGATGGATGCCAACGGCAGGACCTGGATCAAAAGAATAATCTAGAGGATCTTAGATGACCAACCCAAATCACTTTTGTGGCCTAGGAATTATATGATTCAAGGAATGTCAGGATGACTTACTGACAGATACACAGTTAAATCATGACATGAGCAAATCATATGACCTCAGAGGATAAAGCAGGCCCTAGGAACTCTCCTTATTTCAAATTTCTAAGAGCATATGAGAGCTTTCAGTCTTTTTATTCAATTCAGAACATTCAACAGTATTTACTGAGAGACTTCTCTGTGTCTGGCACCAAGCCAAGCATTGTGTAGTAAAAAGAGAAAGAAATAGACTTGGTCCCTGTCCTCACGGGGCTTACAGTCTAGAAAGGAATTGGCAATGTTTCCATAATTTGGATATTCTAATAGTTGTGGATAAATGGGATCCCTTTTGATTTCCCAGCTCTATCAAAGAAAGCACAGGTGTTCATCTTCAATCACACTTTTTCCTAATACCAAATAAAAAAAAAAAAACTCATTTCAACATGCTGCCCTTTATATACGGGGATTCAGGGAGAAAAACAGGCAAAATTTTCAAGTACACATTTTCAAAAGACATGGAAGTGATCATCAAATAAGCCTTTCTTTATAGTAAGACTACATGAAATCTGAAATTATGATACTAAATCTTATTTTCATAAGATTTTTTTCTTATCAGAGCAACACATGTTCATTGTAGCAACTGTAGAGCATACTGAAGTAAAAAAGACAATAAAATCACTTGCAATCCCATAATACCCAGAGATAGTCACTGTTAATATTTCGATGTATTTCTTTCCATATAGATAGAATAGATAATTTATATAAACTTGCTCAACTATACATTTTTTAAAAAATAGTATCACACTAATAGAGTTTTATGTTCTACTCTTTTCTTAACATTCACTTTAATTTGGTGGACACTTTTTTTTTTAGAGAGCTGAGAGAATATTAGCCAGTTATGCTGCCTGCCGATGGGAACAGAATTTAAAACCATCTCCTGTAAATGTGCTTGAGATTGCTTTTCCCAAGTACACTTATCTTCAATCTTCCATTTTGGCTTTAATCTTCTATTATTTCTCTTCCCATTTAGGTTGTCTTTGAAGTTATTCCTATAGTTCAACTTCAGCAGCTTGGTTCTGACTTACCCATAAGAACTGCATATTTTCTGTAAGCATTTATAAAAGTGTTAAATAAGACCATCCCCAAACTACTACTTTCTGGAAGAGCCTATTTGTTCACTCAGAGAAGTACCTATTAATCTTCACTTTTTGTTTCTTGTTTCTTGGCCAGTTTCCCATTCATAACTAAAGGTCATGCATGAATAGGGAGGGGATTGGGATTTGAAACCTGGATAGGCTTTTTGAAAGATTAAAATATTATATTTTCTATAACATTTTAGCAACAAACATTTTTATCCTTTAATACATGATTTCCTCTTTCTCCAAAATAAGTCATTCTTTGCTGCAATCTGTGTTTGCTTTGAATATTGATTTCCCAATCGTCCAAAGGAACATGGATCTCATTCATCCTGAGAGCCTTCCCCTGACAGGAGCCTCCAAGGACACCAGCCAATGCCCCAACAATGCCCTGGAAAGCTGTCACTTACATACTGACTTTCTTCAGCACACTTGGGTGAAGGCCACCTAGTTTTGGTGATCTATCTATATCTAGTCTGTTGATTAGGTCTGGAATATCCTGAGCAGTTGCCATTCTTGATATATTACCTCCACTGTATGTAGTGTTTGAGAAAGCCTGGGTATAGGAATATAACTCAGTGAAAACAGAAGCAAAAAATTCAGTTCTGTTTTATCTCTTTTTATCTCTGAGTATATGTTTGGTACGATGAAAGCCAAGTGCTTTCACAATCCCCGTTTCGCAGTATTTAAGAGACTTTCATTATTGCTTTGGAACTCCATTGCAAGGAATTTTTCAAATCATTGTTGGCTATCTCATTTCTAACTGCCTGGGATCTGTCACCCTCGATGGGCTCAATGTAATAACCTGACCCTTCAAATATTCCTTTTTTATTGCAAATATTTAAGTAAGCATTCTTTTTCTTTCCTTATTTTTTCCCTATATACATAGTTTTTTAAAGAGCTTGAGTACAAAACCTTTATATTTCTTATCATATTTTGGTTCCCATAAAGTAATTCACATGCTTCCCACTTTCTTATGGGTAATGTGATATTTTAAGGATTTTTCCATTTTTTTCCCTAACATATCAGCATTGAATTCTCTTTTAGAGATTGAATGTGTACTTCATGTCTTTCTTTGAGTCCCCTCTCCCATTGGAATATTTAATTGAATTGAAATATATACCATTCATCATTATATGTTCTAATATTTGTTACACCTAGTAGGCAATCAATGAACATTTCCCGAATGAATGTATAATACCAACAGGTAACAATCATGGGGTACTAACTAGGTGTAATGTCCCGTGCTAAGCCCTTTACATGCATATGTCATTAGCTCACAGGAACTAAACTGTCAATTTCATTGGCAAAGAGTTTGCCCATGTATCCCTAGCACCTAGAGCAAAGCTGATACATAAGAGATAATCACTAAATATTTGCCACATGAATAAATTTAAAAACAGCATTATTCATGCTTTAAGCATAAGGAAAGTGAAGCACAGAGAGGTTAAATCATTTTCTGAAGTCCCACAGTTAGTGAACATGAAGACAGGACTTGAACCCAAAGCTCACATACTTAACCAAGACTTATTACAAGTAAACACTTACCCACATTCATGCAAACAAAATTAATCTCATTCATCTTAATAAATATTATGCAATGTCACAAGTAAATATTGTAAGCAAGAATTTTCCAAGAAAAGATTTGCAAATGATGGGCCTTTAAAAAATAATCAGATAGGCAGATATATGTAAGCTTCTTATTGCTAGCTTTGCAAGTAAAAATATAATTCCTCTTTAATCAATGTCTTCTGCTGCACTAGTTAATGAGGATTTCAAGACATTCAATAAGTGGGTGCTTTTTTCTCCAAAGTGGTTCTGAGTTTATTTAAATCATCTATTTTGTCAATTCTTTTTAAAATACAAATAGCACTAATGAAATATTCATTAAGTATTCATTGTTAATTGTCTATAGAGCTTATGAGGAGTTTCTGTTATAAGGTGGGAGACTTACATATTTCTCAAACATCTCTGCCACTACTAGTCACTTCATTTTCCTGAAACACTAAAATTAGGACATCATTCTCTAGGGTTTTGATTACTTGTTTCTTTAACAACTCATTAGTAAAAATAATATATCCCTTTGAAAAGGGTAGTTCCTTATAACCATTATTATTTTTCTCCTTAAATCTTTATCAGACCATAACTTAGTGGCAGCTAAGTGATACTTAGAAGACAGCAAAGTCTTTTAGGAATGCTTTATAATGGTCCCTGAAGCTATAGGTTGAACAGTAAAAAGAGGTACAGAAATTAGAATTAGGTAAATACTAAAGATATAGCCCAGCAAAAAGGAAGGAAGGAAGGAAAGGAAGGAGGGAGGGAGGGAGAGAGGAAAGAATTTGGAAAACACTTGAATTTGAACTCTGCTCTTCACCTTGGAAAAGTCCATCTCTGAGAGCCTCAGTTGTTCCATCTGTAAAATGGGATGATAAAAGTATGACTTCCTCACACACTTTAATAAGTAGATTTTAATGTGCCATGTAAACTACAGTATGATAGAATATATGGTATGTTTTTCTTTGGCATTATTTGCCTAGAATCAGCCCCAATTATACATTATGTGCTATAAACATTTATCTTACAAAGACTGCCAACAGCTTCAAAATGTAGCCCCATAAATTATGTCTACCTTTTTTGGTCTGGAAACATTTCTTATATTTTTAACCCCAGGAACCAAGTCACAATTTTTTACAAGCTTTGTGTGCCTACAAGCTCAGAAAGCTTTCTGTGTGCTCTCAGGACTAGAGTTCTGTAAATCTCTGTTTAAACAAGGAAGCCTCTTTTAAGTCCTGTTTCAGTCTGATGCCTTTGGTTGAGGTGGAAACTAAAATTGAAAACAGATAGATGTTTTACATTTAAATGGGTTTAACATAAATGTGCATTAAGCCATTTCATGGACGATTGCACAAATATCTTTTGCAAACTTGGTACACGTGAGCACATATACAGTAACCATTAATGTCTTCTAGAGAAATAAGGTGCAGATCCAAAATTTTAAACAGCTACCTCGACTTCTTCTCACTTGAAAGAAAATGTAATGGCTTTAAGGGAATTGCTCTAATAATATCATGGCATCTGAAATGGCTGGCCAGAGCAGAGCAGAACAGAGTGTATGTCACCACAACTCAATTTAACAAGAAATAAGCTTCCCCCTGGAGAATCTAAACTCCCTTGCCTCCCACAAAGAAAATTGAATTTTGGAGGTCACACCTTGGTTAGGTTACCAGAGGGAGAAGCTTAACATTATTTTTGTCATATGCTCTGGGAGGTCAATGCTGTTCTACCGACAGGTCGCTACCAAAGACCCTCTTCCACCTCTCCCCAAAACCCCCTCTCCCCAAATTATAACAAGTCTTTGGAGTCCCCTAGGAAATGGCAAGTGATTGTGACACTACAGATTCCAGAGACCACGCCGGATGCAATCAGGCTCAAACACCAAGTTTTGAATCGCACAGTGAGGAGTGGGGTCGATACCGGGGGCACAAGGGTGAGGATGGTAGAGGTGGTGAGACGGTGGTGGACGTCAGAGCCCAGTCGGATAGACGAACAGAGAGAGCTTTAGGTTGAAATTGACTGCTTAGCCAAATGGGAATCAACCGAGAGAAAAACAGGTCGTCCAGTCAAGCCCAGGCGAAGTCCTTACTCCGTGGGTGGACTGCCCCCTCCCCGCGTCGTCGGGGTGGGTGGTCAGAGGGCCTCGCGCGGTCTCGCAGCTGCGGGGAGTGCTCCAGCTCACCGCACCTCCCGCAGCGTCTGGGGGGGGGGGCAGAGCCGGGCCACCGCCAACGCCCCCGGCCCCGCAGCAACACGTGGGGTGCTGCCACTCCGCCGCCCGGGAACTCCCTCTGGCTGGAGTTCCTGGTGGACGCACACTTGGCCCGGGGAAGGTGTTGAATTACTCCCTTGGAAGATTCCTCCTCCCTTGAACTTGGCAGCTCCTGACATTTCCATCCCACCCTCCGCGCGCCAGCACAACACACGCGCACACACACGCCCCTCTGGACCTGCCCGGGCTGCGCGCAGTGCTCTCTGCCCGCTCCGGGCACAACACCGGGGCTGGGTGCAGAGGCTGGGATCCCAGCGGGGGACGAGGAGAGGTGCCCTAGCACCGGGTAGTTCCAGCCACTCAGCCCACACGCTGGCTTGGCCCAGATCCGCATTACCGAGGCCGCTGGCACCAAACCCGTCTCCTTTTGTGCTCTCCCGGGAAGCTCGCCTCTACTCACCCGGGCTGCGCGCGGATTCCGGCCGCTAGCGGCAGCCGGCTGCCCCATCCCACGAACACTGCGGCGCCCCCAGAGTGTGCAATGCGGAGCCCCGCCAGCGCGCGGCCGGAGCCCGGGAGCGCAGGGAGGGAGCGAGGCGGAGAGAGCGCGGCGGGGAGGGGCGGGGGGCGGTGGGGGGCGCGCGCGCCACTCCCCCTCGCGCCGGGCACTCGCCGCCGCCCGCAGCAGCAGCCGGCCAGCCCGGCCTCGAGGGCCCCGGGACCAATCAGCGCGCGCGGGGGGAGCCGAGCCCTCCGCGGGGCGCGCTCATTGGCCCGGAGCGCGCGACCCAACTCCGGGAGAGTCGGCCAGAGCTGCAAGTGTGCAAACTCTGGCCCGCCGGAGCCGCCCGCGCCGCGCCGCCGGGGGGACTTGGGAGCTGCCCGAGAAGCCTGTCCCCAGTGAGCGTCCACAGCGAGCAGTGTTTGCTCAGGTTGCACCGATTCCTTCCTGTGCGCGACCCCCCGCGCCTGTCGCTCGCCGCCCGCCTCGCCCCAGCCAGCAGCTGCGTGACGGGAAGCCTGGTGTGAAACCGCCCGGGCAAATCTCACTCCCCGCCATGCCCCGGGCGAACCCCGCTGGACCTAACAGCTGGGGCTGGAGAGCGGGTCGAGCTCCGAACCCAGGGCAGGCGAAGACCCCTTGATGTTGGCTATAGACGACCCAGACTGCGGGGCGGAGGCTGGAGGGACGCGAGGGGAGAGCCAAGGAGAAAGGTCTTCGCTAGGAAGTGAGAATCCGGTTATGGTTCTTGGTGGGGAAAGCCCAGGGCATAATTCTCCCAGCCTCTGCCAAATCCTTTCCCCAGATAGAGCCTCCCCACCCTTACCCACCCTTTTGATTGCCTCTTGCTTCTAAATCATGTTTGACGCCGCTGGACTTTTCAATCCGGAGCCTCGAAGTGGAAGCGCAGGGGATGGCGGGGAACAGGGGTGACCAGGGAAGTTCCCCGGGAAGGTCTGAAGGACGATTCCTCGAGTACACCCGGGAGCCCGGAGTCGGGGCCAGCCGCCCCACCTCTGCCCTGTAGCTGGCCTGCGGGGCTCCCTTCGCGAGGGCGGCGCGCCCCAGTGGCCACACTGGTCCATCTTTGAGGCCTTCTGCTTGACTTGATTCCCCGAGCTTTTTTTCAAGCCTCCTCTGGATCTTCTGCCTACTTCTCAACGTAAAAACAATCTTACACTTAAAAAAAAAACAAACAAACAAACAAACAAAAAAAAAAAAAAACAGCTTTCTCTCTAGTTCTTCTGTTTGGAAGAACCTAGGATAAAGTATTTTTGATCAACAGCCCCTGGACCTCATAAATTTTTTCTCTTGGTTAGAGGATGTGCACAGGCTTATACAGCTCAGGGTTCCTTAGCGCTCCCTTAGGACATTTGGCCAAGCCAGGTGGAGATCCTGCTGTGCTGTCTTCCTGCAGGGTTCAGCACATTGAAAACGTTGAACTGAACCTGTAAGTGTCCCTCAGTGTCTAGGCAGGTTACTAATGAGGGCATGTTGTGGGTGTCATCGCAGCCACTCATTTAGTTTACGGGGAAAGAAATTTCTTCATCAGCACTTCCCGTCCCTGTACCTAGTTCACTTGAGTTAAAAAAAAAAAAAAAAAAAAAGATCCAGTGCATAATTTAGTCAAAACTTAATATTTGGGTTCAAAATGAAGTTCAAGATATCAATGCAGTTGATGAGACCAGAGTCCCCGGTAGAAATGAAATCCTTAGGCTCTCCTTTCAAAAATGTTAAAACTTAAAATTTTTTTAAATGTTAAAAATTTTAAAAGAAGGATAGAAGGATATGCAGATGAAATGTCAGCAGTGGTTATTCCTGTGTGTTGGGATAATGGACGATGGATGATTTTATTTTGGTTTTCTTTATATTTTACTGTGTTTTTGAAAGAACATGTAATATTAGTCAGAAAAAAAAACATTAAAAAAAATGTTAACTTCCAACATACAATACTCCTCAGGCATCAGAAAAGCTAAAATGTTAAATTCTCCTTCTACTTTACCCTTTGCATCTTATCACCAAGTCCCATAATTCTGTCTCGTAGAATACCTTTAGATCTGTCCCTTCTCAACATCTCTGTTGCCACTGTCAGACCCTCAGCATGTCTTACCAGAGCTTTAGCAACAGGCTTTAACCACTCTGCCTTACAATTGGCCATCACGCTGCCGTCTCTATTTGAGAATCACTAATGTGATTATGGCACTAACAAGCTTAAAATCCTTCGGCCCCCCAATCCCCTTGCTATGAAGTTCAAACCCAGTTTGGTTGTCAAGTCTTTTCCTTCCCAGGCTGACCCCAGCCTTCCATGATGGCCTCCTCTCCTGACCCACACTCCCTTCAGCTGACCCCACCCCGCATGCAATCTTTCTGTCCATAGGCGGTCACATGTCTATGTCTAAGACTTCACAGTGCTGGAAGACTGCCCTCCTATTCCTCCCCAAACCTCCTTCTCCCCCAACAGCAAGTTCCTACCTCTGCTTCAAGGTTCACTTCAAATGTCACCTTTTTATGAAGTCCTCAAAACTTCCGGGGGCAGAATTAGCAACTCCTCCTCTCTGTACTTCAATAGCAAGCACTTTATTTATTCAATGGCTATTAATCCAGTTCTGCTATGTACCAGGCACAATGATGAAAATGTATATCATATTTATACTCCTGGAGCACACCATGAGAGAGACAGATTTTAAATCAAGCAGTCACACAAATAATTTCAAACTGAGATCACTGTGATGAAACCAATACATGTACAAAAAGAAGCATGGTTTACTTTGAACATACATCAATCACAGGTCTTACCAAATTATGTCATAATATATTGATTTATTTATCAAAAATCTGTCTCCCATCATATTCAACTGTGTCCTCCCATACAGTACACAGTGCCTGGCTCATAGTAGGTGCTCAGAAATGGGTATTTGACAACCTCAGAAGCATTTTATTTCATGTGGTTACGTACTATTGTACAAAATCTAAAAGACTTTACTTCTGTGTTTTATAAATTATCTTTAGATCCTTTTCTCATCTTTCTTAACTATAATTTATTTCTGCATAAATTATCTAATGTCTTCTTATTTAATTTCACATTTAGGAGCTACAGCTAATGTATTATTTGTAGATAATCTATTGTTGCTAGAAGAAACTTATTCTTTTTGTTTTGTATAAATTTTGCTTTTAACATATAAAAGTCCAAGCCTGAAAATTTTAAAATACAAAGCCAAAAGCATAATCCATAAGAAAAAATAAATAAATTAGACTTTCTCAAAATTAAAACATTTGCTCTGCAAACAACACTGTTATGAGAATGGAAAAAGAAGCATAGACTGGAAGAAAATATTTATAAATCGTGTATCTGACAAAGGACTTGTAGCTAATATATGCAAAGAACTCTCAAAACTCAACAATAAGAAAAAAAAACAACCAACATTTTCTAATGGCAAAAGATTTGAACAGACACTTTACCAAAGAAGATATACAGATGAAAAATAGCACATAAAATGATGCTCAATATCATTAGTCATTAGCGAAATGCTAATTAAAACCACAGTGAGATCCTACTGTACACTTATTAGAATGGCTAAAGAAAACACACAAAAAATCCTGGCAATACCAAATGTCGCTGAGGATGCAGAACAACTGAAACTCTCATACATTACTGGTGGGGATGCAAAATGGTACGGCCACACTAAGAATAGTTTCACAGTTTTTATGAAGTGCAATAGACATGTAACTCAATAATCCCACTCCTAGATATTTACACAAGTGAAATGAAAGGCCTATGTTCACAAAAAACCTGAAAACAAATACTTACAGCAATTTTATCACCAAACCCTTGAAACAACCCCAAAATTCCTCAACTGGGGAATAGATAAACTGTAGTACATCCATAAACGGAATACTACTCAATAATAAAAAGAATGGGCTATTCATATAAACAACATTACGTATCTCAAATGCATTATGCCAAGTGAAAGAAAACAAACTCAAAAGGCTAAATACGAGGTCTTCAAAGTGTTTATGGAAAGAGTCATATCTTTTAACTCTATTTTTCCACAAACTTTTTGAAGTGCCTTCGTACATGCCCTGATGAAGAATGACAGAGCAGCAGTACAAAGGATTGGAGGTCCTTTGTGACGATGAAGCCACTCTTTGAGGTCTGATGATCTCTATTTACATAGGCAATGGTTTGAGCCACTGTTATTTCAGGTTTTCTGTCACACAGAGCTAAACCTCATTTTACCTAATATAATGAGTGCATGAATTAATCAATTAATAAAAATTCCACTAAATGCAAGTTTCATGAAAGGAGAAATTGTGACTATCTTATTCATTGGAAATATCGCCAATTCCTCCCGCAAAGAATTATACACTGGCCAGTACACAGAGGGGTACTCAATAAATATTAGTTAAATGAATAAATAGAGAAGAATGAAGATAAAGGTAAAATTTTACTGGAATGTAACAAAATTTTACATTCAGATGAGTATGTTGCCCTTCAAAGTGGCTACTTTGGCACATTACATTTTTCATTCTGGTGATGCGGCTTCCATCTCAAAATATATTTCCTTTCCCCTTTCTTCTTATTAAAATACTGCCCTTTCTTTAAGTAAAATTGTTTTTCTTAAATTATTTGCTTCCTTTCTTTCCCTCAATGAGCAAACAATACATTTAACATGTCTTAACATTGCACTCATTTTTCAATATCCTAAGTAGTGTCTATCTCTTTTTTTCTCTAACAAATATAAGAAGTTTATATAACAGGCACAGAGTAAAAATAAAAATTCAGGTTTTATGTAAAGCTTGAGAGATTTTGGCTCAAAAAACCATCATATTTCCAGATGTATCACTAAAAGTAATTTTCATTTATTGGACACTGATGGTTGACATTAAGCTCTTGAAATATCATTAAAATATTTCTGCTCTAACCAGTTTGCTCAGTTAAGTGACTTTTTAAAAAAATCACTTAAAGCTAAGCTGCTGATATGGAATTTATTATAAGAACTCAATTTTCTTTACCAGTTTTTCTAGTAGGAAATAGTAATCTTAGCTGCCAGCAGAGACTCCTCAGTTGCTTTAAGACATCAGTCAGTTTTAGACCTCACTTCTATCAGAGAGCACTTTTTGCATAAACACAGATACCATCCTACGTAGGATTGACACTGTAATTCTAAAGATAAATTTGTCTCCTAATGACCATCTGATAATAAAAATATTGGGGATTAAAGAGAAGAAGTTGAGGGAAATGAGCTGATGTATATAAGCTAAATAGAATATTGTAAAGACAGACCCAAAAAGGTCTGAAAGTTTTATTACCTCTTTCCCCACAGTTTCTATCACTGTACCTGAGATAATCAAGTACTGGTTGAATTTTCCCTCTTTTTTCTGTATTCAGGGCCAAGAAAAGTGAAATGGGTAAGATTTTAAGACACTGGGTTTCCATCATCGTATCAACTTTTGTCCTCACCCCCCTTGCTGATGCCTGTAATTCTACCATTCTCCCTGACTGATAGATTGGGGAAAAGTAGAGGAGTCATGGGGCTGACACTGAATACATAGAATAATCAAATTTGGAAGTGTTAAGTTTCCTTGGATTCTGTGTTAACAGACTAGCAGTGAGTTTTTGCTGACAGTGCAAATTCATTCATTTACTAAATATGTGTTGAACAAAAGATACATGCTACAAGCAGTAAAGACAATGATGAGCAAAACAAAAACCTAGTAGATGCCATGTTTCATTGAGCTTTCAGTCTAGTGAGGGATAAAATCATTGAATAAATAATCTAACAAGTAAATATGAAATATGAGAGTGTTAACAAGGGAAACTTGGAGGCCTCAGAAAGTATGCTCGAGGGATTAAACACCAAACTTACTCTATATAATATGCTCTTGTAAAAGGTATTCATAACGAGACATTAAAAACTTCATCAAAAGAGCAGAGTAGATTTGTGCTTCCAGCTAAGGTGGAGTAACAGGAACTGAATTTATCCGCCAACCTGATACAACAAAAAATTCTGCAATATCTGTCTGAGGCAATAATTTACAAGACACTGAACATCAGACAACAAAGAACATGATCCTGAGTGACAGAGAACATTAACCACAGTATATTTATTTATTTGCCAGGTTTCTCATTGTGGGGGAAGGGAATTACAAATATGAACTCCGAGGTAATTAATTTGGATTCAAGGAGTCAATATGAACTCAATACTTGGCCCATCTATGGAGGTACTTGAAGACAGACTTAGATGATGATGATGACCTCTACAGAAGTCTTTTTTTTTTTTTTTTTGTCGTTTTTTCGTGACCGGCACTCAGCCAGTGAGTGCACCGGTCAGTCCTATATAGGATCCGAACCCGCGGCCGGAGGGTCGCCGTGCTCCCAGCGCAGCACTCTACCAGGTGCGCCACGGGCTCGGCCCTACAGAAGTCTTATCTCTCTCTTGAATACCACCCTTTCCCTGAAGCCTTCTTAGGAGTAAGTAGTGCCATTCATAAAATCCTTAGAGCATCTGGGAAACAGGAATGTGTGTGTGTGTGCAATTGAATAAAGAAACATTAGGATAAAATTGCTGGGTAGAAAACTAGTTCATAAACTATAAATCATAAACCATAACCTTAAGGGTTATCTTTTCCATCGCACAGGAATTATTCACATTTCTACCAGACAAATATCCGGTCAAGATGGTAGAATAGACGGTCAACAGTATCACTCTTTCCCACAAATCAACCAATTTACAACTATATAAAAGCAATGATAGTCAAGCTGGGGCTGCTAGAGCCCCGGGGAATAGGAGGACAGATCTACAGAGTGCATGAAGGTGGGAGAAGCCACAATGAGAGAAAAAAAAAAAAACGCTCAGACCATTCCAAACCCCAGCTGCGTCCAGACTGGAGCTGCTGAGCGCACAGAGCAGGAGCAGGCAAAAACTGCAGCTGTGTCCTTTGGATGAAGTTGCTTGGAGGCAGCAGAGAAGAGGGCGTCAGTGACCCCAGGCCAGTAAGACCACTAATAGGGTTCCCAAGGACCCACATAGGAGTGAGAAGCCACAGCAACTGAAGAAAAGGAACCACTCAGAGGTCGATGAATCATTGCAAGGGACAGCACACAGCCCATCCAATGGGAAGTGTTTGCAGCATGGGCAGTGGGGGAGACGGGCCACCAAGAGAACACTGGGGCACAGCAAGGACAGCTGATCTGCCCCCCTATCAGCAAAGGACCACTCAGAGGAAACTGGACAAGAATGTAGAATTGCACGGAGTGCAGTGTGATGAAAATACTCATGCCCAGAGCAGAATTTCAGATCTCTCAAGAGCTGGAAGTACCCATAAAGTCAACCATTAAAACCTGAGCTGCACAAAAAGCCTTCCCTAGGGAATCAGCAGCAAAGCAGCAATCTAGCTCAACCACAGAGCTTAAGTACTGGTCTCCACAGGAAGTTCCCCCATTTTAGAAGTAAGCAAAGGACAACAAATTAGTTCCAGTGCAGAGTTTAAACGGTGGGAACAGTAAATAATCCAAAAACAGAACTGAAATAAAAAACAAAGTGCCCACAACCAGAGACAAAGTTTCATATTAACTAGTAAAGGTCTCATTTCACCAAAGAACACCTATAACACATAGAAGGACCAGAAGTCCCCTGGGATACCAAGCCAGAAAGCGGGGAGGACCGGGGGCCTCAGAAATGCCCCCTGACACCAGGAACCAATCCCAAGAGTGGGGATGAGGGTCTTGGCCACACACCCCCAACACACAAAGCCAGCCCAGCAGCAACCACCAAGCTGCCACAGGAAGCGTCCTGGGCTCTCCTGAGCTGGGGCAGTGAGGGGCCGAGGGCCTCAGCCACATACCTCCAACACCCACAGCCAGCCCAGGGGTGACCACCAAGCCACCACAGGAAGCACTCTGGCTTCTCCCAAGCAGGGGCGATGGGGGATCTTGGGCCTCAGCCACGCCCTCCCCAAAAGTGCAACCAGCCTAGCGATGACCACCAAGCCACAGCAAGAAGGGCCCCGGGTTCCCAAGCTGGGACAGTGGGAGGTGAGGGCTTTTCCACATCCCCTGACATCTACACCCAGCCCAGTAATGACCAAGCCACCACTGGAGGCCCTCCAGTCTCCCCTATGGGAATGAGGGGGTTGCCACAGTACTCAATCCCATCCCTCCTCTCTCCTTCTTCCATCCCATTTCCTTCTCCTTTCCCCTCTCCCCCGCCCAACTGCTCCACAAAAACATCCTAGAATGTAAAAAATAATATTAATAAAATTTCTTTTAAAAAATAAATAAATAAATAAATAAAACAAAACAAAGTCACTGTATAAGACCCTAAGACTAGGTATGAAGGCCAATGGAACAAAGTAGCAGATATTCCAGTTCTTTCTATAGAGACCATTTATTCTATTTATCTCAACAGATAAAAACACTTTCTATGGTGCCTCCTGTCCCACTCACTTTTCTCTATCAATCTTTGCAAAAGTAATTTGAATCCAGAGCCAAGCTACATGGTGCCAGCTTGTCTCTGCTCCTCTTGGCATCAGCTGAGGCAGCTAGAAGGAGGGCTAGAGGCTGGAATCACTCCCAGGTCCACTCAGTGCAGGCTGGCCCCCTCAGCTGGAGCTCCTACAGCCAGAGCACCCGGAGCTGCTTGGCTTCCTCACAGCCTGGTGGCTAGTCACCAAAGGTAAGCATCCCCAAAGAGAAAGAGCCAGCTTCAGGGGTAAGACAGTGCTACTTTTGCCAAAATATACTCGTTTGAGGCAAATCACCAGATTTTACCTTTTGATGGGAGAAGTGTCAAAGAATTTGAGAACATGTTTTAAAACCACTACAACAATGATGCTTTTGTTAGTCATCTTTTTTCATTCATTGTACTACGTGTTGTGGCAATGGTGGGGGATGGGAGGGGCTCATGTGCTTCAGTTTGGTTGATTTGAAATTTTCCTGTCATGTATTTTCTACGTTATTTCTTTATGGTAGACCCACCAGACTTTTGGACTTGCTTTATCTACCTTCTAGTTTTCTTATCTCTTCTCTCCTATTTTCCAGTCCTTTCTTTATTTTAGTTTCCAGGAAATTTCTCCAGCTTTATCTTCCTATCCTTATAACAATCTTTAAAATTTCTGCTAACTTATTTTTCATTCCCAAGAGCTTTCTTTAGTCTTCTGATTTCCTAATAGGCTGCTGTTGTTACATGAATACAAAATTTCTCATTTCTCTACGGATATTTATAAATTTAGATAATCATTATAAAAAATTTATACACAGACAAATTAGAATAATATGGTGACTGTTCTCCTTCATGTCCTCATCACCTCACTTATCTGATCTCAGCCCTTCTTCCCTGCTGAGCTATCAGAAGCCTAGTAGACAGGTTACCCCTGTATTCATTTCCTAGGGCTTGCCATAGCAAAGAATTGTGGGTGGCTTAAAACAGAGAAATGTGTTCTCTCACATTCTGGGGGTTGGAAATCTGAAATCAAGGTGGTGTTCTGGAGGGCTCGGAGGCATGTTCCCCATGCCTCTCTCCTAGCTGTTAGTGGTTGCCCACAATCTTTGACATTCCTTGGCTTATAGATGCATCACTCCAATCTCTGCCTCCATTGTCACACGGTGTTCTTACTGTGTTCTGTCTCCTCTGCTTTCCCTTCTTATAAGGACAAGAGTCATTTGATCAGGGCCCAACCCAAATCAGTATGACCTTATCATAACTAATTACAAACACCCATTTCCAAATAGGGTCAAATTCTGTGCACCAGGGGTCAGGACATCAGTGTATCTTTTGGGGGACATAATTCAAACTACAGCACATCTTCCCCACCCCCTGAGATTAGATGGTAGTCTTTGCTAAAATCCTTCAAGCCCCTTGTTTTTTCCCAAGCCCAGCCCCCTGCCTTTCAGGACTTCTCTTTTTTTGAATCCAATCTTTCTGGCGAACTTAGTCAACAGTACTGTTTTCTATGAATACTCTCATACGCATTAACATATGTCACCTTTGTGTATTTACTTGGAAAAACAAAAGAACCAACATTAAAGCATTTTCCTTGTATTTCACCCTGATTGAGACATGTTTTTAAAATCTGCCAATCAGTTTTAAGTTCATTTCACAGGAATTTAAGAATGCAATAAATATCTAGTTTGTCTTTGTAAGCCTAAGCTAAAACTTGAAAGAAAATCTTGAGTATAAAGATAACCTTTCAATCACTTAGCAAATTATATTTTTGTTAAGTAGCCCTCATTTTCTCACACAGATACATGGACACGTGTCTTACAGTGGATTTCTTTAATTACAGACTTTGTCACTCTAAGCTAGGAATTGCTCGTGTGTGCATGAGTGTGTAGTGGCCTCACACAGATTTCAGGTCCCTCCTCCCATTGTATAATTAAAATGCAGGTTCCATGGGGTAGGTAGAGTTCTGAGTAAATTGCCTTTCAAGCATGGAGCCAGATTTATACCTATTGTGTTTTGAATGAGCCCGCTGTCTATTGGAAAGTACTGGGTGGCTAAAGTGCGTGCCTGTATTTTTTCTTTTGAATGAGCCCGCTGTCTATTGGAAAGTACTAGGTGGCTAAAGTGCGTGCCTGTATTTTTTCTGCAGATGTCACACCTTGTCACCAGCCACCCCCATCATGGTGAGAACACCCTGCAGTCATCTGTTCCCTTGGAGTAAATGCCACCCTCCAAAGAGTTTTATCTTTTCTACAGGACAAAACATGCTTCACACAAAGTCCATTCCTAATTCAATGTAGGACCCAAAGAACATTTTTCTCAGAGGTAAATGAATGACCTAAAATGTAGAGTATACAAAGTTTTGCATTTTTTCCAATGGCTGCATCTTATCAAAGGATAAGTTCTTACTGCCAAATCATTAACAGCTGGTGGTGTGTGTTAGTTAATTTACTGAAGTGAAAAGAAAAAGGGGGAAACGACTAGTGTTTTGATTGACAGACACAGGAGACTTCCATACAACTGGAGTAAAAAAAAAAGCATGGAAAGAGATGTATTTTTCTGTATTTCTTCACTCTTTGCCTGGGGCAGTGCAGCCCCTGTCTTTGAACAAGGTCAGGTGCATTGTGCATGCCCACAGTTTGAAGAGCATTGAAAGATTCCTGGAGGGGGTGTATCCCCAGTAACAAATGGCTCTGTGGGGGAGGAGAAGGGACCCCACACACACTTCATCTTTATCTCCCAAAGGTAGGGGCCCTGCAGGCTCTTAACTAGCTGGGGTGGTTTAACACCTGCTCCCAGAAAGAATGTACTCAGGCTCTCTGGTCACAGGTAACTGATTTCCTGATGGGCAGGGCTGGAGGCCACTTTCATGGGGAATTTTTCTCTTTCCAAATCAATGTGAAATGGATAGTAGACATCTGTACAATGTTTTCCAAGTTGAAAAGTCAGTAGGCACTAACTCTCAAAGCACATAACAAAGGGGAAAAAAAACCTCTGAATATGTCAAACTGTACACATTTGTATGTTGTATATACCTGTCCATTTTTGTATTTCAGCATTACCTTTGGCTATATAAATATTTTTATTAAGCATCATAATGCATTTGATTAAGGAAATTATAGATGCATGGAGTATGAATTTTATAGTTGATATTTATGTTAAGGCTTACTGTGTTTGGCTACCAGAGAATACATTATTTGGGAAATGACTTTAATGATAAGTCATGGTCTCTGCTTTTAAGAAGCTGGCAGATTATTTGGAGAACAGGACATGCACACACATAACATTTCAACCAACAAGCACCAACTTGTATAACATACCACTAGTATTAATAGAAGATATCAATGCTCAGGCTCTGTCAAGGAATAATAGGACTCAAACATAGGTATCTTCTAAAAGGATTTCTTATTGTTATATAGAATGTAGACCTATTCTGGAGACTTGAACTTGGAAGAAATGTCATTTATTTATCATTTTCTTTTCTTTCTTTTTTTTTTTTTTTTTTTTTGGCAGCTGGCCAGAGTAGGGATGGAACCCTGGACCTTGGTGTTACCAGCACCACTCTCTAACCAAGTGAACTAATGAGCCAGCCCTCTTATTTATCATTTTCAAATGAATTAATTCAGACTTTTATAATTATCAAAAGGCAATGAGTTCAACCTTTCTGCTCTGAACACATAGCAATGACAGATGAAATATTTTTAAAAAATAGAAAGAAAAGCAGGAAGATCTAGTCAGGCTCCAGTGCAAGATAAACATCTCCATAAACCAAAAAGAAAAGGAAAACATAATTGTGTGTTGCCTGGGCTCTGGCAGTAGGTAGCAGTGACTGAGATGTTCATCCCATGGGATAAGGATTTCTAAATGTGAGTGAGACCTGGAGCAGAGCCAGGCTTCCTGTTTGATGCCACCGGTAGACAGGGCTTTCCACTCTACTACGACTGTGGCTTCAGATGCAGCAGTGAGCCTATGGAGACAAAGGGCAAAAAACAAAGAATGACTCCTAGGAACTAAGCCAACCACATGCAGACTCAGTAATGGTGATGCCATATCCCTGAGTGTCCTCTAGGGGCAGTACATCCCAAGCCGAATTGTAAACCTGGTTCTGGTTTAGGAGTAGGAGGGCTGGGCTAGGTAGAGACAACCACCAAATTCTTAGGGAGGGAAAAGTTTGGAGGAGATGCTCAAAATGAGGCTGCAAACCAAAATTCCAAAACACATGAAAAAGTCTAACTTCTCAAAGGACAGCCAATAAAACAAACAACTTGGAAGAGTAATTCACTCCAAATGAAATTTGTTTTAGAGAATAGTCTGAAAAGATGTCAGAATAAATTTGTTGGGGTGTTTCAAAGATGTAAGTAAAGGCATTTATGCATTAAAGAAATAAATTATGGAACAGAAGTAGGCAGAAATGAAATGAATATGAAGCAAGTTAAATCACATCCTCAGTTCCCACATGACTAGAAGTGCTAGGAACCAAGCTAGGGCATAATGAGATTCTTTTGCCTACCTAGGAAGGAGTGCTAAATCAGTGAGGCTTATATAACATTGTAAAGTGAATGGAAGATCTCTATTGTTGTCCATCCTGGTCATTGCTGATATCCTCATTGTCTAGACTGTTAAGATCCCCCACAGTGACTGGGCTGCTTGAGTGGGAGTGAGGTACGGGGTGGGGAGGGGAGATTATGCTGAAGCTGAGGGCCCTCATGTCCAGGCCTGAGACTTCCCATCTTGCTTCCTCTCAGGGGTCATGCCACTAAACCGAATGCCTCCAACAAGAAGAACACTGGTCCTACCTCTCTTAGGACATTTTCATCACTTCTGTGTCTAAATACACAAGTTCTCAGGTTCTACCCAGAAATTTTGATTCCCTAGATCTGAGGCAGGGCTTAGAAATTAGTGTTTCTAACAAGGTCACCCTGTGATTCTTAAGCAGCAAGCCCAGCATTCGGGAAACACTGGTATTGCTTATAATCTTCATTTTTCTAGTGATGAAACCAGACAGAACAAGAGAGAACACTGTTTACCCAGGTCACACAGCTGATTGTTGCTAGAATAAAGCCCAACCCTTTCTTATGCTTATTTTGCGTTTAATTCCTTTTTCTTTTTCTAGTTTCTTAGGTGGAAGCAGAAGTCATTGATTTGAGGCCTTTCTTCTATCCTATAGGAGTTTACTGCTGTAAATTTCCTCCTAAGTACTGCTTTATTGGAATCCCACAAATCCTGATATGTTGTATTTTTGTTTTCATTCAGTTCAAAATACTTTTTAATTTCTCTTTTGAATTTTGCTTTGACCCCTGAGTAATGTATAAATGTGTTACTTGTTTTCCAAATATTCGGAGATAGTCCATATATCTCCCTCTTATGGATTTGCACTTTAATTCCTTTGTGGCCAGAGAACACACTGTGTGTGGGTTGAACCTTTTTAAATTTATTGAGACTTGTTTCACGGCCCAGAATATGGTCTATATTGGCAAATTTTCTGTATGCCCTTGAGAAGAATGTGTATTCTGCTGTGGATAGGTGGAATGTTCTATAAATGTCAATCAGGTCAAGTGGGTTAGGAGTGGTATTAAAGTTTTCTTTCTGATTTTGTGTCTATTTGATCTCTCAATTACGGAGGGAAGGGGTGGTGAAATCTCCAACTATAATTGTGCGTTTCTCTATTCCTGCTTGTGCTTCTATGAGTGTTGGCTTCGGGTATTTTGAAGCTCTGTTATTAGCTGTATAGATGTATAGAACTGATATATTTTCTTGTTGAATTGATCCCTTTATCATTATGAAATGTCCATTTTTTATCCTTGGTAGTATTATTTGTTGACATATCTACTTTGTCTGTTATAATACAGGCAGTCCAACTTTCTTTTCATTAGTATGGACATAGTATATCTCTTTCCACCCTTTTACTTTTAACCTATTTGTGTCTTTATATTTAAAGTGGTTTACTTACAGACAGCATATAGTTTGTCTTGCTTTTTTTTTAATCTAACCTGATCATCTCTACCTTTTATTTGGAGTGCTTAGTTTATTTTCCTTTAAAAGAATTATTGATATGATTAGGTTTTAAATTCACCATCTTGCTATATGTTTTCTATTTGTCCCTTTTTCCTCTTTTCTGCCTTCTCTTGGATTATTTTTTTATGATCTCACTTTATCTCCTCTGTTCATTTATTTAGATACGTATTTGTTTCATATTTTTAGAGGTTTTTTTAGGGTTTATAGTATGTATTATCAACTTATCAAGATCTCCCTTAAATTGATATCAATACCACTTCATGTATAAAAATTCTAACAACAGGATAGCTTCATTTTTCTCCTCCCAGACTTTGTTCTGTTGTTATCAGACAATGTACATCTACCTCACATAACATTGTTATTTTTGTTTAAATAATCTATTATTTAAGATATATAAATAATAAGAAATAATATTATATTCTTACTCATGTAGTTACCACTTCTGGTGCTCTTTTTTTGTGTAGATCCATAATTCTACCTAATATCTTTTCCTTCTATCTAAAAGACTTCCTTTAAAATTTTGTAGTATGAGTCTACTGGTGCCGAATTCTCCCACCCTGTATATCTGAAAAAAATTTTAAAAGACCTTTATTTTTGCCTTTGTTTTTGAAAAATATTTTTGTTGTGTGTAGAATTCTAGGCGGATAGTCTTTCTCTTAGTACTTTAAGTATATTTCTTTACTGTCTTCTCACTTGCTTTGTTTCCTGTGAGAAATCTGTAGCCATCCTTATCCTCGTTCCTCTGTATATAGTATGTCTTTATTCCCTGGCTATTTATAAGGTTTAATCTTCATCACTGTTTCTGAGAATTTTGATTATCATGAGCCTTGGTGAAGTTTTCTTACTGTTTCTTGTGCTTTGGTTCTTTGAGCTTCTTGCATTTGTGGCTGTATTGTTTTCACATAATTTGGAAATTATTCAGCCACTATTATTTCAAATATTTTTTCCATCTTCTCCCCTGGCTTTTGGGGGACTACAATTACATGTTTATTAGGCTGCTTGAAATTTCCCTACAACTCACTGAAGCTCTGTTTATTATTTCAATTCTTTTTTTCCTCTGTGTTTCATTTTGTATAGTTTCTGTTTCTATGTCTTCAGGCTCATTAGTCTTTTCTTCTGTAATGTCCAACATGACATTAATCCCACCCAATGTACTTTTTACCTCAAACATTGTAGTTTTCATCTCTAGAAGTTCAATTGGCATCTTCTTTGTCTTTCATTTCTCTACTAACAATCTTTACTTTTTCCTCTAGTATTTCAAACTTATGGAACATAGTTATATAATTTATTTAATGTCCTTGTCAACAAATTCTATAATTTTTGTTAGGCCTGGATCAGTTTTGGCTGACTGATTTTTCTCTTCATGATTCTTTGCATGCCTAGTAAATTCTGATTGGGTACAGAAATTCAAATTTTATTTTGTTGGGTGCTGGATATTTTGAATTTATAAATATATATTCTTGAGTTTTGTTCTGGGATGCAGTTAAGTTACTTGGAAACAGTTTGATCCTGCCAGATCTTGCTTTTAAGCTAGACCTTTTGTTAAATGAGATCAGAGCAAAGTTTAGTCAAGGGCTAATTTTGCCCTACTAGTGTGGCAATAACCTTCTGAATACCTGATGCTTCATCAACTGTGAGGTCTGGCTGGAGGGAATAGGTGGTATTCCTTACCCACTGTGATCCCTGCTGATTGTTCTTTCTAATACTGTCAGATGGTTCTTTTCCCAGCCTTCAGCAGTTTTCTCACATGCATGCACTGATCAATACTCAATTGAATACTTGAGGGTAGCCGTCTTCAGATCTCTAGAGTTTTCTCATTATGCATCTATTTCCTCTCCAGCATTCTGACCTCCCCTGACTCCCAGCTCCATTTCCTTAACTCAGGGAGACTTCCAGGCTTCACTGGAGTTCCCCCTTCCTGTGCCACACTTGGAAACTCTTTTCTTTTGACTGGTAAGGGGATCACAACCCTCAGCAGGGTGTGGTCTGCACCACACTCAGCCAGTGAGCGCCCCGGCCATCCCTATATAGGATCCGAACCTGCGGCCTTGGCACTACCTGTGGCCTCAGCGCTACCAACACCGCACTCTCCCAAGTGAGCCACAGGGCCAGCCCTGGAAACTCTTTTGAGGCAATAAGCTGGGGTGATTGTAGGGTTCACCTCATTTTTCCCCCTAGTTCAGAATTTAGTTTAATTCACAGAAATGAAGCAGCTAAAACTGCATCTCTCATCTCCCTGGCTGAAATCTGGTGTTAAATGAGTATATAAAAATCTAATGTAGGTTTCACCTCATTCGTTTTGTCTCTTTCAGGTGTCACTGGGCTTCATTGTATGATGTTCAGTGTCTTGAAAGTACTTGTTTTATATATATTTTTCATGTTTTTAGTTGTTTCAGGTGGGAGGGTAAATCTGCTTTCTCTTATTTCATCTTGACCAGAAGCAGAAAATATTTTTAAAATAAAGAATTGAATTTATATAAGAAAAAACGTTATAAAATTATTGGCCTGATGTCATGTGAATATAGCAAAAATCATGAAAGTGCTTTGTGAATGACTGAAGTTCAGGAAATAATCTGTCTACTCCAAATCATTCACTATATAAGGGAAGTACCTGAGGCCTAGATGGGGCCAGAGCTGCAGTAACACTCACACAGTTCCTCACCAAGAGAAGTAAAACTAAATTCATTTTTCCTCTTACTATGTCTAGTATTCTTGCCAATATCTCACTGTTTCAAGCTACCCCAAAACTGCCAGTTGAAAAGGAAAGATTTTATACTCATAAAATATACCTGAATAGATAATGTCTTTGCAGTTAAAAGTCATAAATAACCAGCCACTGGTTCAATTTATTTGTACCATGATAAAAACTTTTTTTGACCTTATGGACCCTTTAGGAACAAAATTGTTCATATTTCTTCCACTGAAATTAAATAAGTTTACAGTTCAATAATTTTTCAGTTGGAAAGGAGAGGGTTGCTTCATGTTAAGTGACAGTGGTATGAGATCACCCCACCTTTTAAACTCTTCTGCTTTTACGAGGAGCAGGAGGACAGGTTAGTTGTCATGGAATGCATATATCTGACAACTCACTCTCCATCTGGATAGGCCCTTTAATTAGGCAACGTAGGTACAATTGCTTGGGGCCTTCAGGATTTCCAAGGGCCTGTGAAAATGTTTGGAATATAGAAAAAGAAACTGGTTTCAAATATATAAAAAATAAAAATAGTAAAATTAAAACTGAAGTTTTTATTTCTAAAAACCTAACATGAGAAACTTCAACGACAACTCAGCTCTTGTATTTCTGTATTTATTTAATTAAATGTGGGTTGTCAGTTCCTTCTAATATGCTTGATGTGATGTAAGTAGGACGTCCACTAGTAAGAGTGCTCAGGGCCACTGAAGGTCTTTTAAATGCCCCATATTCAGTTACTGAAATTTCAGAGATGTATTCAGAGTGTTGTTGGTCACCTTCGCTTAGAAATAGTGACAAATTCCAAAAAGTACATGCTTAGTTAAGGTTTTCTTTTTCCCATTTTACCAGAGGGAATATTGCTTAAGTAATTCCTACTTGGTTTGCATTTTTGATTGTTAAATTTTCTTTGCCTGTTAAGTCAGTTCTCAAACAGAATCAGAGAAATCCACATCCGAATGGAAGTAGGCCTTTTTCTTAGTCATCTTCTGTTGGAGACTTTCAATAGATCTGAATTGCCACATGGCTTCTGGAATGCAATGGCAATTGTTTCTTATTTTTTCTAAATAAAACAAATACATTTCCAACACCCCTTCACCAAGTTGATGAGAAATTGGGTTATCAGGACTTCATTGCCACTCTTGGATTTTATAAGAACCTCAGGCTTATGTTATCAAGAAAAATAGAGGGTAACATAGCTGGGGTGGAGTTTTTCCCTTATTTCATAGGCCTTTCTGGGTATACAAAACAACCAGTACCACTTACAGTCCCTCAAAAAATCCTCCATTCCCCCACAAAGCTCAACTAAGGGGATCTCTGCTGGGATCCCTCCAAGTCTGTGCTGCTTGGCTCCCAGTTCCATAGAGTCTTTCCCATCTGAGGTTTTGCCATCTCTAGAGTATTGTATTGCAGCTGTCTCATCCCTTTGCCTAGTTATAAGAATGCTAACCATATCCTAGGGTCAGGCCCTGTGACATTAGAAAGAAAATATATTTGGTCTCTGCCCGAGGTTCCTGGCATGGAGCTACTAAAACTCTTTAATGCCCTAAGTGATAGGGGTACTAGGAATATCTTTTATATTAATATTCTGTCTTTGATCCTCGTTCCTGACACAGAGCTGCTGAATCCCCTGGAATTTCCTGGGGGATAGGAGTATGTTTTGTTCTAATGAGACAACTATGGCTGGGCTCCTGGATAGCTTCAGGATGGGGCTGGTCACCAGAAAGGCCAAACCCATGATTAGAAGCGTGGAAGCTTCTGTCCCATGCACCATCCTCCAGGAAGGGAAGAGGGGCTAGAGACTGAGTTAATAATCGGTCATGCCTACATGATGAAGCCTCCATAAAAATTCCTAAAGTATGGGGTTCAGAGAGTTTCCAGACTGGTGAACACATCCATGTGCCAGGAAGGTGACATAGCCCAACTCCACAGGGACAGAAGCTCCTGGGCTTGGGACCTTCTGGACTTCACCCTATGTACCTCTTCATCTGGATGTTTATTTCTATCTTTTGTTGTATCCTTTATAATAAATTATTAAATGTAAGTAAATGTTTTCCTGAGTTTTGTGAGCTATTATAGCAAATTATCAAACCTTAGGAGAGGGTCATGGAAACCCCCAATTTGTAGCAAAGTTAGAAGTTTAGGTAACCTGGGGACCCACTACTTGGAATTGGCATCTAAAGTAGGGGACAGTCTTATGGAACTGAGCCCTTAATCTGTGGGGTCTGCATTTACTTCAGGTAGTTAGTGTCATAATTGAATTGTAGAACACAATTGATGTCCAGAGAGTTGGAGAATTGGTTGGTGTCAGAAGTGTCACAAGAGTAGAAAAAAACAGTTTGTCTTTCCTATCTAGGCCCCTTCCCTCTTCCACCTGCATGGCACCAAGTCCTCATCTTATTCTCTCTTCAGACAATGCAGTGCATTCCTTCAAAGGACCTAAAACAGTATTTCTCATAGAGTGGTCCAAAGAATGCTGGTGGTCCTGGTAGCCCATCACACAATCTGCGTGTGTTTTAATAGGTTCAAATGAATAAAGGCATGCAAGTCACTTTGTTTTCATCCAGTTCACCAATTGGAAATGTAAGATTAATTATGACTTTTATAGAAATCCCATTAGATCCTTTATAATAAACCCAGGCTTGCCAAGAAGACTTTGCTGGAATAAATGCCCAGAGGAATGAGAAGCCAGTCTAAGAAAGGACTAGTAAAGAGGTAAGTCCTTGGTGGTTGTGTAGGTAGCATTAGGCATTAACTAATGTGAACTCTGCAGAAGGTCCGGAAACGTGTCCTCATGCAGCATCACATGTTGCTGTCTTTGTTTTCTTCACCTTCCCCAATAGAGTGCAAAACAACTGAAGAAAGATCCTTGTTACTCACAAGGAAACTTGTTAACACACCTCAGGGCTTTGAATGAGTGAGATGAAGAGCTCAGCTTCATGCCCCATAAAGTAGAGTTGATGGTAAATGAAATCATGCAATGAAATCTCTCTTTAAAAGCCACCTGTCATTAGTCTTCACGAACATTGTTAAACATTTTAGGAAAAGCTAGGAGATGTTTTTAAGAGAGAATGAGTTTAGTCAGTAGGATAAAAGCTACCTGATGAAAGCTTACATTAGCACCCCTTGACCCATGGTAAACCTTGCCAGTAACCCTCAAATTCAGCCCAACACATTACAGCAGTATTGGTGTATTCCTCTTCTTCCCAGACACCAGAGTAACTAATAAGATCTGACCTCAGGAATCATAAACTACTTCCAGAGCAATGCAATACAACCAAGAACAAGATCTATTACATGCTGCCTAAGAGCTTCCTATCAGTATTTACCTAACAAAGCTGTGCCGCGCTCATCTCTCCGCAACTGCTGCTGCTTTTCCAGTCTAGGCTATGCAATTAACACTCATTCTACCCCACTCTGTTCTCTGTACCTGACTCTTTAGCACTTGTTTTGTCAGTATAAAATATAATTATCACATTGTCGTCTCACTAATTGCTCTTTGAGATTATTTTGTCTCCCCAACTGAATTTTAAACTTCTTGTGAAAAAAGTATTGAAACATTTTAGCATATCATAAGAACTAAAATAGGTCTAACTACCTAATAGCTACACAATTATATAATCAATAATTAATTGACTTGGGTTTAAATTACACATAAAAAGAAATGGATTATTTCTTAGCTTTCCCCTTCCCCCAAATTTCCTCTGAGGTACTACAAAGTATGAGATTGTTAAAAAAAAACATCTATTTTTTTTTTTCTTTTATAAGTCTGTTTTAGGAAACTGGTCAGAAAAGTGCAATACCGCAGAGACATGGTGACGTCACCAGAGAGTGAAGCTAAAATGGACATTCTCTTAGAAATGGAATTGTTTTAGTTCTAATTTGAGTCTTAAATTGGATTCACCAGATTAAGAAGGATAGAACCATTCCTCGGGCCTTTTTGGAAGAGTTAAATTTGGGACAGGTGGAAGACTAAACATACAAAGAACAAGATGCAGGTCAAAGGTCTTCCCAAAGGAGAGGCTTCATGACTCTTGTCTGCTGAAACCCTAGCATCTGTCACTACCTTCAAAGCACAGAATCATGCACAGCCCAGAGCAGTCCCCTGGTCCTATCTGCCCTGTGATTAGAGACAAGATCACTGAATTGCAGGCTGATGACCCCAGTCGCTGACAGAATCTGTCTGGCTCACTTTTCATCATCCTAGTATCCTTCTGTGAATAACCAGGGTTTCCTTCCTCCTCTTCCTGTCTGGGTTGCATCAATGACAAATTCTACTTTTTCTCTCTTGAGAAAGGCATTCTTCCTTGGCCCTGCCCATTTGGAAGAGCACATTCCATTTCAAGACGAACTGGAATACAGCCTTCACCATAAAACAATTGTAAGTGGCCGAGATAAAGCACTCAATAAAGCAACTGGGAGTAGAAAAAGGCAGAAAGAATTTGTGCCTTCTTATGCAGCAATACTCTCCAACCATCAGCTGAAAAGGGAAATCTAGGACATGGCTTAAAGTTTTCATTAAAATGGAATAGAGTGTCAGAAAACCAGATTTGGACCTACAATAATGAGATTTTTTTTTTTTTTTTTTTTACAGTTCCTTTCCTCTAGACAGCCTTGCAGTGGGCTTCTAAGTTCTCAGACCAAATTCAGTGAAGTTGTTTTTCTCCTCCCTCTGATTGAAACGGAGCTTTGGGAAGGGCAGCGAAGTAAGCCGAAATGAAATTGCCAAAGTTATGGTTCTCAAGTAAATGAGATTTTCTCTAATGCTTACCAACTGTCACCAGGTCAGATGGATTTTTCTGCTTGAAGTCCCTTGATGCATTAATTTTTCTGCTGTCTTACACTATCCCTCTGAAAGTAACCCCAGCAGCCATAAAAACATAAAAAGAAAATGCATGGCATAACTGTGCACAAAAGGACGGTAAGAAATAAAAAGTGGGGAGAGGGCAGGAGGAAAGGTCTTTGGACAAGCTTATTGTTCACTTGGTTTTCAACTCAGGGGCAATTTACACATCACTCCACTCAGACCTACCAGAATATGGCATGATGTGATAGGGCTTGGTTGGCTCAATTAGAAACCCTAAAAGGTATCTGCATATTCTCTTTTCTTGACTCATCTCATGCAGTGATTTTTGAAAACCTTTTTAGAGCAGTGAAACCACAATATATAAAGCAGCAGAAAGTGGAGATGCAAGAGTCACTGCTCTAGAGGATTTTTAGTGATCCAGCAAGTGGCAACACCAGGACTTAATTTCTCTGAATACAAATGGCTATCGTCTAAGTTGGAGAACAAGAAGACGTTCTCTGATTCTCTCTAATGTGTGAACGTGCAGTTTCCTCATTCATTCTAGTCTTTTGGGCTAATGATTAGTATCATTTATAATGGATACCACAAATCTTGTCACTAACCATCTAACTGCCCTCATCTTCCTTCCTTGAAAAAACATTTCAACAGATATTTATTGAATGCTTCTTATGTCCAAGGCACTACCTGATTATTAAAAGATATAAATTAGTTTAGTAGTAATAATAACAATAACAGCAACCATGTATAATAGCATTTACTAAGTGCCAGACACTGCTCTAAGTACCTTACATGTATTAAATCACTCAATCATTTAAATGACACTCTAGGAAAGATATGATTATCATTTCCAGTTTTCAAATAAGGAAACAGGGGCACAGAAAGGTAAAGTAATTTGCCAAAAATTACATATCTAGCAAATGGCAGAGCTGAGATTTGAACCCAGACAGTCTAGCTCCTGAATCCGTGCTTTTAGCACATTTGCTTTATGTGCACTGTCTTTGGGGTTTATCAGCATACTTTTATTCACCTTATCATCTACCCTGCAAAAGAGAAGTTTCTGCTCACAGACTTTTCAAAGTCCTTCCTTTGAGAACTTAATAAAGAACCGTGGACAGTGTGTACAGGAAAAATGCTAATGACTGCACGTTTCCCTCCCAAATCATGAACTGAATACCTATTATTTCTTAGGCACTTTACATCATCAAAATCATTAATTAAAGATGACTCTTTCCAGGTAGATATTTTTTAACCAGTGAAAAAACTGAGGATTAAAGGAATTCATTAATTTGCTCACAGACCTATGACTATAACTAATAAGGATCCATTCTGGATTCTGACTCTCACCCATCTCGCTACCAAACCCACATCTTTAACACTTCCCCTGTGTTGTCAATCTTGGGTAAGATTGTGAAGTGTTCAAAGTTGATCATTAATGCCTCTAATTAGTGTTATCAGTGCTATGACTCCCTTTCTCCAACTTTCTTATACTGTTTATATCACCAGGTAATCCTCCCACTTGTGTACATTTTGCAAAGCATATTTGTAGCCTTTTACTTAACCATCAGTTGTCTAAAGACTAAAATGTGGCAGAAGGGCAGATGCTGCTCTCTCTGTATTGTAAGTCATGAAAATGATATGTCGCAAGGTCAGGGACTTGGCCACTCCACATCCTGTGGTTTTGGACTGCTTCATCCTCAACCCTGAGCTCTGGCCTGCTTGGAGGCATCCAAATGTCTGAATATTTATGATCTCTTTCACTCATAAAAACGTGCCACAGAGCTTTGATGACTTGACTAAAACTAACAGGAACTGACAAAGACAGGTCACACCAGGAAGGCTGAGCTAGTTTTGAAGATGGGCAAGAATGACGGATCAGCCCCAGTTTACGTTGGTTTTCACTTCTCTTTTCTACCAAGCCAGCAAATGAGCTGTGCAAATAACATACACGAGACTGAAGAGCAAAGTGAGTGGCTGTTGTTCTCTGATTCCTTCTGTGAAATTCAGTGGTCCACTGGAGTAAGGACTCTACCGTGTTGGAGAACTAGACTTGCTGTACAGGAACGCCCTGGGATGGGCCAGGTACACGTGCACACGCTGCCCTCGTACCATACAGGGAATTTCTTGAAGCTCTAGTCTCACTTCTGAGTTGTATCACTTGCTGCATCCTGGGTCTGCAGCAGGCCTGGCCATGGCCAACTGTGCTGACAAATAAAATCACTAATGTTACTCGTGATTTAAAAAGTGCTATCTGTGCAGGTGTCTTGTCTGGGCTGCATGTGAGACAGTTTGGGTAGAGCGTAGGGAAAACAACACCACTTCCTAAAGGTCTTTTGGGTGTTTTAAGCAGAAAGCCTCCTGTTGTAGATTTTCAGTGAATTTTTAAAATTATCCTAGAGTAATTGCAAGATACTTAATTATCCTAGAGTACTTGAAGATATTTAAAACAGATGCCCACTAATTTCCCTTGATTTTTATTAAACCTTGGAGATCCATGTCAAGAACTTGAATCCTCTGTACAATGTGGCTTCAGACATTACAGGACCATTGGATAGACTAGGCATCCTCAATAAGAAGCAAGCTGTAAGAAATGGAAACTGAGCCCCTGGAGAAAATCATCCTGAGGGAATGAACTTGTCAAGTGTGAACTGAGCAAGAGGGGCTGACCTATGAGTCCTGGGTAGGGATAAGACCCTCACATGCCCACCCAGCTTCAATCCACCATGACCCTAGAATGCCTGGGAGCTCTGCAAAAGAGAGGTATGGGGAATAGAGAACTTTGCCCCAGATGATGGGGAACAGAGAACTTTGCCCCAACGCTCTGATACAGGAGGCCCTTCTGAAAGATCTGGTCAGGCAAAGCAAAAAGTACTCCCCTAAAGATAGGTGGGGAAGAGAAGAAAAGGTGGTTGATGAATTAAAGGAAGCAAGGAGTTGTGCAGACAGGAACCTGTGGCAGCATGGTGGTCAATGGTCTCTAGGGCAGGTCATGCATGGTCAGCGCTATAGTTGGTAGGCCAAAGCTTGATCAGCCTCCTGTGGTGGTGTAGAGACAGTCCAGAGGAAAACTGGAAGCAATATGGTCAGCAGCAGGACAATGTCAAACGGGTGCCAAGTGACAGCAGAAAGATGAAAGTGGTCAAGGCAGAAGCAGAGGTGCTATGAAGCTGCATTGCTTGTGCAGCAACACCCCAGCCTGGGACTTCTAGAGGGGAGTGGCTCCACTTTAGACCCTTAAATCCTAGAGAAGGAGTAAGGTGGGAAGTAGGGACACCTGTAAGCACTCTTGGAGATTACTGTTAGGGGAGAGCAGACCATAGGAGGAGATCAGACTTCTTGCCCGTTAGGAAGGCAGGGGCTTCGGAGCACTGAAATTCAAGCTGCTACTACAAATGTGACGCACCTCACTGTGTGAAGCCTGGGACTCACTAATTCCCTATATAACATTGAATTTCAGTCCAAATGAATGTGCACTCTCTGTTATTTGGAAAAAAGTGCTGACACTGACAAAGCTATTTTAGTAGATACGTCTTTGGGGGCCTCTCTAGTTCATACGCTTCCATCTTAATTCAGCAAACACTTATTGAACATCTATTATATGCCAGACAGTAGTCCAGGGGTTAAGAATACAACAATGCATACACGAAAATAAATATGGTGTAGTCTCTGACCTCAACAATCTCACAGCTTCATGGGACACCGACCTATTAAATAACAGATGTGATGTGAGTGACACGTGTCACAGGAGAGGCATGGCCACGTGCAGGTAGATACAGAGGAAGGGCTGGGGGCATTGAAGAGGCTGCAGAGTGGACGAGCTACACAGGTCTTAATAGATGACAGCGAGTTAGCTCCGACTATAATGGGAGGCAGGACGTTTGGATCTGTAGGGGCAAATGGAGCATACCCAGGCAATCGGCTGGCTCCTTCTCCCTGCTCTGTATTCTGAGAGTTTGACTTCTATGGACTGCGTCATCCCTTGTTTTTTGCCTTTCAATTTTGTATTGCCAAGAGAGAGGAGCCAGGAGGAGGTCAGAAGACAGGAGGGGAGAGTTTTATTCCCCCAACTCCCTCTCTGCCCAGTTTGGTAGTACCTGTGTTCCTCTTGACAAAACTACAACTCTTTCCCAAGTTCCCACAAGAGAAGGAAACAGTTACCAGAAGGCAACAAGGTTAGCAGCATCCTGCTATTGCTGGGCACAGGGAAGTTACCTTCCCCTACTGGCTCCATTTTCTCTGCCCACTCCTCTATAAAGAGTCCTTTCATTTAACTGTCCTCCTTCACCTTTCTGGGTGCACTGTCTGTTCCCCATTGGGCCCCCACATCATGTA
The DNA here is from genome assembly GCF_027409185.1 of Cynocephalus volans. NCBI lineage: Eukaryota > Metazoa > Chordata > Mammalia > Dermoptera > Cynocephalidae > Cynocephalus > Cynocephalus volans. Next base: position 219,202,275 of record NC_084460.1, on the reverse strand, counting down.
GCATTCTAAGCATGAGTATGTGCAAAGGAGATGTGAAAGGACACAGCTCATTTAGGCAGCTGAGGAGGCTGTCAGGGGCCAGGCCACATGCAGCCTCATGTGCCATGTGTAAGAAGAGACTTTGTCCTAGAGATTCTGCTGATACCACTGGGGTTTATGTATTTGGCTCTTCAGGTGATTTCCTCAAATGTACTTAAAATCTCATTATTCATTGCCTTGTATTAAAGGCATTTTCCTGCCACTGAATTATAGACTAAAGCCTTCAAGTAACCTGTTTGAGAGGTAATAGAAATTCCTCTGTGTTCTGCTGAGAACTCCCACAAATTACTCTTAGGATTGAAAACACAGGACTTAACTGAAGGAAGTAGTTTCCTTCTCTCAGTGTGGACACTCCTTAAACAAATCATCTACTGGTAGATGATCCAGAATTGGCTGCTCCCCCATAATTAAACATAGTTGTGGCTTTCACTTTATCCTTCCTAAACAACCACTGAATAAACTTGGAAACATGCGCCAGGTGAGAGTCATTGCAAGCCCAGAGAGTAACAGATCTCAGTATATTCTGTATTCCTTCTCAAACTCAGACCTTCGTGCTAGCTAAGACTAGGACAGCCAAGTGGAAGAAAAAACAGGTCTTTATTACTGAGCACAGTGCATTTAATATAACAGGATATTGTTAGTGGACTAACTACTGAAGAACAGAGATACTTAAACTCTCCAGCCACCCTGGATGAGACGGGTATTGCAGGTGGACCAACACGACACCCATTCCCAACCCCTTTCTCCCTTGTCAGTCTCTACCATATAGAGTAGAAAACGCTAAATGTTCATTTCACCACCTCCGTTAAAGAACAGATATGTGATGAAATTCTGGCCAATAAAACGTAAGTAGAGTCTGCTAGGGGTTTCTGGGAAAGCTTTTCATTTCTGATGAAAAGGGACGATCACAGTTAGCATTATTCCTTCCTCCTTGTATCCTCACCTGAACATGGAAGGGCTGACTAGAGCAGCAGCAGCCACCTTGAAAGTAGAAGGCAGTAACTGTGAGGACAGAAAGGGTACAAAGAGCTTGGGACCAAGACGGCATTGCTGAGCAGTTAAAAGAACAACAGTAATGGTCCCCCTCTGAATTGCTTGTTATGTTAGATGCTACTTAGGCTACTGTTTGTTGAGTAACCTGTTCTCATAGCTAAGTAGTCTTAATGAATATACAGCCATCACAGAAAAGCCACAGCTATTCTACACCTCTCATTTCTCTACTAGAATCAGAGCTTTTTTAAGATAATAGTGTCTCATATAATGAGCCAGTATTTTTTTCCAGAATGACCTTGACATGTCTCTGCACAGAAATTACTGTTCCTAACTCAGCTGACACATATTTGGCAGGAACAATAAGTTCACTTCCATTCTCATCCAGCTTAAATTCCATGGCCATCATTACAATAATTTTTTAAAAGACCTTTCCCTCTTTGACCCCTCGCTCCCTTGTCATGCTCAATAGGCAAAATCCCAACAATAAAAAAATCCAACCATCCCTTTCTCCTCTTGGGCACCCAAGCTACTAAGTATTGTAGACTTGTTTCACATTAAGACATTAAGACATAGTTACAAACCTCAAATGAGCTCTCAACTCTGCCAAAAATCTGTTTTTTAAGGACTTTTTCTACTCTGCAGTAGCTTTTTGCCCTTTTTTTCTCTTCTCAAATTTTCTATTTCAACCTCCTCTTCCCTTTTTCTCATAGTTTACTGAGAAACTAGAAACTGCCAGTAGCTACCCCTCCCTCCCTCTGCATCTGCCCATCCTCTCTGGCTTCCCTCCTCTCATAATGGAGGAAACAGTTCTTCAATTACAGTCGTGCGCCTTTATGCACTACCCTTGCTGCTCAAAGTGGTTTGTGTACCAGCAGCAGCAGCATCCCCTGGGAAACTGCTAGAAATGCAGAATCTGGGCCCTACCCCAGACCTACAGAATCTTAATCTGCCATTTAATTAGCTCCCCAGGGGTTTTGTGAGAACACGTGCATGAATGTTTGAAAAGCACTACTCTTGGCTCTATTTCTTCTGAAGAACTTTATGCCTTTCGTCCTCCTGATGCTCCTGAGTCATCATTTGCTTTTTCCTTCCTGACAATTAATTCCTATCAGTACACTAGTACTGTCTAGTGCTTCCTATCTGAAAAGGCCGGAACACTCTAGGGACCATATTCCTTCCCAGTGACTACTGTCTTTCGCTACTTCCCTTTATCACGTTCTGAGATAGTCATCCCATGTGCTGTCTCCACTTCCTCTTCTCCCATTCACTCATAACCCCATCTGATATCTGTCCCTCTGTGCCACCACAATGACTCTGGCCAATGTCATCCATCATCTCCATGTAGCCAGTGGGGCTCAGAACATGCTACCCCCAAATATGGCACCTTGGCATACTGAGTATTTTAAGCTGAAGGACACTGAGAAAACCACAGAAGCAGGAAGGTCACTTTCTGGACCTTTTCCCTTCCTCATAAGACCCTCATTAACATCCTTATCTCTGAAGACACAGGGACAGAGAGAAGAATCTGAACAAACAGGCCTTGTTAGGTTCCCCCAGTTTATTACCATTAGATTACGCCCTCTTTGTCCAATCACACTTCTGCATGACTGTTCACTCTTCATCAAACCTAAACATAAAAATACGGTGCTCCCTGTTTCTTTGGGTCTTCATTTCTGAAGGCTCCCATGTCACATAAAATTTATGTGAAATAAATTTGTATGCTTTCCTCTTGTTAACCTGTCTTCTGTTTGAAGGATCTCAGCCGTGAACCCAGCAATGGGTATGGAAAAGAGACTTTTCCCCTACCAAGAAAAACCCAAGGCTCACTTATCTGAGCTTTTTTTCTCAATCTCTCCTGTGAATATTCTTACCCTGCCACTTATGAACCTGCATTGTACAGGTTTCCCTCCTTCCTCCTTGACAGCAGCTCCACAGTCTGTTTTGCCAACTTCTCTTCCTTTACCTCACCATTAATTATTTGGGTTCCCAGGTGATCTCATCCAGCTACGTGGCTTTAAGTACCACCAATATGCTGATTTTTTTCCAAATGTATTACCCCCAGGCTCTGAATTCATACTGGTACATTCACCTGCTTATGTGATATCCTTATGTGAATATCTTGTAAGTATCTCAAAGTTGTCATGTTTAAAATTGAACTCTCGATTCCCACCTCCTCCTCTCAAAAGCTTCTCCTCCCCCCGTCTTCTCCATCTCAGTAGATGGTACCAGCACCCACCCAGTGGCACAAGCCAGACTTAGGAGTCTTTCTTGAAGTCTCTTTCCCTCACTCCTCACAACATATTAGTCAATAATGACAGTCTATTTTTAACTCCAAGCTACATCTCAAATCAGTGTACATCTCTCCATCTCTGCATTTCCCCACCCAGCCAAGTCACCACCGTTTTTCACTTGAACCACTACAAAAGCCTCTTCACTGGTCTGCCTTCTTTATAATTTTACCTCCTCCAATCTACAAGGATATTTCAAAAAGTTTGTGGAAAAATGGAATTAAAAGATAATAGAAATCTTTCCATGAAATTTTTTATGAGAAATTTCATTTTTATTGATTAAAAACATGATTGTCCATGCATACAGACATGAAAATACGTTAAGATATTTGGATACATTAAATATATTTTTTGACTTCGTATGCTTTATATAAAAGTATTATAAGTTCAAAGCAGTATTACACTTGCTAATAATTACCAATATTTTGATTTTTCTGTACTTTTCATCAGAATTTCTGGAACACTTCCGTACTGAACATCTTAAGATTCTAGAATAATAGAAGATGACAACAATCCTCTAACTAAGAGCAATTTGGGGTTGAGAAATAGCAGTTGTCTGGGAATGTGCAACCAAAACAGTATACATTTAAGTTACAGAGTGTTTAAAATTTAAACACTTCATAAAGTCCCCTTTCAAAAAGCATATTGACCGTATTTTGAATACATATCTTAAATACCTAAACAAACATTTTTCTCCTTAATTTTCCCCTAAACCCCCAAAAGACCCTAGTGAAATGGACAGCAAGTGTGCACTGACGAGGCGCTTTGGACACTGGCTGTATTTAAGAGGTTCAGTTTGCCACACTTCTGAATAAACCAATCCCCATGGAAATGTAGACTGTAGCGTACATAGTTGGCACCTTTGTGGAGGTTGTTATTTAGGCATATATTTTTCATATAATGTTTAAAGACCTTTTCCTGGCCAGAAAAAAGAAAAAAAAAAGAAATCAATCATGCTCATTATAGAACGGTTAGGAAATACAGAAAAGTATGGGAAAGAAAATAAAAACGTTTGTGATCTTACTGCATAGAGATACTACTGGCAATTATCTGGCCTGCTTATTTCCTGTCTTTTTCTTAAGCATATAAAAATATAAACATATACATATGTGGTTTTGTTTACAGAATTTGATATCCTGCTTTTTTCACTGAATAAAATGGTCTTGAGTTGCTTTCCCTTTCCCTTGTATATTCTTCATAAGAATTCATTATTTTAATTGCCAAAAACACCTTCATTGAATGGATATACCATAATACAAAAGAATTTAAGGAGTGGTTTTTATAATTTTATAGCTTTTCAATTTTATTTTGTATATGTATTTTATATTTTTATAGCTATTAAAGATTTATTTTGTATACTTGTTATTTTGTATAAAACATTGAAACCTATAAAATTAAAAATATATATCATATTTTTGACAACTGATGCTTCTCAGCATGGAATTCAACTGGTATATTGTTACTTTTTTTCATAACCCCTCAAAGGCTGAAAAAAGCCAGCAAGTTAGACACTGCACAAGGATATTACACCCCAGCATTTAAGGTCACATTCAGGAGAGTCCATTTGCAAGCAACAGATTCCATATTAAGTCACACATGGATAACTGAAGATCTGCTTGTAAAGTTCATGTGCTGAACTCCTAGAAGCTGTAAAAGAGTTTATGGGTTTGTGATCCAATCCATTCCTATCACGATATATGAAATGGATGTTATTACCTGGAACTAAAATGAGGGTTCCAGCTTGCTGGGGTAGGTCTCCTTGAAAATCAAAAAGAGGGAGGCTACCGGCTCCAAAGGCTTCCTGACAGTAGATTTGACTCTATATGGGGGCTCTGTCCTGAGACAATTTCTTCACCTCTTTTCATCCCCAATCTTGATAAATTTCTCTGTCAGGATCAACATAGATTTCATGAAAATACCCAGTCATTTTGCTCTATGAACTTTTCAAAGACCCCTCAGATTCTTCAAACCAAAGTAGTCTTTTAAATGCATAATTGATCAAGTATCTGAACTGTGTAAAACTTTTCAATGGCTTCTAGTTGCATTTAGAATAAAATTCAAATGTCTACAACTGTCTGTGTGACTTGACTCCTGCCTACCTCCCTGCCACTCTCCACCACTCTCCCCCTCTCCCTCTGTACCTGGCTTCCCTTCACTTCCTTGAAAATGCTGAGTCTTTTCCATAACCGGGAACATGCTATTTCCTCTTTCTGGCTCTGTCTAATCCTTCAGGGACCAACTTAAACGTCTCCTTACGAACCCTGCCTTGACCACCGTATTTAAATACCTCCTCCCACATTCCCTGTATTCTCTATCACTTCACCCTGTTTATTTCGTAGCACTTCATATGTACGTTTTACTTACCTACCCACTACACAGTAGTCTTCATGAGTACAGAGATGGTGCCTGCTTCGTTCCCAGCATGAACTGTAAACCCAGTACCTCACACAGTGCCAGGCACAGATTCAGTGTATGATAAACAAGCTCACCCACCAATCTCTATTCTTCCAACAAAAAAGGAGTGCTTATCATTACATTTTTACACCAATAATGATTCATATATAACAGAACAGAGTGCCCTAGCAAAGACTTTTGAAAGTGGGATAGGTGGAAGTTAGAGAAAATATCTTAAAATCTACAAGAAGTTTTCTCTTTCTCAGGAGGAAGAAGATTGCTTGAATCTTTCAGGGAGGTAGTTTTCTTGATTTGGGGTCCTTTACTCTCATATAAATAAAGAAAGCTCTTACTAAGTTTTCTTTGGGTAATCTTTGAAGTCCTCATTGACCTAAACCCAGATGTTTTAGTCTGGATGCTAAGTGCTCTAGGTCATCTGAACCGCTGTGCACAATCAAAGCAGAGCAATGTCTTTGCTAACATTATTGCTCTCTCCTTTTGTGGGTTAGGAAGCAAGTGTTTTATCCAGCAGACCATATCTATTGCACTTTGCCTGCAACGGTCTCTTGTTCCTCAGAAGGCCTGGTACATTCTTCTGTAAGTAAATGCTCACTGAGGCAATGAGGACAGTAGGAAGTCAAAAGCAGAGGCTGCCATTATCAAGAACTTTACTACAAGTCAGGAACTAGGGTAAGAACATGATATAGATCGTCTTGATTCATCTTTTGACGGGTCTTTGAGGTAAATACTATTTTCGTATCCATTTCACACGTGAAGAAAACAAGGCTCAGAGTAGATTAGTTACTTTTGAAATGTGATACAACTGCTTAGCAGCAGAGCCAGATTTTGAACTGAACTCTAGGCAGTGCAAAGGGCTGTGTGTAAACCAGGCAGCATTCAGCGCTGTTGGTTAAGGGGCGATCTTCACCTCTAGCAAAAGCAATTCAACTGGACTAGACTACACTGGCACTATCCAGTTATTGGAGGCTGAATGTCCCGTCCTGCGGGACAGGTAAGAACGTGGGCTCAAGGAGGACTACCTGTAGCTGGTGAAAAGAGGAAGAGACAGGAGACACACAGAATGGAGGCAAGACAAGATTCTGATCAAGCCTCAAAATTTTATTGTTAGGCGATCGCTTATATACATAGTGAAGAAGGGGCGGGCTGTCACAGGGTATGGCAGCTTATGATAGGCGGAAAGGCAGGGGGGTGATAGTGGCGTGGTATGAGAAGAGGAGGTGGGAGGGGTGTTGGCTTGGCGAGCGTGGGCTTTTCTGAGGAGGAAGAGAAAGGCTTACATAAAATGGCTGTTATTTGTTAAAAATGGCGGCTATTGTTAAAAATGGCTCCTGACAGCTGAACATGTTGTTGGCCACTATGTGCTGCGGGGACAGTGAGCAAGACCATACTCTTGTGGGTGGGTAGGTTTTCCCTGCATGGAGAAGGTATTTCTACTGTTCAGTCTTGTGAATAGGGCTTCTGGAATAGAAAATAGTATTTGGAGAGGTAGGCCTTTGACTGAAGGAACTAGAAATTACATCCCTTCCCTGGGCCTTGGCTGTGAGCAATGGACATGTTTGGAGAACTTGGAGCAGCCTGGCCTCTGCCCCCATGGTCAGGCTGGGGGCCAAGCAGGGAGGGTCTGGGCCAGTGGGCTATGAGTAGAGCCAATCTAAATACAGTGGTTAAGTTATGCTCTGCTCTCAGTTGTGGTGTCCAAATTAATAGAAGGATGCTCTCTCAGGTTTGAGAAGGAATGATAAAGGGAGAGAAGTCCCAGCCCCACCTTACAAACCAGATTGTGGTGATGCAGTGGTCTGAGGGAGACAGAGCACTGGGCTTTGGAGAACGTGTCAGAAGCAGTGGTGTGGCAGTCTGATAAGGAACAAAGAATGCTGGGGACCTCTTTGAGGGGCCCATTTCTTAGCACTGGTGAGAGAGCACCCTGCAGAACCCCATGCAACTGGAGACACCTTGGTTTCTTGTTCTCATCTTCTGGATGACACGAATCTAGTCTCTCTCTCTCTCTCTCTCACTCATAATTCATTACTTAATATCTGTGAAATTATATTTCCAGTCATAGGCTTGAAAAGACTAGGAGCCTGGGACTTAAACATCTCAGGGACTCGATGCACCCTCCCTCTTCTCTCTCCTGGCTTTGCTTTTCTCTGTGCTGGCTGCATTCTCAGGCAGACTTCCCATGTTGTGGCAAAGACAGTCCTTGCCATTCCTAAGTTTTACATTCTTTACAGCTAGCAATCCCAAAGGAAGTATAAGAAAGGGCCACTGTCCTAAAAGCTCCCCCAAAAATCCCAGAGAGGATTTATGATGGACTTGGCTCAGGTCACATGTCCAAACCTGAACCAATCAGGGTTCAAGCTAAAGGAATGGGGATTTTGGCCAGCCAGAGCTGAGTACCAGAGGAGGGGAGGCCATGTGATCAGACAGCCCCACCAGCAGGTAGCTCCTGAAAGGAAATGGTGCCGAAGTGACAAAAAGGGACATATGTCCCTTTGCATAACACACAATCAATTGATAATTTAGCCAAAGGCCCTTACCAGTGGGAAATGGAGATAATACATGTGCAGACACCAAAGAATGACCAGGAAGAAAGAAAAAAATATCCTACAGGTAAAAAAAAGAAAGGGGTGACAAGAAGCAGAAAAAGATAAAAATGTGTTGATTCCAAAATAACTAAAGGTCAGCACACAGTTGAATATATACCATAGATAATAGGAGCACGCAGAGTTTCTGGAAGGTGTAGAAATGATTCCTAGAGCTGAGGCTTTGGGATATACAATTCAAGACAATGTCATCCCTTCAGTCCCAAGGGAGAAACAACGGCTATTCACAGACTAGAATCTGGTATACAAGAAGGAAAGGGGTCTATAAGAAATTCTGTAAATGAAATTTTTAAATATTTGCAGGAGTTCCAGGCCAACTTCCCTGAAGCAGAACACCAGGGGGATCTATATATGACCAAACTGACAGGAGTGTTTACGTGCAATACCCACGGTGCCCAAGACAGAAAGAAACTACATGTTGTTGATGATTCTCAGGTATAGTCTGACTCCAAAATTTTTTCATCTGGCCCAACTGATAACTCTGCCAGTCAGTCTCTGGAACAACAGCCTGACTGTGGAATCCTGTTAAAGATAAATATCTAGAATCAAGGCAGATTTCACAGACCATAAACCATCTGGTATCAAACATATAAGTGTCTTCATTTCAGAATCCCTTAAAAATAAGAAAGGGCATATAGACAGGCAGAGACATACAAATAGAGAATGAAAGAAGGATTTTAGAACATATTGCAACTGCCACCTTGTTTTCACAAACAAAGAAACCTGCACAACTTAAGAGAGTAACATATTTTGAATTCCATAAGGCTCACAGTAGCCATGGGACTCCTTTAGTGCATATTTATCACATCACAGAAGGTTCATCACCGTGGTTTTAACCAAAGGACCAGCAGAAAGATGTATCTTATTTTCAGCATTTCCAGTCATCATCTTTCCACTGCAATCTCCTAATACCTTACTCACAGCCATCTTTGTGATGCTGGAATCCTCCCTGGTCAGCTCCTCTTTCAGTTGACATGACATGTCACAATGTGGAAAAGAGCAAAATGTCTAGAATAGGTGAGGAGCATGCATGTGCTCTGTAAGTGATGGAGAGGAAAAGGGACAGTACAGGTGTTTATCTCGCAGCCAGCCCCTGAGGGGACTAATCAGTTCCATAACAACTCATCAAAACAACTATTTCATTGAAACTCAAACACCAGCCATTATCCCTGTTACGTCATCTCCTAGGCACCACTCATCTTTCAACTTCAAGACTTAGGACACTATATCACTTAGTTTTGAAAATATATAATAAACACCACACCTTGCAGATTCATTTTAATCAGCCCTGTCTTGAAATAGCTGTTTACTAATTTTACATAATATAATTAAATGCCCAAACACTATACTTAAGAAACATTAAAGATATGACTTATCCTGATGAGAGCTGGGGAATCCCAAATTTAAAATGTCTACAATCCTGGTGTTGTAAAAATACAGTTCTCCACGAGGACGAAAAATTGAGGTGGGAATTAAAGAGTACAATTTCCGTTCTATTCAATATGGTGATACATGAAGAATGCAAAACACAGGATCTCAGAGAGGCATCTTCTTCAACGTTTTCTCCCTTGGTGAATCCAGTCCACAAAAACTGAATTTGGCATTAGGTTTTGGAAGCTCCTAGCTGCAAGGGTCTGCAGAAAAAGAAAGAGAGGTGTGATAAAGCAAGTTAATAATTTCTCCTACCTTCCAGACTTCCCATTTTCTCTCTCATTTGATGTTTTTCCATCTCTTCCACCATCAGGTAGGAAACTTGAGATCATTCTTGATTTCTCTCTCTTCCCTTTGCATACCTTTGATAGTCTCATGTCTAGACATTCCTCTCCATCCCAAGTGGCCTTTATCCTAGTGAGGCCCACCTCATGTCACACCTTATTTGGCTCATTGCAAGAGTCTCCCAGCTGGTCTTCTACACTCCAATATCTCCTTTGCTATTCATGCTGTCAGTTTAGCTTCTAAGATGTTGTATGCTTCACTCACACTCCTTGAATCCCACCAATACACCTCAAACTCTTGTTGCTGGAGTTCAAATTTCCAGGCCATGTTTCTCATCTGTTTTGAATTCCCCTCTACTCACATGTTCTGCCTTAGCCAAACTGATCTACTTCTTTTCCCCTAATAAAGTAGGTAAATAACCTAGCACAGTGCTTGACACACATAGGGAGAATTAGTTTATTCTGCCTGAAATAAAATTAAGCTATTATAGTCCTAGATCTTTGCCCATACCATTCCTATCTAATACCCTCCCTTCTCTTTGCCACTTGTCAAAACATGATGGTTTTTTTAAGAGATAAAGTTCCACCCCTTCTATGAAGCCTTTTCTATCCAGCCATTGTGGTTATTCCCTCTAAACTTCCATAGAAGTTATGTGTCTATAGCAATATTTGGTTACAGTTCAAGGGAGAGGAAGTTGGGGTATTTATTCACTAACTGTCATCTATCCCGGGTTCCAGGAGCACTGATCCTCTGGCATTTTGGCCTGCTCCATGGACCAAGAATGCTTTTAGCCAGAGAAAATCCTCAGACAGAAGGCAGCAAGTATTGCAGTAGAAAGCTGCAGGACTGTAAGGGAATGTTGAGTGACTAGGGGCAGGGGAGGGGCAGTGTTTGGCATAGGGAAGCACTAAGAGCTTCCCCAGGGAGCCTCTCATGTGTCAGATACCCACCCTCTGACCCCTGCATTGTAACAGTAATCCTATCCCCTCAAGATATCAGTGTGGGTAAGTAACTCCAGTAACTCCTTTCTCTACCAACTAGACTACTAGCATGAGGAGCCAAAATGACCAGGCAGCAGTGGTTAGTATGATGTTCTGTGGAATACCAAGAAAACTAAAACCTTTATATAATATTCTGCCAGAGAGCAATTAATACAGCCCTGGGTGAGATGCCAATTTGGTACAACTACCCACCTAATGAATTCACCTAGATTGTTTGATCTGAAAAAACCACAAGAATTAACTATCTATTCATGCAAATAATAGATATAAGGGTTACCATTACTAGAAATAAGGGTTTTGAGATGCTCTGTCTACTCCTTTGCTAAACTGTTCAAAAGTTACCTGTGTTGGAAGCAGAGAATGCTGAAGTGATAAGGGACTAGGACCTCAAAGTATGAAGCCAGAATGGTACAAGCCTAGATCCTAAACTCACCCAAGGGGTGTAACTGTGGTCACCTCTAGGCCAGTCTGGATAAAGCTTTACCTTCACTGATGATGTTGTGCACATAGTGTTTAGGCTGAATAACTCAGAGTTTGGGGAATACATTTGTGTATTCTGATGTCGTTTTTCTGGTGGAGAAAAAAAGCCAGGGTTGGGGCTTCCCCTGGGGGACTGGTCATTTCCGCCCTCAGTTATCCCAGGAGGAGTCAGCTCCTGGGATGAGATAAAGATTAGAGACAGGTTTTCAGGGAAATAATACTTAGAGAAGATTAAGCATATAGACGAATAGTTATTAAAATAATTATGAGCAAGAACAGGAGAACTGAGTTATTGCTACTTTTACCACAAGTTTAGCTGCCCAAACAGGTTTAGCCTGAAATCCTATGAACCACAGAAGGTAAACACGTAACCCATATCGGGGACCCACCCAACTAGAAAGTAACTTCTTTATCTCACAAAACCATTTCCAAGGTGATAGAAACTATACCGAGAAGAAATGGCTATGGTCTAGGATAAAGGAATGAGCAAAATAACTCAGAACAAAAGAAGTGGTTATATTGGCTTAACTTCTGTCAAAATATTTGATGGAAAAGACTAACTGTACTTGACAGTCAAGCATTTATGTCGATGCTGCGGGAAGCAATCTGAGGTGCTACATAGGGGGTGATTACCTGAGCAGCTCAGGGCACCTGATTGTGAGGACGAATCTATGTCTGCCGTTCCCGCGATCATAACCCTCTCCCACTCTCCTGGGGTCCACTGGGCATCTACAAAGTGTCAGATTCCTATAGACCCATCCCCAGAATGGGGAGTTTTCTCCACGCATCTTAGGGAATTTTATTTTGCAACATGATCTGCTTTAATGTATCCCATCTCCATTGATTTTCAAGGCAAATAAACCTATTAAAGCTAGTTAGAAAAACCAACACTTCATGCAGCAGTATCGTCACCCCTATCCACAGAGCATATGCTCTTAGGTATTATTAGGCAATATTAGTTATTATTCTGCCACCACGGGACAGATCCTAATTATTGCCAGGTCTGTAATAATACAAAGTAAGCATATTAGTCCAATCTTCATCTCACGTAAAAGGATGCTACACATTACACCTGAGGACTGGTACCCTCTTACGACAAATGCGTCCCTCTTTGCCTCTCTCACAGTGTTGCCAAATGTTATCCTTTAGTCTGAAACTAATGGATGGTGCCTCCACTTTGTCTGTTCTCAGCAGCTGTGGCCATTATCTAAATGAACACATGAATTGAATTAATGCACAATGAATGCCCACAGTGTCCTGAACTGTATTAAAAATGAGGATTGATGGCCCTGAGGAATAAGTTCCTATTTTCTTTGAAGCTCAAAATCTGGGTGAGGAATAGATTAAAACTGTATAGTAAACAGTTCATCTCCCAACTGTGTACTAGAAGGGTAGATAATTGCAGTAGTCAGGGGCCCACAGAAAATAGAAGACATGCTCTGATGGGGTTTCTAGAAAGACTGTAATGAAAGGACCCTTTGCAGAGGCTTAGATGTGATCAAGGAAACCTACAGGCAAAGCTGAGGATCCCAAGTATAGTTCCAAGGGAAGTCATTACAACCCGGAGAATTGAGACCTGACAGAGTGAATGAAGGTACATGTTATTGGAGACTGGGAAAGCTGAAGAGTGGAAGGGGGTCCACTGGGAGGGAACGATCATCATGTGGGGGATGCAGCTGCTGCTAGAACTGCAGTTCCGAGCAGAGGGTGCGGAAAAAACATCCTCTCACCTCTCTCTCCTCTTGTCTTTTGATCTCTGGCATCACCTCCCATTAGCCAGATCCAACCAGAAACCAGAGGGCAATGGAGCCCACATGATGTAGCCTCTAAAAGTCAGGATAGAGGAAGAGAGAGAACGGATTTGGAGAAGGGCAAAAGGTGAATAACCAGCACAATCGCCATCTGAACTGAGACAAAATACCAACTTTTATTGAACTATTTTTTTCTTGTTCTAAGATACTGCAGTCATCCCTCAGTATCCATGGAGGAGTGTTTCCAGGACCCCACAGATACCAAAATCTGGGGATGCTCAAGTCCCTGATATAACATGGCATAGTATTTGCATGTAACCTACACACATCATTGCATATACTTTAAATCATCTCTAAATTATTTATAATACCTAATACAATGCCTATGCATCACTTCATTCACATGGATTCAACATAGTACTCAGTGAATGACAAATTCAAGTTTTGCTATTTGGAATTTGGTGGAAGTTTTTTTTCTGAACATTTTTGATCCACAATTGGTAATCAAACCATGGATATGAAGGATCGACTATATTTCCCAAAATGTATTCTAGATGGGGGCTCGGTGAGAGTGGGTCAGAGGGTGGAGTTTCCTGTGCATAAATTCATTTGGGAAACATTGGATTAACACATTAAACAGTTCTCATTACTCCAGGAATTTTCAAAGTTGCAATATGCTCATAATTTTTTTGGACAAATAATTGTTGAGAGCTATGATGAGCCAAGCACTGAGTCTGGCATTAGTTATACAAATAGGACACAAATAGGACAGACACCTACACTTGTACACCTGCAGTGCTTACAAATGAGTGGAGGGCATACAATAAGCAATAAACAAAAAACTAATTAATTATAAAGTGTGGGTGATGAAGCTCACAGATGGTGATAAAATGTGTAGCATGTCCCAAACATACGTTATTTAGGTTCAGAAATCTTTGTTTCCAGATATCTTTTAGGGAGCAAAGGACTCTTTGAGAAAGGCCACTCTAAGCATTTCTTGACTATTGGTTACATATTTTGGCCTGGGATTTACATAATTAAATGCTTAATACCTAGTTTTTGATGACAGCTTTTCATCCTGCTGGCTATAGACTGTCAATCGAAGAGCAAATCTGGTATTTATGGAAAATGAATAATGGGAAGGTAACAAAAAAAAGAAGAAGCAATATCTTAGTTGTCAAAGCCATTTAAATCAACTTAGCATTTTTCTTGCAATGTAGACTTTTTCTTGGAGTCTGTCCTGTCGGACAAGATGATATTGTTTCTGGAATAGCCATCAGGGCAGATATCTGTGAGGAAGATCTACCTACTTACAATGTGTTAAGGCAAGTCCACAGTGGTTCAACAAAGATGACACAAAGAGGAGAAAGTAACTTTCAGGGGTAATTTGTTCATAATACACATTTACCTGGCTTTCTGTTAGAGAGAAGCCTTTTTACAAGAAAATGTGTGGCCAATTGCTGTAGAGGCCATTTGGTGCCCTGCCTTGGTTCCCGTTACTGGGCCTGTGCAGGCCACCCCAGCTGCTGTGAGTGTGGCCTGCTAAGGGCTCACAGTTGCCCCTTCTCTCTCGCTCCCTCCACCAGGGTGTGGCTTATGCCAGAGGCTCCCATGAATCAGGCCTAGGCCACATCCTTGCTGATTCTTTCCCCTTTACTTGCTCCCTCATAAATGGTTCCTAAAGAGTCCTTCCATGGTTGTGATCCCATTTTCATCAAGCTTCACAGGAAACTGAGAATCAGAAGGGATTTGGAAGTTATCTTACAGCAGAGCAAGAAAGACATCATTTCTCTTTTTCATACTTTTTCCACTGGTCCTTACGCTGTGCTTTGCTGAGATCAAGCTACATTAGCTCATTTGATAGTTTTCAATTTTGACTCACTTTCAAAAAGAATATACATGTAGAAAAGCTTACTGAATTAACTCTTTCTGTTATCATATCTATGAGGAGCTAAGCAATTTAGATCATTTCTTACCATGATCCTTCTGTTGACCCTTGATCCAAATTATAGAAGTAAATATCTATGAAAAAAATTTTAAGTGTGTGCTTCCAAGACCAGCACTCTAGTGAGCTCTTTAAAGTAATAGCAAAGGTTATAATCCTTAAAGAACTTTCGTCACATATTAAATGTTATTAGAATACTTGCATTATATATTATGATTTATAACATATCATAAATATTCCATTTATCCTCACAGCAGCTTTGTGACCTAAGTAAAATATTGGGATCTCTATTTCATAAATGAAAAAACTGAAGTTCGGGAATATTAAGGACTTGCTCAATGTCTAATAGTTATTAAGTTGCACAGTGAAAATTTGACAGTTTTTTATTTTTACTAGCAAATTTGGAGCCTTTCTACTGTATTGCCTATTTTATCTACTTTATCATGTTTTTTCATTTCTTAAATTGTTGGACTTTATAACATCAGTTTATGGTTTAGTCATCATAAAACTGTAGTGTTATTTGTATTCTAGAACACAAGACCTTCTAGAATTTCTATGAGGTAACAAAATAGGCTGCATAATTAAACATTAACCTATTTTTATGAAGTTGGTGTGTCAAGATTTTTATTTCTCTCCACTTGTTATAAGTTTGACTTGTGGTTCTGTAAAATTAATGTTCATTGATTTCTCAGAAAACTCTGCATTCCCTAGTTTTTAGAAGAACCAGACAGTACATCATTATTGATTATGTATTGCCTTTCCTTAAGAGCTGTTGAGAATGTGAATACTCTTCTAAATGGGTATTCAGACATAACACTTTATTTAATTCATGTCCAAAATTCAGCCTGTCTCCTAGCCAACTACAACATAGTTTACTTTAGAAATATCAATATATTTTTTCAGCCAAAAAAAAAAATGTCAAACAAGAAAATATCGGCCAAGAGTTAGCTTTTATACACAGAGAAAATATATGGTTTCAGCTTAGTGGGAGAGAATAGAAACTGTCTCTTCTCTGTGGCTTAAAAGAAAATAACCTCCATTTCCAGTATCTTCTTGAGTATATGCAGTGAAAAGTGACAATGGAATATTGATGAGCCAGAGAAAGAACACAGAGCTACTGAGGGGCTCGGGCATATCTTGGAAATTATCATTCCAAGTGCCTTATGCACTTATTTCTAACTCTAGGCAAGCATGAAAGAGCCAAGCAAATTTCATGTAATTGCCATATTTTATGGGTTCCAGAGGGAAATTACCAATCACAATTATTTACTTAAACACAAATGGGAAACTCAAGTAACCTCAGGGTCACAATAAAACAGCTCTGGACTTGGGTTGCAATTTCAAAATTAATGGGAAAGAGCAGGCAGTGAGGCCACTGGGGGTACATCGAACAGCCTTGCCGTAATTAAAGACCCACGCACAGCCAAGCGACATTATCTGCTGCTCTGGGAGAAGAGAGGGTTTGCCCATTCCAGCAAAACTCTAAACATTAGGTAGTTTCAAGTTCTTGCCACAGAGTTCTATGCCTTTAAGAAGGCAAGCCTCCTTCTCTGTTGTTGATGAACTGATTGTCATGGGCAGTCATTTTGAGTCCCTTTAAATCTTCAATAATCATATTACCAAAGGATTTAAACACCATCTCATGCCTGGCATCAGGCTTCAGGTACCACACACAGAAGGTATCTGTATACAATTAACTCTAATAAGCATAGAGAGTCAACGCAGCAAGCTTCAAATAAACAACTTGCAAGTCAATCGAATCACTCAGAATTGGAGATCTATTAGATTCTTAGAAGGTACAACTCTTTTTGGAAAATTATTATGCTAACAAGATGAAATAAGATTTGGAGTGGAATAAGAAACACATGTAGAGCCCCAGCCAACAAAACTTTACTACCAAGTTCTGCCAATTGGACATATTCAAGCAACGATTTAAGCCTGTGGATGGACTGAAATCTACATAATGAAATAGCTGGGTTTGGGTCACCATGTTTGCAGATGGGTCTTCACACAAGAAAAGAGACAGTTTTGCTCCATGGACTCCAAAAAAGTGTACTTTGGCCACTGGTCTTTAAAGATGGAAGATGCCAGAGAGCTCATTTTTATGAAAAGTATGAACATAAGTAAGGCAGAAAACTGAAGTGATACAGCAATAACAAAGAAAAGAAAAAAAAAATGTTTAAACATTTCCTTTCAAGATATTTGATGAAGTTAGCTGGCACAAATTAAGGCGTTGTTTTTGTGTTTTGGGTGTATTTTGTTGTTGTTTTTCTTTTTTAACTTTGTATAATTGCTTCTGATTTTTTTCTGCCTGATTTAGGTGGTGACAAACCAGACATCTGGGCCCCTTCTCAGGACCCAGAGGGATCTTGCTAGAACCCACGGTTGACACAGAGGCAGCTAGCTTGACCATGACTGAAGCCACAGATTCCCTCAGCTGTTCTGGCTTAGGAGGACTGATAACAGCACCTTAGAGAGCTATCATAAGAACAACAAGACATATCATTTTCACTGTACTTTCCCCTGTGACATTTGAAAGGTATAAGTGCTCTGAGAAGTTAGATGATGGGGACACTGAGTCAGAGTTGAAGAATTATTTGCCCAAAGTCAGAGAAACTGATAGAGCCACCTCTCCCAGGTGCAGTAGAGCATCCTCTTCAGTAAAAACGTTGGAGATTAATCACCCATGAAGGTGTTCACTATTCTTCAGTTTAATCAACAAGCACCTGAAAATACCAACCAATGTTTTTGAGCCTCTTTATGATTCACTAACTTCTTCGTTGGTCATGGAATTCTCTTCATTTCTGCTTCATTCTTTTAATTGTAAAGTACCAAACTGATTATAAATACTTACAAAATTCTGGACATAATAACTGGAAGATTTGAATTTTTAAAGTTCTCAATTCCCAAGTATTAATGTTAACTTTATGTTCTTCCTAATATGAGGTTACTTTAAAAAGTTCATGGAAATATAGAATTAAAAGATAATACAGGAAGGCTGAATAAGATGGCTGACTAGAGGTGTCTGGTGCTCATACCCCCCCCCCCCACAAAAAGAGGCCAAAAGAACAAATAAACAACTATATTTTGACTGGAATGACTGAAGGATATGCTGCAGAGCACCAAGAGAGTGGTGAAATCCTTGTGGAGCACAGAAGACCAGGACAACACCATAGAGACCAGAGCAAGGTATCCTGCCTCTGACTTACTGTCTCTCTGCAAGAACTGGCTGAGAGTCAAGTGGAAAGAAGGTAAGCTGGAAAAAACCCAGCTGCTTCCACTGCTGCCACAAACACCAGAAATCCCTGCCGCAAGAAAGTCCCCCAGTCCTTTCAGGCCCTAAGCCCAGTTTGGAGAGTAGCTGGGAGTTTGTGCAGCTTCACAGCCTCATAGTAGAAGCCCAGGGAGCCTCTTGACCTAAGTGACTATGGAACAGCAATATCTTGAAACAAACCCATGGCTGGAGTGCATCCTACCCCGGGGGCCAGTGGAAACTGACTCCTTCCATCCTGAGGCCCCTACCTTCATTCTATCATGTTCACAGAGGGGCCAGCAGGACCATGACCCTGGCTGCCTAGAGCCTAGGCCAGACAGAAAGACTGAGAGTTAAGCATCTGAGCCCATGCAGCACCCCCTTCCTCCAGCAGAGCAGGCAAACCTGCTTAGTGGAGAAGCTGCCAATAACCAGTAGTTCATTACATTCACGTGCATGCACCCTGCACAATCTTCTGGCCTATTGAGCCCACAGGTGCCTGTGCTGGCCCAATAGCCAGTCCAGTGGTAGCTCTGCCTCCTCCATGGCCCTCCACAGAGCCGCAGGGCCCTGCTGCACTAGTGTATACCTGCTCCCTGACAGTGATCAGGTGGCGGCTTTGCCTCCCCACAGCAGGATTCTACAGAATTTCCAGGCCCTGCTGCAACAGTGCATGCTTATTCCTTGCCTGACAGAGGACCATGCGGTTACTCTGCCTACACCTGGCATTCCTCCACAGAGTTTCCATCTCCTGCTTCACCCTTGCAGGCTACTTTCAGGGTCAACAGATGATCTGGTGACCTTCCACACAGCTACCAGGTCCTGCTGCACCTATGCATGCCTGCTCCCTGCTTGACAAGGAATTGGGCAGTGACTTCACCTTCTTAAACAACCTTCCACAGAGCCACCTGGTCCTTCTGTGACTATGCATGCCAGTTCCTGGCCAGGCAGTGGAATTTAATCCTGTGACAGGCCTTCACAGAGTTTCTTGACCCCCATCCCCACCCGGGGATGACACACCTGTTTCCAGCTCAAAAGCCAGTCAAGCAGCTCACTACCCCAAGGGAGAGACAGCACCAGAGCTGCATGCTCATGCCTGGCCAGATAGCTGGTTGGATAGTGATTCTGCACCTCAGAGAGACCACAACATGGCCAGTTGATCCTCTGCATCCACACATACCTGGCCAAACAACAGCATAGAGTCTCTGATCCAGCAAAACAGAGCCTGTGTTGGCATAAACTCCTGCAATTTAGGCCACTGAAGCATTTATAGACACCAGGATTTCAAAGAAACTGCACAGAGACTACGCTACTGAGTCCACCCAAAATCAAAGCCAGCACAACCTATCAAACAGACACCCTAGGAGCCACATAACAGGAAAAAGTCATTTTTATGTAATCTACTCCATAAAATTGAGAAAAGCAACTACTCTATTAGACATGCCAATGTCAATGTAGGGACACAAGACATGTGAAAAGCAAGGAAACATGATGCCTTCAATAAAACATAATAAGTCTCCAGTAACAGATGCCAAAGAAAGGGACAGTTATGTAATGCCTGTAAAGGAATTTTAAATAACAATCTTAAGGAAACTCAATGAGATACAAGAGAACATAGACAAACAGTTCAATAAAATCAGGAAAGCAATTTATGATCTGAATAGGAAATTTAACAAAGAGATAGATACAAAAAGAACCAAACATAATCTTGGAGCTGAAGAATTCAATTGATTAAATAAAAAATACCATTGAGAGCTTCACCAACAGACAAGATCAAGAAGAAGAGAGAAATTTTGAAATTGAAAACTGATCTTTTGAATTTTCCCAGTCAGAGGGAAAAAAGAAATAAGGATAAGAAAGAATGAAGAAAGCCTATGAGACATATGGGACACCATTAAGCAAACAGATATTTGAGTAATAGGCGTTCCAGAAGGAGAAGAGATGGAGCAAGGCACAGAAGTCCTATGTAATGAAATAATAGATGAAAACTTTCCAAGTATTGGGAGATATATGGACACTCAAGTTCAGAAAGATCAAAGGCCCCCAATTAGATTGAACACAAAAAGATTTTTTCTGGGGCACAACATAACCAAACTGTCAAAAGTCAAAGAATTCTAAAAGCTGCAAGAGAAAAGCATCAAGTTACATGTAAAGTGATTCTCTATTAGACTGTCAGCAGATTTCTCAACAGAAAGATTGCAGTCCAGGAGAGAATAAAATGATATTGCCAAAGTGCTGAAAGAAAAAAACTGTCACCCCCTAAAACTTTATCCAGCAAAGAAATCCTTCAGAAATGAGGGAGAAATAAAGACATTCCCAGACAAGCAAAAGTGGACAGAATTCATCATTACTAGACTAACTTTACAAGAAATGTTTAATGGAGTGCTACGACCAGAAATAAAAAGACAATAATCACTATCATGAAAACATGAAAAAGTACAAAACTCACTTGTAGAGGTAAATTTACAATTCAAACTCAGAACATCCCAGTGAGATAATGGTGCTAGGTAACTTCTTCAATCCTCTAGTATGAAGGTTTAAAGTCAAAATGGTCAAAAAACAATAGCAATCATTAATGACTAAAAAAAAAAAAAAAAAAAAGGACCCAATGATATGCTGCCTACAGGAGACTCACCTACTATTACAGACAAACATAGACTTAAAGCAAAGGGCTGGAAAAATATATTCCATGCAAATGGGAAACAAAAGCAAGAGGGAGTAGCCATTCTGATAAAAGATAAAATAGACTTTAAGTCAAAAATTATAAAAAGAGACAAAGAAGGGGCTGAGCCCGTGGTGCACTCGGTAGCGTGCTGCGCTAGCAGCGCAGCGACGCTCCCGCCCGCGGGTTCGGATCCTATATAAGAATGACCGGTGCACTCCCTGGCTGAGCGCCGGTCACGGAAAAAAAAAAAAAAGAGACAAAGAAGGCCATTATGTAATGTCAATTTAACAAGAGGATATAAGAATTGTTAATATATATGCACTCAACACTGGAGCACTCAGATAGATAAAGCAAACATTATTAAACCTAAGGGGAGAGATAGGTTGCAATTCAATAATAGAAGGGGTTTTAACACCCCACTCTCAATAACAGACAGATAATAAAGAAACAACTTACTTAAACTGCACCAGAGACCAAATGATCTTACAGATATTTACAGAACATTCCACTCAACAGCTGCAGAATACACGTTTTTGTCACCTGCACATGGAAGATTCTCCACGATAGATCATATGCTAGTCCACAAAACAGGTCTACACAAACTTTAAAAGATAGAGATCATATAAAATATCTTTTCTGACTACGATCATATAAAACTAGAAACCAACAACAAGAAAAACTTTGGAAACTTTACAAATACGTAGAAATTAAACAACATGCTCCTGAACAACCAATTGGTTAATAAACAAATTAAAAGGGAAATTTAAAAATTACTTGAAATAAATGAGAATAGAAATACATCATATCAAGACCTATAGGATATGGCAAAAGCAGTTCTAAGAGGAAAGTTTATAGTAATAAATGCCTATATCAAAAAAGAAGAAAGATTTTCAGCAACCTAATGATGCACCTGAAGGAAATAGAAAAGCAATGATAAACTTAACCCAAAATTGGCAGAAGGGAAGAAATAATAAAACTCAGAGCAGAAATAAATGAAATCGATAATAAAATAAAAAACAATTGAAAAGATTGGCAAAACAGAGTTGGCTTTGTCAAAAGATAAACAAAATTGACAAATCTTTAGCTACACTAATCAAGAAAAAAAGAGAGACTCAAATAAATAAAATCAGAAATGAAAATGGAGACACTGCAACTGATACCACAGAAAAACAAAGGATCATAAGATACTATTATGAACAACCACATGCCAACAAATTTGATAATATAGAAGAAAATTCCTCAACAAATACAACCTACCAAGATTAAATTATGAAGAAATAGAAAATATGAATGACCGATAACAAGTGAGGAAATTGAAAAATTGAATCAGTAATACAAAGTCTTCCATTAAAGAAAAACCCAGGATCTGATGGCATCACTGATGAATTCTACAGAACATTTAAAGAAGACTAATATCAATTGTACTCAGATTAATTCAAAAAATTGAGGAGGAAGGAATACTTCCCAACTCATTTTATGAAGCCAGCATTACTCTGATTCCAAAACTAGATAAGAACAGAACAACAAAAAAAGAAAATTATAAGCCAATATCCCTAATAAACATAGATGAAGAAATTCTCAACAAGATACTAGCAAACAGAATTGAACAGTACATTAAAAAGATTATTCACTATGATCAAATGGAGTTCATCCCACAAATGCAAGGATGGCTTAACATACACAAATCAATGAATGTGTAACACCACATTAACAGAAAGACAAAAAACATATGATTATTTCAATTGACAGAGAAAAAGCATTTGACAAAATTCAACATTCTTTAATGATAAAAACTCTTAAATAAACTACATATAGAAGGGCTGTACCTCAACACAATTAAGATCATATACTACAAAACCAAAGCTAACATTATTCAGAAAAGCTTTCATTTTTTCCTCTTAGATCAGGAACAAGACAAGGATGCCCACTTTTGCCACTTCTATTCAACGTACTAGGACTCTTAGCCAGACCAATTAGACAAAAGAAAGAAATAAAATTCATACAAATTGGAAAGGAGGAAGTCAAACTATCTCTGTTAGTAGTGACCTGATTTTATATATACAAAACCTTAAAGACTTTACCAAAAAACTGTTAGAACTAATAAACAAATTCAGTAAATTTGCATGATACAAAATCAACATACAAAAGTCAGTAGCATTTCTATATACTAATAGTGAACTACCTGAAAAAGAAATCAAGAAAATAATTCCTTTTACAGTAACTACCAAAACAGAAAGAAAGAAAGAAAGAAACTAAGGAATAAACCTAACCAAAGATGTGAAAAACCTCTGCAATGAAAATTACAAAACTTTGAAGAAAAAAATTGAAAAAGACATAAATAAGTGGAAAGATATCCCATGTTCATGAATTGAAAGAATTATTGTTAAAATGGCTATTCTACCCAAAGCAATCTACAGATTTAATGCAATCCTTATCAAAATACCAATGACGTTCCTCATTAAAATTTGAAAAACAATTCTAAAATTCATATGAAACTAAAAAACATCCTGAATAGCCAAAGCAATCATGAGAAAAAATGAACAAAGATAGAGGCATTGCACTACTTGACTTCAAATTATACTGCAAAGCGATAACATCCAAAACTGCATGACACTGGCATAAAAACAGACACATAGACCAATGGAACAGAATAGAGAGCCTGGAAATAAATTCATGCACCAATAGCTACTGATCTTTAACAAAGGTGCCAAGAATACATATCGGGGAAAAGACAGTCTCTTTGGTAAATGGTGCTGGGAAAAATAGATATCCACATGCAGAAGAATGAGACTAGACCCCTACCTCTCACCATATACCAAAATCAGCTCAAAATGGATTAAAGATTTAAGTATAAAACCTGAAACTGTGAAACTACTAGAAGAAAATATAGGAGAAACAATCCATAACATGGGGCCAGGCAAGGATTTTTTAAATAAGACTTTAAAAGCACAAGCAATAAAAGCAAAAGTAGACAAATGGAATTACATCAAACTAAAAGGTTTTTGCACATCAAAAGAAACTGTTAACAGAGTGGAGACAACCTACAGAATGGGAGAAAATATTTGCAAACTATACATCTGAAAAGGGGTTACTATCAAGAACATATAAGGAACTCAAACAACTCAACAGTAAACAAGTAACCCAACTGAGAAATGAGCAAATGATCTTAATAGGCATTTCTCAAAAGAAGACATACAGATGGCCAACAGGCTTACAAAAAAATGCTCATCACTAATCATCAGATAAATGCAAATCAAAACCACATTGAGATACCACCTCACTCCAGTTAGAATGGCTATTATCAAAAAGACAAAAGCAAACAAGTGTTGGCGAGGATAAGGAAAAAAGGAAACATTTGCACACTTTTGGTGGGAGTGTAAACTTGTACAGCTATTAAGAAAATAGTATGGAGGTTCCTCAAAAAATTAAAAATAGAACTACTATATGATCCAGCATTCCCACTACTGGGTGTATGGTCAAAAGAAATGAAATCAGTATGTCAAAGAGATATCTGCACTCCCATGTTTATTGCAGCACAATTTACAATAGCCAAGATATGGGATCAACCTAAGTGTC
Source organism: Cynocephalus volans (assembly GCF_027409185.1). Lineage (NCBI taxonomy): Eukaryota > Metazoa > Chordata > Mammalia > Dermoptera > Cynocephalidae > Cynocephalus > Cynocephalus volans. Next base: position 219,177,550 of record NC_084460.1, on the reverse strand, counting down.
CAATAACAGTTGAATGGATAAAAAACATGTGGTATATTGACACAATAGAATACAATTTAGCCATAAGAAAGAATGAAACCCTGTCATTTGGGGTAACACAGATGGGCTTAGAGATTATTTTGTCAAGTGAAGTGAGCCAAGCAGAGAAAGACAAACACCACATGAAGTCACTCACATGTGGAATCTAAAAAAAAAAAAGTTGATATTATAGAGACAGAGAGTAGTACAGTGTTTACCAGAGACTGGGGAGGGGGAAAAGGAAAAAAGGGAAAACAGGGAGAAGAATTTTGTACCTGTTGGTACAAAATTACAATTAGGAGGAATAAGTTCTGGTATTCTACTGCACAATAGGGTGACTATAGTTAAGAGTTAAGTTTTGGAAATTACACAATAGGTAGAGGAAACTTCTTTTGAATGTTTTTGCCACAAGAAATAATAAATGGGTGAGGTGATGGATACATTAACTCCCGTGACTGGATCATTATACAATATACATATGTATCAGAACATCAGATTGTACTCCATTAGTATGTACAATTACAATGTGTCAATTAAAGCAAATAAATACATTTTTAAAAATATGAATACCTAGAAATTGTGATGTAATTGAGCTAAGATAGAACGTGAGCATCAACATTTTAATAAGCTACCCAGGTGATCTAAGGTACAACCAGGTTGAGAATTACTGTCCTAAAGCAATCTCCTAAAGGACCTTCACATCCTTGCCTGTTTCACCAAATTGTAGACCTAACCTCTTTTCCTTCACAAACACAAAGAATCAGAGATCAAATCACTCTGGTTTTCAATATATTTCTATCAAATAATTTGAACAATGTCAAAGTATTTTTTATATTCAAATAGAATAATATTTTATATGTTCAAATAACATATTTCAAAGTGAAAAAAATAAGAAACAAATGTTCATTATATATGCTCAGAAATACTTAAGTAATTTGCTTGTTCCAACCAAATTTCCAGAATCCTTCCCCCCTATGTTTACTACTCCCTATCATTAGTCATTTTGATTTTAAAAAAGAGAGAGAGAGAGACCCACCTTGTTTAGGTAAAGATAAAAAAGTGGAGACCATGTGCATTAAAGATGTGTGCTAGATGATTACACTAGCATCCCCTAATGAACCACACTGCCCACACTACCCTATATCCACATCCTCTGCAATGTGTCTTTACCATTCTGCCCACTGACAATTGGACTGTTGAAAATAGGCTGGCCTTGTTATTCACTGTCATCAAGAGATTGTGATGGAAGTGCCATTGTGTGATTTCTCAGACTAAGCCTTAAGAGACAGAGACCTGCTGCTTCTGTTTTTGCCCTGCTGGCAAGTTTTCACTATCATTTGAAGAAACCTAATCCAGCCTATTGGAAAATGAGAGGCAGTGTGGAGGAGAACCAGGGTGCTACAGCGAACAGGTAGCATCAACTGCAAGGCATGTGAGTGAGATTTTTTTGGACCACCCAGCCCCAGCTGGGTTGTCAAATGTCTACAGCTACATGAGTGAGCCCAGGCAGAATGATCGGCAGGACAGCAAAAGAACCCAGCAGCTGAGTCCAGCCCAAACTGCAGAATCACTGGCAAATAAATGGTTGCTATTTTAAGCTAGTAAGTGTTGGGGTGTTTTTTTAGGTACGAAGAGATAATGATACAGAAGTTTATGTAATATTCAGACGAATTGATGATTACTGTTCTTGCTTTGATATATGTATATTGTATGCAACTTATAAGTAGCAACTTTTTTTAAAGTAGCAAATTTTTGAAGTATCAGCTTCATAACGTGTTTTGCAGTTTAATCTCTCCGCATTAAACTTCATAAAAAAAATACAAATCTTTTCATGAACTTTTTCAAATACCCTCATATAACCCAATCACAATAACAGATAAGAATAAGGTCCAAATATCCATCATTATAGGCAGAGTACAGAAAAATCTGTTTTCCTATATAACAAAATATTTTATATGCTTGCTCTCAATTATCAAGCACTGTATTAATTTTTTAAAAACAACAGAAACATTTAATATCTGTCTAAGTGGATTATTAAACATACAATGCTAGCATACTTGCCACTCAGTTAAGCCATGTGTGCACCAGACAGCTCATGACACATGTTCCTGCTAAATTGCCTCAAGAGCAGGGTTTACAACCACCTCCCTAGGTAGTAGGCTCAGAGGCCTCTAATTTCTTCAAAACTTTTCTGTGGCTCTTAAAATGAAAGCTTTAAAGAGTATACAAATTAAGCTACATGCAGAAAGAGGCATTTAAACAAGTTAAGAATCTACCCTAATATTATCCCACTCTTCTTGTTCTAAAGAAATCCATTGTATCCTTTTATAGTTTTAAAAAAAGAAAAGACAATTATTCATTTCAGAAAAGTAAAATTATATCATTTGTATTTGTCTTCATGTTTTCAATGACTGATAGGTAGATTTTTTTTTTTTTTTAATGAATGGCCTTTTTGTTTCTTGAAATGAATCTTATCACTCTGAGTGTAATGCTTTATTTTCAATTAACTCAAGTCCTGAGAGCATTAATTATCCAGCAGCAAGTCAAACTAAAACACTGGTTACAGACATTTAAACCTTGACCCTAAGAAGTAGTAACTCTTCAACATGATTCATTTTATTTTTTCCCTCCAGAGGTCTAATCTTTCAGCCCTTCCCAGACAACCTATAATTCTGCTCCTCTGCCCTCTCTAAAATTACCAGAGTGCTGTCTGCCTTCAGGGAAGATTTACTGCTCTAATGGCAGAAGCAGTGATGGTCAGCTGAAATCTGCAGGTCTGTCTGCCCAGGGACAGGGGATTCCTAAATAATTTCAGCAGTCCTGGAAAATAATGATTGGTTTCAGTAACCTGATGACAGGCAAACTACTACCCAATATAGCAAGGAAGTTTGTTCCTCCACTGGGAAGAATCCATTTGCTGGGTTTCTCTATATAATGACTGTATCTAACCGTGGGGCAGAGTAAACATGACTGGCTATGTAATATCATGAACAAGCTATTAAATAACAACATCTCTAGGAGTCTGCGGGGTGGTTGTTGCTGCTCCTGTTTATGTGCACGCAGCATTTGGTTCTCCTTCCAAATCTCTCCCTTGCTTTCCTCAGAGGCATGCAATGCACGGCCCTGTGTTTTACTGTCCGTCATGAAACCTTGTCAGACCTAGCTTTCTAACTTCTCTTTAAAAATCTATGAGATGATTTAAGCTAAGTTCTTTTGAGAGTTTGGTCTTGAACTAGGTTAATATGCATAAACTTTGTGAGCTGGAAATTAACTCCCCTTGCTAAAGTCAACTCTCCTTTTCTTGAAAGGGGTTTACCTATGGCGCCCCACTACTTCCTTCCCGCCTGTGGGTCAGACCCTCAGACAGCAGAAGGAGGACAGTGGGATCGGAGTGTGAAGGGACTGGCAGTTAGTGTGTGTGCCTGTGGCTCAATGTACTTTCCAGAGTATGACCAAGGCTGGTGTTGACAGCCATTCATTTAGTGTTTGCTAAATCAATTTATGATTATCTCCTTAGTATTTTCCAGACTTTTCCCCCTACTAATTGCACACTTAAATTCTAGAAATAAACCTCATCACAAATGTGACACTATATTTGTGGACAAATCCACAAGTGCTTGTTTAGGTAGTGGTCCTCTTAACCAAATTTCAGGCTCAGGTAGACAAAAAGTAGAAAAATAAACATATCAATAAAATGAGTCAAGGATCTGGAATATCAGAGAGCTGAGTTCCTAAGAAATGACTTAATTTTGTAGTTGACATCCTAAAAAGCATTATTTAGAAAATAAAGCACTAGAGTTTCTTCTACTTCATAATATCTCCTTTCAATTTTTACTTTCTGGAAATGGGATTATTCAAAAAGCAGCAAATGAACACCTCAAACACATACTGATATAATTAAAAAGACATGATCTCTGCTTTCAAGGGACAGAAAACTACTATTTTCCATAACATCTTCATAAATCATTTTCTTCTATTCCTTAGCCATCATCTGCCATTCTCAGGGGGCAATATTGACTTTCTCTCTTTATCTGCAGGACATTAGGGATCTCATTTTAGTCTTAAAATGTCTTCAAAGAATTGTTCTTCCTTAAATCTCTTTACAGTCTTCACTGTTCCTGTTATGCTTTGCTTCTCTAGTTTTCTACAGACTTCCCATAGTCATTTAGTGTTGCTTCTTTTCCTTTCTCTCAAACTGGATTCATGGACAAATTAGATGATAAGACCTATACATATATGCATGAGCTATTTGGCTTATTTTTGTCCTTGCTTTAAGGTAAAATTCATTCAGTTTTAACAACTAATTATTTTACATCATTGTGCTGGTATGTATACACCCGGAATACACGTAGAAGAAAAATTATTGCTTTTCTAAATAGTAGGCCATTACCTCACTAATTGCTATTCTTGTTTAGAGCTACTTATGCAGCCTTGAAGGGCATAATTTAGCCTAGCTTCCTTAAACAAGTTTCTACCTCATTTTTCTTCCTTTATTCAAACTTGCTTTGTCCCTTTTTTCATCCCTCAGTTTGATTATTAATCACTTGTCCTTGTTTTCCACCAAACTTAGATTAAATTTCTTAATCAAAATCTCCCAAATACTAAATCAGCATTTCCTATGCAGCAAAAGACAGAATCATTCACATTGTGCTGAGGATTTGCCATCTATTCACAATAACATATACTTCCCAAAACAAAGTCAAACATATAACTTTCGTTGATTTTTATATTTTAGTTTTTGGCTTTCTCAGAAGCTCTAGATTTATTGCTCCATTACTATGAGTTGGTCCCTTCTTCATCTTTGTACTGTTGACCCTTCTATCTGTTCACTGATACAATTACTTTCCTTCAAAAATGGAAATAAATCTTCCCCAACTTGGGATGGAATTATAATTTATTCCTTTGGTTGACTTCCTTGATTAGTTTCTCACTTTTCTTTAAGAGGAGAGCATGACTGTTCACATCACCTCTGTGTCTTTGTTGTTGACTAGAGTCAACACCCTATAGTAATATGATAAGAGTCAGGTAGCACTGGTTATACGTGCATTTTTCCAACACCCAATTAATTCTGCATTAGTTCCCTAAGATTTAAAAGATAACCTTTCTGGTACTTGGCTAAGCAAATGAACATTTCTTGAAGTTTTTCAAGGAAGGGAACTGGTATTTACTGAGTGCCTTTCATGTGCCTGTCATTATACCACATTAACTCACTTAATTATTGCAAACAGCCTCATGAATTATGTACTGTTACTCCTATTTTGCAAATAAGAAATCGACTACCTCACAGGTGAAGTGACTTTGCAGAAATTACATAGCTGCTAAGTAGCAGAGATGAAATTAGTGCCCCAGTCAGCCTGACTTCAAAATAGCTGCTTTGTCTATAATATACTATATCATTTTGTCTCAAGCAAATACTACCCTTTCAAGAATCAGAAGAACGAGACCTACCAACCTGCCCTCTCTCCAAGTCGGAATAATAAATAAATAAAACTCACATTCTTCGTTAATGGCCTACCACATATCATTCCCAGGCAAGCGGGAGCAAGCAAGTCATACCATGAGTATTGAGGCTAGAAAGACTTTTTATAAAATAATTTGCTATCTTTAATTCCTGAAGTTTATTTAGATCTCTATCCAAACCATCCTTACAATTTAGTATTACAACTAACTAGCCCCCAAATCTAGTCAAAATTTATTAGCTGGTTCTTCAATATCGTTGACTCTCAGCATACATATAGCATGTTGTGTCTACGAAATAGCCACCGATCATCAGAAAACAAAAAACTTCTAAAAATTGATCGTGTGGCTCAACTAACATTAAAGAACTGAACATGTATTTGAGAGCATCTGGATTTTCACCTACATGTCTTCATCTTCTCCCTGCTGCTAAGCATATAAATTTTATCTGTCACCATCTCTTACTTGTTCTTCCTTTAAAGAATTTCTTTGTTTTCCTTTCTGCTCATTCCGATAAGCCTGGTCCATGGAGTTTCATTCCTTTGTTGCTATAAAAGCTTCCTAAATTCAGTCTCTGTGTCTCCAACTCATCCAACATGCCATACTAGCCAGACTAATCTTTTTAAAGCTTTGCTTTTACCCTTGCCCAGGCATTTTCCAATGATTCTGCCTATTCCATCAAACACAAAATTCCTCTAACTGCTGAGTTCTCTGAAATCAAGCCCTGTCCCCATCAAACTCCTTTCTCACTGTTCCCAGCACAAAACCATCACTCTGATCAGGCCAGTTCTCTCTTTGGGTTCCACATGAGACTGTGCTACCTGACCTCAGTCTCATGTCTGTGTCAATGGCTATGTGACTGCCTTGATCTGGATCTTCTCTACATCCTACTTATGTCACATAGCTGAATGTGCATAGATAGAATGAACTGCTGGTGGACAGCCAGAGCCTAAAGACCAAACAGACAACAGGTGACATGAAGAAAGCTCGGGAAAGGTAGTAGGAACTGTACTGCCATGGGAATTAAGTTTCAGCAATGGACCTAGGATGGATGAAGAGTGGAGAGACGGGAAAAGGAGGGAAGAAACTAATAAGAAAGGGGTTAAACCAGTGTTACGCTTACTGGAACAAGGGCTTCAGGGAAATAAAGCATGAGACTATTTCTGGGGCTTTGGAAAGAATATGGAGATCATCAAAAGTCAATTAACTAACTAGAGAGATTTCTATTCTTCTTGTGTAGAAGCAAAGCATTTATAGATTCTGAAGAGAGGCTTGTCCATAGATGTGGGTGAAATAACCCAAGGCTGCAAAGATCATAAAATGATAATATCAAGATACCAAATAGAGCATCACAGCACTGAAATGCCCAGGGGTGGGTCAGCAGTCAAGAGGACCAGTGCCTGAGACTGGCTCCTCCTTTCACAGACACACATCTGCTCAATCACATAATGTCCATCATCTATCTTATTATAAATTCTACAGGTAACACAGCTAGGCTAGAATCATGTCTTTAGAATTTTTTCCTCCCTCTTTCTTGAAACTCATGCATTTATTTATTTATTTATTTTTTTCATTCACCTGTATGTGAGTCTGGTGTTCTGAGGATGAAAATTAATCTTTCTATGGGCATCAGAGGACCAAGGGGAATTTCTTTTTGGAGCATCTGGATGGTAACAAGGTAATTCAAAAGTTGCTATTCATGTTACTATCCAACATTTTCTTTGGTAGGGGGGAGTTGGGGCCAGAAGTTTGTTAGCAAATACTAAATTCCTAACAGTAGCCTAAATCACTCTAGGATGGCCAGATTCCAAGTTGGCAAAGGAGTTTTGTACAGCCTCTTGATTGTGTGATCGGCATGGGGAATTTAGCAAAAGGTTTATTTTCAGTTTGATGTGCCTAAGGAAGTGTATAGGCATAGCTGTTGACCTCTGTCAAATTACTTAACCTCTTTAAGTCTCAAGTTCCTCAACTCTACAATGTATATCATTATAGTATATAGTCTGTCTTACAGTATTGTTGTGAGGATTAAATGAGATCATGCATGCAAAGTCCTGAGCATTCTGCATGGCATGGAGCAAGTGCTTTAATACGAGAAGCTACATGACCTTACTGATAATGCATACCATGACCCCTTGTTTTGCAGCATTGTTTGAAAATATGACATATTTTGCAAGTAACTAAAGCCTAATTCTGTATTAAAACTTCAATTTTTTTTTAGCTGAAAATATTTCTTTTTTTTTTTTTTTTTTTTTGTCTTTTTCGTGACCAGCACTCAGCCAGTGAGTGCACTGGCCAGTCCTATATGGGATCCGAACCCGCGGCGGGAGCGTCGCCGCGCTCCCAGCGCAGCACTCTACCAAATGCGCCACAGGCTCGGCCCTAGCTGAAAATATTTCTAAAATGTGTTCCATACATTTGTCTTCTTCTTATTTACATAAAATGAGATAAGGTCTATTCTAGCAACAAAGCACAGGGGCTCAAGAAAGAAATCCCAAGACTAAATTAGAAAAAAAAAAATCACAACAATCAAAGACATGAAGGAAATAATGGAAAGAAGAATGTAGAATTATGAAGAAAGAGTATTTCAGGCAGAACAAACAGAGCTGTAAAGGCCCTGAGGTGGGACCTCACATGCCATCAAGGCACAGCCAGCAGTCAGGTAGGGGAGGCTGTTAATGAGTAAGAGGGGAAGAGAGTGGTAGGAGATGAGGCCAGAAAAGGTTTGTAGGATATGAAGATCATTGTCAGGACCTTGGCTTTTGCAGAGGAAAATTCCCCAAGTGTTTTGAGTAGAGGAATGATTTGACTTGTTTTTAAAGTTCTTGAAGCTCTAGCTGTTGAAAATAGACTCTGAGAGCAAGAGTGGGGACAGAGATCAGTATAGTCATCCAAATGGGAGATGATAGTGGCGAGAGTAATGGTCAGATTCTGGATGAATTACTTGCTGATGGAATTGGTGTGGGGTACAAAAAAGAGTATCCAGGATGACTCCCAGAATTTTGGCCTGAATGGTTGGAAGAACAGAATTATGATAAACTGAGATGGGGAAGACTACAGGTAGAGGATGTGTGAAGGACAAGGAATTCACTTTGGGGATATATTGAGCTTGAGATGTCTATTAGACATCTAAGTGGCAATGTCATGTTGGGCATATGGATATCTGGGTTTGGATTTCTGGAGAAAGTCCCAGAAATAAATCCATCACATTAACAATCAATTTTTTTTTACAAAAGCACTAAGATAATTCAATAGTGAAATTAAATTTTTTTTCAATAAATACTAGTGGAAGTGGGTATCTATGTGTGAAAAAGTAAAGCTGGATCCTTACCTCACATCATACCTATACATTAATCTGAATGGCTAAATTTGCCAGTTAGATGTGCAGAGGAAGAGAAGGATTTTCACTGATGAAGCCATATTTTCACTAATCTTCCATTAACCCAAGACTACACTTGCAAGACAAGTAGCCTGGGCTAAGAAGGCAGACTATAAACTTTTATCTTTCATAAATAGATAAAAGTTCCTTGGCTTTTACAACCTGGAACCCATGGCTTTGTTTTCATTTACACAATTGTTCTAAGTTCCTTGAGATAAACAGTGCTATGGACTGAATGTGTAACCCCAAGATGCATATCTTGAAATTCTAACCCCCAAAGTGATGGTATTCAGAGCTAAGGCCTTTGGGAGGTAATTAGGTCATGAGGATGGATCCCTCATGAACGGGATTAGTGCCCTTACAAAAGAGACCTCAAAAAGCTCTCTCACCTCTTTTCATCCTGTGAGGACACAAGAAGAAGACGGTCATCTGCAAACCAGGAAGCAGGCTCTCACAGGAACCTAACCCTACTGTCACCTTGATCTTGGGCTTGCAGCCTTCAAAAGAGTGAGAAATAAATGTTTGTTGTTTAAGCACCCAGTCTATGGTAATTTGTTAAAGTAGTCCAAACTGGCTAAGACAAACAGCCATAGACACCAAACATTGTTGTCCTTCTCTTTGGTGCAAGGATAAGGTGTGTAGAGGCAGTTCAGTGCAGTGGTCAAAGAGCAAGACCTAGACTATTCTAGAGTCATGACTACCTCATTTTGATCCTTGGCTCACATTTACAATCATACTTTCCTAACTGTAATATCAAGGCAATAACAGTACCTACTTTACAAAGTCTCTATGAATATTTAATGAGATTTCGCCTGTAAAGCATGAAGCATATTGACTGATACATAGGAACTACTTAACTATTGGCTGTTACTTTATTGTGGGTAAAAGACCTTAATTCTCTACCTTCTGAATAAAAATGTGCTAAGATATCACAGAACGATTTGGTTTGCCTTTATGTAGACATTCATGTAGTACCTTGGGAAAAGTATAGTACTTGGTATCAGGAGATCTGATCTTAGTCCCAACTCTGCCTCTAACTAACCACATGAGCACTCTAGGCCTCAGTTTTCCCATCTGTTAAATAAAGTCATTGAACTATTTATTGGTATACCCCTTTTGGTCCAACATTATGCCCTAGAGAAATGTGAAAGAGCTGAAAAATCAGGGTCTTTAAATATGGCTATATCCACAGTAGGTAACAATTAGGGTCTTTGAGCTATTATAAGTCACAGTTTTTAAAGCCTAAAGGAAAGTATGTATTAATTTGCCAAACAGCTGGAATTATAGCAATCTATTATAGCACTAGGTCACATCAATCAGAAGCTCTAATTGGCAGTTAAATATTTTGGTTAACTTTTTAAATTACTTAATGAAAGGAGTGCACTCAGTGTGCTACAGGAATGGAGAGCTCTTTAGTGGTGAAAAGATTGCAAACCACTGGCCTGTGTACTTAGTATCAATGAATATATTCCAGCCATGAACAGTTTCATAGGAGAGCAGAAGTTGATGCTAATTTACCGTACCGAGCATGTAACAAAGGTAATAATGAAGATATTCAACAGTATTGGGCATTATAATAAGCCAACAACTGTCTAAATCTCTTTATGTGGATTATCTCCTTTAAGCCTCACAACAACCTACTTATTTCCTTTTCTCAAATAAGAAAACTAAAATGTAAGAATGGGACTTTGTTATCTAAATTAATCTCCAGAACTGCAGTTTCAAGAATCAAGGATCAAGGTAGTCTAAAAACATTTGAAATTAAGCACCTCCTTCTGTCAGGCGAAGAATTGATAACATGCAAGCCTTCTGTTAAAGTCTCAATTTGTAGGGGGTCAGGTGTTGGTGAAACACATAGATAACATAATGCTGCCATTTGGAAAATTAAATGAGTGGATAACCCACTTAAGAAATCACTGAAACATTTTTTAGTTTACTTTTGATGTCTCCTCGCTATTCAGGTCCTTCTAGGTTTGTAAGTTCACGTAATTAGTGTGAAAAGTAATAAAAAACATGAATTTCAGTATTAACCCAAGCAAAATGTAATTAAGGAAGTAAATCTACAGCAGGAAAAAAAGAATATCATATAATGCTTTGCAACACCCAAGAAAATGGCTTTTGGCTTATCTGCTATTAGGTCCTATTTTGTTCCTTCTCTTTATTCATTCATTTATTCACTCTGTAATTATAGGGAGCCTGCAAAACATACAGGAAAATGACCCTGAATTAAGGCAGATCATGGAAATCTGATGATGCTGAATTGATGTTGAGCAACTGTTATCATCATTAATGTGAAGTCTCTCCTTCCAGAGAGGTCCTTTGATCTTTAAGTATAGCTGAAAAAAAGTTAAAAACAAAGAGAAACATCAACATTGGTCACACCTAGGGCTTTGTCTTTTGGCCAGAGAGTTCAAGGTGGATTTACAGATAAATCTTTCACAACTGGATGCCGATTATCCACCGGAGTCTCACCCCCCATCGTTGTTGTCCTAATCTCCCCCAAAATACACAGGTCACTTTGAAAGTGCCTCAAACAAACTCTAAATCACCAGGCTTACTTGCTGTTTCTTTGAAAATGACTTTCATGTGAAAATGCTTCAGAAACATGAAAGTTAATCATCCCCTATCATTACTTGCATCTAGCAGCAGGGTAAAGAGGAAATTAAGCTCTTCATTTTTTCCTACAAAATGAATTAGAACCTCACTCAATCTTCTCCACATTATATGTAGAAATGGAGCACAACCCAATGCTTTTCTTCTTTCCTGTTTTTCCTTTTTCCAAAAGCAAAAAGTGAAACATAGAGAATCTTCTAAAACTTCCGAAGTTGGAGAGGAATTCTGGAGAGAATTCTATATCTACTAGAGGTGTATCACGAAGGTCTGGAAACACAAGTTAATAAAATGTTAGTTCTCTAGCAAACAAGATGTAACTTACTCCCATATTCAACATAAACCATCAAAGGCTACATAAGTCTGTTGCCCTAGATATTTTATTGTCAGTGTTCAGCAAATCCTTTATGTTTATTTTTTAATAATAAAGTCCAATCCCCAAGTTTTTCTTCTGTTTTAAACTTTTTCTAGGCTGTCCTGAGTGTGAAATGAAAACTTTGTGTTTTACTAACTCCAGGGTGCTCAGCTTGAGCTCTATGAATAAAATATGACTCTGATCATTAAAATGTAATAAAAGCTAGTACTTTAAAGCCTTAACCTAAACAAGCTTGCTCTCTGATCTAGGGGGCAAACTTCCACTGTTCTCTCAGCAGGGCCTCCTCCACAGAAAGCTCAGTCCTCCTAGAAACCACTGAAACTGCTAATCTGTGACAGGCACAGCTAAACACACAATCAGAATCATTTCCAAAGTGGGGATCTCCCAGTGGTTCTCAGTGCTCTGCCATTTTCAGGATGCCAAAGTCTTCCCACTGTCCTGCAGAAAGAACAATGAAGTAGGCAGATGTCAGGCTCAGGTTTTATAGAGGTTGAGTTTGTAGTTGAGTGTCTCTCACCTTTGTCTTCCAAAAATCTCCTTCCAGGAGTACAGAACAAGGTAACTTTTTGGTCAGCTCATCCTTTAAGGGAAGGCTAAACAAATGTTCATGAAGACTGACCAACGAGATTGAAAGAGAAGGCCCTCAAGTAAACAGCATAGAAACGATACACCTGTGGTCAAACGGTGCTCTTTAGAATTTCCTTTTTACTGCTGCTAATGTAACCCACACAACACTGCATGTGAAATAGTTCTAAACTGCTACAGCTGCTACTGCTGTCAGGAGTCCCCAGAAAGGATGTTTAACACCCAGAGAGAGCTAGCCTAAGGCCTGTGTTCCTAGGCTGGGGTGAAGAGGCCGATTTCAGCTCACATCCCAGTATGGAAGTCACTTTTTCTGTTCAAGAGAACATAGTCCAAGATTTCTGCCTTCCTATCACAGCACAGACAGAAAAGAGAACAACTTGACCAGAGGAAAAAGAAGTTTCATTGAAGAAAAACAAAGCAGTAAATAAAAAAATAAATAGCCCTAGGTAATATGTAATATCAGGTTTTTATGCTGTCTTTGAGAGGAAGAAGAAAACTTAGCAAAACTAGTGACTCAACTTTTATATTTAAAGTGAATTTGGGATAATCGTGTAAAAAGGGTGATAACTTCCTGGGAAAAAAATAAGAAAGAAAGAGCATAGAATCTAAATTCAAACATCATAGTGCTAGGGAGGTGGGTTCACATCAAAATGATGGGTTTTGATTCTAGTGAAATCCTGAGAACTGTAAGTTTGAACCCAAAATACACAGCAGTAGAGGGGAAAGCTGACTAGTCAACACACATACACACACACACAGGGATGTTGAAGTTTGGTAGGGGCTTTTGAAGCATAGAGCCAACCTATGATCTAACTCTTAATATATGTTTGTCTCAGGTCTGAAACTCTGTTGAGTAAATTTCTGTTTGAGGGATTTGATTAATAGCTTGCTTGAATTCTTCAAAGAGATCAAATCATCAGATGAAGTGGGGTTAGGATGTTGTTTAGACGTAATATTGCCATTATGCTCAACTGAAGTATTTTTCTTAATCTTAGTTCCCTACTAGACAGAGTATCCCAGAACAACATATCAATCTAATCCCCAAATTAGGCTTATATCTGGGAAATATCTGTATCATTGGCTGAATTTTTCTCTTTCATTTACACCAGAGTTGGAAATGGCTGGCCTTTGAACCACATCTATTCTTTGTTCTAGTTTCTTCCAGCCTATGTGATGATAATATTTTCATCACTACAGCTGAAACCCAGACAATAATCCTTCTGTGCTGGGTGTCATAACAATCCCATTAACATAGGGGTAATATTTAAAATGTTTGCCAACCAGTCAGCATGGAGCTCTGAAGCAGAGACCTGAAGACTGTTGGTCCAGAGATGAACCCTTTGGCTGTCAGATGGTGAGGAGCTGGTTCCTGAAGGAGGCGCTGAGGCCTCAGGGAACAGTGAGGAGTAGGTGGGTGTAGCTCAGGGCTGAGACCATTTGCTAACTCCGCATTTTAATTGTGCTACCACTTTACTGGTTCACGCTGGATGAGTGTAAGCAGTGAGTGGCTCACAGATCACAGGTCAGAAGTGGACTTGTGAACACTGAAGACCCATAGAATCAAAGTTTAAGTGCTTCATATAATGCACTTGACAGTTAACGTCAACTAAATCTCCCTTTAAAACATGCCTCTGCCTCTCTTTAACCTCCTCCCTCCTTTCTCTTGACTGTCTCTCATTTTGCTGTATCGTTCATCTTTTATTTAGTGCCCTGACTCTCATTACCTCTTTCTTTTTTTCTTAAAAAACTTCTACATTGCTCTTTCCCTTTGCACCTTTTCTTGCTGTTTTCCCTTTCTCTTCCATTTCCCTCTCCTTCCTTCTCTCCACTCCCGACAATGTCCTAAAAGTATTAATTTTTGTGGAATTTTTCTGTAAGTTTTTGTGGCTCACTCTATAAGTAAGGAAATAAACACATAAAAAAGTAAAATTAAAAATAGGCCTTTGTCTTTATTGCATGCAGAAGAAGAAACTCATTTCAAAATTTTAAAATTCCCCACTCTGTCCTCCTCGGATGCATTATCAAAGGCAACCTGCTCTCGACCTTCTCAAACGCACAAGTCAGACTTATTTCTATAAATTACCTAATTGCATTGTACAGCCAAGTTCATGACTTTGGCCATTGGGCTGCTCACTGTTCCATCTGCACTATCCATCCTAGTCCCAAGTTTTCACAGCCTTGGTCAAACCTGAGGAAGACAGTCATATACTTCCCAACTGATAGCAGCCCAAGCCACAAAGCTTAGTCACTGGATTTCAAGAGGTTCCAACCGCCAAGCCCAGCAGAAGACATGCACAAAAGGAGCTGAGAGCCCCCATACAAAGCAGAAGACTGTTGGTATCTCACAGCACAGCTGTCCCAAGTAGACCTTGCCGTCCTGGGCCTGTTTGCCTTAGATTGATTCCCTGCCCTTCCTTGCTTGCTCTGCTGCACTGGTTCCCAGGTCAGGTGGCTTCTGGTTGGGCTGGCCAATAGGAGACACTGGCTGGAGGAAGGGAGAAAGAAGCCGATGTGTTTCTCCCATTTCCTTTCAGCTTTGGGCTATTTCCCTCTACTTTTTTCGCTTTAGTCAGACTCTGGGTTGGCAATCTGTTCCCTGGTTGGTTTTTCAGCCTCTTCCATCTCCTATGAAACTAATTCCCTGAATTAAATTCTCTATGTTTTAAGTGCTCACAATGGTTTCCTTGTCTTTTTCTTAATACATCCTCTTAGGAGCAGCCACCTTCCTAGAAGGCAGCACCACTCCTGCCTCCCCCACTCCACCCACTCACACACATTCAGCCACCACCTACACAAATCCATGCCTTCCTTTTTGCCATCCTAGTTAAATTCCTGCCATTGCAGGAACTGCAGACCTAAATTTCCTCCTCTAGAGGAGATCCACAGGTAGGGTCTGGAATCAAGCAGGTTTGGTCAGAGCACAGCAAAATAGAAGCTGTTTCCCTAGCACCAAGCACCTGTTCCTAACCCCAGCCAAATCACTGTAAACTGAGAAGTCAAACAAAATCTTCCCCAGAATTCCCCTGATAGATGCCAGGGAATCAGAAACCTAGTGAGCTGACATGTGAGATTTTATTTGAATGTGTATATTTGTTCTGCAGGGAGATCTTTTATTTATTTTATTGGTCTCTTAAAGGGAACACAAGCCAATAATTGGTGAAGGAGAATGTGACTACATCAAATTTTAAAACTTCTGTACACCAAAGGACACAATCAACAGAGTGAAATATACAACCTATGGAATGGGAGAAAATATTTGCAAATTTATACCTGATAAAGAATTAATATACAGAATATATAAAGAACTCCTATAACGTAACAATAAAAACAACTCAATTAAAAAGCAAGTGAAGGACTTGAATAGACATTTCTCCAGAAAAGATATACGAATAGCCAACAAGCCAATACCACCTCACACCCATAGGATGTTTACTATTAAAAATAATAGAAAATAACAAATGTGGGCAAGGATGTGGAGAAATTGGGTCCCTGTGCACTGTTGGTGGGAATGTGAAATGGTGCAGCCACTACGAAAAACAGCATGGCAGTTTGTTCATAAATTGAAAATAGAACTACCATATTTCTGGCAATTCCACTCTGGGTATATGCCCAAAAGAATTAAAATCAGGGTCTCAAAAAGATATTTGTATACCCATGTTTATAACATCATTATTCATAATAGCCAAAAAGGTAAAACAACCCAAGTATCCAGTGACACTTGGATAGGTAAACAGAGTGTGGTACATACATATAATAGAACATTATTATTAAACCTTAAAAAGGAAGGAAATTCTGACACATACTATAATGAATGAAACCTGAGGACATTATTCTAAGTGAAATATGGCAGTCACAAGAAGTCAAATACTGTATGATTCCTCATATATGAGGTACTTAGCGTGGTCAAACTCAAAGACACAGACGGTAGAATGGTGGTTGCCAGGGGCTTGGGAGAGGGGGAAACAAGTGGGTAGTAGTTTAATGGGTACAGGGTTTCAGTTTTACAAGATGAAACAAGTTCTGGACGTTGGCTGCACAGCAATGTGAATGTACTTAACACTACTGAACTGTACAATTAAAAATTGTTAAGATGGTAAATGTTATTTGTATTTTACTACAATTAAATTTTTTTAAAGGAAGAAGGTGAAACCTACCATGCACTTGAGAATCTATTTTATAGACCAAAAGGATGAATTAAGGAAGATTGAATTTAGGTCACATTAGATCTTTTCTTCTTCACAATTTAAGTAATTCATTGGATGGGGGTTGGTTTGCTCAGTTTAGAGGTATGTAACTGGATAGAATTTCTTAGATGAAGATGGTTTTGGAGGTATAGTTTGGAAATGTTAATTTGGTTTTAGATTTAATAGACAGCATGGGGCAAGTGAGCTTATTTCTGTGTAGCCAATACCAGTAGCTTTCTCTGCACTCTGGTGAAGAGGAAGCAACGTGGTCTGGTGCGAGGAACATTAAACCTGGAGTCAGGAAACCTGGACATGAATCCTCACCCCACCACCTGTGACCTGGGGCAGACAAAACACCTTCTCTAAGACTCAGATCCTTCATCTGTAAAATGGGGTAGATAATACCTATTTCCCTATTTCATAATGTTGTTATTAGGGTCCAATAAGAAAATGTATATGGATATACCTCATAAACTATAAATGTGATATCCAAAAAGGTATTAGTGTAATTCCCACTTATGATCCTTGGTTTATGTTCTCCCTCGATTATTTTTACATCACTTTTCCAAGTCAATCTGTTATTTATTAGTTCTAATAATATAAGCAACTTAGCACACAACAAAGACTTTAATAAACAATTAATATCAGCCTTGTGCAAATTATCTTCCAATCTTCATTCATATGCAGGCGTACATCTCTGTAGTATAATTAGTTGTTGCATACCACTTTATGTTCTGTCTTTTCCACTTAACGTCATACACCATGCTCAGGTACTAACATGCCAGTAAAATAACGTGCTACTTCAAAACCATCAACATGCTATAGTTTGCAGTATTATTCCTGAATAAGTCTTGGTCTTAAAATATCAACCTATAAACAGAAGGCTTTCGAGAAGAACCTATGTACTAGATATGCCCTTGTACAAAAGTGCCAGACTGTTACCTGACAGGGTTGGGAACAGGGGCAGCATCAACTTCCTTGGCTGAGAGAATTCTGAGGCAGTAATCAAAGGAAGACAGAAATGATGAATGTGGTAAATGATAGTCCTACAGGAGAGAGACCTAAAGGCTGCCAAGTTATTAACCAAGAAGCAAAACTAGATTTTTATCACAAGTGAAAGACCAAAACAGTCAAGCAGAGAGCAGAGAGACAATATACAAAGTGACCCACAATTTCAGTGGCAGACTCCATGAAAACTTGGGTTTGAGTTCTAATTCTGCCATCAGCTGGTGCCACTTCCTTATCATTTGATCTTTATAGGCATACCCTGTGCCCCCTGCAATCCCACCCCTATATAGTCAACAGACAGGCTCCATGTGTGCAGGAAAAGACACGCACAAGATAGCAATAGTAGCTTTATTCCTAACAGCCCTAAAGTGGGAATCACCAAATTGTACATAATTAGAATGGATAAATAAATGGTGGTAGCTTCCTATGAAAGAAGAATAACCAGCAATGAGAATAGTGAACTATCTCAGCACATAACAGTGTGAATGAACCTCACAAACATGATTTTGAGTCATGAAGCCAGACAGAAAAGAATATGTGTGTCTCCTTTTAGAAAAAGGTCAAAAACAGACCAACCTAATCTATGCTGTTGGAAGTTATCAGAGTAGTCACCTTAAGGGGGGACAGACGGGTACAGTGGGCTGCAAAAGTGCCAGTGGGCTTCTGGGATGCTGGTAATGTTCAATTTCTTGACCTAGATGGTAGTTGTGTGAGTGTGTTAACTTTGTGTTAATTCATCAAATGGTCACTTTGGTGCATTTTTCTATGCATGTTATTCTTCAATTAAAATTATTATAAAAGTAGATTTTACTGTATTGTAAATATTTTTAAATTTTTCTGTATATTATGAAGTTTTGACATCTTAAAAAACCTTTCTGACTGCTGAGAGATCGCCTTTTTGAGGCCAATAAATTCTTAGAGATAGCAGAGGGCCCAGCCTGGAGCATGTCTTTGATAAGCAAACTAACCAATCCAGAGCCACACCTCCTCTACCTGGCTCCTACACCCCAGGAGGCAATATTCCTCTGCTGAATCATCCCCAGCTGGGTGCCAGGTAACTATAACCCCTATAGCCCAAAGCCTGCCAAAATTATTCAAACTAGCCAATCCTAAACTGTTTGCCTTGTCCTACCTTACCTCTCCCAGGGGAAATCCCATTCTCTTTGCAAAGTTGGCAACTTCTGTGTGTACTCCAGTCTTCAAAACAAACAAATTATAAAAGACATAAAAATATATGGGTCCAGCACTGACCCCTACATGACCCTACATTTAGCCTTGCTGATCCATAGAAGTTCTTATGTAATTCTTAGTTAACATTTCCCGGCATTTTCCTGATAACATATTTTCCAAAGTCTATAACAATATATTTTTTAAAGATTTTGACATGAAACCTAGTCCATGACCTTTTTAAAATCCAATGCATTTATCCAGTAGTTGACATTTACCCAAATAATGACAATAATAATGATAACTAACGTTTGGAGATTACCATGTCCTTAGCAATTTGCTAAATGATTGTGAGCTTTTGTCTCTTTTAATCCTTTCAAATATCCCATGAGATAAGTACTCCAAGTTTAACAACTTGACGAGGTCACTTGTCTCTCAAATGGCAAAGCCTTGTTGTGAATTAAAGTATGACTGATGCTGTCTATGCTCATAACACCTCACTACCCCTTTTCAGGTTATTTAACTTATTTAAATAATCGAACTAGAGACCCCATGTTGTGGGGTATTATATTAATTCTCCATTATCCCATATTAAAATTAAATTCTCATCGTGATTTGATCATCACATATTATACACAAATAGTGATAGTCAACTCTGTACCCCACAAAAAACCATAATTTTTTATTGTTTCAATAAAAAAAGAATAAAAATTAAAGCACTAAAGTGCATCTCAAAGCTAAATTTAAGTTATTCTTGGATTAGGAACTCTTAAATTACCTGCCACCATTAGAATTGGTAATCAACGTTTGAATGTATATAGTGACAATTAAAAGTGCAGTGTAAAAAACACTCAGCCCAAAGTTTTGGTACAACGAAAGGAACGGAAAAAAATCACCACCCTTCCAGGTTGTTTGACTTTACTGCTGCAGGCAAATGTGATCCTACTGCACTGAAGACAGTGCCAGTAAACAAATATATAGGCAGGAATATTAGGTGTCTTTATATTTGTTACTTTTTCTATTACCTTCTATTCGCAAATAAGAAGGCAAAAGGATTAGTATACCAGCCACTTATTTAATATTAATAGTATGAATTGTATTTTGATTTTAAAGGACCATCATAAATGCCCAGAGACTGGGCTGCAGCAATCTCAAGAAAGAGGTATGTGGGGCTGGCTGGTTAGCTCAGTCGGTTACAGCGCAGTATTTTAACACCAAGGTACAGGGTTCGGATCCTTATGTATTTAAACTTTCAGAAGAAAAATTTTAGGGCCAAGAAGTCACTGAGAACATTATGCTAATGTAGGTAAATACATACAAACAGAGTCTAATAAACTGGAAGCTTTGAACTTAACAGGTAAAATAATTTAGGGTCACTACGAACATGTTCCTTCAAGATTGCTCTTTTAAAACTGGCTCAAATAAGGACAAGGAAATTTTTCCAGGCTTAGCTGGAAATGAGCTGCAAAGAGAAGACTGATGGTGAAGAACTCTGGATAGAAGCAAAGTGCATGAATTTCATTTTCGAAGTATTTTTATCCTTAATATCATTAGCACTGTGACTAAATCAAGAAGAATACTCTAGAATTAATTACACATCTACTCAAAAGTGGAGATAAGCCAATACACACTGGCCAAGAAAAGGCTCATTAGTGGAGCGTGTTAATGCACGAGCTCTGAGGTCATGTAATACTCAGCGCAAACCTCAGTCACCTTTGGGAACCAGGCGTTGAAGAGAGAGAACGGATGTTTCCTGAACGATAAGTATTCATTTCAAGTATGAACCGATTTCACCAAGGTTGAACTATTTCTTTGGAAGTGATAATAAAATACTCACCAGAAATAGGTTTTACCATGAAGAAAAAGGAAAAAACAGCCCTAGATCTTCTCACTGAGTCTGCCTTATCTGTCCTAACTTCAATTGCAACAGGAGAAAGAAGGAAGGAAGGGATGGAGAGAAGGAAGAGAGGGGAAAGGGGAGGGAAGGATGAGCTGCAAAAGGACAAATCTTCCTTTCTTGTCCAAAAGGCAGTACAGTCCCTCCTTATCCGCGGGGGATGTGTTCCAAGACCCCTGGTGGATGCCTGAAACTGCAGATAATACCGAATCTTATAATACTGTGTTTTTTCCTACGCATGCATACCTATGACAAAGTTTAATTTATAAATTAGGCACATAAGAAATTAATGACAGTAATAATAAAATAGAATAATTATAATAAACTGTATCTGCCATAATCCTAGCCTTCAATTCTGGTCTAGGATAATAAAACTGAATTTGCTCTGCAGGTCTTAGAAATGGAGAAGGATGCCTGCTTTTCTGAGAACAAAGCTGCAGCAGGAGGAGGTGGGCTGTGATGACTGTCCTTTCTCCTGGCTTAAATCCTCACATACCCATCATGAGATACAAAACTCTCTACCGTCCCATTTGAGTTAGTATTCTCAAAATGCATAGAGCAGTGCTCTATACTTGGCCAGAGCCTGCAATGGGTGTTTCAGTGAGTGGGCATTCTTAAGCCCAGAGCATATGCACACACATGCAGGGGAAGATGCTCACACGGGGAGACACATGTCAGTGCAGGTGTCGTGTTGAATGGCATTTACATTCTCAAATTTGAGAATTCCAGAATAAGTACCTTGAGACTTTAGGTTCATTCTGCAAGTCATAACAACAAGGTATTGCCTCTTACATAACCACTAAACATCCCATTTTTAAAAATCATTTGATGCACCTGTAGACCAAAAATTCTCAAAGTCCTCAAACGTTATTCGGAAAGTTGGCAAGCAGTCAAACTGATGTGCACTTAAAATCTTTGTTATCCTTATTTGACGGCATCTGAACCACCTTAAAACATAAAATAAACATTCTATTCCAAGACACTGTTTCTTGTGGTGGGAACACATACATAACATGCCTTAAAAACTAAATGCTTGAGGCACTGAACCAGTTCAAGTTCGATATGTTCACTGCCAGAGGGGAAATATTCCCCATCAGATGTCGACTTTCCTTCACATTCATACAGCAGGCTGGTGAAGGTCCAAAAACAAAGGCTCTGACATTCAGCATTAAAAAAATACTTTTAAACACTTATTATATTTCTATTATTAAATCTTTATTTCTATCTGGAATAATTGTCAATGAAGAAGAATGAAGAACTTTTTTACATTTGCTTAGGTTTAGTGTCTGACTTAAGTAGGGAAAGTGAGGCTCCAAAGACCAGTCGCTGAGCACGTGGCCACATGGAGAATGCTACAGGATGTGTATGCCTGCACATGCATGTGCTGGGGATGAGCTGGCTGCTCAGGGAGAACTCAGATTCTAGTGCCACACCTCTAGGAGCATCATTTCCAAAATCCCCAAGGACAGGAAATTAACCTATAAGGCAACTACTAATCCTTGTGAAATATTGAAAACCCCTAATTAAGTAGAAGGCAATGAGAATCAGACAAGATTCTCAGTTATAATTATAATCCCATTATTGTAAAGTGATGGCTTGTACTCAGTTTTAGTGTGAGTTAGAGAAGCACCTTCCTTTCCATGAATGTATAATGTGTCCAAGAAGAGAGAGAGACCAAACTATAACTCATACTTTGGCTTCTGTGACCATTTACCAAGGAGAATTTGTACTCTCATAAATAGCTTCCCCAATGGTAGTTTATATTCTCTCCTAATCAATCTACTCCATTTTTTTTAACTAAAGCATTAGTATCACACTATCTTCAGCCACATTGTATCAGTCAAAAACAGCAAAAATCATCTCAAACGTTAAAAAAACTTTCTATTTCTCATTAAATGAACAAAAGGGCAGTGCCGCCTCTATAGTGATTTCCTTCATGGCTCATTTTTTTTCATGCAGCATCAAAGAAATGATGTCATGGGGAAGATAGTAATTAAGAAAGTGCTTTCCAAGAAAAGCAATTTTCTGGATGTAAATTATTGCCGACGAAAAAAACACACACACAGTTTTGTATCTGTCAGACAAAAGGATTTTCATTCTGCACGTTGCAAAGTGAATTTTTTACAGTATCCTGCTAAGGTCTTGGATTGAACACTAATATCACCACATAAAGCCCATCTTCCACTTTGGAAGACCTTGTTAATTTATTTCTTTGCTTTGCAGTTCCTCATGCAGAGATTGCATATTAAACATGACATCCCAGAAACAGCACTGAAGTAAAATGCAGTCAGGATGCCGTCCAAGTGTATTAGAGGGTTGACAAACAGCCAAACAGACACAGGTAAATCCTTCTTCTCCAATAATAGCCTTAAAGAAGCCACAGGAACATGTTTTGCTTGTTTGCTTTTAACATGCCTCATTTATCTCGCCTGAAATTGTACATTGCTTGGCAAATGGGCAGATAATTTCTGTCTGAGGACAAATTTCATCAGACAATGGGCAATTTGCCTCAAGCATCTCAGGCAGTAGTTAGCTCAGTGGTGGTTCTCAGTATAGGCCACCGAAGTCAGGAAGGCACCCAAGGAGGTAGAGATTAGAAGGTAAAACAATTCCAAAACAAGGTTTTTGTTCCCAAACTGGTTCTGCACTCTCATATTAAAATAAAATTTAAAAAGTCCTTAAATAGCCAAAACTGTTCTCAATACATAAATTCACTTTATCTTCTTCTGGATATAAACCAAGTCTCTCCAACAGGATTAAAGACTAAACACAGATTGGGGTGTCCTGAGCTCGTGACGCTAACATTTAATTTAAAAGCTTCATAGTCAAGTCACCCTTCAAACTCACGCTATTGAAATAGTTTCTTTGCTTCTATGTATCTCCTCTGTTCTAGAACTTGAGTTCCCCTTTCACTACAGCATTACAGAGTGACACGAAATGATGTTAATTTTAAAAAATCAAATGAAAAAATATGATACATAGAAATGAGACTGTAAGACAATAGTAGTTATTCTTGAGTTGTGAAACTATGGGCAGTACTAATATTTCTCCCTACTTTTCAAATATTTCTGGAGTTCTTCAATAAGTACATGTTATTTGTATAAAGAAAAATAAGTGCATAAAAAGCTAATAGTCACCATAATTATATTGTTGATATTTTCTCTTTCTGAAATAAAGCATCTAGATTTTTCTAAATACAAACTTTATGCAGTTCTCTTCAGTAGGTTTATTTCCTATTCGACTTCTTTCTTCACTCTTTTATTTCTTTGGAATTTCCAGATTTCTTTTAGGCCAGGAAGGACTCTCTCCTTGGTCCTCTTTAACAGAACTTTTAGACATTAGTTGAATACAAATACATCATATACACTGTGTTGTAACATGTAAATGTCCTCCAAGTATCTCTGTATTGTTCCTTTACAGAGAAATGTCTTGAGGACAGGGAAATTATTTATCTCTGCATTGTGTGCAGCTGGAACTAGGAGGGCTTAAGTGGAAAAATAATACAGAGCCTATTCTTTCACCTGAAAGAAAGTTTTATTTATTCATTATCTGTTCAAATGTTCCAAAAACCAATCAGCTGAAGCCCAGCATCCTGAATGATAAAGTATGAAAGAGACCTCCTCGATCTGGGAGATTCCGAGGGCACAGTTTATCAACTTTCTGTCTCTTCCAAAATATAACTTTAATATTGTTCCAGTAGAATCCTTGATTTTTGAGGAAGACTGCATACCAATGAGCCTGCCAGGTCAGTTAGATACAAAATGTACTTCCAGGTAAATCATTTAATCATGATCTCCAACGCACTCCAAGCCACATTTTAATGCAATTTCCATATCGAACTGAAATTATTCACATACACCCCTTTTACTCTGGACACAGGGCTCCATGAAAGCACAGCACTTGCTTCTCGTTCCCACCTAGTCCTTATCAGACGGCTAGTGCACAGTTAACATTTATTTTCTGTTTATTCAATGACTCGCTTAACAGTGCATTGATTATTAGAACTTTTGGATGAACAAAGCTTTTACCAGGGAAATGCTGTTTTGTAAAAGCCCTGCGTGATAGACACTGATTAGCCAAGGCATGACACTTCCACATCTTCCTCTGCCCAGTCCTGCTTCCCCTTTCCTTCCTTTCACAGGTATTGATCCCCAATTAATACCGTGCACCTCAAAGTCTGTTTCAGCATCTGCTTCCAGAGCATCCAAGCCATGACTTCATGAAATATGAGACAAAGCAGACTTCAAGGCAAAATGCCTTAGTGGCCTCTGGTCAAATGTCACATCCTCAGTGGGGCCTTTGCTGACCGTTCTCTCTCAAATAGTTCTCCCCGATCACTCACGCCCACTCCACTACTCTTCATTCCCCTTATGTTTCTTTAATTTTTTTCCTAGCAATATCTCTTCCTGGACTGTCTACTTGCTTACTGTCTCCCTGAACCAGAAGATAATTTCAATAAAGCAAGAGCTTTGACTGGTTCATTGCCATATGCTCAGCACCTAAGAGCACTGCCTGGAATACAATAGACATTCAATAAATATTTATTGAATGAACAAACCATTCCTAGATTTATTATCTTGGAAATACAAAGAGAAAAGTTAGAAGCCAAGTTTTATACAATGAAATTTTAATAATAAGAGTTCCTTTTCGTTAAACTTTTTTAAAAAAAATTATTGGATGTACCAAATAGTCTCAGCAGTTATTTAGATTCAACAATTATGACTATAAGCCTTTGTGCAATCATGGAAATAATTACTAATTCATAAATCCTGAGCAAATAGAAACCTGAGGCAGATCTGAGAGATCATCATCTACCTTTCCCCACTGCTGTATTTTGCTTTGGTTTCCATGTAACCTGGTTTGGTTTTGTTTTTAGAGAATTTGATGCAGAAAGGTCGCATTTTTCTCATAGACTAAAGAGGGAGATCACAATAGAGGGAAAATGCAATGGTCAGGCAGAGAAGGGGATGACATTATCATCCGTGAGCCCAGCCTATTCATTCATTCACCCTTAAAGTGTGAATTCACTTTTAAAGTATGTATTTAAAATTATAGCAACAAAGGAATGACTTTTAAAGCTTTGGAAATAGATCAAACCACCTGAGAGAGAGTTTCAAAGAGTGCTTTCCAACCTCGGCTCCTCATTAGAGTTTATGTTCTGTCGCTTCACACTTCATCCCGACACTGCATACTTCTTGTCTCCTATTTCCTGCTTCCCACTTCCCACTTCCCACTTCCTAGCTCCAACTCGCAGACGTAAAACTTGACAACGGGGTAATTCTATCAACCTTCCCTCTCATCCCATGCGCCATTGTGGTCACATCTTTTACTTCTATATTCATCATAAACTGCACCTTCAAATGCAATTGTTTTTACTTTTGAATAGTCAGATGTCTTCTAAAAAAATTGGGGGTAGGGACGTATATTCTTTTATATTTACTATGTGTTATTTAATATGTATTATGTTTAGATAATATATTGCCATTTCTTGTGCTCCTCGTTTCTTTGTATAAAGTCTCCATACAGTTTCATTTCTCTCAGACTGAAGATTTTAGCTTTTCTTATAGTACAGTTCTGCTGGCTACAAATTCTCTCATCTTTAATTCATCTGAAAATGTCTTTAATCCACCCTTATTTTTCAATAATATATTCACTACATATAGAATACTGGGTGGAGCAGCTTGGTTTCTCTTTCTCTGTCACTTTCAAGATGTCATTTCATTGTCTTTTGGTCTTTATTGTTTTTCAAGGAGCGTCTCGCCACTATGCATATCATCACCCCTTATATATTCTGACATTTCTCTCTGGCTGCTTTCAGGATTATCCCTTTATCTTTAGGTTTCAGCAGTTTGACCACAATGTGTCTGGGTGTGGTTTTCTTTTGTTTTATCTGCTCGGGGATAGTTGAATTTCTCGAATGCAAAGTTGATGTTTTCATCCAAATATGGGAAATTTGGACCATTATTTCAATTTTTTTTCTGCCATATACTCTCTTCTCCTTGGACTCCAATTACACATATATTAGACCATTTACTATTGTCTAAAGGTCCCCAAGGCTTGTTTTTCTTCATTTATTTCCCTCTGTGTTCTCCAGACTGAATACCTTTTATTGATCTGTCTTCAATTTTACTGACTCTCTAGCCCACCATCATCTCCAATCTGCTATTAAGTCCACCCAGTAAATTTTTCATTTCAGTTATTGTAGTTTCTAGAAGAGTTTCAAAAATTATGTAGTATAGGAGAGAAGGAAGATGTAGAGGAATTGGGAAATGAGATCTAATGAAAAAGAGGAGAGATTTACCTTTAGTGAATCTAGAATGTAAAGGATGAGGAAGAGAACACAGGTGCAGGTGAAGACCCATTTTTAGATTCTGTCGTGGGGAGATTTCAGAATTCTGTTGAATAGTGTCTGATTTCTCAGTGAAATAGGAAGCTTCTTGTCCGCAGAGACTGGGTATAGAAAGTAAGGGGGAGGCGTAAAGAGACAGAAGAAGGTAATTAATTTTTATCTTCAAAAGTAGAATGTTTCTTTATTAGGGAAATGAGCAGGGATTGTTTGATGTGCTTATATAAAGACTGTTTTCATGATTTTCTCACAAAATGAATGAGATAAATACATAAATGGAGATAACTGGAAATTTTGCCAGACAGGTATGATGAAGGGAGAGAGTGGCAAAGCCCTTGAGTGAACTTGATACCCAGTATATAATGAATTAAAAGACAGAGGAAAATGAAGACACTAAGGAACTGAGCACTTGTGCAAAAGTGTTGGGGTCACTGAATTGAAGGTCATGATGAGTTTGAAGGCTTGTGTCAGTGAAGGTAGATGCACCAGTGAGCCTTGTGTAGAGATGAGAGTGATCAAAAGGTGTGATATTTAAAACTGAGAATTTTACTTTGGCAAATTTTCTAGTTAAAAAACCTTTCAGCTATAAATATGGGAGTAGTTTGTGGTTGACATGGTCAAGGAACTGAGACATTAGGGGTCAAATGAATAATAGGGCTTGGCTCGGTGAGAAAGTCTGTGAGCCAAATGGTAAACTGGACACCAAGGAAGAACTCTGGAGGGAGGAGAGAGAGTGGAAGATGTACCAACCAGAATGTAGAAAAGAGTCCAGGTGATGATGGATACCTGGAAAAGAGAGTGGGACTTTTTGGAAAGACCTGAAATAAACAGAGATGAAACATGACAGAACAAGTTTTGAAGGTCCTTTGGAGGATAAGAATTCTGTTCTACAGTTATGGACCTGAATATTTACCTCTTTCCAGCTCTAAGCATTCTGGCAGCAAAATGATTTGTGCAAACTACATGCAATTCTTCTGAAGGTCTCTGACATAGGCTTGGGTGGGCTGATGCTAAACTCCACCTCAACAGCACTATCTAATCGGCCGCAAGACCTTTTGTAAAACTCTTATCATATATCTATCTAGCTCTGAGGTTCTCCAACTATCCCAAACCGGGTCAACATAATAACTTTCATAAATGTATAGATGGAGAATTTTTTTTTCAATTTAAGGGGTAAATTAGAACTATTTTTATCAGTCAGCATGCATCTGAGTTTGTTCATGAACAAAGCAAAAGCATGAACCCAGGGCCCTTTCGCAATGAGATTATGACACTCAAATGTGGTTTACAAATGTAGCCTGGAGAAATTTCATTGTGCTCTTCAGATTTTGGGCCAAATGAAGTAATGCTGAAGAGGAATGTATGTAAGAACATGAGCTTAACATGTCCATCACATTTCCTCAAGAAAGCAGTCCAGCCTCCTACATGTTTATAATCTAAGTGAGAAAACTGTAACATGGTTTTTAAAGAAAAATCCCTTCTTTTGTGTAAAAACTAATGCAATAAAATGATCATCTCATGCACATTTGTCACAAAGGACCCTCCAAAGATGAAGCCAATCACACTTGTTAATATCATAGTTATCTCTTCCGTGTACTCTGATTTTTTTAATAAATATGCATTTTGATGTCTATATTGTTTTTCTTCATCTTCCCTGCTGCTGTTAGGGTAGGATCTGTGGACACAAAGACCAAAAAAACCTTCTTTATGCCCTCAGCGTCTGACATATAACAGGTACTCCGAAGGATTTGTTGAGCGAATTGGTGTAGGCAGGAAAAACAAGATAACCACTGTAGTCTGGCCAGGAAACTGAAGCTGTCACCCTTCAAATCCAGGATCTATGACAGAATAATAGTTCATCTCCATTCTGCTTCTCATTAAACAGAAGAGTTAATATAATTCCATGAGTAATAAAATGGCCAGCATCACTCTTTAAATTGAGTTTTAAATAGTACAGCCCTGAAAAAGACAGTCTTAATGCTTTCAGGACAGAGAAAATGAAGAGAATTCACTGACTCACCAAAATATGCCAAGGAGTAGACTAGATCAAAAGATTGTGAAAATTCTTGCAGCATTGCTAGAAATATGGAGGTATTTGATAGTTGGCCTTTATGGACACTAAGCTGATCACAGTTATGTCTTGACATATTATAGAGATCGATACTAGGGCAACAAATAGAACAGAGATGTTGTAGTTGGTGCCTGTGCATCACTGGGAGCTTCTGGTTCGGTCCTCTCCTCGTGGCTGTAGTTTCGTATGGCTGCATATACTGACCGCTTTTCCAGTCACTCCAAAAGAAAACAAAACAAAAGACAAATTGTATCTCAGTCCAAGGAGAAGGGAAAAGTTAGTACAGAAATATACACTTTAAAAAGTGTTGTGAATTGGCAATATATTCAATATGTAGAAATCACTGTAGCAGAAAGCTTAAAGAAAATATCCAGTTTTTGTCTCCAAAAATGATACCACTAGTCTGCCCAGACAGTAGCGATGGTACACTTCCTGTGCCCTGCCCCAAACCTGTGAACACTGAGCTCTTCCCTGCATGGTCCTCTGCAGCCGCAGCACTTTACACTGGCTTATATGCTTCCCTTGTGGACATTAAGATCTTTTCACATATGAGTCCTGTTTTTCTCATCACAGTAAAAATTTACAAAAGGATGTGCTTTCTCCTTTCCCTCTTTCTCCTTCTTCTGGGTCTCTACCTTTCCTTTTGACTGTCTCTCCAGATTTCTTTCCAATTTTCTTTTTATTTAGTCTCCCCCCCGGGGGGGTATGTTGTCTCCATTTATATGTCTCTATCCTTATTTACTACCACAACCCCAATCTCACCTTTAACTCCTGGGCTCTCTCATAGACTTGGAACTTTACTTGATAAAGGGAAAATATTCCATGTAGAAGAAACAGAAAGAATTGGTCTTGGAGAGTGGATAAGCATTGATTTCAGCGTGGCTCTTTGTCAGTGTATCTCTGTGAGATACAGAACCCTATGAGGAGGTAGTGATTTTCCTTGAAAGTGATGTCATTTACCCAGGGCAGGAAAAGAATGTCAGGTCTTGGAAATGCGGAGCAGGGGACCCGATCTCAAGGGCTGGGTCGTGGAGATAGGAGGAAAAGAGCTCATTCTAGACAGAGTACGTAGCCAAGACTAGAAACTTCTTGGACCCTTCTGCTGTGAAACCATAGGAATGCCTGGGGAAATGTGTGTACAGTTATGTGTCTCTTCACAACAGGGCTACATTCTGAGAAATGCGTTGTTAGGCAATTTTATCATCGTGTGAACATAGATTGTACTTTCACAAACCTAAATGGTATAGCCTACTACAAAACTAGGCTACATGGTATAGTCTATTGACCCAACCACCATTTTCTAAATGGTCCATCATTATCCAAAATGTCTTTATGGCTGTACTAAAGACCTAAAATAGCTGGAAACTATAGGGAGAGCCCAGTTCTGGGAAGGCTTGGAATGGCTTTAAATGACCAAAACTATCAATGATAAAGACTTGCACCTCTAACCCAGGACCACTGATACTGTCAGTGGCCCTAGATCACTAAAACTCTTATTTAATGGACATTTATTACCCCAAGCTGCTAAGTTACTTGGCTTTAGCACCACACACTTCACAACTTCCCTGCAGAACTTCCAGCTGCAGGCTGGCATGGCCCCTGGTGGTCTGATATCAGTGTTTTGATAGCAGAAAGGCAGCTAATACCAAAAACAAGAGGACTATTGGCAGACTGAGCAAATTTCCAGTATTTCTGTCAATACAAGATGATCAAATTAGGCCTAGATCCCAGGATAGAGTGAACACTACTAGAGTTCTTGGAGAAATCCCAGGAAAGAGAACATCAGGGAGGGAAGAATGATATTATTTGTAACAGAATGGGATTCCATGACATTTAATGTGAATATTGAAAGTCATGAGCTGCTGCTCTATGCTCTGCCCAGCCCATAGCCCCTGGCCAACCCAGAGGCCACACACACACAATTGCTGCACCCACCAAAGCTTCTGGCAGCTGTCTCTGGAGGGAGCCATAGGAGCATGTTCAGCAATGTGCAGGGCAGCCCAGAAGGACAGGGAGTGAACACCTCAGGAGTGACCCTCAGCCAACGAGGGCTGGGAATTGGTGGAGAAATGCCTCAACTTCCCTGCTCCTCAAGGAGATAATTGTAAGGTGTGATGCACCGTCTCTCAGAAGGTCCAGGGGCATCAAGCCCTGGGACCCATAGCGGTGACCTGCTTGTCCACCGTCTCCTCAGTGCCTTTCCTTGCTTCCTGTCTTGCTTCCTCCCTCCTTCACTGTGCTTCCTGGGACTAGCTTTCTTCCCCCAGAAAAGAGAGAGAAAAGAAAAACAAACTGATTTGTACCCAACTCCTTGTTTCGGGGTCTGCCTTGGGGGAAACGAAACTGTAACAAGCCTACACTATGAAAAGGGACCTATCTGTCTAATCTCTTCACATCTGGCCTCCCTCTTTAGGGAAAGGAACTCTGTATTCTTTGCACCTATCGTATCTGGATACTCATCAGGTCTTTAAATATTTGTTGAATAAATGAATTTAAGCTACCATATTTTCCATTTTCTCAGCAACATGCTCAGTTTATTGGGTAAAAGAAAACTGGTGAGAACTATTGCAGCCAGTGAAAAGTGGTACCTACTTCTACAAAAGATATCCATTTAGCTTTCAGCATAAGCAGAAGCAAAGATGACCTCACAGCCCAGGCCAACCAAGAGCTGACTGAGGGATTACCCTCTACACATACAAGCACACACACATGCACATGACTTCTCCCAAAGTAACACCAACACTGCATACTGTGAAAGGACACAACAAATCGAAGGCCAGGTGCTTTTTTATTTCACACAAAAACATTCAGGAAAGCCCATCCAGACTGATGAAACATACTCAGGGAGAGAACTGACCAGCTGCTGTCAGAGCAGAGAAATATCTGAGACCCAACACTGAAAGACAATAGCGCCAAACATAATTTCTATCCCTTACTTCTCCACTAATTTTTGTATCTTCCTCTTTCCACCACTCCTGCAGATTAACTACATCTCTAATATGGTAAAGAATGGCCCAACATCAGTATACTCTTGGTTTTCCAGTCTTAACTAATAATACAGTTGGCCCTCTGCATCCATGGATTCTGTATCCATGGATTCAAACAACCACAGATGCAAAATATTTGGAAAAAACAAAAATTAAAAGTAACAAAACAACAATAAAAAACAATACAAATTTTGAAAATACAGGATAACAACTATTTACATAGCATTGACATTGTATTAGGTATTATAAGTAATCTAGAGGTGATTTAAAGTATCTGGGAGGATGTGTGTAAGTTATATGCAACTATCACGCCATTCTATATAAGGGACTTGGCATCCACAGATTTTTGCTATCCATGGGGGTTCTGGAATCAATCCCCTGCAGATACTGAGGGATGACTGTACTATTTTTATATAATCACTTTTTAGGTAAAAGGGTAATAACGTACCATGGTGGGGGTGGTGGGACTCTTGATTGAAGATTTTCCTATGCCGTCATCCTGAGATGAAGCAGCTTCTGGGGCAGGAACAGAGGCCTGGGAAACGGGCTGTAAGCCAAAAGGGGGAAGAAACTTCTTCCTTTCTCTGTGCCAGGCACAGATGGATCCTCAAGCAATTAAAGCATTAAGATGCTCACCGGACTCCTGGTGGTTGGGGTGTTGTGGGTGAGGAAGGAAATGGGTAGTGGAAAATAGGTAGGAATAGATAAGACTGGTTGTTGGCACAGGGAGGCAGACCTGGGAGTGTCACGGCCCTGTGGAGTGTCCCTGTGCAGCCACTTCAGGTATCAGTGGTCAGTTAATCTGTGCTCTGCTTCCTCTCCAAGATCAGCGACCTTCAGTGAAGTTTGTTCACACTTCACAGCATGGATTTAGCAGGCGAAATAAGAGAGAGGATTAATGCAGGGAGGCCTTGCCCTGCTCTCTAAATCCTCAGTGGTATTAAGAGGAGCAAGCAGTAGGAGAACAGTAGAGAGTTTGTCTTAACAGGGGGGAAACAGAGCAGAAAGACATAGGGAACCAGCTCCTACATAATACAGCATTTCAGGGGAGGTTTTAGAAATAACTAGAATCCCTCTTTGATTATTGGTCACCTCACAGTAGGTGTGGCTGGACATTTCATGGAAGTCCTCAGTCACATGCAGTGGGAATCTATTTGTTCTTTCTGACAACACTGAGCATTCCCCGAGAGCATCCCTCTGTAGAGGCTATCCAGAAATGACCTCTCCCTCTCAAGTGTTCATTGCAAATATTATCTAGACATTTCTCATCTCCCAACTATTTGGCAGGAAAGAGCAAATAACATTTATTGATTGTGGTGCTGGTTTATTGCAATGACCAAAGTTAATGATTTGTCCATTTTTACTAGCATGATGTGTTTATACTAATCATTAGGGACCAGGAGCAAATTTTAAAGAATTTAGATTTTCAAACACCTACTTGAATTTCTCCTTGACCTTGGCATTTGAAAATGCAATTTATCAATCTGTGAATTCTTTTCCGCATTTAGACATCAGTTTGTTGGACTTTGCCTTTTAAGTAAATCTGTTAATCAATGGATGTTAAATTCCAATTGCTAAAGCCCCTTCCTCTACACCAATCCAAACAAAGCCTACACATAGATTATTATTAAAATGCATTGAAAATGTAATACTGAGACTATGTTTCTGAAGTTTTGATCTTGGGGTATTTTTCTGAAAAAGTTCTTATACTTTGATAGTCCAAATCTCTTGACCTTCAGGGAACATGAGAGACAACCCTTGTAGGCAGCCCTTGGCCTAATTCAGTTGAGTCCCAGAGCTGACATTATTTATGGAAACATAATCAGTTGGTTGGAAGAATGCCCAGGGGCCTTGGCATTGTAGGTACTTAAATAAATCAAATGATCCAGAAAACTGGTATTATGTGAGACCTCCATTTGAACTGCCACCTCTCTCACTTCCACTGGCAAATCCAAAGGGCAGGGAGGACCCTCATACATTACAAGGTGGAGCAGGGCCAGGGACAGGTAGGGAGGCCAGCCAGACATGCCCAGTGTTTAGTGATATAGCTACCTTGGAACATCATGGTAGGGGGCAGAAAGAGACCATGCCCCTCAGAAATGAGAAATGCTGCTTAGATAGTTTCTGGCACAAACTTGTCTTCTAAAATCCAGGCTGTTCCTCAGGACCTTGCCCTGAAGCTGTACTGAAGCATACCTGCATTTTTAATCAGGTTTCGGTTTTTATTATTTCTATCATTTTACTAAACACCTTTACCCCTGTGGCTTGTTTTTCAAAAATCTGCAGTCTCAAACATTTCTCAGAAATTTGCCCCCAGGAAAAATAAATCCTACCTAAACATATTACAGAAATGCAAACCTGCCATCTAAAATCACAGAATAAAGACAAAAAGACCTAGTTGAATATTGACCAAATAAAAGCTGTCTTGTTTATTCCTTACTTTAATATTCTTTCTCAAAGCAAATTTAAGCCGTCTAGCCTCTGTTCTGTTAGATCTTTTAGCAAGACCAGCAGGAAATTGGAAATGCTGCATTAGGATATTTAGATCATAAGTCTCCAAAACTGGAACCACATCTGTCTCCTGGTTCATTCAATATGGATATTTGGAGAGACCAATGGATGTTGTACCAATTATCAGAATAGTAACACCAGCAAATGTACAGTGAGTGAAAGCTCAAATGCTTTCAAGATGCACTCCACTTCCTTAACAGTTAATTAAATGCCAAACATATAAATAATCTCATACATTCTAATTCCCCATCCGGGTCAGGGTAACCCTGGACTTGCAGCCTCTTGTTCTCCTGCATGACGAGGTGTTGATTTGAAAACTCAGAGAAACTAATAAAAGGGTCAGCCCGAAAGGAAAAGCAAGCATTCTGGGCTGTCACCTCTGCAACCTTTTTCTTTGTGTTTCTATGGATTTTATCCTTGTATAAACATAGTCCCCACTGTCCAGAACATTGTAACAAAGACTGTTTCCCACCAGCTCTTATCTTCAAAGCTTCAAGCTTTGAAAATGTGATAGCTGGCAAGTCATGGTCTTGTTAATTAAAATCTAATTTGATGTTGGGGAAGGTTGGGGTATGGAAATGAAAAGAGAGACCAGGAGAGAAAGGTGTCCCCATATTGGCACATTTAGCTTTAAAAAGACCCTCAAAGGTATATCCCACATATTGTTTGGAGGGCCTGTAAGAGGAGCTCTTGTTTTTGCTTCTTTTGTTGAGCCCTAATTCCTGACTTATTTTTGTAATTTTTTGCAAATTTGTGTTGAAGACTTTCATAGAGCACAGTAGTTTTGCTAATTAAAGAGATTCCTCTCTTTTCTATGAATTCATGTTTTCATAGAAGGGTGTTAACCAGTCCCCTCTCTGCCCTTGTGTTACAATACTAGTTTATCTGTCACATACTAATAAATGCCACGAAATCACTTTATAATCCATATTTAGGAATTTCTTTCTCATTTAGAGGCATTGTCTTTCTCGTTTTGGGTGTATTGGTCATTTTTCTTAATTTTCTGAGTAGCATCTGTATTTCTATTCAAACCAGGGTACAATTTTGCACCTATTCCTCAGTTTTCTAGATTCCTCTTCCATAATTATCTGCTTGCTTACTGGTATTTTCCTCATTCTCATTTTATCATCATCTGTGAATTTACCTCACATGATGTTACTCCCTCTTCCAAATTATTAACGCAGTAAACTGTGAAACGGTACTTTTATCTTTAATGGTTGATGATGAAAAAGTGAAAGCTGCAATAAAAACATCTTTCTCTTAAAAAAAAAAAAAGTCACAGTACAGTACTTAGCCCATCCATGGCCCCTTCCAAGAGAAACTGACCTGTCTAGCTGCCATGCACGGGAGTCCCAAGGACCACGCTCCCTCACCTGTGGGCCACGCTGCCATCCCCACCATTGGACCACAGTTCCCTGGAGCAGTCATAGCCACAGAGGCTTGTGTGGGAGCCTAGAGTGGAAATGACTTCCAAAACAAGAAAGCACTGAGCAAATCAAATTGTGCAGTAGGAGCAAATGCAGAAAGGTCGTAAGATAAAGAGGTGACAAAGGCCCAGAGAGTGAGCAGAAGCTACACCACAGAGAGAGGGTCAGGGAGCCGGTTCCTTAGAAGAGGGATAAAATGAGAAGAATCAAAAAGAGGTATAAAGTCATGTTAAAGATATTGCAGTAGAGAGAAGGTCCAAGTCTTCTGCTTTACAAGGGTCTTGAGTCCCAGAGGCCCCTTAGTTCCAGTCTCAGAGAGAACTGGCTAAACCAGGTTCTGCTCCACCCAGGAGGCCTGGTTCCAGCACCACCTGGCAGCTGAGAGACTCACTTTCTCTTTTTCTCCACATATAAAAACGAAGACAGATAAGCTGGGCTAATGCTTTTCTAGTGGACATATTAAAGTCTCTTTATGTGACAAGTATCAAGGACAGTGTGGGAACACTCCAGATGAATTTACTTTTAACTGTCAAGAGCAATAGAACTGTTACCATCAGCATCTTGAGACGCAGGCAAAAGAAGGATAATTAAACCCAGCCTTTTAAATAAGCATTGTTGCAAAGGTTACAAAACACTGCAGTGTTGCCAAACTTGGGGAAATCAATTTCCATTGTGTTGCAGTATGTGTCATGCAGAGATTGCTGAAACCAACAAAATGAAAAGCATTAATAATTGGTATTAATAGCTTGTATAAATTAATTTGCCTATTTGCCTAAAAGAAAATTAGCCAAGCAATTCATTAAATGGAAGCCTTGCACATTAGATAATATAAAGCATATACTTTCTATTGTTTTCAAAAATGAGGCATTTGAAGTTAAGAAAGTCTAACCAATTAATAAAAACTAAATAAAAATCTCCTTGTCAAGAAACTGAAGCCAATTTAATAGGATGCAGAAGGGGCATCCTAACGATTTCAAAACCACAGAAAATATGAAGGGTAGTGCACAAAATAAAATTGACTGACTTACAATAAAATGGAGATAATAAAAGTTCATATCTGTTTGCAGCACTTGCTAACTACCAAATACTTAAAAGAGTCATTATGTGATCCTCCTGCAATGCCTAGGAGGTAGATGGAGAATAAGTAATAAGCACAAGTGGGAAATCAAACGCTGGTGAGGTTAAAGACTTTGTGAAAAATATTTCATGGATTCAATTCAACAGGTATTTATTGAGGGACAAAACCATGGTTTGCCTGCCATTGACCCCATCACAGGAATCTGTTGGGCATGGTGAGAGGTGGCAGGGCAGGGAGTTGAAGACCCGCTGTGACCAGATTTTTGTTTACCATCATATCTCTTGTTGCATGCCCGGGGCATGTTCAGTTCTTCAAGTAGTAAGTTATAAGCTTTGAGGACTGTTAGACTGTAGGCTTCTTTCTCTATTCTTCCTCCCTTGTGCCTGTTCATTTTTACTCAGGATTCTACTAGAGATTGGATTCTAACTGCTCCTTACAAAGGCCGAACGCACCAGAAGTTGGCTACAACTACAGTCTTAGAAATGTATCAAAAAGGCAGGACTGTAGTTACATGGGGGCAAAGCAGGGAATGAGGAGAAACCGATCCTCAAGCAGGATAATATATGAGACTGCTAAGCCATTTCCTAGTCCCATCTTATGAATAACTCACCTTCACACCAATTGACCTACACAACATTATCCACCCATCCTCCATGCAAGGGAACCACAAGTAGTAAAACCATCCTCATTCAGCAACCTGGTCCCAAGTGCCTACTCTGGGACAAGTGCCCAGTATGTGAGGGTGTAAGTTGTTCAAACTCTGGCTGCTTATGAGTTCCCAGAACAGAGCTGCAACAGCCGAAGCTGCCCAAGAATGACCCCTTAGGCTAGACTTGACCCCGAGATTTAAGGTACTGCTGAACCCCAGCAGAGATTCCAAGATTCTGCACATGTGGTTTTCCTACTCGGCTGTGCAAATCTCAGATTACACATCCCCTCAAGGTACTGCAGGCTTCTCTGAGCAAAAGAATTAAATGCTTATTAGGATTCTGCACGTGTGCCCTAGGAACTGCATCTCACATACCACATGCTGTCCTTGTGTCGTTAGCACAAACACTTATCCACATCTGACAAGCAACATCAAACCACTTCAGGTAATTGCATTTCCAGAGTGGTTGATAATGAAATGGGGAGAGTTGGCCTTGCCCCTTGCCTTGCTCAAAAAGTAGATAAGATCTAGCATTTTCGCTTTTTTTTTCCTTCAACAATCAGTCAAGGAAGTTTTGCCTCAAATTATTTGACTGTTTTCTTCCTACCCATGACCTGTAAGTTT
Organism: Cynocephalus volans; assembly: GCF_027409185.1. Taxonomy (NCBI): domain Eukaryota; kingdom Metazoa; phylum Chordata; class Mammalia; order Dermoptera; family Cynocephalidae; genus Cynocephalus; species Cynocephalus volans. The sequence goes on along the minus strand of NC_084460.1, from coordinate 219,139,179 downwards.
TTATCATGTTCCTTTGTTTGCAGTATGTGCTCCATTATCTTATTTAATCACAGATTATCTTTTCACTTAATTAAACTCACTTTTCACTTTGAAACTTTGCATTAAAAAGAAAAATACAGGTGTCAGGTAGAATTATTCCACTAATATTATATCAGTCAAATAATTGTTCCCTGCCCCCAGGCAGTTAAAGATGAGACTTTGTTGCACCTATGATCAAAATCTTTCTCTTGTCTTTCTTCAAATTCCTGAATTTTTAAAGCCAGGTAAGTATTAAAGTGCCAGATCCTGAATACTGCTAAGAAAATGTCTTCCAAAAATCACTGTTAGACATTTAAATTATGATTAATTGCAAGAATAGATCCACCAAAAAAAATGTGGGTTTACCTAAGTTAGGCAAAAAACCGCATTATTCCTTTAGTTTACTTTTCAAATTAGTTATACCTGTATCTTCATTTTCCTTTGTTGGATAAGATATAAGAGGACTTCCTAAGGATCTGTCCAGATCTCTGACAAAAAGGCATTCTCAGTCCATTAATGAATTCTGGTCTAAATTAATTAGTTAAAATGAGGATTAAATACTTATTATTCGAGACCCATCTCTTACTCGATTGATTTCATAGTAAATTTGAAAAAATTATTTATTTATGCTCAATATTGGATTAGTAGAAATATTTAGAAATAACAAATGACAGACTACTTCAGAGAATTCTTCAGAGGACATTTGGAAAGAGAGGAAACAAGAAATCATAATCCTCAGAAAACACTGCCTTCTTGATCGGTTTACAGTTGAGCCCCAAGGAGTGGTGGGCATTAATTGGATTAAAATTGGGAAATTGAATAGTTAAAAAACATGGGAACAAAACCAAAGAAAAATTATCCGAAGCTTTCCCTTTTTAAGGCAGTTTCTACATTTTCTTTTTTCTTTTTTTTTTTCTTTTTGTCTTTTTCGTGACCGGCACACAGCCAGTGAGTGCACCGGCCAGTCCTATATAGGATCCGAACCCGCGGCGGGAGCGTCGCCGCACTCCCAGCGCCGCACTCTCCCAAGTGCGCCACGGGCTCGGCCCTAGTTTCTACATTTTCTGCCTCTGCTCATGTAGAGATGATGGCAACAGGTCTGTACAAGACAGAGCCTGTGATCTTGGTGAAATGAGTGTTTCCAAAGGTTTAAGGTTCATATATTTAGCGTGCATTATCTAAGTACCTAGTATATACCATGTATTTTAGGAGTCAGTGTCTTACCCACCCACTGTGTTTTTGTGAGTTTCCCCCTCCTATCTCTGTCGACATTTGTAAGGTGGTATTGGCTATACAAAGTGTGTTCTATGGAACCCAGATGCTTGAAGAAAAGGTTCTCTCATGAAATAGCCTGGGAAGTGCTGCATACTCTCCACACCTTGCAGATTTACAATATACATTAATCTAAAGAGGGCATGGTGGAAATTGCAGGAGGTAGGGGAACTTCTCTGTCTGGGTCTGCTTCTAGCTAGTTGTATGCTTAAGGCAAGCCCACACAGCTCTCAAAGCCTCGACTCTCTTATGTCTGATAAGAGATAAGAGATAAGTGATAGCACTGCCTCCCCACACAGCCTCCCAATGTAGGAGTCTCCAGCAGACCTTTCTGGCTGCCCACTCAGATCCATTTCTTTCTGCCTCCTTTCTAATTCCTATCTTGGTCAGGTATCTATCCTCCGCCATGCACTGCACATGCCTCAGGGAACACTGAGCTGCCTTTAGCTGTACTAAGCCAGGGGCAACTACATCTTCCTTGCTTGTGATTTGCTGGGAGTCTGGATGAAGTCCTTTTCTTGGAGAACTTCCAGCATCGTCCCTCAGCCCATTCCCCTGGACACTGGATAGATAGTATAGCATAGCTGTGGCCATCTGGTTACCAAAGGACATGAGGGAGGTGAGAGCCAAAAGAAAAGCAGAGAATGGAGCTACAACCACTGGATTAAGTCCACCTTGAAACCCACTCTCCTTCCGGACTTCCAGTTATGAGCCAAGAAATTCGTTTATGCATATTTGATTGAAATTTTCTGTCATTTGTCATCAAAGTTATCTGATGGATATAGCACTCTATAAAAGATGCCCTCCCTGGCTGGGGACTCTCAAAAACCTCATCAGAATCTGTCTCCGGGACCTGCTTGCACCATGTTGCCTATTCTTGTTTGAAAGATATGTGCACTGGATCTGATTTTGAATCTTAGCTCCCGTGGATGGGTTCACCCCGCCCTTTGCTTTGCACTGCTGCTTACTGCCTCACTCAGCCGTGATGCCCAGGGACTCCAGTCCCAGGGCCCCAGACTCTCTTCCTGGAGCTCCCACTTGACGAAGGCCTCCCAGGACCATTCCCAACATGGCAGCCCTGCCAAGCCAGTGTCCTCCAGATGCTTCCGGCCCTTTAGCTGGCACCGATTTTCATGAACTAAAAATGCCTTTGTATGGAGGTTTAGGAGATGTGTGAGGCTCTTAGCACAGAACTCTACAGCCTTGTGCTGAAGCCCTGGGTTTTTGTTTCTAAAAATGATGCCCTAAGACTACCAGTGTCAGAATCACCAATATCACAATCAGACACTTGTTAAAAATGCAGATTCCCAGACCTGCTAAATAGTATTGCTGGCATCAAACTACAGAAGCCCTACTTTTCACAACCCCAACCATGGTTATCTCATACTCTGGATTAGCCCAAAGACAGCTCAGCTTCCAGCCTCAGCATCTGATGAAACAGAGGCCAAGACAATGTGGGAGTGGGGCTGGGAAGGAGACAGAATTATGAAGATAGAGAATGGGAAGTGTGATAAAAAGATGCCGGACTGTTGCAGATGCACGGACTGTGCCTAAAGCCAGACTCGAATTACAACAGCCATTTGTTTTCCAGTTTCTTCAACGCTCACCTTTGGGCATCCACTAGCTTTTGTCTTCTGGTATGACTTGCACCCAGACACATCCAGCATCACGATGTAACCCTCTACAAATCACTCAGTTGATGGCAAAGAATAACAAACAACGAAGAATAAAATGCCCAAGATCCAAAGGTCAGAGCAGTCTTTTGTTAGCTGGCAATCTACATGTCACAGCAATTTTGCCCAAGAGTTCTCATTTCCCAAATGTGAAATATATTTTCCTGATTCCACTCCACACCTCACCCCCCAAGTCCATGCCCGTCCATATTGCTTATTTCACACTTGGGTGGCTTTATAAGTTCTTTCTCAGTGAGAAAGAGAAACCGACCCACCTTCCCTTTTCTTATGAAATATATTTTATCCGGTGACTCACATGACAAAATGCAGATTGTATGGAAAATAATGCCTGTAATTTTTGACTGTGAACTTCAGAGTTGAATTTAGGAATAGTTTAGACATAGCTGGGGAAAAAAGTAGTAGGCGCCATTTTTTTCTTTTTCAAAAAATGATTGATGGATGAGAATTCAAAGTTTATTCTAGAATATAGATCTACTCAAAATGGACTCTTGATAGGCCATTTCCTCAGACCCTCTTCATATTCACAGCTAATCTCCTTGTCTCTCTTCTAACAACAAATCTATATATTCCTTCTTTTGTGCCCCTACTCCAATTCTGACTGGACATGTTGACACTGAAGTGGTTCTCTTTTTCTTGCTCACTAAGGCAAATTAAATAAGTCTGAGGTGTGGGATACTTGGCCATTCCAGGTCCCTATACAATGGACTAAAGAAATCTATGCAATAGATTCCAGTCATTGAATTTACTTTTTGGATTTTCATTTTTAAATTACATTAGCGATACCACAGAGTTACTTAATATGCATGCATGGGGCTTTCAGGTTAGAACTTAAAGGTCACCTGTTGGAATTTGGACCTTCTGGTCACCAACATCACCCCCACCTTTTATTCTTTCATTTGGTGGTTCCCAAAGTGGCTGTACGTCAGAATCACTTGGAGTTTTTTAAAAATACAGATTTTCTGACTCAACCCAGACATAAGGAATCTGACATTCTGGAATTTGGGCCCAGAACTCTGATTTTCTTTTCTTTCCTTATTTTTACAAGCTCCCATGTGATTCTCATGCTGCCACCAATGACTCATTTATCTAAGACTTTTGGGAAACTCATCTGGTCCAGTGGTTTTTGAAGTTGTGTGTACATCTGAAGCACCTGGAGGCCTTATTAAAACACACATTGGTGGCTCACTTGGGAGAGAGTGGTGCTGATAACTCCAAGGTCAAGGGTTTGGATCCCCATACCAGCCAGCCACCGAAACATTAAAACACAGATTAAACCTTCAAAGTGTCTGATTCCATAGCTGGAGTCTGAGAATGTGCATTTCTAACAAGTTTCCAGGTGATGCTAATGCTACTGGTCTGGGGACCACAATTTGAGAACCATGCCTCTAACCCAGGTGGCTTGTGCATGCATTATTTCATTAGTATTTCTATTATGTGGCCAAGAACTGGACTTTGGAAGGAATAATCCTCCCAGGTCAGAAGTAACATACCTGGCTGAGCATCATACCCACCTGGGAGGTTTTTTTTTTTTTTTTAATTTAACATCCAATTATGGTTAGGGGTAAGCTTGGGCTTCATCTCAGATCTACTGACTCAACATCTCAGTATGTTGAGAACTTGTTTTGGAAGTTACCCAGAAGATTATGACTTATTATAAGGATTTGAAACCATTTCCTTAGATGAGCCAGACTTGTGAGCTTATGAATAACTTATACGAAAAATTATTTGTTTATCTGAAATTAAAATTTAATGGAGCATCCCATGTTTTTATTTGTAACCCCCTATTCACTCAGCTGTCTTTGCCAGGAATTTGTTTCCTCTGTATGTTCCCTTCTTTGCTCAACATACCCCTATTTTAAATGCTTAAGGGAGCAGAACTGAAGAGTTAAACCCATACAAACATGATGATGTGTGAGGTGAAGAAGAGAATTAAGACGTCTCTTCAGGAAAGAAAAAAACACACACACAAAGGGAAATTCATTAATCTAGACAGCAGAAACAAAATCAGAAGAAAAATTTACTGTCTGCTAATGGTTTTTTACCAGACAAATCGTCAATTATACAGTCAAAAGAAACCCTGGGGAATCAAAAGACACCAAATATGCTATTAAAATGTTTCAAGTGTAACCATATATAATTCCAAATATGTATAATCTAAAAACACAAATACTTCAAGGTGCTAAGTGAAAGATGGTATAAATCTACATCAGGCTTCAAAACTGATGCTTCCAGGTAAGTCTAAATTTGGGCCAGAGACAGGGAGATAACGGTGTCTGTCCCCTGCCTGTTTTATGGGAAGCTAAAGAGCCTCAAGATGAGACACTCTTAGTGTGTCAAGGATGAGAAGAAAAATAAATACAGCCCAGCTCCTGACATCAGCATATAACTACTAAGAGATGAAATTGAGTAAGTGAACAGACAATCAAAGCAGAGAAGAAAAGATCACTGATTTAGAAGACAGAGAAAACAAGGGAGGTGATCCGGCAAACCACTGCCCAGGCTGAGTAAACACCATTAGCACCATGGTCCCTGCAAAGAAAGCTTTCTTTTTAAGGAGTCTTAATATCTCATAGGTTAGGGATCAGCAAAGTTTTCCTATGAAGAGTAAGATAGCAAAGCTTTTGGACTTTGCAGACTATACAGTCTCGGCTGCATCTATGCAACCCTGTCATGGTAGCATGTAAGCAGACATGGGCAATACATAAGCAAATGGACATGCCTGTACGCTAACAAAACTTTACTCACAAAAATAAGTGAGACAAATATGGCCTATGGGCTATAGTTTGCCAATTCATGTCATACGTGAACCCACGTGGCAAGGAGAGCATCATTAGTGGATTCTACAGAGAACCCAGTGTTCTAATGGTGCATGTTTAATTAGAAAACCATTTCATTGTATGATCACTATACACACAAGGGTAGAGTGTTTAAAGGGCACCCCAAAGTGTGAAGGCAAGAAATCAGGATTCCAGAAATAGGGAGAAGACACTCATTTGAAATTCTGAGATTGTGTTATAAAAGGGAAAGAGAAGGAGACATTGGGACCAAACATTTTAGCATGTGTTTAGAAAAGTCCTTTTGGTGGACCTGACATTGAGAAGCAGGTGACCATGGGGGAGGACCCTCTTGCCAGTTTCTCTAAGTAGTCCTTTTTAAGTTGCCACTGCTGAAGGTGCAGCATATGAAACGTCTCATCTTTCTTGTTCAGGGAGGTTTTCTGACCTTCTCAATTCACTGAGTTTGCATTTAGCATCCCAAAACATGTCCTTCCCAAAAAAGAAAACAAGTCACTTTGGCATAGAATTTTACACTTTAAGCCAGCATATATCACCAATGGTGTGTGGAAACAAAACTTCAGTGACCTCCATTATGACCCTGTAAATGTCAAAGGTCATCTCAGTCAAGAAACACACATGCATGCATTTACATGCATAATTTAAAAGCTTTATTTCTCCCCCAGCCCCCAAAAATTAGCAAATGATTTCACATTAGTTCAACCAGACGTCTTCTTCCTATTGATGCCTTTCTGACTGACTACGCTGTTGGAGAGAAATCTGTTTTCTCATTGGGGAAAGGGTTCATTTCATAGTGACACTCTGAGCTAATCACAGACATGGGCATGTCTGACCCAGCAGCCTCTGAGGGAGCCAATGAGGTCAAAGATTCCTATCAGATAAAGGTCTGCTCAGGGTAGGACTAGTCAGGCTACTATAACCCGTCATCAATATTGGCAGGATCCTCTCTGCAGAACTGACATAACGCAGCTCCCTTTGACAGGAAGCATGGAAGCTAGACAGTCCTCTCGGTCCCTGTGAAACCCCATCCTCAGTCCTGTGGCCTCATGTGGGAGTAGTTTTGAGAAGCAAACCCCTGGCTGTGCCTTCGGGTCCAGTGTGCCTACTTTACCAAGTGCAAGACTGGTCTTCACTCCATATACACCGTTATTGGCTTCTGCTTTAAAAGACTGGTCTCTGCCACTCCCAGGAACGGTGGCTCATAGCAATGGAAGCACAAAGACACCAGCAAGCACTGGTAGGTAGGGCGTGGGGGCACTGGTGCCGGATGTTCTCTGAGCGTGCATCACAGCGAAGACTGCGTTCGTGTGGTTGGTGGGCAGTTCTACATTGCAGATCATGCCTTCACAGCAAGACCTACACTCCTGTCACAAAAGGAAGAGGAGGGTGGGGAGAGAGTGAATAATAGGAAGAAGAGGGAAGAGACAAAACAAACAAAAAGAAAAGAAAGGCTTCTCCACCTCTATCTGAAGATAGACTATCAGCGTGGGTTACCCGGGCCCTTAGGTATCCTTCCCCCTACCCCCCACCAACAAACAGGGAGGGAAGGACCATCTTGAGAATCTTTTCATCCTAACTGTGATTCATGTGTGTCAAACCCAAGCATAAGCAAGGCAAAGAAGAGGGAGGGAGAATGAGCCTGCTCGATTGAGTCAACAAATCTTTTAAAGGCTTGTAAGGCAGAACACTGAAATGAAAATGAAAGCTAGGAACCTTTTGGATTAGACATTGATTTTCCTTTCTCAGTACTACTTGTTAGGGGATAATAATGACTCTATTGTCCATGCTAACACCTGACTCCTGTCATTACAGCGGCAATGGCTTGCTAATAATGGCTGCTGAGCACAGAAAAAGGCTTGGTCCCAAACAAACAAGGTGCTTTCAGAGAATGATTTCAGGGGAAGCAACCTCCTGTCATGATACCAACGTGCACCTGGTACAATGGCTCAACCCCATAAACGCAGCCACTCATAGAGGCTCCCAGGATGGCTGGGTAAGATAAAGGCATCGACTCTAAGCATCTATAGCTGCGGTTCTCAACCCTGGCTGGACATCAGAATCACCTCACTGGACTTTTTAAAAAGTTCCTGAGGTTCTGCTCCAATTGGCCTGGAATGCCCTCTACCACCACAAACACAGCTTGTAAACGTTGCCCAGATAATTCTCATGTAGCCAGAGTTGTTAAAGCCACTGATGTCAGAACCATTTTCTATATTTACAAGCCAAGTCAAATTCTAAAACCTCATGAAATGTACATACATTTAAGCAATTTTTTTCTCAAACATTTCAGGATTCCAGACATTTAAAAGAGTAAAATGCTCATTTACAACAACAGAACGAGAGTTAAAGAGATCAATTGATCTAAAATGTACCTACGGTTTGATAAAATGAGGCTAATCTTTCAGACTCTCACTTCCTCATCTAAGGAGAGGTGGGAGGCAAGACGAGGTTTCCTTAGTAAAAGGTGTCACCATTTTCCTCTTTCCACCTTCCAGTCTCCCTGTGCAGTGGTCTTGGTGACTCCTGTCTATGAATAAAGCAGGTGAGCTGGGCTCTGTAGTGTTTGTCATTCTCTCATGGATGGGTTACTCTTGGGCCACCAGAGTTGGCTTCAGACCATTCACTCAAAGCGTGAGGTCTAAGGTCTAGTTCTGAAGTCTGGGAATTACCACTCATTTTTAGTAACATTATTTCTTGTCAAAGGACAAAAAGTCTTCAGCTTCTCTTTGGGTTCCATTTCATAACTGTACAAATACATTCCTCAAAGTATAAACATGTTCAACATATTACTCATTCCCCTGCCTCATCCGTGATGTATAACTTACCAACACAAGCATGAAATCTTAAACAGTAACTTACACACACAAGCACACACAGACACACAATCCTTACTGTATGTTCTGAATCTCGGCTGTGACGGCAACCAACAAAATGACATTCACTTCTGGAGGCACACTTTTTGGTGATAGATGTAGTTTTTCCATGGCTGGTGAAGTGATGAACTGTCAGACAGTACTGTGTATCTAGAGAACAGCAACAACAAAACCAAAAAAAACAACACAACTTCATTTTCCACATTGCAAAAAAGATCTCAACAATTACATCAGAAATGACTAAAATTCAAAATGATCTTTAGGTTTCTAGGCAAGAAACTAAATAGATGTGAACTCTAGAGTTTCTAGGTAATATTTTTGAAAAGATATCAGCTTCTGGAGCACACATGTGTTTTGAAAATGAATATAAGTGGGCATCCATCCTTTGGTGTCAGCTATAACTGAGAAAAGCGTGCAAGCTTTTCATCAAAACTGGGCTGTTCACTTGACAGGAAAGTGTTTATGTCTCTGACCCTCTCTCTCCCCTTCTGAAATACTCTAAAATAAAATGAAAATTATGATTGTAAAATGCAATGGTCAGAACATTTGCTGCTACATTATTCAACATGCGTTTCTTATATACTAATAGGCCATGTGGCAAACTGGGGTGAAAAGCAGGTGCTTCAAGTTACGCATCAAGATCACCTTCCTCACCCACCTAGTTCTTATTCATGTTCTACCCCCTACCAACCTGTAAGACTTTTCCTCTTCAATGAATTTCCATTTTTTCTCCTCCTCTTCAATTAACTCTTACTTGCTGCTTCCTGCCCATCCCCTGCTCAAAATAGCTAGCTTAATTCTACGTGAACCTATCCTTATAGCTTTAACCACTCACATTTTTTTTTACTCAGGGTTCTTTCAAGAAAGTGATTTCACTCAATATCCTAGGACACTCCTCTTTAGTTCTGTCTCTCTTCTATAGGTATCTCAGGCCAATGAAATGCTTTGTAGTTTATTGATCAGAGACTACAGCAGCAATGTCATAGGATGGAGAAAAAGACTGGACAGAAGCTGAGAAGACCGGAGTCGTGTTAGATCTTCTGAACTCTTTGTTTTTTTTTTTTGGTAAAATGATGATAGTAAGTGCCCTGGCATTTTGATAGGGTTGTTGTGAGCTTTAAATAATATAACAATAGCAAACACACACTGAGTGTGTATCATCAGCCAGATACTCTTCCAGCTGTGTGCACTCATTCAGTCCTCACCATGAGCCTTAAGTACAGTTTCTTGCCCGAGGCCACAAGGAAGGAAAATGGTAGAAGGTAGTTTTTGGGAGTTTGTGCTCTTAACCAGAAGACTATTTTGCCTCTTAGTATACTTAATATTAAGCCAGATGGTACTGTGGAGTGTTCTACAAGAGTAGCTGACTTCTGGATTCAGAAGGAAAGGGAATCACTAAACGTTTCGGAAAAGGCATTTCAATTTATACTGCAAACAAAGAAGAATTGAAAACTGGCAGCTGCATGTGTTCATATAGAATACCACACACACTAAAGCAGCTCTAAAAAGTCAGCATAAAAGCCAGGGTAAATAAAGCAAGAAATGTCACTCTTGTCAGAACCTATTCCATAGAGAACCTCTTTAAACAACACCACCAGACCACAGAAGTGGAGCTGTCAAGTGAAAAGGAAAACTGAGATGACAAAGAACAATAGCTACAGGCCTGTTTGCCCCAAGAAATGGTTAACTGTCACTCCCCTCAATAATGACACAGTGAAACATAAGAAATTACACCCTCAGATACAATCCCAGATGGTTGGCATCTTTGGGATTTGACTGGCATGTAGTCAAGAATGTACTGTCACACCATGCTGGAATGTAGGGTCATCCCATGTCGATCTCTTTAGGTGTCAGCATCTCAGGGTGGACGTGGCAGACTGACTCTCTTCCTGTTCCCATCTCTGATGTTTTCTCAGTGGTGGAAGCTGCAGAATAGCCATGCATATTCCTTGCATGCACGTTAAATGGCTTTGGCTAATGAATGACAAACTGGAGCATTATAAATAGACCTAGTCAGTAGAAACAGTGTTTTGGTATGATTCAAAAGAACAGCATGGTCCATGAAGGTAAGACCTAAGAGGCTGGACATCAATGCCCCAATTTACTACACTTAACCACCCAGTTTTCAGGGGAATTTAAAGCAAATTGTTAAAGAATGATACAAACCTTCAGAAGTAAGTTAGTAAAGAGAGGTGTCAACCAACCTTGAAAGCTTGGAAATAACTAAGATAAATTTCTGTGGAAAATGTAGAAACAAATCCCCAAGTGCATAAAATCACACATTCATCCAAATGCACATGCATGATTTAAGGGCAGTTACTCTACAGAAATGTAAAACAACCTTAAGAAAAAAAAAGTTGGTAATTATTCTTGAAAAGAAATAATGAAAAATACTATCCATATAGATGTCACAGCCACTTGTGCTAATTTACAGTATAAGATTCCCAGACCAGTGGAGGTCTCCAGTGTGTAATATTTAATGTCTCCTTACATTGGCTTTATCCAGAATGGGTATTTATTTATTTCACTGCCATAAATAATGTGGTATAGAAATTGCCAAAAGATCCAAGGTAATAGTAGACCAAAACTAGTAATCTCTAATTTGATAAGAATTTGTTTGTTTTCCTGGCCTTTATATCTGAAATCCTAAAAATAAGTACATTCTAAAATCTGAATATCCTGATTTTCTTATAGTTAGCTCTAAGTAGTTTTTCAGTTCCAAATCATCCATTGGCACATTCTATCTGCTTTACTTCCAAGTCTGTATGTATTAAATCATTAAGCTTCCTGCCTCCTCTGTTCCTACCAGCCTAGTCCAAGTCCCCATATTCTGCCTGAAGACAATAATAGCCCTCACTTGGCGTCCCCTGCTACTCTTGTCCCCAACCATCCATTCTCTACACAGTAGCCAGAGCAATACTTTAGAACACAACTAGTCCCATGTACTCTCTAGCTTAAAACTCCCTGTTGCTTTCCGATCACATTTATAATGATAATCCAAACTCTTTATCAGAAAAAGAAGATCCTGTATGTCGTGGTCCTTGCCTCCCTTTCATACCCCTTCCCCATCTCCCACTAAGCCTCAGTGGCCAGTCTCCTTCCTGCTCATTAAAGAGGCCGAGCCTACTCTTGCCCCCTGAAGCCTTTGCATCTGCTATTCCGTCTTAAAAACTGGTATGCTGTTCCTACAGATCTCCACATGGCTCACTTGTTTTGGTCATTCAGGTCTTAGTTCTAACATATACCTCTCAGAGAAGATTTCTCTGACTACCTAATCAAAGGCATCCATTCGTTCTGTCAACAAATATTTACTGAGTGTCTAATATGGGCCAGGCACTGTATTCAGCAATGAGGATATATCAGTGAACTAAACAAACTAAAAAGATACTCAAATGCTTGTTAAATGGATGAACGAGTTTCCTAAGCATCAATGTATCTCAAGAGTACAGAAACCTGTCTTTGCTTTAAGCCAGTAAATATGACTTTTCTACAGGTATCATTAAGCATTTCTGGAATTCCTAGAATGCCTTCCTTAATCAACACTGTTCTGTCTTTTCTCCCTGGTAAATACCATTTAAGAAATCATTTAAGATATTCTTCCTCAAGGCACTCAACTAAAAATTGAGGCTATACCCCAGTTTAAGTTCTCTCAGTATGATCTCATGTCTAGATAGTCTCTTAGAAGAAATCTGATTCCTCTTGAACATCATCAGTCAGCCTGTTGGTATGCTAACCACCTACATAAGACATCTCTGTTCCCAGCAAATCAGGAGAGACCTAAATGAAGTGAGACCATGAAAGAGTCTTCAAAACTCAGCACACTTACTTTGTGGACACCATTTGTCCTCAGCCCATCGATTGCAGTTATAATTATCCCCTGCGTTTTCACAGGTAAAACACTTGAAGCTGTTTGGAAATGGTGTAGCTTTAAAGAAAGATGCAAAGGGAAACAGGAAGGTTAGCAGCTTTTCTTAGATGAAACAAAACTTACAAGCCATTATCCTTAAAAAAAAAAAAAGGATTTATCCATCGGGCTTTCAGGCATTTTCTTTATTCCCTTTTCTTTAACTATTTGTTTTGTGGATTTCCACTATAAAGTAAAGAAAATTATTCCACAAGCCTCTTTGAAAGATCCGTAATTGATAATTTGAGAATAAGTGAGAGTTGAGGGTGGGGGTGGTATTAGAACTAATAATTTGATCCATATGTCATCCCTGAAAAGAACTACAATCAGATTAACCTGAGTTTGAATTCTGCCCTTCCCATTCAATAGTTGTGATTTTTAATGTCTAAGATTAATAATATTTATAATAATAACAATGAAGATCCCCATGATTTGCAGAAGTACATGAGGATTAAATGGGAGGTTGCAAGAAAAATACCAAGTAGATCATTATACTATATATGCATGTACTGAAACAACAAACTGTACCCCATATGTACAATGAAAGAATTAAATTTAATTAAAAAGGAAAAATATCTAGTAGAGTCCCTAGGGGCACATCAAGTCATGCTGGTTTCCATCCATATGCACTTCCATTAAAGTTACATTTAACCTCAAATGAGTAATCTCATTTGATAAATGTCAGATATCACATTAGACCTTGACCAGGAATACAACATCTAATATAAGGATGACAGTAATTTTTAAGTCCTTACACTCAGGTGTGTTACGGAAAGGAGGAATTCTGAGTTGCTGGCAGTCTGGACTGAATAGTATGCAGTATGTTCTTTTTATATTTGTTTATTTATTTATTTTGCTTTGTATCTTGTTATTTTAATGGGCAAGAAGAAAAAAGAAAAATTTGACATTTCTGTATAGGCCAGGGTATAGGGCCCTGTTATTTTTGGAGAATGTGAATTTTGGAGAATTATCATTTTTAGAGAATGAAACAGATGAAAATCAAGATGAACCCCAAGCCACCCTAGTAACATAACCAGAAGTTGAGGTGAAAATTAGAAAGCATGGGTATTTCAGATACAGGGGAGGATATACATTGCTGCATAAAACAAGAGCAAAATATCAATAACTAAAGTTCAGAGGACATGAAATTAAGTATTGTGAATACATCTCAGTTTTGCCTATGCATAAAAGTGCATTAGGTAGATAAATAATGACATCCATTTTCACCTATTAAATCAGTACACTTTAAAAAATAGTCAATGCTTGTGGGTGAATGGTTAAATTGGCACAACCATTTTGATTAGCGCAGTTGGTTAGAATGAGGTGTTGGTAACACCAAGGTCAAGGGTTCAAAGCCCTTACTGGCAAGCCACCAAGAAAAAAAAAAAAAGAGAGAAGAAGAAGAAAAAAAAAAGAAATTCTAATTCCAGGAAATCTATTCTAAGGTCATAAGCCAATTGAAGAGAAAGGTACATTTAAAAATATTTTCAGTGAAGCATTGTTTAACATTTAGCTTGCTTGTGATTTTTTTTTTTTTTAATATACAAAGTATGGAGAAATTGTTAAATAAGCTACAGAAGAGCAATATGATTTTTTTTTAAATGTAAAGGACATTAAAATAGTTCCTAAGATACGAGGGCTGGCCCGAGGCTCACTTGGGAGAGTGTGGTGCTGATAACAAGGCCACGGGTTCGGATCTCTATATAGGGATGACCGGTTAGCTCACTTAGGAGAGCGTGGTGCTGACAACACCAAGTCAAGGGTTAAGATCCCCTTACCAGTCATCTTTAAAAAAAAAAAAAAAATTTCCAAGATATGGAAAAATATTCCAAATGTAATGTAAAGGGGGGAAAACTAATGTAAAGAGGGGAAATCTAATGTAAAACTAAATTTGTGTGATTGCAATATGTCACATATTTAAATACATAAATGTAGAAAAACACTGGAAAGAAATATTCCAAAATGTAAGGAAGAGCTCCTCTGAATCTCTGGATTATGAATAAAATTTACTTTCTTCTATACATTTCCTAACTCTTTGGAATTTTCTGTAATAAACACAACTTTTTTTTTAAATGATTTTTTTCTCATCAAAAAATTGTACTAGGCTTAAAAAGTTCAAAATTTGTAGGTAATTTGTGACCTATGAAAACAATGTCTTTGCTTTCAGCTGTCAGTATACAATCATTTCTAATTTAGAAATACATAATAAATGACAGTTCAAGGTATGTGTGTCATATACATGTGTGTATGTATATGCCTGTAGTATATATTGTGTGTACACACACCACGGATATGACTCAGTGTTCTACATAACAAAGAAAACACAAAGTTCAGAACAGTAATGACATATACCCTATCTAGAAGTAGTATAAAGACAGTAGTTCTCAGACCTGACTGCGCATCAACAGTACAAGGACAGTTCTTCAAAAAAGAGGGAAAAAGAAAAAAAAAAAAATCCACATCTCATCCTCTTGACTATTGAGTCTCTGGAGAAGTGACTTGGGGAGATGTAGTTTTAAAGGCTTTCACCATGATTTGGATATTCTTCCAGGTGTAGAAACAATAGGCATTCACATGCACTCCAAATAATTTTCATTTGTAAGAATCTCTCTCTAATAAAATAAATGTATCAGAGATGTTTTACTTGTCTGGAGAGAGAGAAAGGAAGAACGATGGTATATGTACCCAAACACACATACATACATATACGTATATAAAATATATTAACATGAATTATCCTGTTAATAACATAGACTAATATTTGCCTATTTTTAAAGTATTAGTGGAAAAGCTGAGTTTTATGTAATCTTGGCTAATGGTGAATATGCCTAATGGTAATAAAAATGCATGTAATATTCCCTTCCAAATTTCAGACATACTAATCTGCTTTCGAAATTGTTAACAGCCATATGAAGAATTAGTATATCATTTACCCAGAAATTTCCCACAACCAATATCCTTCTCTAACAAAAAGATCAACAAAGAATATTGAATTTTCTCTCCTAAGCCGTGATTAGGGAAAGTATTCCAAAGAATTTTTTAAAACAAAAACATTTTAAGACGTTAGCAGGAAGCCGAACCATTTTGAAGAAGTGGAGAAAGTTTCTGTATCTATACACTTACCCACAGAAGTAATGAAGATTTTCTGTTTTATTCTAGGTATAACCCAAATGTTCCAGAAAAAGGCAGAGTTAGGGGAGATGGAAAAGAGGGCTTCACATGGACACTCTGACCACACAGGCATGAACCAGGATGGTGACCACTACTTACGGTCGAGAGGAGGCCTCACATTATAGAAATTGATGTTCTTGGCAAATGCCCAGTGTTCCGAGAAGATAAAGATCTGGACAACAGCTACAGCAAGGGCATGACAGAGGAGCAGCATTCTGACCTTGTGTACTGGACACTCCAAACTCGCGTATCTATGATGAAAAGATAGACAGGTTCAGTTTATATTTTACACATCAATGGGAGTGTATCTGGCTTCTGTTTGGAAAGCCTGATTATTCAAATATATTCAACCATCTACCTGTTGTGGGGGCTAGTACCTGCGAGTAAGCTGAATTTTTCATGATCAGATGAAAGTTAAGTAATTACTGCCTTCTACTGGTCAGGCCTCTGCACCAGCCAGCTGAGCTTTAGCAGGATGCCCAGTGGCCTCTCGGGTTCAGGAAGAACAAGCAGCCAACAGTACCAGCCTGGCCGTGCCCCATTCCATCGGTGGCTGAGGCTAGCTGGTTTCCTTCATGCCGAATCACCTCTCCTAAATCAACCGTGGTTCTGAAGCAGGTTTGGCTGAAGTCACCAGACCACCTATCTGTCAAATCCATTCCCTGAGTAAACTCTAATGTTTGAGCAATTTTACAACTCTTTCAAAACCTGAAACAATAAAAGTGGGAGCAGTGGAAGGGACAGTGGGTAAAAGGGCAATTAGTCTGAAAAATAATATCTTCACTGCACTCCAGAGCACACAGAGAAGAGAAACAAGAGTCACTGCGAAATGCCAGCCCCACACTATGTCCCTGTCAAGCTGGATGCAAAGAGAAGCTGCAAGGAGGTTCCAAAAGAAACACAATAAATGTTGTTTGAAAAGCCAAAAACCTAATGTTAGTCCTGATTCACAAATACTACTCACTGCCTTCATGGACTTTATAGGCAGTGGTGAAACCCAAGGAAACAACAGACACACATGCATATAGCACTGAGCAAAAGATATGACGTCTTAAGCCTCATAGGTTCTAATCTTCAGAAGCAGACCTGGTAATAAGAAAATCTCTATCACCACTGACAGGTTCTCTCTGCCGAGGGGGAGGTGTGGACAGCAGAAAAAGTATGTAACTTGTAGTCCAAAGACTTTGGTTCAGGTGCTGGCTCTGCTGTTTACTAGCTGCCTGACCTTGAGCAAGCTCTTTAAACCCTATTAACCTCCATTTCCTCATCTGTAAAGTGGCTCAATAATACCCATGCTGCACACACGTTTGGGTAATTGTGAGCTCCAATACAGACTCAGATAGGATCACATAGGATTGTGTATGTAAAAGCACTCCTAATACAGGTTCTGTGAAAATGTTGAAATATTAGAGTTTAATATCACTGGCTGAACTCATTTTCTTTTTGCTGAGTCAACTGGTCTCAGTGGTTTAGGGAATTTTTCAAAGAAAAAAGCTTTGATCTCTGCATATATGAGCATAATCTCTCACATGGACATTTTATTTGAAGCCAGTGTAATGATGCGTTGATTTTAGGGATTTTACTTCCTCCTCTTGGGTTGTGAGTATACTGGTTCTGCACATGTGGTTAATAATGCATACTTATGAAGATGGAACTGAATATTCCATCCCAAAATGTAGCCACAACTTCATATCACCCCTATATGTGGCTTTTGTCACTGATAGGACTGAGTCACTAAGGAAGTACACAGTGTTTAAAAAAAAAATAGCCCTAAACTTTATACACTGCATTCCAGCTCAGTATATAATCAGACCTAATGATATAAAAAAACTATTTATGATTCTTTCCTGGCTCATTTTAGAAATCAAGATGGACCTTTCTTAGTTACTGAACCTCTAAATTCTGTTCTTATGCTCTTTCTAAAGAAATGAACATTTATCCCACTATATTATTCTTACAGTCAAGTGGTTATACTGATATAAATTCTGCTTCTCCTACACATTTCTCTGAGTTGGTCTATTCCATAGTCATTATGAATCTGTAGTGAAGTAACGGATACCCCTTCTTTCCACCAGTGGAGACCCTTTGAGTATGGGAAACTAATCACTCTTTCACAAACCTCAGAATGACTGTGTTCCAATAGCAATCCACAAGAGTTCTTGTAATATGAAGACGATGCCTGAGATTAGGTGATTTCAGAGTTGCATTGTCTACATTCAAGTCCCTTTTCCACCACTAAGCAACTATGGGACCTCAGACAAGTCGCTGAAACCTTCCAAGCCTCAGCTTCCCCATCTGTAGAACAGACATAAAGACAGTACTTACATCCTAGATTTGAAGTGAGGACGGAGTGACACAATGCACAGGAAGCACTCATCTGAGCACTGAGCGCATGATGAAAGCTTTACTTACTGAGCACTGTTTGGCAGTGAGAGGCAATTGGCTCAAATACCTGCTTCCAAACCTGCTGTTTGTAAAGATTGGTGTGAGTTCTTTACCTTCTCTGTACCACAGTTTTTTCATCTATAAAATGGGAGTAAGGATATCTAATTCACAGGGTTGTAGAAATTAAATTAGTTAATGCCTGAAGTATTTAAAGCACTTGAACTATCTAATTAGCTATGTGCCAGAATTTTGCTAACTCTTAGTAAGTAAGCATTTACTATTATGTACAAACCTGCAGTTTGGAATCATAAGTCCAAATCCCTGGTTTTCCTCATGTAACCTCAGTGTGAGACAAAAGCCCATTCATTCATTCGACATGTCATTTTTGACACCTAGTACATAATAGACATTGTTATCACTGACTCTCCAACATCTTTTCTGTCATGCCAATTGTGTTTTAGAGGGAGAAGATAGGCAATACACATAGAAAAACCTAATTTCCAATAGTCATAAATTCCACAAAGGAAATACAATAAGGTTATATGCTAGTGAACAGAAGGAGCTGCTTTACATACATGTGGCCCCAGTATATCTCTCTGAACAGATGAGATTTGAGCAGGCAAATTAAATAATAAGAATGAATCAGCCAAGCAATGAATCAAGGGAAAAGCCACCAAGGTCCTAAGATGGGAAGAAGCTTGCCTTATTCGGAGTGTGGAGTGGGGGACTCCAAAAGCAGCCAGTGTGGAGCATGCAGTGGGGTGGGGACAGACAGAGTCAGGGAATCAGTGCAGCCAGATCACACAAGCACTTACAGGCCATGGCAAGGGTTTTGGATCTAGCAAAATCAAGAAATTGTTTAATTTATCTAATTTTGAAAAATATCAAAATATCAAGAATGCTTTGTCTCTACAGAATAATTGGTCCCAAATTTCTAGCCTTATTTCTAGCTCCTGGAATAAAGGAATACTAATGATAGTGAATATAAAGAAATATGGAATTCAGATACACCACAGAGGTTTCTCTGAATGAATAAATGAATGGATGATAGACAACTTAAAAACAACTGAATCAACAAAACCAAGGACTGGACTTTTTTGGTTTCTCCATCCCTCACAACAGCACTGTAGGTGTCATAACTGTTGTACAGCTAAGGACATTGAGGTTTAGAGGCAAATAAATATAAAGATCCTAGCACATTGCCTGGAACATAGCACCCCCTCAAAAAATCTCCATGTAGTGCACTCTGGCCTACTAAATTTGAAAACTGGTGAAAAGTAAACCTAAAGAATATTGTTTCCATATAAACAAAATATATTTTCATTTCCATTTTTAGCTAAAACATCATAGACTTATTCTATCAAAATTCTCCAAAACTGCAAAGGTTTTATTTGTCAGATGAGGAAAGAGCTAAATAAAAATGTCTCCTATTTCCAGAGCATGCTCTCTAATCTCTTACCATATACTGCTTCTCCTCAAGGACCTATATCTATCTCTACTTATTCTTCAGTGTATAAGTTTGTGTTAACATGACTGTTTTATTTTTCAAAACCAAAAGACATTAGAATAAATGAAAAGGTAAATGACTAATTATAGTATCTGAGAGTTGTTTTACATTTAGAACCATTTCATGGAGACTCTGAACTAAAAATTATTTGCTGAGACTTTGCTGAATAGGCTCTCATCGCAGTCTTTGTTGTACAACAAGGTTACAGTAGAGCTTATATTTTGTTCCAGAGGGAAAAAAAATTTTTAATATAAGTTAGACTAAACCATTGGGGTTAGTTTCTCCAAGGCCATCACACGGAGCACTTCTTCATATGGAGAGAGGAATGACCATGAGCTTCCTCAGGTTATTTGCAAAACTGTGTGTCTAGACAGTTTTTCCCTCTGGGTGGAGTATCTCAAAGGAATCTGAGACCCACATAATGGTTAAAAGCAGCTGTAATGATTTGGCTTCCTGTGACTTAGACACTTTCATATTTTGACACTAAGAGAAAAAATTCCACATATACATTTGCTATCTGGTCCACACTCCTCAAACTCAAGGGTAACTCAAAACATTCTTTCCTAAACACAGCTTATTCCCTTTGTCCATATCTCACAGAGAGTAGGCCTAGTCAGAAACCCCTAACCTATGGTGCTGGATTTCCCTGTGTTTTATGAGTCCTCTCTTTGGAAGGTATATTAATACTTGCTCCAGAAGGCAGAGTGCTTCTTTGCCAGGAAAAGTATTTCTGCAAAGCATATTTGTAGGGAAACAGCAGGGATGGGCACTCTCAGGCATTCTAGAGAATAGTAGGTAGCCAGATTTGTAAATTTAGGACTCCCCCCAGAGACTTTGACCCACTACTGACCAGAATAAAGGACTTACACGGCACTTGGCTCAGAAGCATGACTATTTCCCAGATCAGATCCCTGGTATTCATATCACCCTACACGTGGCATTTCATGCTTCCAAGGAAAATGTGAAAAGTCGGTGGGGGCCTCAAGAAGGAGCACATCTTTGACATCATAAAAGGAAAATTACCAACATTATTCTTTCATATTCCCCAGGACCATGCTCAGCACAGGGTAGATACTCAGATACTCAGTAAATACTTTCTGAAATAGAACGAACATCATTAGCTGTGACCTATAAGGAGTGCCTTTCTTAGCAAGTACAACAAAGGTTGTGACAGCGTGATCAGAGTTAAAGAAATGATGGACTCAATAGGAGATCTGAAAGAGAAGAGACAAAACAGAGCTGGTAAATACTAGCATTTTTTGCACAATCGCTAAAAATGCGTCAGCAAGCACAAAGCCAACTTCAACTGCCAATAAAACAAATGAAATAGATAATGGAAGGGAAACAGCTCTACTAAGCCTAACATGCCTATCAACACTCACATTCACACCTTTCTGCAAGCACCACTTATCCCACAGTAAGACACTTTAATGACAATCTTTAATAGGCCTGCCTTCCCTTGTAAAAAGTGTAGAAGGCAAAGTGGAAATTCAAAATGAGTGCTGAAATTTAACTCAGAAAGAATGGAATAGACAAAAACACTCCTTGGAAAAGGGGAAATTTGCCAGAAAACTTTGCCATCCACAAGGGCTGTGCTACTTGTTTCTGGCTGTTTGGCCAGGTTGGTGAGTGGAGATAGTCTGATTCCCATTAAATGTAGAAGAGTGTTTGTGAGATTTATGTGGATATTGGGTTCTAGCTCCCTTCCTTGCAGGGGATCTGAGGTTTCAGTTCCTAATCTTTGCTGGGTATTGAGAGCCCAGTTGCTAAGGCTTCAGTTTCTACCTTCTCTGATGTGTTCTCTATCTATTTTTGGTACACGGAGGTTTCTTTTCCCCCCAAGTTTAAATATGAATATTTTAATTTTAAAGATATTTAATCATGCATTTTATGCACTTGACACAGAATACAAGAAAGACATTTAGCTTATGGTCAATCCATCATCTTGATCTGAAAATAAAAAATATCCATGGAGCATCACAGACTTTACCCTTGGATAATAACATTCAATAGGGAAAAGCAGAATCATGAGTTAGCCTTCATTACAGCTTGTCCAAAACTTGAAAGTAGTGCAATGGTAAGTCATACACTTATATCAAGGATTGCACTGAGCACTTAGTACACAACAGTGAATAAGAGAGACATAGTCCCCATGCTTTCATAAATTATTGAGACCAAAAAGTCAATATGAGCTACTGGTAAGATGTGACTGATGAGATTTAATACAATCATCTTTGACAGGAAGAAAACAATGGGCTTTAGATTCAGAAAGACCTGCAATAGAATTCTGGTCTTACATTTACCAACACAGAGTTAAGGAGTATTGTCTCCACTTGCCAATAATAAAAGTGAGATTTAGAGCCATGTAAGTAACTTTTCTAAGCTGTAGGTGGAATGGAGTGCAATTACGTAAGAAGACACCTTTGACTTAGATGGTGTTCAAGAAATCTGGGGTGCCTGCTTCCCCAGCTTTCCTTCCCTCCTCCTTCTGTAGACATCATTAGCAGAATGGAGACCAGATCAAGGGATGTAATTGTCCGACCCCATTCCATACCAGCTAGACCAAATCTGGTAAACAGCACTGAGTTCTATGTACTCATTTCCTAAGAGGATTCAAAAATTCTCTCTATTGCAACTAAATGGGAAGTTGGAGTGAATGAGTGCCAAGGTCCCTTCTACTTCTAATATGCTGTGATTTTTACAGAAGGAGATTAATGAGGAATTCCAATTATGCCATAGAGAGTCATAAATGTAATACAGTATTCCCATAATATTTCAGATTCCTGCTACACTGCTTCAAATACAAACTTAAAAAAAGATTTCATCAAACATAGGACAAAACCTCATAGAAATGAGTATCTCATTTTTAAGCATAAAGCTGTACATTTTGCAATGCTAAAGGCAGAAGTTTTTCTACTATATGCAACCCAATCAAAGAGAATGTCTAGAACAAAGCTGATGTTAGAGTAATTTCATTATGCAAATTACTTTTAAATTTAATCATGAATTAATACAGGGCTGATAAGTGTGTAATTTGGATGGAGAAATAGTCTGATCAATTTTAAAGACATCTTTTTAAATGTGATTCAAATTTTAAGAAAAAGCTAAAAGACACTTCCAAAGTAATAGCCTTTCAGCTGCATTTTTGTCAAAGACATAACTTTACATCTTTTTTGAGAAGGCTTCCATGACACCAAGGGATAAGATGGTAAGAACTCTACATGGACAAGATTAAAAAGCTTGTCTGTTTAGGAATTAGAAACTGGACTCCCTTTAAAAAGAATCAAGATTGGTTTGTCATGATTTACTGAACTATTTGAACAAATGGTAGAAACCAAATAAAAATGTGTTGATTGAATCTGAGAGTATCCTTCACATAGGTGGAGTCATTTTTACCCAGTTTGCTTCCATAAATGATTTTTAGGAGGCTTATGCCAAGTCATTTCTGCATTTGAGCTCTTAGTATACTGGATAAAAAACCATACTGGATAAAAGGATAGTAAAGATCCTGTCTCCTTCCATGAACGGTGTCCTTTGCTGTGTGCTGCCTTTTGCTCTGTGCTTCCTAGATGCCAACGGAAACACAGTGGGACACACTAATTCTCATTATTAGAGAAAAGGAAACTCTTCCTATAAATCAATTCTCAAATTAAAGTGTCCTATGAGGTCATACAGAGGGCACCAAACACCATATGGGAAATGCTAGAAATTTGTTTGGAAGAGCTCTAAATGCATGCTTCATTTGGCCATTTCTTTAAAAAAGCCAAGGGTATAATACTGAAAGGTAATTCTATAGAGATACTTCTCCTATCAGGTAGGTAAATGAAAGTTTTTTCTTTCTTTTCCATGAGAGAGGGGTGTCTTTAAATTTGAGAGAAAGATAATAACTGGACAGGATTTCTGCAGTAGAGCTGGAGGCACACAGCTGTTGGGTGCTATTAATGAACAATTCTACTAGCAGAACTGCATGGATATAAGCCCAGCAGCAACAAAGGCTGGGCACGAAAGACATTGCTTTTATTTGTTCCACATCCCTGCTTGCTTTACTGAACTCATTTCTTGTGATAACCAATCAAAGCTCTCATAATAGAAATCGAGGCTGAACGTCCAACAGCTGGCTAAGAAGTAGATCATGCCAAAGGTGCCCTCTCTAATACATGAAATGCAGAAATCAATTGAGGAAACTTAGCTTTCAGGGTCATTTGGTGTGTAAGGTGATGGCTAGCAGTTCTGATTTCATTTAACCTCAGCTGACATAGGAAGATGACCATAAAAATAAAGTGTTCAGGGCTGGCCCGTGGCTCACTCGGGACAGTGTGGTGCTGATAACATGAAGGCCAAGGGTTCGGATCCCT
The DNA here is from genome assembly GCF_027409185.1 of Cynocephalus volans. Lineage (NCBI taxonomy): Eukaryota > Metazoa > Chordata > Mammalia > Dermoptera > Cynocephalidae > Cynocephalus > Cynocephalus volans. The sequence goes on along the minus strand of NC_084460.1, from coordinate 219,115,205 downwards.
GTATAGGGATGGCTGGTTAGCTCACTTGGGAGAGTGTGGTGCTGACACCACCAAGTTGAGCGTTGAGATCCCCTTACTGGTCATCTTTATAAAAATAAATAAATAAAATAAATAAAGTGTTCACACAGATATATTTCTCATTTGAAATATCTCTGTGTATATTCTAATACGACAGAATATACCAAAGCAGAAATCTTAGACAATAAATTCATTTAGATATGCATTGTGTAAGTGTATGTACATATGTATACCTGCATACATATATGTACATCTGTATGTGCATATGCACTTATATACATATATTTTATTTAATGAATTAATTGCTTAAGCACTATGGGCCTGGTTGTAAAAGTGTCCCTAGAACTCTGTTTAAGAGACTGTGTGAGGGTAATTCAAAAAGTTCATAGAAAAATAGAATTAAAAGATAATACAAATCTTTCCATGAACTTTCTGAAGATCCCTCATTGCCAATCATCTCAGCTGCTTTTAGAACCTACATGGTTAGCTTTCAACTGAGAGAGCTTCAGGATGCAGAATTGTTACTATGCATCTGTCCTGTCTTCAGTCCTAGGATTTTACTTCACCGGCCATTGTTTACAGAGCTCCACTAGCTCAACTTTATTCTTGGTTCTACACCCAAAGTACATTGCACAAGTAAAGAACATGTTGTAAGTATCATTTTGAAACAGGAGGGCATTTAAAAACCAACAATAAACTGCAAGCTATGGCAAAAGAACATCATGCTGACTTTTTGCATAGTCACAAAATCCAGAACAGATTATTCAAAGACCTCTCTGGAAGCTGACAAGCTTATAAAAGCAATCCTAATAAAAAATTTCTGCATTCCACATATATAACAAAGTTATAGTGTGTCACTTGCTCTATAAATTGTCACTATTACCACTTGGAGCAGGAGGAAATGTACATATATAAAGATATACATGTGCATAATTTCATATTCCCAGAGGAAACTGAAAAATTATGTGCATTAAATAGTGTTTTAATTGCAACATGAAAAGTACATTCGATGATTCACAATGTAGCTCATGATCCCACAAGGGTAAAGTCAGATATAAATGCTGTCTAGTATAATGGGGAAAAAAACAGCCTTTGGAGACCCTCAGGCCTGGATGCAAATTGCTTTTGTCACTTCCAGCAGCTACTATCTCTAGCCGATCACTCAATTGCTCTGAGACTCAGTTTCCCTATCAGTAAAACAGAGATTTTTAAATATCTATTTTACAGAAAGTTGTTATGGGAATTAAAGGAGAATAAATAATACATCTCTACTTGTTGCCATTAATTATTAAATCAATTAGAAAGCTAAATGTAGAGATTTCTTTTTCCTCTATGGATTACCCTACTAGCCAACGTCATTAAGATCATACAATATCTGAAAAGATTTAAGACTGAAATTCAATATACATATTATCAGCTCTCAAATTCTATGATTATCTGAGCACATATGAGGGCAGGATGTAAAATTTCTCTGAAGACCAATTTAAGGAAAACTACTGTAGAATATATGTATGTGGGAACACTATTTAGGACTCACTAGAGCATTTCCATTTATCGGTTTTCTGAGAAATCTATGTCCTTTGCCTGTACTCATAAATAACATGCAGTAGTTCCCATAGCATTTGTTTTAAAAAGCAACAGGCTCTGCACTTTCATCGAATCATTGTTTCGCTGCTTCGGGTATGTGTCATATTTCTAATTCTGCTTTGAAAGGCCAATTCAAATATTTCTCATTCACAAAACCTTTCTGTGTCTCCTCCCATCCAGGGTTAGTCTGTAGCCTGAAAAGAGCTTGGAGCTAGTTTGTGGACCCAAGACTGTCCTTCCTTGCTTAGCAATGGATTGGGCAGAGCAAGTTTCAGTCCATGTTGGAGCCAGGCTAAACGCCTCGAAGTGCTTAAAGATCTCACACACTTCAGGCATTGCTAAATAAAAATAAGTTTTCTCATCTTTTCTACCAACAGAATTGTCATTTACACTTTGATTGTTCATTTCGGTGTCCCATGGCTCCTGAAAGGTGGCTGACTCCTCGACTACCATCTCCTGGATGCTGGTAACCATTTTCTCCTCCTGTCCTTCAAGCCTAGGTTGTGGTGGAAATGCCTGAGTCCGTTGCTAACTCTGGGGTCCTATACTGTCCCTTACTGGTTTCCCTAAATCTAGCCCACACAATTGTAAACACCAATTTGACTATGCCACCTTATCTGGGCCAGGACCCTGACTGAGCCTTGATTCCAGTCTCAAAACACCAATAGAAAGCCACTCTGGGCCAAAGTGTCATGGCTTTTGACAGCAGAGCCAGTACAGGAGCAGCTTCAGCCTCTTTATTAGTAACAAAAAAGAGCAGTCATTATGATCTCTTAAGTTACAGGAAACCAACACCTGGATTTATGCTACAAACAAATCAGAGTAAGAAAGAGGACTTTAGTATGAAAATGAGCACTATACCAGAAGATAAATCTGATTGAAGAATATTTTATAATATCATGCAAATATTACAACCCACCAAAATTTAGCTTTTTCTGCTCCTACCATCACTGAAGCACATCATTAAATCAACAGAGAGAGATGGGTAAGATTCTTGAACTTCAATAAAAGCTGAGAAAAATGAACACATATTGTGATGGACATAGCACTGAAGCCCACTGAAGCTGTAGAATATTCAGGGCTGCACTCTGTTATTGCATTATAGTGCCTATAAATATCTGCACAGAGATGTAAGTTTATTTGGAGATAATGAATTCACTGAAAACTGGAATCCCTATTAATGCAGTGGTGCTTTGCCCTATAGTTTCCTTCCTAAGACCTTGTATTTCAAGAAACAACATTGAGCTTCACACTTAAATTAAGAACCTCCTGAACTGCCATCTGGTTATTCTTCTGGTGACCTCTCATCTTGCAGACCCAAACCTTCTCACTGGGACAATGTTCTCAGGAGCCTTACTTGCCCAGGGAAGCCTTTTACTTCACCTTCCAAATTTATTTGTACCTACTCCCCACCCCCCCAGGCCAGAATTCCTTTACCATCTTTCTTCATTTTCTTTCCTCTTCCTCCTTCTCCCCCTCCTCCACTCCCTGCTACCCTCACTCAAGGACACCTCAACAGAAAAGAAAAAATGTAAAAAAAGTTCAGCTTGATACGCACATTGAAATCTCATCCATAATCTGTACCAATTTCCAGACCATAAACTCCTCATTGGCAGACGAAGTATTCTTTGATAATGCCCAAAATATCCCTTTTTACCTTCTGCTTAATGTAAAGCACACCTTGAATGTAATTTCTAAAATAGTGGAATGTAACGACAAAAGCCAAAGAGGCCAGAAAAGGGATTCTTCTCTTTTTTGTTCCTTTTTTGTTAAAAGATGCAAAGATTATCTTAGCTAAAATTACCTAAGAGAGAAGACTGGCTGTGGATTTGGTAAGGGTGGCACCTGGAAGGTGAGAGGACTGAGGAAGCAGCGATGGTCTGCTTATTACCCACAGTGTGCCACATGCGGAGCCGCCTGTGACCGATGCTCAAGTGGACTGATGGCGCCTTCTAATCCACGAGTCACAGTTCTGAAAGACACATAATGTCTTCCACCTATGGGTAATAATCACTCCAGCAGCGAGCATGGTGCCTACACTTCAGGGCTCATCACTCCCTGACTTAACCTCAACCCAACCACCCCCCATGGCTGCCCATGACAGTTTATACAGGGTAGATATTCAGTAAGTAATCGTTGACTAAATGCTTGGATAAGGTTGACTTCACCCATTCATTCAGTTTGCAAAGTCCATTCCCCTCACTCTGAGGCAGAACAATTTCCATTTACCCTTTAGAGTCTGGATTTGGGCAGTGGGCAGTTATCCCAGTTGAAGGGCTGTGAAACCTCAAATAAGCACATTCACTATACCACATGATTCATCTTCAAAGAACTTTCCCATCTGAAACTAATTAATCCTCCCCACATCCCTGTGAGGTAATCGCCGTGTGATCATCAGGAGGATATAAGGAAGAAGTTAGGGATGAGGAGGTTACAGGCTGTGCCAAAGGTTATTAAGGATGTCTGCAGGGGAATGAAGTCATAATGCAATAATCCCGGGTTCAGTTTCTCCACCTTTCACCATGTTTTGACCACCTGATCATTCTCTGGGCTTTGGTGAAGGTGTCGACAGTCTAGCAGATGTGAGCATTTCAAAGAAAAGAAGTGATTATTGTATGCCCCTGTTAAACATTTCAGATGTCTTTCCTACAATAACTTGGTATTAGAAATCACTTCTCTCAAATCTTTTCAGTAAAGATATGTTGTCAGGTGGATTTAGTACTGTCTCCTGGAAAGAAGGCTGAGAATAACATACCTTCATCTGTTTCCTGGGAAGCTCATGTCAGGGTTCGTTCTCATGTCTTCAGAGACACAAGCCAGCACACAAGCAGCCTTGGGGTTCAGGGTTACTTCCTGTCCAGACCTGCGCAGAGCCCAGAGTGTGTCCTCCCTGACACACTTTACCTGGGATCTTGCTTCTCCACAGCTCACTGCTGTCTCTCATCAGTTTGCCACAGTATGGCATACAGCAAATATTTCAGCCTTCTCTACTCGAGGCCTTTTTGACTTTGCTGAAGAATCAGAATTGGCTATTTCCAATGGAGAAGTGAACTTCAACCACCAAAAACATAGCCTTTTTCCTTTGCTGGTTCCTCTTCCTCCTCCCACCTGTCCCAAGTTTCAGGCTTTTATGTTATTACTATTTACTTTCCTGTAGTATCTTATACAATATGTTATTACTAGTACTTTCCTTAGGGATCACATTCACTGCTACACATTCAATTACCATTCCTATATTGTCAATTTCCAAATCAACAGGCCTCTGCCTGATGTGAGGAGGCTGGACTGTAAATTACAATTTTCTGCCATTTTTATATAGCATGAATTGGAGTAGACAATTTACTACTTCATTTGGGTAATAACTAGTCCAAGTAGACATTAAAATGCTCTCTAATGCTCCAATAATTAAAACAGAGTACTAGCATATGAGTAGACAGACAAATGGAACAGAATAGAAGATCCAAATATAGACTCGAACACATATGGGAATTTGTTATATGGTAAATGTGGCTTCTGAAACCAGTGAAGTAAGGACAGACTTTAAGAAATTGAGTTGGGAGACTGGTCAGGAAAAAAATAAGGTTGTATACATACCTCATACTGTTACAGACAAAAAAACAAAGCCACAAAAGTTTCAGAAGAGAAAATTTGAGCACAGAATGGTATTAGATAATTTTAAGGAATTATTGGTATAATAATGGTACAGAAAATATATTCTAAAAAATCCTTACATATTAAAATATATTTATATACTTATAAAGAAAATAATATGATGTCTGGAGTTTACTTTAAATACTCAAAATGGGTGGAAGAATAGATAAAACAAAATTAGCAAAATATTCCTAACTGCTGAAGCTGTATAATGGATACCTGGAGTCTATTACATTATTTCCTCTAATTTGTGTATGCTTAAAATTTTCCACGACCAAAAAAAAAAAAAGTTTTAAGTATCAGAAAAAAATATGATGAGTGACTTCCTCAGAGTAAGGAAAAGCCTTTCTAATTATGATTCAAAACTCAGAAAGCATAAAAATTAAAGTTTGATAAATTCAACTACATTAAACAACTTCTGTAGAACAAAAAAAATACACCATAAGCAAAGTCAAGAAACAAATAACAACCTGGGGAAAATATTTTCCACTCATATCACAGACAAAATAACAGATAATCTCACTAATATGGAAAGAACTACTAAAAACCAATAAGAAAAGTATTAGAAACCCAACAGAAAAATCAGTAAAGAACATGAATAGACATTTCACAGAAAAGTTAATAAAATGGGCCTTAAACATCATGAGAAAAATTGAGATCTTTTCAAATAGGAAAAATTCAAATTAAAATTATACTTCATAACTTCTAGATTTTGGCCAATCTGATAGGTGAAAATATTTTCTAAAACTCTCTTTTGAGGAGACCATACGAAATCAGGAATTTTCATATACAAGGGTACTTCAAAAAGTTTGTGGAAAAATAGAATTAAAAGATAACACAAATCTTTCCATGAACTTTTTGATGTACCCTCATTTTGCTTAGAGAATATTGCTCCCTAAGGAGCAATTTGGCAACACTACTAAAATTTCAAATGCATTTATCCTTGACCCCCAAAAATCCTATTGCTGAGAATTTTTTCTACAGGTAGGACTGCATTAAGTGCAATGATATATTGCCATGATATTCACTGCAGCAGTTAGTAGCAGCAAATAACTGGAAACAACCCAAGTGTTCATTAAAAGGAATAAACACATACATATGACTATTATATGTTACCTTCTGTGTTAGAGAGAGAACAGAATAAAAAATATATGTATTTACTCACATATGCATAAATTTATTCAAAGAATATACAGGAAACTAATAAAAGTGATGATGTATAGGTAGAGTGGCAGGGGTAAAAAATATAGTATAAGGGAACAGAAGTAAGAAAGAAACAGAGTATGCTTCATTTCACTGTTTTGATTTTTAATCCGTTTGAATCTATGATATTCAAAAATTAAGACAAAATAATTTAATTTGCTCTGTAGTTTATGGTTATACACCTATTATATAGTTAAAGCTCTATAGTTCTCTCTAATGGACCAGTGGCTTAGAAAATCCAACAGCAGATAATACAAAATAGCATTTTTGTTTGGCTTTGAGATGCATCCTTTGAGGGTTGCTGTGGGGGTACCCAACAATTCACCATCCCAATTACATTTTGCAAATTCCATTGGTAAAGTCCCCTAAGATCCTGGGAAGAACATATTCACAGTTGGCTGAAATAAGAGCAAATTAAGAATGAAGGTAAGGAAGATAAACAGTCAGGAAGCATTTCCTTCCTTTGGAACAGAAGGTTAATATCCATTAGAGCACATTTTGACTTCCTGGCTATTAGCAGTGCTTCTCTCTTATGCTACAGGCCAACAGGTACTCATATTTTTTATTCCCAAGGTCCATTTGTGTCTTGCCCCCATTCCAAACTTCAGATTTTATGTTTAGAAGGATTTAGTTAAATTGTATATAGAATATGATAATTAGTTACCCGTTTTTAAGATTAAAAACACATAATGGGGGGGGGGGGCTCAGCCTTAAGTCCAGGGCAGATCCTCCCACCGTCCAAGCAGGAGCCAAGGTGAGCATCCTGTGTGCCACTGGGGGCCCAGCCTGAAGCCCAGAGCAGCCCCTCCCACCACGAGAGCAGGAGCCAAGGTAGGCATCTGGCATGCCACTGGGGGCCCAGCCTGAAGACCATCAGACTAACAGCAGACTTCTCAACTGAAACCCTACAGGCCAGAAGAAATTGGGATGATATATGCAAAATACTAAAAGAAACCAAATTGCTATCCTAGAATTCTATATCCAGCAAGGCTATCCTTCAAAAATGAGGGAGAAATGGAGTATTTCCCAGATAAACAAAAATGGTGGGAGTTCACCACCACACAACCAGCCCTGCAAGAAATTCTCAAGGGAGTTCTGCATCTGGAATCCAGAAAGTGATAATCTCTATCATACACAAGAAAGAGCAAAACCCACCATTAAAACAAAAATGCAAGTGAAAAAGAGAAAGAAACAAAATCATGTCACCTCAAAAATCTAACTAACATTGAAGACAATAAAAAGAGGAAGAAAGGAACAAAAGATATTTAAAACACCTAAACAAAAAGCAATAAAATGACAGGAGTAAAACAATATCTGTTGATAACAACCCTAAATGTAAATGTGATCTCTACATTCAAAAGATACAGACTGACCGATGGGATTAAAAAACTAGACCCAACTATACGCTGTCTTCAAGAAACTCATCTGAAAAAAAAAAAAATGCACAGACTAAAATTGAAAGGATGGAAAAAGATATACCATGCAAATGGAAACCAAAAATGAGCAGGAGTAGCTATTCTCATATCGGATAAAATAGATATAAACCAAAAACGATAAAAAGAGACAAAAAAGGCCACTATATAATGATAAACGGATCTATCCAACAAGAAGACATAACAACAATAAATATATATGCACCCAACACTGGAGCATCCAGATACATAAAGCAAACACTCTTAGACCTAAAGAAAGAGGAAGACCCCAATACGATAATTGTGGGTGACCTGAACACCCCTCTCTCAGCATTGGACAGATCTTCCAGGTAACAAATCAACAAACACTGGATTTAAACTATACCTTAGATTAATTGGACCTGGCAGATTTCTACAAAACATTTCATCCAACAAATACAGAATATGCATTCTTCTTATCAGCCCCTAAATGAACAATTTCTTTTATGCTCTTTGAAATATTAGAAATAGCTCAACATCTCTCGTGACTACATTTGAGGTTCTGAGGTCCCAGATGTCAGGCTGCTGAGTAGGAGCCTGAGAAGCCTCACCCTTTAGTCCCTGGAATGAACACTTCATTCATAGGTAAGGAGGGGCTGTATGACTCATTCCCATAAGAAAGGATGCAATAGTTTCTTGTGCACATACACTGAGGGGCAGGCAGGGGGGGGATTCCTGTTATTTAGCTTAGTGAACAAGCTAAATATCTTGCCATACCTGGACTATTTCTCTGCATTTCAGTTTCCTTACATGTAGAGTCAGGTCTTAAAAGTTAGTGCACAACACTGGGCAAGATACTGAATTTCTCCGTGTCTCAGTTTCCCCACTGTAAAAATTATATAATAATAAAAAATAATGACCTCAAGTGAGTGGGTTGGTTTGTCTCAAGAACTTACAGCAATGCCTGGAAGATAAGAAGAACTCAATAAATATTAACTGCCCATATGTAACATCTTAGAAGTGAGTATGTTTAGGGCTGGCCCGTGGCTCACTCGGGAGAGTGCGGTGCTGATAACACCAAGGCCCCGGGTTCGGATCCCATATACGGATGGCCGGTTCGCTCACTGGCTGAGCGTAGTGCTGACAACACCAAGTCAAGGGTTAAGATCCCCTTACCGGTCATCTTTAAAAAAAAAAAAAGAAGTGAGTATGTTTAAAACTATCTCTGGAGTGAGTCTTCTGGGGCTACCTCCTGGGAAGTTATGGAATACATCCTCTGTCACCATTTTCCTTACACTAATTAGCTATGCTACAAATGGAAATTACTTACTTTCATAACTTCTACTTTACTAGTGTTGAGTGATTTACATAATCCTGTAGCTAGGAGATCCCAGAACTGCAACTCTCTCTTTGGCAAATTTGTTCATTTTCCTTCAAAGGCAGTATTTATTCATCACATCTTGTCTGCATAATGACTTGCATCTGGGGTTGGGCACAGAATGTCAATCCCTTTCCTTACCCTTGGTGCAAGGACTTGGAACATCGGGAGCAGAGGAAGACACTACACACTGTAAAGGCAGAACCAACAGCCACAGCTTAACAAGAGAGTTTAGCAGGGAGCTGGGATAGGGCCTGCTTACAAATGGGAAAACAGTGACTCCAGTTAGACTCCAGAATCTGGCACCTCTGAGCCTCTAAATTCCATCTCAAGGGGATATTAAACTCATGATCTAGAAGTAAATGAGAGAAAACAACATTTATAGTCAGCAGTTGAAATGTGTGCTTTTCTCTCTCCCATAATGTCTCTTCTTCACAATATCCAAATAAGAGAGCCCAAGGAACTGGAAATGTTATACCTAGGAAGAGACAATCTAGAACACTACAAAAATGTTCCCCCAAATAATATGGTCTTAGGGAAGAAAATGGAACCAAATACTGTGTCTGTGATGAGAAATGAAGGAACTAACATTTTCCTGGTTAAAAGTTAGAATAATATACCTTCGTCACACTCAAAATCCTCACCTGTTAGTCCTTTTATTCTTTCCTCATTTAAGATGAACATTTTAATTAATTTCATAAAATAATCCAATTTATACACATTTATTCAGTTACTCAGCCAATATTTATGGGGAACCTACCATTTGCCAGGCATCATTCTGTTCACTGCTGAGTCTCAGGGAACATTACTTTCCAACATTTTTCTAATGATTTCCTCCATACCCCCTCATGCAGAATAGCTTCCTTTCTTAAGCTAACATTTATTGAGGGCTTATAAGTGTCAAGCACCTGACACCATTAATTAATTTAATTCTCACCTTGTGAGGTGGGTACTATTATCATCCCCACCTTACGCATGAGGAATTTGAAGTTTGAAAAAGGGATAAGTCATTTGCCCAAGGTCACAAAGCTAGTGAATTATTGTAGAATTTAAATTCAGGTCCAATTCCAAACTCTCCCATCTTAACCCTTACACTATATTGCTTTCAAAACTTCTTAAATATAGTTTGCTGTGATGGACATATTTCATTTATAATAGTCACATGCATTTTCTTTGGTTTCCTGTCTTGTCTTCTTCTGTACAATGCCTTTCTAGTGTCTGGAAAATGATCATTTGAAAACAATTGTATCAAGTCATGGGACGATGGCAGAGCAGGCTAAGAGATGACAGCCATTTGTACATAAATATTTAAATATATGCAATACACTCCATTTAGTGCATTATTCAAATTCTGGGCTTATACAAAAAGGTTTCTGGAATTTACCAGCTGCTTCCTTTTGTTATCTCAATTCTCACCCAAACAGGACTCAAAGGACTGATTTTCCAAATCAGTCTCCTTAGACTTACACCTGGTCACTGATGTCATTTGCCTTCTTCTCTGCCAACCCTAAACTGACTAGGGAGGAGAATCAATTTGAATTCTTTCTCCTTAATTGCTTCCTTTCTTTTTCCCCCCAGACCCTGCATTTTCTCCCCTAAAACTTCCTTAGCCAAAACCACAGTTGAGAGAAGAGAAGTGAGCGTGATTAAGCAAATTATGAACCGGCTCAGGAAGCTGCTCTAATTACTCTAATCAGGGATATGCTCCCGGCTTGCAGGCGGCCTGGCCAGCCCAGAACACTCACTTCCTACCCGTGGGCTGTGTGTCAGCAGATGGCAATCTCTGCAGCTAGGTGACCAGGTGAGATTGTTCTAGTTTGGGACTCCAGACCCTAATTATTCTCCTCCATGATTTCTTTAATTGTTCCTCTGAAAAAAACCTTGCCTTTAATTCCAGAATGCCCCAGAAACCCACACAACAGTTCCAGGGCATGACGCCAGATTCTTCGATTGGGAGGAAGAACATGTGCACAAGAGGAGACGTCTGTCTCTCTCACACCATACAAGCTCCCTGAGGACAGGAGTGGTCTTTCATCCCTAGCAATGGGCTTGGCACAGAACAGAGGCCCAAATGTTTGCTGAATATTGTGGAATGAAGAAAGGAAGTATAAAAGCAAAGCCATATTTTCTTTTAAGGGGCACTTTATGGGACAATGCATTTAGTAATAAGAAAAAAATGCTTGCCTAGGAGACATGCATATCACACACTACACCTAAATAGGCATGCTGAGAAGACAGGGACTAAGACACATGGCCAGTGCTCCATACATATTTACAGCAGTGATTATTTGGTTTCTCATTGTCAACTCAAACAAAACAGGTGGCAAGACTACATGAGAAAGAAAAAGAGCTCGAGGTTGGAAGTGCAGAAGAGAAGCACCAAGCTGACATCCAATCGGGAGCTTCCATCAGGAAAACGAGAGTGCAGCAATCAACATTCTAATGAGTTTGATTTGGTTATGAAATCCTTCAAGACAAATTCCAGAACTTCAGGAATGTAATGCCCAATGAAGGTGGTTGTATATAAAAATATTGCAACCCGTGTATGCTTTTACTTAACTTTCTACACCATTTGGCAGTGGTAGCTCATGAAGGAAAAGAGACATGCCCATTTCCCTAATGAGAGTTTACTGCAACATATTTACCATATTTCCTGAAGGTATTCTAGTTATCTAAAAAAATGGTGTATTTCCCTGTGATCCAAAATGAAATAATTTTCACACATGAGGACGTATTCGTCATTCACTTACTGAAGCACAAAGAGCATTCACCTTACAATGGACGTAACTTAATATGAGAACTTTTTTCAGGGAACATATTTGACTAGAAAAAAGTTAAATTCAAAGCCATGTGGACTGTTAAAATACAGACTCTGTCTTGAAGCCATCAGGAGCTATTTGCTATTTCTGAAGCAGCAGCCCCTCAGTGAGTAAGAAAGTAGTTCTGATAGTCTGGGAAGCTTCTTACTCAGTGGGCCTCCTTGTCGGTTGTGGGCATCCAGAGTTTTGGAAAGCTTACACGAACACTAACTCAAAGGACTGACGGCTAGACTCATTCTAACTGGCCCTAAAACTGAGTTCCAACTTGGATTAATTTTCAAGAGAGTATCTCACGCAAACAACTTATTTACTCTGCTTCTTAAGGTCTTCTACATCCATTTTATTTTTATTTTTAGGTGGCCGGCCAGTACAGGGATAGAACTGTGGACCTTAGTGCTATTAGCACCATGCTCTAATCAACTGAGCTAACCCACCAGCCCCATGTCCATTTTAAATCCTTTCAATCTTGCTTTGGGAGAATGCCAGAATTTCAAGTATCTTCCTGATGATGAAATGACCTCTACTGCCAGTACACCAAAAATGGTAGGTACTTGGACAATATCAGAGATCAAAAGTCTATTAAACAAATCCATATAAAGTACCTACTATGTGGTCAACACTTGGGATAACCACCGTGGAGTTTTAAAATATAAGAAAAACCTTTGACCTAAAGAGTTGGTGATACATGAGATGATTGGAGAGTATGATTAAGAATTAAAGCAAGTGCTATAGGGTACTATAAGTGATGATGATAATGCTTCATAATTAAGAACAAAAAATAAAAAATATAGTGTTTAGAGTACATTTACATACAATACCTCTTTTGATTCTTATAGCCACATGGTGAGGTAGGCACGGGAGATACTGTACTATTAACCCCATTTTACAGATGAGGAAACCTGACCCAGAGAGGTCAAGGGACTTAGCCAAGGGCACCTTGAAGACAAGCAGCAGAATTCCAGATGGCAGTTCCTGCATTGTCTCTCTGTTCTGTTATCCTGTAGCCACACCATGCTGCCTCCTTGCTAAATACGAGGGCTTAGCCTCCTGGCTATGAATAAAACTTAGGGTGCTTCTATGAGACGGAGAAGAGGGAGCATGGACAGACTTGAAGGATGAGCTGTAAAGAATATTGGTGAGCAGCAGAGGATACGTGGTCTTCACAGGGAAAGGCAGATAGTGAGATGGGCAAAGAGCATGACCACAGGCTTGAGGGCAGAGAATAGAGGCAGAATGACTTAGTGAGATGAGGCATATATTAGAAGGAAGGGGAGAATAGGTTTTATAGTAAAATGCAATTATCATGGAGGATTCAGAATGTCAGAAGTGGAGGTTTTGGTCTTTCAGGCAATGAGACATTTGCAAAAGAGACTACCATGATCAATACAGAGTTTAAGAAAGTTGTTATGGTATTCACTTAGTACAGGTGTTGAGGGCTAGAAGGTCGGGGGCAAAGAGTCTGGGTTTCTGGCATCTGGGAGGGGGTGGCTGAGGGACTGAAGTAGCTCTGAGATGTTGAGGTGTGTATTCTCGATAGACTTCATCACCCAAATTCACGTGCTCATCTGACGTCACTGAACAACAGCAAAGCTAAAAGACTGCTTACAAGCAACAAGACATACAACAGAGAAGGATTGGTGTTTACAGACTTAAGACGGATTAAGCCTTTTTAGAATGGTTGACTTAAAACTTGTAAGATACGTCTCCAGGATTCAGGACTGACAATGGTAAAATTATACAGTTTTTCAGGCTTTCGTTTAGTGTGACTTTCCGCACTCAGCCTGCCTGTTATCAGGCTGCAATGGAAGTGGTCCCCCAGTCCTGCTGGAGTTCCAACAGGTGAAGGGGATTGCGGGGGCAGGGGAGGGAAAGGGTGGTAGCAAGGGTTTCTCACCCTGACTTCAATACTAAATCTGATTTTGGAAAATTGGTTATTTTTAAGGAAAGTTCACAAAATTGAATCTGTGCAAGGGGTTCCATAGCTTAAGACATCTGAAAAGTCACTGATCTAGTCCAACCACAACCATAGATAGAAAAGGAAGCAGGACCAGAGAGGTGCAGGGCCTGGTCCAGGGTCATAGAACAGGTGAGTCCAGTTGAGAGGCCTTCTCAGGTACATTAATTTGGCCTAATGAGGACTCAGACAACAAAAATCATTTCATGTACTTTGAAGCCCCAGGGCCAGGATTCCCTCCAGGTCCTTTACTGTGCCTGTGGCAGAGCTAGTCCCTAGACACCCTAAGCAGGCCAGCACATGCAGCCAGCACCGAAGACAGGGACACAGCTCCTGGGCACACTCTGCCAGGCTGGGCCTAAGAGCAGCAGGAGAGGTGCAAACCAGAGCCTGTTTCAAGGCTGAGCCTTGAAATAAATAAATAAAACACAGGGTGCTTCTAATAAGAAAAGGGTCGCATTAACACTTGCTCTTACTCATTCCTATTTCGATGCTTGCTTATTTATTTTTCTCCTCACTTTTGGAAACTAAGACCAAGGCCAAAACAAACAAGGAAACACCACCACCACCACAAACCAGCTTAAGAAAAGGACTGTGTGTGCCCTAGGGAAGATGAAGAGCTGCGGGTTTGCAGTTCTTGCTGTTACCAAAGAATTATGATCTGGAAGCGGGAAATCATTAAATCTGGCTGGTTTCACTTGTATAACAGCATCTGACATTGTACCGGCTTCTGCACTGCCCGCTGAATCAGGAAGTTTAGGGAGAAAAAAAACCCAGCAGAGCCCCTAGTAAATCTGTCTTTTTGTATTCCAATCATAAAAATGTATTCCTCTCACTTTTTCACACAGGGCCTACTGTCACCTTAACTGTGTTTATCGAGACAGACAAAGTGTCTTCCCCAAAGCTAGAGCATTTCTCTTCTTTGACAGCAAACACTGATTAAATCTTCCTGGAGAAAAGTTAGGCAAACCAGAACCCACCTTCTTGCCAGTTACAAAGGGACAGACTTTCCGATTCTGGTATTTCCTTTCCTTTCCTTTTCTCATTGTCAGGAAAAATAAACAAAGTGATAGAATTTTGCAGAAAATTTCTACTGAAGGGGCCGGCCCGTGGCTCACTCGGGAGAGTGCGGTGTTGATAACACCAAGGCCCCGGGTTCGGATCCCATGGGATGGGATGGCCGGTTCGCTCCCTGGCTGAGCGTGGTGCTGACAACACCAAGTCAAGGGTTAAGAAAATTTCTACTGAAGATACAGCTGTTTATATTTTAACTTAGGTTGAAAGATGTCCTACTGGTTCAGTGAATTATCTAAGCTAACTAATAGAATTCCTAAACCAACTATGCATCTTATTGTAAATTTAGAAAAACTGGTGAGAATATAGATGATATACAAACTAACAGCCGAAGATGAGCTTTACCCTGGCAGGACAGCACATTACCATTTCAGGATGGAGAATGCCGAGGGGGTTGTGACTTTGCTTGCAATGACATTAGTAGCAAGAGACAATAAGCTATGAATTAGCATCTCTCTGTGAACGGATTAACTCCTGGATGTTCAGAATGCCTGGTTTAAATAATAACAAATCAAAATGACCTTCTGGGCACTTATCCACACTGCTAACAGAAATATAATCCAGTTAGAAATCTGGGGAATAACCACGTTTGCGGCACATGTGCTGATCTAAGCAACCGAGTCTGTTTTTTTAATCACCCCTATTAAGAATATAAAATCTCCTTAAAATAAGTCACACAACTCTCTATATTTCATGAGCAATTCACCACATACAAGCACCATATTTTACAACAGTTATTGGCACAGCCAACTACTGCTGAGAGTTATTGAGATGAGGGGACTTGGTTTGAGAAGTAAAATAATGACCGGTGCACTCACTGGCTGAGTGCCGGTCACGAAAAAAAAAAAAAGAAGTAAAATAGTTTGCATTGCCTCTGAAAGTTATCTGCATAATTGCAGAGCTTTCTAATTCCCGTTGAAGACCCATAATTATGCCAGGAGAAACAGAGGCTCTCGGACCTCCGGCCTGGTAACTCAATGCACAAACTTCCCTTTTGATTCTTGGGAGGAAGAGCAGGCATCTCAGCATGCACTTGTCTCCTGCCTGCACCAGCCAGTGATTCGGTAATCACGGTGTACAGATGGAACTAACTTTCTTCATTCCCAAACTTGGGAATGTACAAATTGGCTAATGAAGGAAAAATGAGTAATCTCCTGACCACCGCAGTAGCCTGACAAAATGAAAACTGATGGATGTATACTTTAATCCTGAAGCTAGATTTAAAAAAATAATATCCATCCCACCAAACTCTATAGGGCCGCCTTTCATCCCGTTGGGCAAGGCTTTCCGCAGAAAGCATGCTTTGTGCAGACTGGCCTGGCTTTTGATGGATTTGACCTACTGGCTAGAGTAAGTACAGGGATGCATCATTTGTTGAGAAAGAAGAATATATAGCACTGCGGGTTTCCAGGAGCTCATAAAACCATGTTTAGGCTTAGAAGATCACGTCTACAGTGTACTAGTATCCGGCAGAAAGCATTAAAGGCATTTCTCAAGTTTAGTGGAAAACAAAATTTCAAAAGAGAGGTGAACTAGCTGTCAGTGTCTGTCCAAAGTTGCTGGAGCCCAGAGTTCTTTAACTTTGACACACTTTGCTCTGTGAACAGAAGCTACACTGCATGGCTTCAGTCACTTTTGTTGTTTGTCGTGGGCTAAAGGACAGAACATTTAGGTGGCACCGTTTAGTCTCATAGCAGAGGAGGGGGGAATAAAGTGATAGAAAATGGACTTTTAAATTTTGCACTGATCTCTAGATCACAGTAGTGACAAGATGTTGTCTTTATAATATTTTAGCTTTTCAAAAAATGAAAAGTAAATATTAAAGCTCTGACATTATTGAATGGCAACAGAGGAAAGAACAATGAACCACTGTCTGTATGTTACATTCCATGTAAAAAGGCTATGCTGGACATTGCTTCTCAGCCTGAGTATTTAAATATCTAGCACCTAATGGAACAAAAGTTATTCTTAGGACTTAATGTCTCCTGGATTTACTTGGAGTCAGTGATACCTTTTTTAGATCCTGAACTTAGGATTTGATCATCTCTTAGGCACTATTATTAGGAACTGCTTAGCTTGAGTAAATCGCTTAACTCAACTTTTTCATCTATAAGTTAGGACAGTAACACTTAAATTTCCAGGCTGTGGTGAGAAGTAAATTATAAGAAACAGTGAGAATTAAATGAATCAACCATAAAGTATATTTCACAAAGCCTGAATCTATAGTAAGTGCTCAATAAATGTTAGTTCCCTTCCATTTTTTTTCCCCCACTTTCAAATGCAGAAAACAAACTCTTGCAGGAAAGAGACAGTGCCAGGTTGTGTGAGATGACGCAGTTTGAGCTTTCTTGTTATCTGGGTAGCAGATTTAGCTGAACCACCATCACTCCTACAAACAGACTCTGCACACCAGCCTGCTGAAGCTGCTTATTGCAGGGAATGGATAATGAAGTGCCTGGCAGGCATGAGATTCGCTCACAGAGCATAAGCCATCTATTCCAATCCCTTGCAGATCTCATGGCAAAGCATCCTGCTATTGACTCCCAAAATGTGTCTTAGAAGCCAAAAAGCAATGCATGAGTTGTTTCACTGCCCCTGGTAATTTACATCTATTTTCTTTACAAAGAGCAACACTACTGGCTCCCAAAGAAACAAGGTGAGGGGGAATAAACGACAGGAGGAAATGGCCAGATGGAAAAAGAGCTAAGGTAACCAAATATAATAAACATCTCTCTTTACTGCCAGCACACTAAAAACAGAATCCCAGCCAGCTTTGCAAGTTACCACCTTAGCCAATTGGCTGCATATCTGATGGAAACAGAGATCCAACAATGGAGAAATAAAAGCAGTTCCCCACCAAATGGGGAGTAGTCGGAAATGCATTTGAAGAAAAATGGCATTGGCGTGTTCCAGATTTATGCTCTCTGTGCGACATGATCGAATTTACTTAGCTCACGTGCTTCAGGGGCCATTTCTCTGATACCAATGCTGCCAATTCCACCTGCAATCTAAAAAACAAGGCTGTACATTTGGTTCCTCAGCTCTCCCCATGTAATAACAGACAATTTTTCACACTCTACAAAATGCAAACACAGCTGAACCAATCCACTTCAAATCTTCACAAACAATACAAATGAGGGTGAAAGCAGATGAGACATTTCAAAGTAAAGACTGTTGGATGTCTCGGGGCATGGGGATAGTGTGTATGCAGGAAGGTCTCTTTTTAGTAGAATTACTACTAGCTTAAAGCATAGGTGCTATGCTAACTTTAAAGTTTGTCAGGTATGCATCCTACACGGCTGCATGCGATGTCTTTTAGAGTCATAATACCACTGCCTCCTGTAGAATCTATGGAGTGGCCACCAGACAGGACCTGTCAGCTGCCTATAGTTACCTGTCTAGCCCAAGGGCCCCATGAAAGTAGCATATCAGGCATAGTTTAGAAGTCTCAGTCAAATAGTTGAGGAAAGGGCAAGACAGTAGATAACACAACCAAGTACAAGCCACAGGTCTGGGGGTCAGAGGTCATGGTGGCAAGCCAGGCCTGGAATCCAGGCGTCAGGCGGCTTCGCACTGGAGGTTTTATTCCTTTCTTTGAACGCCCTTCCACCCTTTTTAAGACTAGTGATCAACTCCATACTCTGTAAGGCTCAGTTCAAATTTTATTTCCCAGGCAGTTGTCTGTTTTCTTTGACATAACTTTACCAGGTGTTATTTACTCTGTTATGTTTATAAAACTCCACCTTTATTATACAAGTAACACAAATGCATACGTATGTATATGTGTATGGATACAGTATACATATATATACACATTAGAGTATTATAATCATGTATCTCTTCCCTTCACTAGACTATAAACTTTTTGAAGGCAGGAATGTCTTGTGTATTGAATACTATACTAGATGTTGAAGATTCACAAATAAATCTCTTTGAATTAATAAAGGTACAGATCAATGAGTAGTTGGTTTCTGAGCAAGTTGAAAAGAAGTGCTTCGTTAGTACTAAAATGGGTAAAATATAGCCAAACCAATCTTCCTTCCTTTGTGACACAGTTATACTATTAAATCAGTAGAATTCTCAACTTAGATTTTGGTGAGGCAATACATAATCTTTTCTATCCTTGGAAAAATGATAGCAAATTATAAGTTGCTATTATTTAATAGGCAAGCCTCAACACTAAATGTTCTAGGAGTATGGTGCAGAACTCTGTCTTTATTTATTCTGTTTAACGTTTTTATTAACTACTTGAATGAAGATAATAGTTCTTATCAAACCTATTGATGACACAAAGTCAGGGAAGGCAACTACTGTGTTTCATAACAGAATCAAGACCATAAAAGAAAAGACTTGACAGTCTAAAGCATCAAGATGAAGTCAACAAGATGTTACGTATCAGGTTATGTTGTTTGGTTCAAATAATCAACAGCACAGACACAGGATAGCCAAGATCTTGCTAGACAGCAATTAGTTAATATTCATGAATTTTATAAGTAATTAAAAACACCATCTCTTTTTTTTAAATACAGGAATAGTGCTGCTGCTTAAAGAAACTAACACACAACTGAGCTTCATCTTTAGATTACAACAGCTGGATCAAGCAAAATTCTTTTCTGTGTGAGTTCTAGTCAGGGTTCTCCAGAGAAACAGAACCAATAGGAGATACACACACACACACACATGCACACACACACGTATAGAGGGAGAGATTTATTAAAAGGTACTGGCTCATGAGATTACAAAGGCTGAAAAGGCCTATGACCTGTGTCAAGCTAGGGCTAGGGCTCACACACCCCTCAATACAGACTGGGTCACAAACCCTTCACACGCAGGTCCACGAGCTAAGTAACAGGAAAAGATCCTGGGAGCCGCAAGTAAAAAATTAATAGGCTTTATTCAGAGGTAGGAGCAGCCACCCTAGTGACCTTCTAGAGCATCCTGAGGAGCAGCAGGCAGCATGGAGCAGAGCCATTAGTCCTTTATACTTAAGTCCATAACCCAGGACACCTGGGTGCCCATATGCAACTACGTTAGATAATAACCAAGGAACACCTGGGTGCACGTGGATATTTACATTAAATGCTCAGCAAGATTCTGAACATCTGAGGGGCCCCAATCATTTTCCTATATTTTCCCAACAACCTGTCATCTACAACAAGACAAAGATCCATGAAAGATGGCGGTACAGTATGAAGGCCTGAGAACCAGGAGCACTGAGGGCAGAAGACTGATGTCTCAGTTTAAGCAGTCAGGCAGAGAGAAAGCAAATTCAACCTTCCTCTGCCTTTTTGTTCTAGTCAGGCCCTCAATGGATTGGATGATGACCACTGTTGGGAAAATATAGGAAAATGGTCAGGGTGCCTCAGATGTTCAGAATCTTGCCGAGCATTTGATGTAAATATGCACGTGCACCCAGGTATTCCTTGGTTATTGTCTAATGTAATTGCACACGTGCACCCAGATTTCCTGGGTTATGGACTTGAGTACAAAGGATGAGTGACTCTGATCCACTGAGCCCCCACCCCGGGGGGGCGATAGGGAGACCGCTTCTGCTGCTAGAGGCTGTTGCTGCCAGGGCCCCCAGGACCCTCTGAGAGGCAACCACCGCTGCTGACTGAGCTCACATCATCTGCCAATGGCTCCCAGGATCTTTCCCAATTACCTAGTATGGGCCTGTGTGGGAGGAGTCTGGGGACGCAGTCTGTACAGTGGGTTTGAAGGGTCTGAGACCTAGCCCTGACAATATAAATGGAAACCTAGTATAACTAAAATAATGAAATGTTTTGGCTTTAGTTATGAATTGCTGTAACCCAAGTAGCATCGTCCTGTAGCTTTACACCCACCCACATGGGGAAAGACCATCCACCAATATAAATGCTGACCTCTTCTGGAAACGCCCATATAGACTATATTAGTCCGTCTTGTGTTGCTTGTAACAAAATATGTGGATCTGGGTAATTTATAAAGAAAACAAAATTTATTGCTTACAGTTTCTGAGGCTGGGAAGTCCAAAGTCCATCTGGTGGTGGTGACAGTGACCCAGGGGTCTCACATTGCAAGTTGGTGGAAGCAGAGAAAGCAGAGACAGACTCTCCTCTTCTTTTAAAGCCCTCAGAACCACACCCCTGACCACCATTTCTAATCCATTCACTACCGCACAGTCCTACAATCCAATCACCTCTTCAAGGCTCCACCTTTCGATTACCATAACAGGATTTCCCACCCTCTTAACAGTCACAGTGGGAGCCAAGTTTCTAATACATAAAACCTGGGGGACACAATTAAAGCTCCAGGGAGTCTTGGGGGGACATAATTCAATCCACTACATAGACACATCCAGAAATAATGTTTTACCAGCTATCTGGGAATCCCAGACCATTACAGTGAGTCTAATCACCTTTGGAGTATTACATCCAGTTCTAATTAGGAGGCCTACAGAACCATATACCACTGAACTTGATACAATCACATGCTGCATCAACTCAGACTTGAAATCACCTGTCTGAGAAGAGCTTTGCCCTTACAAATCCATGCCTGTGGTCAAGTAGATTTTGTGGCTCATGGTAACTGGTCTGGGGGAGTATCCTGCTGTTGACACCTTAATGTAAGGAGGCATATGGAAAATGAGGCAGAAATGAGCCAAAAGGGCAAAGGGTAGAAACAAACAAGCCTGGGAGCCCTAAAGCAGGGAGCTTGGCTTGAAGACATACGATTCAGAATGGAGAGGGGTAATCACAGTGCTGAGCGCTCCCCCATAGATCATTGGTTTTTATTGTAGATACTGAGAAAGAAACCACAGAGCAAATTTCCATAGTAGATCACTTTCTTCTTAAACCAACACAACCACTTTTTCAGTACCAACATCTCCAATGTTCTTATACCTCTACGTAGTGGAGAATGGCATAAAAAAATATTTTTTCTTATTCCAAACCTTCTTCTGCCGTCCATATGTTATTGCAAACATGTGGCCTTCCTTTTTCCACATCTCTCTGTCCCCTCCCTCCCACCCCCACCAACACACATACACAAAACAACAATAGCAAAAATGAACTGGGGACACACACACAAAAAATCAGACTAAAATAAAAAAGCCCTCACACAAGGAATGAGAAAAACAGAATTCCTACCCTTGAGTTATAAAAACTGAAAAGTAAGGGGAATTTTATAGACCCAGAAAGTGATGAAATGAAGAGAAAGACATCAAGTCTACCCAAAGGGTGATAAAATATTTTATTTGTTTTTTGGTTGTGAAAAAGAAAATAAATCATTAAAATGACTGTCAGAATGCCTCAAGGATAAGGGCATGGAATAGAACTTGGCCATAAATGTTGTAGAGAGTAATAAAAGAGTTGGTTTTGTTTCTTTAGCATTTGTCTGGGCTGAGCCTTCCCATTTCAACACAGGAATCATGGGCAATGGTAAAGTTAGCTGCTCCCAGGCACACGTTATTGCCTTTCCACACAGGCCCTACACAAGAATCACAGAGCGCTTTCACTGTCACCTTTCCATCTCACGCTGACCCTACAGGACATGTCGTCAGACTGCCAGGGCTTCGAGATCACCATTTGTTTTATGTTCACAGCTATGTATGATTTCCGTGTACCTTCTTATAAAGCATTTATTTTTCTTAGTCCTAGGAATTCAGGAAGAAGAGAAAGTTCCTGTCCCAAGTAGCTCAGTCTACAATTCTAAAGGGGCTTGGATTAATTCTGATGTTGCTTAATGATGTATTTCAAGTGCCTAAAGATAGAGAAAGGTGACAAAGTAGCTGTTATGACAGAAACTGTTGATTTTATTTAAACCCAGGAAGGATTAGTAAAGAATTTGCAGAAGAGGTAGGATTTTCTCCTAACCCACAAACTTACATTCAGCATTCTGCTTTGAATATTCTTTTCATTTTCCACATGTCAAGCTCTCCCACGAACACATGATGGCTCAACTAAGTCTCAAAATACTGCTCCTGCTCGAAGTTTCTCTAGATCTGTGATGAATATAATACTAAGAATTCTGAAATAAACTGAATTTTGAAATGCACTGCCAATCAATATTGACCTCTATCACTACTTATACATTCAATTTTGATCCAGGACAATTTAGCCTCATATTTGTCATCCAAATCATACACAACAGGACTCAAGAATAGCACAGAGAACCTCATGAGAGAAGACAAGTGGTATCTCATTTGTAAAATGGAAATAACTTCAGCTGCCTTTCAGTAGTGCCCATCTATAATGGCACATGCCAAGCATGAATGCCTTCTCAGCACTGTCACGAAAAAGGGGCCTTAAAAGGGGTTTCCTAAAATCCCCATTGAACACTCAGTGGTCAATGTCCAGTGTTACTAAGAAGGTACAAGCAAAAGATGCCCCCAAACCAACATCCATTTTAATAGATGTATTTTTGCCCTTGAGATCAAAGCCAGGCAGGCTGGAGTCTGGTCACTCATATAGTCATTTTACACTGACTACTAACCCGGCCACTTTTGCTGATACTGGCCAATACAATTTCTCAAATAGACACATGGCTGAAGACCTGGACCTATGAAATATCTTTCCAGCCATGGTTTCATGTCTGCGCGGCATTTATATAATTCACATTAGTAAACAGGAACCTTGGCCCTAGACTTTCATCGCCTGAAGATTCTTATCTAGTGGAAACCAATATGCACTGGCCTGGATGACTGGGGGGGGGGGGGGAACGTAATGAAGGGATGAGTAATGGTTCTCTTAAAGTCGCTGGTTAGGATAAGTAGTTCATTACCTGACGGGACAGGTTTCTCAGGCTGGCTGAGAACAGAGCACATAAATCAATGTCACTTTCCTCCCTAATATCTTAAAACCCTGTATTTAAAGTCTGCATTTCAACCTCATGATTCAAAGAAAGCTATCCACGGAACTAGCCATTCAGCCTCTGGTGATAAGAGGGATGGGCTGGAGATAGGTAAGAAATGGCAGCAAAGACATTTGTAACACTAGTGGAGGGAAAGCCTATAGGAACACTACCTGGTTCTCTGGTCTTAGTCATTGCCTTGGTTATTTTAGGAATCCTTTGTAAAAAATGAATACAATGACTTAACAAACATGTGGACAAGGAAAAGTAAAAGTCTCTAACATGTCAGTCCAGTTTAAAAAATTGACAGTGGAGAACCTTACCCCTTTGACAGTCATAACCAATCTCCACAGCAGTCAATGAATGCATTAGGGATTCTCATTTCCTAATTAATGTGAATCCCCCCACTATTTTCCACATTGCATTACTCTAATCTACCCTAGTGGGGGATGTGTTACAATAATGTTTAATTACAAATGAAGCGCTACTAAAACACATACAGAAAATACACTGATTTAATAGATGGCAAGTAACTACATTATTGCCTCACTTGAGAGTTCTATTGCCTAATACCTAAATAGGCTCATACCATGTGTGATTTTGGCAACAATGTGTGAATATATTGCTAAAATTCCAAAGTAAACTTAAATAAAAAGGCTTGACCACACACCTGATCAAAGCATATTTGAAGTTTAAATGCAAAAAAGAAGCCGGGACCCTATGAACAGAGTGCACACTGCAGGTTACATGGTCATCCAAACACATCCATTCATTGTTCATCTGGTGGCACCACACTGAGTGGTTACACAGATCTGCCACCAGGAGTAACAACCTTTACCCTATTTATCCCAACAAGAACCCACATTCGAAGAACAGGAACAGGAAAACACAGGTAATAAGTAGACAGAACTCAATATTCACAGATCAAATATGGAGAGTGATCGTAGTGAGAACAGGCAATCGTGCACAGGCGTGTCATGTTTAGACACAAAGGAAATTTTCATCTCTATTCTAGAAAGACTTCCTGAGGATGAAATTTCAAGAGCAGCTTAAGGTTAAATTAGAAATGTTGTGCATTGGTTAGACTGTTGATAATCTTTAAAGAAACAGCCACTGAGGATTACAGGAAAGTTGCTGAAGTGACGGCTACTGTGGATTAGAATCTCACGAATGCATGTGCAGAGATGTAAATACTTTCTCACCATCCAAAGCACCTTCCCCAGCTCAGTCTTCCTGCCAAGAGCCAGCCTAGAGCAAGGTTTTTTGTGTTTTGTTTTTTTTTTTTTTAACTCCCTTTCTGTGTTTGTTGTTCAGCAATTGTCTTCACTGCAGGAGGAGCGGGAAAGGAGGGGTTTCCACAAACTTTCCAGTATTGTCTCCTTGCAACTGTGGTCATAAAACCAACAGGAAAGGGGAATAATTAAACCCCAGCAATCCTAGTGTAAGTCAAACTGGAAATGCCTCATCTGAAATATCCTACATGGGGATAAGGTGAATAAAACCTCCCCTTCAGGAGTCGTGAGGACTTTTCGTGCACACAAGGACACTGGTGAACCACAATTTTTGAAGCCCAGTGAGTCATGCCTGCTTCCACGCTGTCCCAGAGGACCCACTCACCTCCTTCTGGGCAGCGTTAGCAAAAGGCAAGAGCAAACTCATGTTAATCACCCAAACCCACTGAAAGCAAAGCAGCAGGCTTTGGTAGTCCTGGTTGACCAAACAGGAGGGAGCTAAAGGGGTGCTGGTCTGTTTGCCAGATACATCACAGGAAGCAATCAAGTTTATGGCAGGGAAAGACAGCCCCAGAGGCCTCTGAAACAAAAGAAGCTTCCTGCCTGCAGTCTGTTGGGGCCATTCTGTCCTAAAGGCAGGCTGAGCTATTCAGTTGCAACAGCTGACAGTAAAGCACTATTTGGAGGGAGAACCAGTCCAATCTCTGCTATAGATACATTAGGTTTTAATTTCTATGCTAGTGGATAAACTGTCCCAGCTGGGTTAAATTTTTTGAAAAAGGAAGAAAGCATCCACAAGGAAAAAGTACTCAATGGAGGAAAGGATTATAAACTCTTCCAGATTAGTTGTAAGAAAAGATTATGAAGGTAACAGAGTTTCCACTGGTATGAGGGAAATATCCCCAGGATTTTGTGCTTGACCATCAAGCAATCTGCCATCTGCCATCCGGAGAATTTCCTGGAGTGGGCAGGCGAGAGATGATGGAAGGGGAGGGGCACTCAACGGCAGGAGCCTCCCTATCTCCTACCCCATGTTCTCTCCTCTCTGCGTGCACACATCACCCATCTCCCAGCTCAGAGCTAGCCCGAGTCGATACCAGGATGAACGTGTAAATTCTCACAGATGCAGAAGTTGTAGCAAACACCTCCAGCAGCAAGTAACAATCACTGATCCTGACCTGAGTCAGCATAAGCGGACAAGCATGTCAGAAGGAGGCTAGCTGTGGAGTCAAGAGACAAGGATGGGATGTGAGGGGGAGAAGATCCTAGGCAGCAAGAGTGACTTCCCTTTTGAGCCTTCGACTGGAGGTCTCTCCCCCACGCTAGCACTCAGTGCAAAGTGAGAAACTACCAATCTGAGACACAAATCTAATCCTGGCTCCTAAATGTGTTCCACACCCCTCAAACCGAGGAAGTGCCCGAGGATCTGTTGCTAAGATATGGGTATTATGGGCCATTTCATCCACGGCTGTGAGGATGACTTCATAAACGTCAGTGAAATCCATCATTTTCCTTAGAAAAACCACCTGTACTACCTGGAGGTTGGACTGAATTTAGTTTCACAAACACTATATTAAAACGGCTGTCGACCCACCCTTTCCCTGGGCTGAGTGTTTCTGATTACCTGAAGCCAAGAAGAAGAGGCTATCTGAAAGGCTATGAAAGGCATTATTTAATATTCTCAGTCTTCAGCACTTCCCCAGCAAAAAAGAATGATAGTCCCTCACCTCCTACCCAGGGGACACCATTGGGCCCGGGAGAATTACTCTCTGTTCCATGGGATCACGAGTGTCTTTACTATTGCCAAGTAAGGTCTCCTATAATGTGACTAGACCCATGTTTTGGCCACATGGGTATACCCAGAAAAGCCTAATGACCTTTTCCAAATAGCCAATACCCCTATCCCTAGAAAAGCCACATGGTCCAAAACAGTACTCTACTAAATCTTGGTCTCAGTGCCTCAGTTTTCTCACCTATAAAATGGGGATAAAAATAACACCTATTCATAAGATTTTGTAATGACCAATGAGTTATGGTATGTAAAGGACTTCAAACAGTTTTTGGCATGTAGTAAGAACAATATTAGTGTTTGCTGTTGTTGTTGTTGTTATTATTATTATTATTATTATTATTATTATTATTATTATATTCTTGGGTCTATTACTGAAGACCTCTGTTTTCCAGCCTTCTCTTCTCTCAGATGGGCTGACAAGACCATCCCTACTTCAGGAATGTTTAAAGACAGCAATTTTAAAATAAAGTAATTTCAGATTGCTTTCATATCAAAGTTAAGAGCTTGTGATAAATTTAAAATGACCATGAAGTCTTCGCAGCTACTTGCATTAAGAGATGTAGTCTATTTCTAGTTCCCTCCCCTGGAATCTGGGCTGGGCCTATGACTTTCTTTGGCCACCAGAATGTGGCAGAAGTGAGGCTGTGTGATTTCTGGCTACAGGCTTCAAGTTTTCAGGTCCTGCTCTTGTCTTCTTGCCAGATAGTTCTGTCACGTGAGGGGTATGAACTAGCCTATTGGAGGATAAGACTGTGTGACCGAGATGAGGCATTTCAGCTGAGGTCCCCTAGGTCAGAAACCAGATACCAGCTGAATGAGGTGCTATGAGTGACCCCAGGTGAGACTAGCAGAACACCCACCCAGCTAAGCCCCACCCAAATTGCTGGCCCACAGAATCATTAGCAAATAAAATGGTTGTTGTTTTAAGCCTTAAGTTTGTTATGCAATAGATAACTGATACAGAGCCTTACACAAATGAGGCTTTATTATCAATAGCATTTCAAACACAAACACAGACATGAACCCATGTCACTTGTCTATTTGCCAGCAGGTTTACCAACCACCACACGATGATTCCAAGTTCTCATCCCACCCACCAAGAGCCAGTGAGGGCACTGCAGTTAGCACATTAACTTGGGAAAAACTAAGACCAATTAATGATCAAATCTGAAGAGACAGGGGCAAGCTTTCTGCACCAAGGTACATGCCAAGTTATGTCCTTGCAAAGGGATGTGATGGGAACACAGGATTTTGTTTCTTTTAGACTGTAATAGAATACAGGGCCAGAAATGCCAAGATCTGGATTACTTGGAAGCAGTTTTATTCCATGTGTCATGCATATTGCACAATAATGTAGGTGGACACCTCATGGCATAAACAAACCAATTCAAGGTCATCATCTCCAGGTTCAAATCAGGAGAGCCAGTCAGAACTAACCATGTAATCCCCATAGTCCAATAAAGTGGCTCCAAGAGTGGAGGAAGCCCCAATGCCTTCATTTTTTCTGCTGGTCAAAGCAAGAGAATGATTTCATTCTAGCTTTGATTTTGCCATGACCTATGCAAAAAGCTACTCCATGATACAGGAGAAAAAGTACTGAGTTTCTTAGATCAGTGTTTTCTCATCTGTAACATAAGGGAAGAACTGATAATCAACTTTACAGGGAAATCACTCTGAAGTATGTTATGAGAGAGTTTGGAAGATTAAGTCCCTGTTTGTTATAAATAAAGCCACCACATTTAAATGAAATGATCTTATTAATTTGATAAGTTGGACAGCCATAGTGTTAAAGTCCTTAGATGAAGACCAGTAGAATATTCATTTGTTCATCCCCTCTTTGTTGAGCACATACTTTGGACTATCTATTCTGTGGATGTGTCAGGATGTGAGAGAAAGTTGTTGGGGGTGTGTATGCAGAAGTACGGGTTGCAAGAATTATACAGGAGTAGCTAAGGCACTTCTCCTTCCAAGAGCTTACAGGTCTGGTCATGTTGGAAAACAAAATTCCCCACTTAAAGCAACTCGGAGTAGCCCAGCGGAGCCCAAACAAAATTTCTGCATCAATTGGAACTGATCAGGTTATGAATCAAGGGAGTTCAGAAAACTCCTGATTTCACAGAATTACAGAGCTGACTAGATGTCCGCAGATGAAGATGCTAAAATGAAGTAATTTACCTGAGAACTTGCAGCTAGTTTTGGTGCAGAGCTAAATCCAGTCTCCTGGGCTCCAGGCCAGAAGGACTCCTGCCCTACCTCCTAGAGACCCCTCTCAAAATACAAGGTGTTTATACTATGAAGGGACATAGGCACCCCACAATGCCAACCCAGTTGTCTAGCAAACAGAAATTAGCTATCAAATGTGGTGAGCAGAACTCAGCGCTTGTCCCATGTGAGTAACTCAAGGATACAACTTCTTGTAGAATGGACTTAAAAGCTCTTTATCCATACTCACTCAACAGAGCGCACAGCAGCCATTAAAATAGGTCTATGAGAGTAAAAGCACAAGAAAATACTTATGTTCAATTTAAAACTCAAAGCTTAAATCTATAGTAACTATGTGAAGAAACCATATACAAGGGGAAAAACCACAGCAAAATACATTAAAGCATTCATGACTACAACTGGCCTCTTTTAAAACTGATTGATTTTTATTCTAAATTCCTTCTGCTGTTCTACATAGACCAAATAGTCTTTACCAATCTTGAATGACATAATTTTTTTGAATTTTCTGGCTACCTCAATGCAGAAGAGATAAAATGTCACAGTAGGTGGCGGTCAGGGGCAGAAGGGAGGGTGAGCAGGGCAGCTGCGGAAGCCAAGCAGCACTTCAGCCACACATACCTCTTGCAGGTTGGACCCTATTCTGTGTGGTTCAGTGTTTCAGTGGGTTACATCCCAGTTCTGCCACTTTTTGGCTCGGCTGTCTAACTTTGGCAACTTACCTAATTTCTTTAAGCCCTAGTTTCTTCAACTGTAAAAGGTGGATATTAACAGAACCTTAGCCATGCAGACTAAGAGAGATAATGCATATAAAATGCTTAGTCTGGTGCCTGGCAGAAAGGAGAAGCCATAAATGTTAGCTGTTGTAATGGTGGTGATAGAGATGGTTAATGTTTGAGTTGTTATTTTTTATCACCATTGTTATCATTATTATCATCATTATGATTATTATGTTCCTGCACTGTGTTTAACATTGTTCCTAACACGGAATTGATTTCCTTGCTTTGAAAGATGCCCCAATGTTCTCCATAGGCCTCACTGCTGGACCGTCACTCCTCCAACCTTCATGTTCTTTGGGTTTATTAATAGCAGACCCTTAAGTTGAAGTAACAGCTCACATACCACCTAATATGCCCCAGGGAAAACAGTGATGATAATATACAGATTCCTACTTCTCAAACCTAATTAGGGTAGAACAAGGTCATCCATTTAAAAAGGCAAAGAGTAAGGCATCTTAGTAGCTATTTTGCAAAATTCTGCTTTATACTTGAAACATATTATTACCACTAACAAACACAGGCATTAAAAATTCAATCTGCTCTTTAGTCAAGAAACAGGAAAGTAAAGTAAACATGGCCCTGGCTGAATCAGTTCATCATCTCAGATAGTTTGCTTCGAATGTTTCCTCCCCGTTTCCACCCATCAGATGCAAGGTGGGAGGTCTGTTTGCAAGGAAGCGGACGGCCTGATGGCCAGGGAAAAGACTGCTCAGCACACCGGGATCAGTCCCTGAAGCCTCATGATGGCATTCCTTGGCATTTGCAGTCTGACTTTAGAAAACCAGACCTCTGATTTGATACCTTCACCTGGGAAAATGGAGACAGGCCTAACAATATAACCCGGTCAGCCTGTGTATTGAACACCACATCTAAAACAAAAGGCAAAATGAATGAGATAAAAAGCAGTCACCAGGAAAACACACAACTTTAAATGTGCCTTTATCTATGCTATTGTCTCTTCTTTGCTGGGGTAACACGTACCCTGTTTTAAATCACTAAATGTTTTCTAAGACTTAACATTAAATATCCTACAAGTACAAATGCTCAAATCAGTGCACATACACAATAAGTATAGTCAGCAAAGTATTTCACTTACTACAGACACTTTTAAACATACCCACCACCCCAGTCACTGGGAAGGTTACTTTGGGTAGTTCTCTTTTAATTGACCAAATTACCACCTCTGTGGTAAGCAGAGAAGTCTTTGATCCACTATTTCCTGGGCATGGAGATTCCCTCCTTGGGTTCACCAGAAATGTAAATTAAGTCCAAACCAGGCTTCCAAATCCCAGGACCACAGTGAGCAGCAAGGGGTTAGTGTGGGGTAGGAAACCTGACCAACTGCGGAGGAGATGAGATAAAGACAAGAGTCCCAAGATGTTCAGGAGTCCACGTGGATCCCCAACAACCTAACCCAGAGCTCTCAAATGAGAAGCTGAGGGTTGTTCATAATAGCTGCAATTCTTACCTTAAGAAAGAGACTGTGGTTGTCAGGCTCCTCTCTGGAACAGTGAAGAGGTTTGCACCCAAAGTTACTAACCTACCAAAGATTAAAAGGATAAGGTCAGGGCCACTGCTGCTGCTGAGTTACATTCCTGAACAGCTGGAGTGTTTTCTAACAAAAGGCAGGTCTCTGGGTGTTTCAGAATAGAACAGCAATATAATCAGTTGAATAACAACAAATGCATGAAATCGCTGAAATCAAGTCAAGGTGGGGCCGTTGATGTTACAGAGAGAGTGATCTAACGTTTCATTAACACACACCTGCACCCCGTCTAATTGGGAATGGTAATAATTGATGAAATCATACACCTCATCACATCCCTCCAACAAAAATGGCTGTTTACCAAAGAGCTGGCAGAACTCTCTCTAACACTGACATAGACCAGGGTATGTTGGCAGGCTGCAGCATTCACACATTCACACATTCAACACATCCACAATGAAGACTCTGTGCCATTTAACCAACCCTGGTTTGGAAGACGGCCCTACCAGCTGATGAAATAATGACAACATGAGACTTGAACCTAGATGAGGAGGTGGGAGGGAATTGGAATCTTTCCCTACATGCACTCAAATAAGCAAATATAAAAGACAACAATTTTGCCCAATTTGAAGAAAATTCTATTATGTATTTATCCCTATCTGTGATGGTTAACTTTATGTGTCAACTTGAATAGGCTATGCTGCCTAGTTGTTTGGTAAAACATCAGTCCAGATGTTGCTATGAAGGCATTTTTTTACATATGATTATATCAAAATCATAGACTTTGAGTAAAGCAGATTACCTTTCATAATGTGGTTGGGTCTCATTCAATCATCTGAGGTTTTAAGAGAAAAGACTGAGTTCCCTCAAGAAAGAATCCTGCTTCCAGACCACCTCTGAATTCAAGACAGCTACAGCTCTTTTCTTCGTCTCCAGCCTGCCAGCCTGCCCTGCAAATCTTAGACTTGCTAGACCCCACATCATATAAGACAATTTCTTAAAATAAACCTCTCTTTATACACACACACTCTCTCTCATTCTCTCACCCCATGCAATTTGATAAAAAAACTCAGGCCCAGATCAGAGATTCTACAGAACACAGATCCACCGGGTCTCTGGAGAGCCAGAAGTACCTCTAAGGTCAACCATTAAACCCTGAGCTGCACAAAAAGCCTTCCCTAGGGAAACAGCAGCAAAGTAGCAATTTAAACAACCACACACTCAAGTACTGGTTCCCACAGGAAGTTCCCCCGTGTTAGAAGCAAAGGACAAAAAATTAGTTCTGGCCCTGGCACACCACCAGCACCTTGGGGCCTGCCTGGGAACTGGAGGCTTGAATCTGGGGACCGGACCCCACTCCTACTTCCAGGCAAACTGCACCAGTGCTCGGTGCCAGCCTGGGGACTTGAAGCATGAAGAAGGGGACTGGACCCCCCTCCCACAACCAGGTACACCATGCCAGTACCTCGGAGCCCACCCAGGGACCCAGGGCACGGAGAAGGGGACCAGACCACCCTCCCACAACCAGGCACACCATGCCAGCACCTCAGAGCCCACCCAGGAACCCAGGGCATGGAGAAGGGGACTGGACCTCTCTCTCTCACAACCAGGCACACCAAGCCAGCACCTTGGGTCCCACCCAGTGACCCGAGGCATGCAGCCAGGAACCAGACCCTCCTCCCACAACAAGGCACACCATGCCAGTACCCTGGGGCCCACCCAGGGACCTGAGGCAAGGAGAAGGGAACTGGACCTCTCCCACAATCAGGGATACGTGCCAGCCCCTCGGGGTCCGCCTGGCCCAGAGGCATGCAGAAGGGGACTAGAGCCTACTCCCACACCAGGCACAAAACACCAGCACCTTGGGGCCCACCTGGGTACCTGAGGCATGGATAAGGGGACCAGACCCTCCTCCCACAACCAGGCACACTGCGCCAGTACCTCAGGGCCCACCCAGGGACCCGGGACATGGCACCAGTCCCCTGGGGCCTCCCCAGGGACCAGAGGCATGGAGAAGGGGACCAAACACAACCCACAACCAGGCATACTGCCAGTACGAAGGAGCACACCAAAAACAGCACCTCCACGTGGGTGGCCCACCACAGCCACCACAATAACTATGGCTGCTGCAAAAGTGGCTAGACGCCACAGCCACCACACAGATGGTCCACCAACCACTGGAGTGCATTCAGACAAGATGTGTCACCAGCAGAGAAAAAGAAAAGAAGAGGATGTCTCTTTCCACAAAACCCATTTCAGAGTGACAGAAGAAGCATCTGTTCTATGATAATATTGGGGGACCTGACATTATTCTTACAGAAGGAGAGAAGAAATCTAGGGCAATTAGAGAGGGGAGGGGGAGGGAATACGGGGAGGGGAGAGGTTGGACAGGGGCACGAAGAATAATTACGATTTATAACAATATATATGCTAGTAATATTGATTTAATCAACATATCTCAATGTTCAACCCCCAAAATATGTATAATTGATTTTGATTCAATAAATAAAATAAATTAAATAAATAAATAAATACATACATACATAAATAAAAACGAAACATATATTGTAAGGCACTAAACTATTACTTGATGTGGTTCATAAATCAGGCTTTGAGCATCCTAGTGGCCAAAGCAAAGAAGAAAATAGACACAATATAATCACACTGAATCTAAGATAAAATACAGTATACATACTTCTCAAGAGTAACAGCTTCTTCTTGTCATTGAGAAATTTTTCCCAAGATGTTAACCTTCCCTTGGTTAAATTCTCAAAGAATCCTTTATCATCCACATTTGGGAGGGCAGGGAGGTAGTTAGTTAACAATGCCTTTAAGTATATACAGTAGGGAGTCTCATATAATGCTTCTTACTGCATTTCTTAATGTGATATATGATGCCAAAGTACATTTCACTGAAATGATTTAGCAAGGTCAAAAACAAAAAAGCCCCGTCACATAGCAATCTGATCATCGGTTTGTTCAGGTGATAAAGATTAGAATTTCTGGAGAAATTAATGGACTCCATATACTTTGAGATATTTTCCATAAATAAATATTATTTCTCCCAATAAAAAGTTGGGTGGGAATTAGGCTACAACTGTCTGAGGCTGTAGTCTGGGCAACAGCCTGGAGTGAAGGTTTGCTCCATTGCTGATTAGGGGCAGATCCACAGAAAAACTGACCTCATGCAGGTTTATAAGCTCAAGCAATAAATGCCTGAGAAGTAAAAAGTTTAATTTTTATATTTGCATTTGTGTAAGTCTCATATACTCTTCCTGCATTCAAAAATTTTTTTTTAACTTTTTTATGGTAAAATTAAAATAGTTAAAATGTCAAATTATTTATTATTTTTAAGCGTGCAATCCGGTGGCAATAAGTACATTCACAATGTGGTGTAACCATCACCATTATAATTTCCAGAACTTTTTCATCATCCCAAAGATAAACTCCTTACCTATTAAACAATAACTCCCCAGGCCCCCCTACACTTAGCCCCTGGTAACTTCTATTCTACTTTGTCTCTATGACTTTGCCTATTCTAGGTCCCTCATCTACATGGAGTCATGCAATATTTGTCCTTTTTGTGTCTGACTTAGTTTATCTAGCACAACTTTTTTAAGGTTCATCTGTGTAGTATGTATCATAATTTCATTTCTTTTTACAGCTAAATAACATTCCATCGTAGTATATACCACATTATGTTTACCCTAGAATCAATTATATATTCACCAAGTAATTATTGAGCATTTGCAACATGAAAAATCTTGATTTTTAAAACATTAACTTTATTCTAGGAACAGTATACAAGAGGCAGAAGAGCTACTCCACAAAGAACCAATTAATTATACAAATCCTACTTTCAGAATCAGCAGTAGCAACAAGAAAACAAAAGTCTGTTGAACAGTTTTTCTTCCCTAAGGGTTTGGTAACACCCCCCCCCCCCCAGTCTTAGTTAATGTTCTTCATATTTAAAGCTGAAGTGAGATTAGAGTACCTCTCACTATGTGGCCAATGCGCATGGTAACTCTTAATATCATGATGCCTAAAGCTTAACCCAGTGATAATGAGCGTCTATCGAAACAGCTGATGTCAAGAAGCCAGAAACTGCAGATTCAAACTATGAATTGCTGGTTTCTCTCTCTGCAGATAAAATACCCCGAACAAAATCAAATAAAAAGGCACGTCTTCCCCTAACCAGCTTGCCATCCAAGAGCTATTCATTTCCAGGGCATATAAATAAGGTAACCAACCTTCTGTGTGCAAACAGCGGTCCTCAGAAGAACACATCTCCCCAGCAAGAAAATTTAACAGTTGAAAAAGAAAGAGAAGCTCCACTGCACTCCGGTTTTCACCTTCAGAGTGTACAAGAGAGCAAATGCCACGAAGGGGGGAGGCCACCGCACACCTGAATTCACAGAGGTGGCCCAGTGTGAGTTACCAAAAGGTGTCCATGGGAAGTAGATGAAAAACAACCATTCTTGCACA
Source organism: Cynocephalus volans (assembly GCF_027409185.1). Classification (NCBI taxonomy): domain Eukaryota; kingdom Metazoa; phylum Chordata; class Mammalia; order Dermoptera; family Cynocephalidae; genus Cynocephalus; species Cynocephalus volans. Next base: position 219,079,307 of record NC_084460.1, on the reverse strand, counting down.
CTGGCAAGGGAACTGAAAGCAAACTCAACAGTTATAAAGGATTCAGGCCTGTTTGTTGAGCCTGACTTCCCAGCTGGGGGGTCTGCTGTCATTCCACACTGCTAGCGCTTGGCTGAGTTGAGGTTCATCCACTACTTCTCTGTTCCGCTGGCCGGGAATGTGTCATTTAAACAACAAAAGCTGTTTTAGAAAATTATAGAGAATTGAGCCTTGATTTCCTCCTGTATATTTTTAAAGACTGACTTGCAGAGCAACAGTTTTTGTTTTTGTTTTTTTAGATAAAGATGAAATGAATACTGTTAAGATTGTTCTTTTTAGTATATAGGTGAACGATCTATTGCCTCTAATACTGGAGATACTCCCATGGGTTGTAGAAGCTGATGCCCAACAGACTGAAACTAGCATGTTAATAAAAATGACCTCAAATTAGCCTAATCAGGAACCACCAGAATGAGAAACCACTCAGTTCTCTGTCCCGAGTAATTACTCAACCTAGATGAGGTGCAGAACTTGAGTGCTAAAATTTTAACTGTAACAACCATTCCAACCCTCCAAGCTGTAGTTAAGTTCATTCAGGTCTTTCTGATGCACAACCCTCCCCCATACCCACCCCCCAAAAAGTCCCATTGGCCTGATTCATTCTCAAAAATAAGAACCCCAGCAAGACAATCAGGGTTTATCAGTAGTTATGAAACTGAACTTGAACTTGGTAGAATGCCAATTCCCTTCTGTTGAGGGTTGAATTGTGTCCTCCCCTACCTCCAAATTCACATGTGGAAGTCCTAATCCCCAGTACCTCAGGATGTGACTGTATTTGGAGACAGGGTCTTTAAAGAAGCAATTAAGTTAAAATGAGGTTATTACAGTGGCCCCTAATCCAATATGGCTGGTGACTTTGTAGGACAGAGACACTAATAGACAGAAGACCATGTGAAGACACAGGGAGAAGGCAGCACAAGCCAAGGAGAGAGTCCTCAGAAGACACCAACCCTGTCAATACCTTGATCTCCAACTTCCAGCCTGCAGAACTGTGAGAAAATGAATTTCTGCTGTTTAAGCCACCCATCTATGGTACTTTGTTATGGCAGCCTGAGCAGACTAACACACCTTCCCTTTGTCTTTCTCCCTTGATAGCCAAGATTTCCAGGGAAAAATCTAGAAAGGTCACAAGAACACTCTCTCCTACCCCTCTCATGGACCTCACTGTCATTCATTTCCTTACCCCCAGTCAGGGTAATCTCTAAATCCAAAGAAAGTGACAAATAAGAAGATCTCACAAATACCCTGAAGACCCCTACTCCATAACAGAAGACCACTGCCTCCCCCACGCCCTCTGACCTCGACAGTATAGGACCTTTCCTAAATGCTCATGCTTACTAGAAGTTGCCCTGCAGACAGTACCTTTGAGATGCTGTTCCCAGAAATCATGTCCTCATTTCTTTTGCCTCAATTCTCAGGGCTGACTCAGATGATTTGACTAACCTCAGTTTCCTCTCTCCCAAAAAAAAAGAAGATTTGGGGACAAAGTGCTCTGCACCCTGCACACTACAGAAGAAGTGAATACAGAGCAAGAGATTATCAAAAACAAAAGGACTTCCAGTTACCTCAAGACTTGATTCACAAGTAATTGCTTTTACCTTCACTGGAAAAGTTCACATAGGAAAGCTAACTGATGTCCTTTGTGAGTGCTGGGAGCCACAAACACTGTAGTTTAATTTCTACACTCTCCATAGGCACAGGTGGACATTAGGTCTGACTCCGGTCCTATGGCTCAAGATTACACTGTATTTAGAGAGAGAATATACCAAGGTGGACTATCATGAGGTAAGTCACAAGTGCAGTCATAGAATGAGGGATCATTTAGCCTGTCCTCATCCCAGACCCATTAGGCTCCTAAGTCCCCGGTCTTACTGAGGTTATCTCACGAGCTTCCTGACAAAGCCAATACATGCTTGGCCCAGCTCTGCCCAGAAGTATTCAGAAACAAATATGGATCATTATTAGAAGTAATACCCTTGGGCACTCCCGGGGTCAGCAGACAAGACCCCTTGGTCCTCTCCAGGCTGCAGTGATGGGCTGGGAATCTTTGTCCCGGGCACATTCCAGCTGCTGCAGTGACTGCTGACACTCACACCTGCCAAGTGCCAGCATTGGAAGAAAAATGAGAGCAGACTGATGCAATTAGCCAGGTGAACAGGGCGCTCGTCAAACCATTTAGATAAGACAGTCCTTGAATTTATTCAGTTCCCATTACTGAGGATGATTGTGCTTCCATCCCCTGCTGATTCTGAGGACTGCGCAGCATTTTCCTAGCAAGGAAGTAAGAAAAGAAAGGATGATTTCTAAGCCAACAGATTCTAAGGCTCTGCTGTTAAATTAGCCTGCATCATGCCTCAAGCCAAGGGGCAATTTGACTTAAAGGGATTAAGGGACACACCCTGCTGAATGTCTTTGCCACAGAATCTCAAACTCAATGATGAATTTTTTAAAAATTCAAACATCCAATTAATAAAAAATATCAACAAAAATTCTTTATTCAGTTCAACATTCCTTATATCCCTTACCAACTGATTACATATTAGCTTTGCTAAATTGTTTTATTTCCATTATTGCATGGGGAGTGCCTCAAGAGTCCATATGGAGGGATTAGCAGGTTAGCTCAGTTGGTTAGAGTGTGGTGCTGATAACACCAAGGTCCACAGTTCGATCTCTATACCACCCAGTATGAGGTGTGGAAAGAGTCCATACAGAATCTTATTATCTCGTATCCCTTTCAGTGCCTAGTATTGGACTCAAAACAGAAACTCACCAAATGCATAATTACTTACTGCTTTTTGCTTTTGAATAGTCTTCCCTGTAGGGAAGAAAATCTATCTACCTGGCCCATTTTTCAACAGCCCTACACCCCCTTCTTCTTCTCCCCTCCACCCCCACAATGGCCAAACTCACATCAGCAACAGGATCTCCATAATGAATGTCTATCTTTCCAGTGGATCATATAAAACAACAAATTTAAAGCTGGAGCTGGTTCATAAATTTTTGTCCTCTAGTTTTAAATCTGAACATATCTGACTTAGTTTCCTAGGGTTGCTACAACAACAGAAATTTATTCTCTCACAGTTCTGAAGGCCAGAAGTCCATCAGCAAGGTGTTGGCAAGGCTGGTTTGTTCCGGAGGCTATGAGGGAGAACCTGTCCCAGGCCTCTCTCCTCCTAATGTCGGATGGTGCTAGCAATCCTTGACAGTCCTTGGCTTGGAGCTAAATAACTCCCATCTCTGCCTCATCTTCCCATGTCCCCACTGTGTCTCTGTCAGATCTCCCTTTCTCTGTCTTGTAATGACACCATCCTCCTAATCAGGACCCAGGTTGAACTCTGAGTCATCGTCAAGGGCTCTCACCCTCTGGTTCCCCAATTCCAATCAGTTCCATAATCCACAGTAATGAAATATGATTGAATCAACTGTGCCCTACAAAACTGCTCCTGCCTGCCCCCTCTTTTTCATGTCTGCTGCCACGATCACACTGGTCCCCGCTTGGATCACCTGTCTTCCATCACATGACTTCTTCCTAACTGCACTGCCAGTTTCCTTTACTGACCATACCACATGCTACTGCTTTAAACAGAGCCTGATCATGACACAGCACCATCCACAAACTTCCAGTGGCATCAAACCAAATAAAGCCCAACCTCTTTACAGCCTAGCGTCCACTAGAAAGGGTCCCAAACCCCACTACCAAGCTTATTTTCCACTGATCCCCACCATTTGATCCAAGCTTCAGTCAAAGTAGATTATTGACTGTCCTTAAATAGATCCTTAAAAGCCTCCAAGTCTTTGAGGTCCCCCTGCCTGGAATTTATTCATTAATTCAAGAAGTCCCTGTCTTGTCCTAGGTCTCCTTGTTAATATCTTGCACAGGAAGGCTCAACTCAAGACAACTTATCTATAAGTCCTTGTCCACCTTCATCAACCATATTGGATTCCTTATCCTTTTAAAATTTAACACCATGTCAGACAGATAGGACGTCCTTGTTCCCTCCTCCTTAGAGGACTTGAGCACGTGTCATAAATCTCATGATCGAACGTGAATGGGACTCAGCTTTACCCATGTACATCCCCCAGGATCTAGCACAGAGCCTCACTTATAACATGAGCTCATAAATATCTTATCAATGAAAGATATATTGAGTAAATCAATAATACAGTTCTCTCCCTTAAGCAGCTTACATTTGGGGACAGGGGAGGATAGGATAAGCACAAAGGTGAATAACAATGACCCATACCATAATACTATAGGTATCATAAAAGAAATAGAATTGAATTTCTGTAAGAAGCACAAAAAAGGAAGCTTTGAAAAGGGGAAAGTTTTATGGAGGAGGCATATCTTAAGATAGATCTTGATGAGCAAATGTCGGGGAGTCCAGGGAAAAAAATTAAATACAGTAGAAACAGCATCTGCAAAAGACACGGAGCCAAGTGGAAGTAAATGACACCTCCCAGGTTCAATGAAGAACAGAGTGTTCTGGCACACCGCTGAGTGAACAGCGAGTAACGGGAGGCGAGGTTAGAAAGTCAGGCCAGCATCCGGAATGCCATGCCAAGGAATTTGAAACTGAGTCTGCAGGAGAAGGATGGGAGCCATGGAAGGCTTTGGAACAGAGGTGCAATGTGGTCACTTCACATTTTCAGATGGTCATTTACACAGTACTGGGATGCACACCAGAACCATCTGGAGAGTTTCAAAATTGCTTAATAGATACAGAAAAGTACGGATAACAATACAAAATTTCTCCATTTATAATAAAATCATGTTGATGTTTTGCCATTTTTTGCTTTAGAATTTTTAAGAGAAATAAACTATTCCTCTATCCCCTTTGTTTCCTTCCCCAGAAATAAAAACTTTAATTTGGTGATTAACCTTTTAATACATATTTAAAGAGAAAGAGAGAGAGATACATGTTTATATCCACAAAACTATATAGCTTTTTTTGTGTGCTAAATTATATAAATGAGACATTTAGTAAATAATGCTCTAAATTTGCTTTATTCACTGTGAAGCATTTTTTAAAATTCAGGTTCCTGCATACCACCTAGACCTAATCAATCATAATCACTGGGTGGAGGTGTCTAGAAATGTGCAGTTTTGATGTCACTAGATCTGCACTTGGGAGTCACTGGTATAGAAGATGAAGTGGAGAACAGAGAAAGCAGAGGTAGGAAGAGCAGCAAGAATGTTTTGCAATAATTCAAGCAAGAGGTGATGAGGTCCTAAGGCAGGGGGTAGGTTCTGAGACACTGTGAGGATAAACTCAGTGGACTTTGTAACTAATTAGATCCTGGGATAAGAAAAAGTAGTAGCTAAGAAGCTGCCCTAAGGATTTCAACTTCTGTGAATCAGAGGACACTGACACCATTAACAAAAATGGAGAACACAGGCGATAAAACAAGGTGTGAGAGATAAAATGGTTTTAGTTTACAAATGTGAATTTGAGATTTCGGTAGGACCTTTGTGTAAATATCTCCAATGGGCATTTGTAAGGACTAGACAGGACCAAAAGGGAAGGTCAGGGCTCACTATGCAGATCCAGGACTCCCTATTTAAAAGTAACAGCTGAACACATGGCAATGGGTATGTCTGCTTCAGAAGAGAGAGAAGAGAGCGTAGGGCAGGTCCTTGGGGGTTGCATATATTTAGGGGAGAGCAGATGAAGAAGCTTTCAGATGAAGCAAGCTCATGCATGTGAGGCATGGCCAGAGTGAGAGGACAGCTGGGATCAGGAAGCCACAGAAAGGATAAAGGTCAAGAATCCACAGTGATGAGAATCCACAGAGTATGAGGCTGAAGAGGAGGACTGAGAGAGATCCTCGGACTGGAGAATCAGTGACCTTTCAAAGAACAGCAGTAATGGGGCAACAGTCAGGGTGTGACATGGGTTAAAAAACACTGCAAACAGCGATGGTAAGCTACTCATTAGTGATGAAAGCAAGGAGAGGGAAAACTTGAGGGCAAAAAGGATGTTTGGAGGATAATTTTTTCAGGGTTTAGATGAGATTTGAATATGTTTATAGGATGTAAGTAAGAAGCCAGTGGTAGAGAAACTGAAAAGATGAAAAAACAAAGACAGATGAATTAAGGTCCTGAAGAACTAAGAGGGAACTGGATTGGGAAACAGGAAGACGTCCTGTTAAAAATGGCAGACTGGTAGGTACCACATGCTTCAAACCTTTGCTTCCCAAATCCCCACTCAAAAGATTGTTGGTTAATACTCTTACAATTTTCTTTACTCAGATAAAGAGAACAAAAAGAAAATAACTGCAGAGGAGAGATTTTGGAAAATAGAAGGCAGAAGGAAAACTTAGTGTACGATATTCTTGGCCCCGCCGACAGCTTGCTAACAGGAAACCAACAGAAGCAAGCTAACTTGTTCTCTAGAATCCTTGAGGAGTTCAGCGGCTGAAGATACCAGGAAGCAAGAAGGCAGGGTGAACCCTAGGTTGAAAACAGTGATTATTTAAAAGTAGATGGAGCAATTTAGACCTCCAGAGCCTCTCTCCAGCCCTACATAGCAAGGAACTGACTCTACAAAAAACTAGGTCTTCATCCTTTGGAAAAACTGAACTAAGGTTCTCTGGACTCAAAAGCATCAGGCAAAGTGGAGCAGCAGGACGAAGTGTGAGACTAAAAACTGGGAGATTAAGCAAGTCTGCACACTGAACACCTGCTCCCATTAAAGCAGCATCCAGCTGTAGAACCACACTCTATCTACTTCCCCTGTCCCCTCCACACCCTGCCTCACTCCTCCCCCCAGGAGACTGGACAATTCCTCTCCAGAGAAGATAAAGTACCCAGGGGAGCACCCAAATATACTCACCATCCATCACCTACAAGAGATCCCTGCCCATTCACACTGAACTTTCAGCTAAGGCCAGCCGAGGACCACCAGACATTTGAGGAAAACCTCCCATGTGATAGAGTGTGGTCAAAACACACAGATAAACACTACACAGAACCCAGAGAAATAAGGAATATTAAAACTATATCTATTCCTTAGAAAGAGAAAAATGCCATCCAGTTCTTGTTTCATAGATGCAATATTTATTTTTCATAAAAACAATGAGAATAGGGAAGGTTAGTAGGTACTTTTTAGTTAGTAGGTACAAAGTTAGTAGATACTTTTTTAATCAGTAGAAAAACTGGAAGATGAAGTTAAAGAAATCTTACAGAAAGTAGGACAATGTGAAGAGAAATGATACAAGGCACAGAAGATCAGTAGAAGAGCCAAATATCAGGAGTTCTAGAAACAACCAAAAGGAAGAAAAACATAAGGAAAGAAATAATCAACTAAATAATATTTACTTAAATTTCCACAACTAAAAAGCTCATAAATATCCAGGTTAAAGGGCTCAGAGAAGTTGCAGCAAAATGCAAGGAAAAAAAACATGCACATCATTGGGAAATTTCAGAACCACAGAGAAAAAGAGAAGTTTCTAAGAGTTTAAAGAGGAGGAAAAAAAAAAGTCACAAATAATAGATCAGGAACCAAAATGACATCAGACTTTTCCATAGCCACAGATATAAAAAAGTATACAAAATGCCTGCAAAATCCTGAAGGAAAACTATTTCAATCTTTACCCTACCCTTGCACTTGAGAGACAATTTATCTGGTACAGAATTAAAGACATTTTTAGATATGCAAGGGCTCAGGAACTTAGCTTCCTATTGAAAGATGCATAGAAAGAAAGCAGGATGTGCACCAGCAAAACAAAAAGAGTAAGCCAAGAAAGAGGATGAGAGAGGATTCAGGAAACTAGAGTCTCAGCAAGGAAGACTCCATAGTAAAAAAAGCAGTACAACAGCTCCACAGCAAGCCCAGAGAGCAACCAGTCCACATCAAAGCGGATAGGGGGCTTTAGACTGCGTATGTACAGGAATTACTTTTACATGTGCTGAATCAATACTAACCTCCAGGCAAAAATGAGAAAATACACAAGAAAGGGAGTATGTGACCGCATTACATCATTGGGCAATCAATAACAAAATTGCAGAATTATGAAAACGTGAACAGTGACTATTTAACCCGAGCCTTTTGATACAACAAAAGTCGTAGACTCGTCTAAACCTGATGAGACAAGGAAAAGTGGTATGCACATGTTACTTAGAAATGCAGAGATCAATCCCAAAAGAAACAGCTACAACAACAGAGGGAGGTGGTCTCTATGGAGCAAGGTTGGGGATGGAGATCACCGGGCTCATATTATAAGTCCATTAGAGGTTGCATGAAGGAAAAGAAAGGGGAAGGACTGACTCATGGATATTTTCTGAGGAGAGAGTGATGCTGAAGGAAAGTTCAAGATGTTCTTATATAATGAGGAGAGGGGAGGTTATATATGGGGAGTAAAGCAAGTGGGGAGGTGGGCTGGAGAAAAGACTTTAATTGAAGAGCCTGCTTCATGATGCACATGATACATTGTAGTTCCTCATGTGGAAGTCTTCCCTGGCCTCTTAGAATATAAACTCCTCAAAGGTAGATGCTTCCTTTATATCTCCCACAGGGATTTGTGTTAACTAGTTATTTTTTAAAATGTTAAGTTTGAATGTTTGAAAAAGCAGCTAAGAGGACTCAGGCCAACAATTATCACGCAGACATAGTGCACAGGCATGCGTGCATGTGTAAGCGTTGAGCTGAGTGCAGGAGGAGACTAATTTATGCTGAATGAGCTAAGAATGAGAAAAACGGCATGTCAAAATCACACACAAAATTATATTTTCTTGGAAATTTTACTTTCTAGACCTTAGTTTTTTGTTTTTGGCTTTGTTTTTACCTACAAAATGAAGAAACTGGACATAATTTTTAAAGTGTCTTCTAGATCACTGGTCATCCTGCCTGTCTCTGGATACCTGAAATATTCTTCCTTCCCCCTCCAGGTCTCACTTTTGGCCACTTTCTCAGAGGTTCTTCCATGCCTCCCTCTCCTTAAATTAATCCCCCAGGTACTCTCTCACACAGTGTTCTCTATGTCTCCACAGCACTTATTACAATTTCTAACTATATATTTGGTTTGGTGACATAGCTACTGTTTGCCCAATAAGTCTGCAGGCTGCAGGAGGTCAGGAACATATGTGTTTTATCCACCATCCCATAATCAGCATGTATTCTTTGCAGGACAGCCAAGCTCTCTTTTTATACAAGTTAGCCATCGCATCCAGCCTTTCTCAGTACTTCTGCAAACAGAGAAAGTAAACTGGCAACCTAGAGGCTAAAATGGCTCAGACAGGTATTTAATTTGGCCAACAGAGTTTTTAAATGGAAAAATTCACCTAAAAATCAATATTTTGAACTTCTCTTGAAAAATCAAAAGGTCTGGCAATTCTAGCATGGTAACCCTACATGTCTGGAGACCAGAGCGAGCAACAAAGAGCCAGGTCAAAAACACAGAGCCTGACGTTCTTCCAAGGACAGGGTTCAGAGTTACGACTGCATGTGCAAAAGGTCCATGACCCAAAACAGAGGGTAAGGGCCTTGAAACAGTCCCTCTTCCTTCCCTGACATTTTATAATCCTCAGAATGTTTTGCTCTCTGCTCCTCCCACAAAATTTCACTCCTTTAATGTCTTTTCAGTCACTCCCTCCAGCCTCTTCATCAGTTTTATGACTCTTTTCTAAATGCCTCCAATTTGTCCAAATCCCACTGTGAAGTCCCACCTTTCTTTTCCCTGGAAAGATGTAACACAGTTTAGGATAACTAAGCAAGGGGTTCACCTAAAAGCTTTTGGAAGGAGTATCCAAGATTTGCCATGTTAAACCAATTTTCACATGCAGCTGCTCAGTTCAGAAAGGAAAATGCAGAGCACTCCAGGAAATGGGAGGCATCAGATTCTTGTATCTAGATATTCCCGTTATTTCTTGTGCTTTGAAATGACACAGGCAAATGGGCCAAGACAGATTTGCTCCTGCAGCCGTCTTAAAACAGCCTGAAGACAAGAAGAATCCAAACTACCCACAACTCTGAACACAGAACTACAAGCATCTCTGACCACACACACACACACACACACACACACACACACACACACACACACACACACACACACACACACACACACACACACAAACTCACATGCATAAATTTGTAATCAGCCAAGCCTGCCCTACTCAACCCTGAAGCTTCTTGAAGTCACACTAAAGCATTAGAGAATTTTCTCTGACTGGAGTTAATCACAATACATAAATAAATTCCTGTCAAACGAGAATTAATTTAAATTCCTCTCAAAGCTTTTCGAGAGTCAGAGAAGCCTGCCCTTCAGAGATGCCTTCTCAGGGGTTAATGACTTAGATTATTCTGTTTATCACAAGCCAAATGTAACTTGGTCGTTGGACTGATGATAGCTCTTTCTCACGTCGCTTCACCATGGGGTTTCTGCTTTGTTTTTTGTTTTGTTTTGAATGTGTAGTTTTTGGCCATACAGCTATCTCCAAACCTCCTGGAAGCAGAGTAGGTTACTGGGGCCTTGGACACAGAAAGGTTCAAGGAGAATATGAGTTGATACTCTAGGAACCACTGGGAACTCAGAATTGTGCATCTTCCCATGGGGTCGCAGCACAGGATGTGTGGCAGGAGCCTCGGCGGACCCTCACCCAACAATGCCACTGGAGGATGAGGCCTCAGGAGGAGGCCTGTATTCTCTATTCAGTTCCAGAACTTTCCAACAGGCACCTTGAATTTCTTGCCCTACCTGAAAGTGCTGCTAAGAAATCTGAAAGGAAAAAAAAAAAAAAGTGTAGAAAAAGCTCTACAATGCTTAAAAAAGTGTTCCAGCAGGTAGGTATGAGGGTCTCCTTACGCCATGACTAGCCCCAAAGTCTCTAATGCTTGTTATTTGTTATTGTAGGGGTTTTCCTGGAATTTCTTTTCCTTCACATATCCTTGGGGCTGTTAATATTTGGGGTTTCCCAGGAGTGGCACCAACAGCCAAACTGTGGCATGATTGTCTAAAGCTGAGAGGGTCTTCAGTACCTAAGGATCCTCTGGTCTGGACCTACCAAACTATCTCTAACCCAATTATAACACGGCTTTCTTTCTTTCTTTCTTTAAATTTTAATTTATCAATATTCAGTGTAGTTGATTTTCGTATCCCTTTACTGACTCCTCTTTCTCCCTTCTCTCTCCCCCCTCTACCCATCAACGTCATATCTGTTCAATTGTCTTAACACATTTGAGGAATTGTTGTGATTGTTGTCTTCTTCCCCCCCCATTTATTTGTTTGTTTGTTTATTTATTTATTTTTAGCTCCCACAAATAAGTGAGAACATGTGGTATTTCTTTTTCTGCACCTGACTTATTTCACATAATACGATTTTCTCTAAGCCCATCCAAGTTGCTGCAAATGGTAGTATTTCATTCTTTTTTAAAGCAGAGTAGTATTCCATTGTATAGATATACCACCAGATAAGTGGATAACACTTCTCTTTAAACTCCTCCAAAAGACTTCTGTTGCTTTTCAGAGAAAGGCAAAACTCCTTTAACACAGCCTAGCGAAGCCTGGCCGCTTCCACCCACTTCCTATCCAGTCATTCCCCACACGTTCCCTTTGCTCTGGCCTCACGGGCCTTTCCTGAAGTCCACACCTGCCACACTCCATCCTACCCCAGAGCCTTTGGATATGTGTCCCCTGACCCAGAGAGCCCTCCCTCCTATTCCCTTGCTCTTAACTCTTGCACATCCTCCCTGTCTCAGTTCACAAGCCACTGTGCCTGAACAGCCTTCCCGACCTCTCTCACTACGTGTCACTCCGTCTGATAAAGGCTCCCACAGCACAGTCTGCTCTTCATTACCCTGTGAGTGCTCATACAACTGCAGTTTTACACTTCCTAGTACGACGATGTGATTAATATCTGCCGCTTGCTCTGCAAGGGAGGGGACCTCGTCTGTTGTTGTGTACTCATTGTATCACTGCTGGCACAGAAGAGAGGCTTAATCAACATCAGATGGATGCACAGACGGCAGGATGAATGAACCATCTCAGTAGGACAGCCTCTCCCCTCCTTAGTTTGCATTCTCTCACGTTGTCGCCTTTGGTCATGTTTCCTCTGCCCACCCCACACTGTCACCTGTTGTTTCTTCAGAGGTCTGCCTCCCCTAGTACTAGAAACAAGCTTTGTGCACCTCCCCAGATTCCCTATTTCTCTTTCTTTTGACTGGCACCCCCACTTTCACTGGGTCACTGCTCTACTTTTGGATGGAGTCCCTGAGGGGCAGAAGGTGCCAACTTGAAGTGAGTTGGGACAAAGCTCCACCATTGTGAGAAGAGAGATGCGCAGGAGGCTGGCAGATAAATTCACCCCTCTCTCTCTCCCTAGGGGCTGTTCCAATGTGTGGCCCCTCCTTGCGACCCTCCTGCAGAAGTGCTGAGCCAAGTGGAGAAACTGCCAAGAGATAGACGTAGCTCTTCAGGGCTTGACGGATGTCAGCTGGCATCACAATGCATTGTATCCCATCTTCTCTTGTCCTACTTCTCTGTCCCCTCACTCTTACCACCCTAGGCCTGTACCTTCCAAATAAATTGCTGGCACCTTCATGTTTATCTCAGACTCCACTCTTTTGAGCATCCAGGCAGATATCCTCTGGTATCTCCTGTGTCCCCTAAAGAGAACAACTGAACCCATGTCTCAGGCACATGGAACTTTGACAGGAGCTTCTCACTGATGTCCAATGAGTGAATGAAGCTACTGGAAACTTGGCCTGGACTAACAGAAGGGAATTCACACTCCCTCTGCTTAATCCTGCACTAGTCATAACCCACCAACTGTGGTATTGATTTTAATTTTGAGAAATCCACTTTAAAACTGTGCTTCTCAAAATTTTCAAAAGACGGATCTCTTGCAGAATCTAATGAAAGCCTTGAACCCACCTCCCAGAAAAATGCACATATGCCTCTGTTTGCTTTCAGTTTAGGGGTTTCTCAGAACCCCTAAAGCCCCATCCATAGATTTTAAGAAGCCCTGCTTTGGAAAACAGAGACAAAGAGGAACAGAGTCGTTGGACAGTGACAAGCACAGCATGTTTTATAAGGAAGAGAACTAAAAAAGAACAAGTGAATCTTAAGAGAAGATAAAGATCAGGGATGATGACATGAAAGCTGGTGTATCTGAAGGCACATCAAGTAAAGGAGGAATCAGGTGTTTGTTCCTGTAGTATCTCCTCTTCTGGGAGTGACTTCTCTGATTTTCCCATTTAGATTTAGCGGTCCCTCCTTTGTGTCCCTATAGTCCTGTGGTTCTAACCCATAAAACACTAATCCTTTATCTAAATGTCCAGATAGAGTTCTACTTTGGCCAGAAATGCAAAAAAAAAAAAAAAAAAAAAACAAGCAGTTCCAGAAGAACCTACACCCATCCCTGTTTCCTCTCCGCATTGTAAAAATCATTCTTAGCTCACAGGACACACAGAAACGGGAGGCAGTTGGCCTTGGCACACGAGCTATAGTTTGCCAACCCCCGCACTAGACTGCAGCCACTGATAAATCAGTCCATCTCCCACCACCCAGCGAGCTCCTCCAAGGCAGAAGTCATGATTTCTTTTGCCGTGGGGTCCCAGTTCTAACACAGTGAAGAGTACACCATCAAAGCTTAATATATGTGTGTTGAATAAAAGAATCCTGCTCATCTTTCAAGGCTGAGCTCAGCGGACACCTCCAGCAAGACTCCCTTCATCACCCCATTTGATCTGATCTCACCTCTTCTTGCAGTGCCTGCTGACCACTCTTAGGCACCTACTTATGTAGTATGTTTTGACGGTCTGGTGGCTGAAGTGACCTACTATGAGTGACTCATACAGAAAAACTAGAGCATTCTTTCTTTGCCAATTTTCAGGTTGATTTTTCAGTTTCTGATATGTAATATAAAATAACCATTCATTATGTATTTCCATAAGCTAGCTTTTTAAAAGTAGTATCAGAAATGGGGGTGATGTGAAGAAATCTGTTAAATATTCTTGTGCAGCTGTTCACATCTTAGCACTTAAATAGTTATAATTGCAATTTAAGAAAGAATTAAACTCTGTGGGAGTTATTTGCTGTATCTTGTGATGATTCTGTCTTTACGCTGCTCAAAAGACACAACTAGAAAGAGAGATCTGGGTCTAGAACAGCTGAGATTGAAAGGGGCAAGTTATTGTCATCCATGGTTCACTTCCTTTCCATTCTTTTGGAGTGAGGATGGGGTGATTTGTTTTTTCATCATTTTGCAATTTCAACATACAAATTTCTCAAATTTTCAAATGGTACAGCCAAACTTGTTGGTATAGACTTGTGGTTTTCACTCACGTACTCAGCACAAGAAAACCGAAAAGAACGGCCATTTCTCATTGAATGTCCTCACCCAGATCCTAAACTCATGGCATTTATAGTCCTAGAATCAAGTTGGAACCAAACTTTACATATCACTGGCCAGAAGCTGGGATGAAAAAACAAAGGGAAATTAACATTGTAAATGTTCTTGTCTTATACAATAGAAGGCTAACAATTACCTTAAACTTTGCTGGAAAATAAATGGATTTGTGAACATACAAAAAAAGAAAGGGTAGTCCATAAATGTAATGTGGCAGCCTAGACAGGATCCTAGGACCGATAAAAGACAGTAGGGAAAAACTAAGGAAATCTGAATGACTACGGAAGCTAGTTAATAATAAGGTATCATTGTTAGCTCATTAATTGTGACAAAGGTACCATACTAATGTAAGATGTTAATAATAGCAGAAACTGGGTGTGGGGTATATGGGAACTCTCTGTACTATGTTTTCAACTTTTCTGTACATCTATAACTATTCTAAAGAGTTTATTAATTTTTTTAAAATAAGGTTATTCCCTAAAGAATATAATTAAGATAAATGGCTTATAATCAGATGGAGAAGGAAAAAAGTAAATTTTAAAAATGTATTTAATCAGTACAAAAGAAGGCAGGAAAAAAGAAAAGGGGTCCATCGGTGGGGAGGAGTTGATAAGTACTGT
This sequence comes from Cynocephalus volans, assembly GCF_027409185.1. NCBI lineage: Eukaryota > Metazoa > Chordata > Mammalia > Dermoptera > Cynocephalidae > Cynocephalus > Cynocephalus volans. The sequence goes on along the minus strand of NC_084460.1, from coordinate 219,064,301 downwards.
ACACAGCAGACACCAAAGTGAGTGACAAAAATAAGGAATGCGTTTTAAGAGTTTAAGTTTTCATTCATATCCCAGGCTGCTTATCAGTGATCTGAGATTCAATCAACCAATTAACAAATGTTAACTGAGTCCCTCACTAAATGCCACGTGACCACATGCCCAGAAAAAAGCAAGGTGGCTGTCGCCAAAGACCTCCTTCAGGGGTGCCTCCCAGACCTCGCCCAGGACGAGCTGCAGACCACAGGTGCTTAAGAGACATTTTTCCAGATGTCTCAAGCAGTGGCTGTGGACCCTGGCTGTGTGATGAAAGCCCTGAGGAGCTTTTAATAAATACTAATATCCAGAGCCACACCAACAGAGATTCTAATTTAACTGGATTTGACTGGGAGCCAGACATCAGAATTTTTAAAAAGCTAATCAGAAGTTTCTAGTATGCAGCAGGGTTGGGTATATAGGAATCTATAAGGTGAACTATAGCAGACCAAGTCTGGATGTTTAGAAATCAGTTAATTACTGCAACAGTACAGGTGTGAGAATTCCAAACAGTACTATTTCTCTCCCTCCAGCCCCTACTAACTCACTGTGCAGACAAGATTGGAGTTACACGGTTGTAAACCAAGGAACACCAAAGATTGCCAACAAACCCCCAGGAGGTAGGAAGAGGCAAAGAAGGACTTCTCCACAGGTTTTAGAGGGAGCATGGCCCGCTGACACCTTGATTTCAGAGTTCTAGCCTCCAGAATTATGAGACAATAAATGTCTGCTGTTTGAAGCCACCTTGCTGGTGTTACTTTGTTACAGCTGCTCTAGGAAACTAATACAGCTTCCAATTAGGGACTCGGGGAAAGGAAAAATAAGAGAAAACTTGATAATCCAACAGAGGGCAGAAAAAATTTTAATAGAAAAAAAAAGAAAAAGAAAAGATGAAAGAAAGATTTTATATATCAAAAATAACACGGCAGAAATAAATTCAAGTCAGTAATCCAAAAACTATACACATATTAAATTCACTTACTGGAATACAAAATGCTGAATGGGTTTACAAATCTGATTTATTGATGTATGATTTTCAAATGACATTTCTAGAACAACAAAACAAAATGATACAAAATAGATAAAGAATAAAGAAAATGAAAAAGATACACCAAACACTAACTTTAAAAAAAAAAAAAGCTGGTGTAGCAACATTAATATCAGAGACAAAAAGAAAGTATTCATGCTGACAATGCACCAAAAAGAAATAACTGTGATGTCCCTAAACAATATAGCCTACAAAAATACTCATATAAAGGGATAACTGATAAGTAAGTATAAGGACAAATGAAAAAACCGAGTCACAGTGGAAGGTGTTCTCTTCAGAGAGAAGTAGTCTAAGAAAAGATGCAGATAAAAATCAGTAGAGCTATAGATAACGTAAACAGCTTGAAGAGCAGCGAGATTAACCTAAAAATATGTATAAAATTCTACTCCCTATGAACAGAATTCACATTCTTTTTTAAAAACACACAGGAATATTTATAACCATGTACTAGGTTTCCAAGATGACACTTCAAAGAATCAAGGTCACACTGACAACATTCCTCGACCAAAATATAATACTATATTGTTTCTCTCTGAATTAAACTCCACTCTGAGAGAAATTCAAATTAAAATACAATGAAATAGCATTTTTCAGTAATACTGCAAATGCAAAAGAACAGTAACAGTGTTGGTGAAAATGTGAGAAGACAGGACTTTTGGTCATGATGGGGATGTAAATTAATATAATTTGGCAATATCTACCAAAATTTAAAATATATATTTCCTCTCTACCTTCAATCCATTTCTAGGAAATTTTCCTATAGGTACACTTACAAATGTACAAAAAGAAGAATGTACAAGGATTTTCATCATAGTATTGATTGTTATAGCAAAAGATACAAAAACCTTAATGCCCATCAATGTGGAAATGATTAAATTGTGGTCTCACATAACAGAATATTAATCAGAATGAGGCAATTCCATGTTCACTAATATGGAAGAGCTCCAGGATCTGCAAGATGCAGAATAACTGTACAGTCACCATCTTAATTTTTTTATAAGGAGAGAGATATTTATATTCTAGAAGCACACCTAAGAACCTGCTACCAGTACTTGCTTCTAGAAAGAAGGACTGGGAGACATGAGAGACCTACTTTCGCTGAATATCTTTTTGTACTATTTGCATTTTTACCATGTCCAGGTATTGCCATTCAAATAATAGGCAAAAGCCTCTAATCATTTTATTGATGCATTTAAAATACAACATCTAAATAAAATGAAGTCTCTAGTGATAAGCCTAACAAATTTATTGCAGAAATTCCAAATTCCTGTACACAATCCCTTTAAATTCCTTTATTGACAAACTTTCAGGGCTAACATGTCTGTGCAGTTAAACTGGCAGACAAGTTCAACAAGGTTTTCAAGAGGATCATTACCTGACTAGAGCTCAGTGAAAAACTGCAGAGCAGAAACAGTGCAAACAAATGGAAGAACTGCTTCCTTTCATGGCAAATCGACTTGAGGAACCCTGGCTACCTTCCTGATTTCTCTCCCGTCCCACTCCGTGTACATACACCAAGCACATTCTGGCCCCAACTCAGGACCTTTGCACGTTCCATTCCTGTTTACTGGAATGCTCCTGCCCCAGACAGTCACACGGCTTACTCCCTGGACCCCCTCAGCAATCTGCCCAAATGTTACTTATTTAGATAGGTCTCCCCTGACCAGCTTATCTAAACCAGCAATACACTCCTTTTTCTATCTCCCTGCTTTATTTCTTTTTTCATCATTTATCATTACATGACATGATTTTGTTGCTTCTTTGTTGGTCTCCCATCTCAGAAGGTAAGCCCCAAGAGGTCAGGGACTTTGTTTACTGTTATCCACCAGTAGCAAGTAGCACATAGCAGGCAGTAAAAAATTATTTGTCCCCATACATGAAATAAAATTTGCAGATGTGAAATCCATAGCATATTTTCTTGATGTTTTGGTCAAACCGCTTCTAAAGTGCTTATTTATTTTTGTGAATTGCAGCCTTCTCTCACCTTTTATGCATCTCACCTAATGATCAGAGATAGAGCAAATGGTGAAAAATTCTTTCAGGCAAAAGAGTTGACTCAAGGATAGAGAAAGAACTTGTGCCATGATCCTGGATTTTGTTGAAATTCACCAGACTAACATGTCACTGGTTCAGAAATGGCACTGGTTTTCTTGGTCACCCAATCATAAAAGTGAGGGAAAACCTTTCGGACAATACGGGGAATAAAACACCAATGCCACAGAAGTATTCTAAAAGCAAGGGTGAGCTAAAAGAAGTTATTGGAATCCAAAGTGTATGGGAAGGGCCTTGGCCCTCATGGCCCAGCAGGTGCGAGTCCCTGAGGGTCAAGGATTCACTGTCCAGTCCCTGGATGGACAGCCCTGACCTCTATCAAATTCAGCTCTCTACTGGACTTCTCCCACTTATTTTCTCCAGGCCTTACTTACTAGAGAAATGGCACTAATCTGTGTCAGAAGATCACAGGGACAAAAAGAAACCTTGCCTCCCTGCCACTTCCAGACAGCTCTGCTCTGAAGGCACCCTCCCAATACCTCCTCCCCAACACTTTGGTTCTTTAGGGAGCCCCACATCCTGTTAAGAACTGAGTCACAAGCTCACCCACCACATTCGCTTCCGCAGCTGTGACCCATAGAGAAGATGGTGTTAGGAATGGGCAGCAGGAAAAATGCTCCACTGTCCCCAGTCTTCCCCAACCACAGCCTGTAAACTGGTAAATATAGAAGTAGCTGTACAGTTCCTGTCACATCCACACGGTTCTCTGGGAGTAGGTTATATACTTTTGTGAATTAGCAAACAGTCTGGTGTCAGCCCAATAAACTGTTTCTGGAATCTAATTCCAGTAAAGAAAATAACCACCTACTATTAAAAGAACAAAAGGAAAAAAGAAAAAACTAGGTGAACCTTGTCCCCCCCCCCCCATGGGCTTTTCCACCCTCTAATCAGGAAGTTCTTCTTATAATCTAACCTAATTCCTCCTGGAATCAATAAAGGCATATATGTGTCTCATTTTGACTGGAAATTGTAGAAGAGTTCATAAATACTGTCCATATTACATATCTTCAAATACCTAAGGGCCCCTCTTAGTCTTCTTTTCTCAAGAATAAATGAGCTCTCCTCTTAAGTCCATGGCAACCATCCAATTTATTTCATTGTACCTTTGATCTGGAAAAACTGTAAATTTGAATGAGAGATAAAAAGAAAAAATAGTTATATTGCTGCAAATTTTGCTCCTCTAACACTTAAACTTGCCAATTATTATACCTCTTTGCTTGTTATATTTTAAACAAAGCAGGGAATGAGAAAACAATTGCCTTTTTGAGCATCTGTTGCCGCTGACCCTGGTTACCTCTGAAGTGTATGCTTACAGCATTAACCTAAAATTATTAAGTGCTCCAGTGACATTATTACAAGAGGGGGCAGGAAGAGTGTCAACCTAATGAGGCAGCAGATTATATCTGATGGTCTCCATCTGAAAATCTGCACAGGCCAGGCTGTGTGCTAATGAAGTCACCAAAGGCCCTTCACCCTTGGACAACAGCAGCCTTTGTCTATACCTGAGAGGAAAATGAGCTGCCTCCTTTCTAGTGCTAATAAGTTTAGTGGAGTGGGTTATATTCCATGGGAAAAGCTGGGCTCTCCCCTTGCAGGGCAAGCATGCAAAGCAAGGGGCTCCAGCAGGCAATAAACCATTCCTTCCCGAGTTGAACTTGAGCTACTTTGCTGGAAGACTGACACTGGGACTCTGACTTCAAAATTGCCAGCACTTTTCACAGTGCTCGAGATGTAATAGGGTCTCCATGTATGTTCACTGAATGAATCAGTGAGTGAGTTATTACGGTTTACGTTGGTCCTGAACTTCCTGGTAACCAAAGCAAAAAAAGGAATATACCAGTTTATACAGTTTTTATATGTGCATAAGAGAGGAGAGAACATTACTTTAGAAGACACAACGCTGCACTGTTTTGAGGACTGCTGAGCATATGCTCTGTGCATTCTTAAAATCCTCAGCTGAAAACCCAAGTGAAAGGCTGTGCTCTTTGCTTTATTTGCTAGATGGAAAGATCTGTTGGTCACACATGGATTTTCCTATCCACACCTGCATAGGTAGCAAAGATCAAGGTCAATACTTTCTCTGCATCTTCGACAGCTAACATAAACATACCATGGGGACTCACTCATTCACACTAGCTGGAACAAGAGATCACATGTTCCCAATGGCAATTAACTCCCACAGAGTTTAAATTTGATTTAGAAATGCCATGGTTTCTCAACAAGTGGTCAGATGCCACTTGCTAATTATGTGCAAATAATTCTAGACTTATTTTTTCTCCCTAGGCACATATTTACCAATGACAAGAGACATGGTCTGTATATTCAAACAAGGGTGCAGAGAGTAGCAGAGAAAACATAATTTGAATTTTAAATGACTAATTTCATTGAATGATATTATCACACATATCACTCAACCCAGGAGGAAGGAAGCTATCCTACATTATCCTAGCTTCTAAGCAGAATAAATAGAAACTAGAGGAAGCAATAAGCCTTCCAAATTTTGGAATTGAGTGATACTTCATAAAGAGTGAAAAGACAAACTCCTAATATCAGCCAGGTTGAAGCAAAATAGATAATCTTAGATGCTATTTAAGGCAGTGTCATTGATACATTGTGCCAAACTGCCCCAGAAAGATTTATTAAAATTTAAATACATATTTCTTTGACTTAGCAAATAGATTCCAGGAATCTATTATAAGGAAATCATAGAATATTTCTTTATAAAGTGCAAAGACATATGCATAGGGACTTATAGTATACATGTATTATTTATGAAAAAAATGGAAACCTAAATGTCTAATAATAGAAATTTGATTAAATAAAAAATAGCATATTTAAAGACTACAATGATTATTTCACTCTTGCATGTACAAATATTTATTCAGCATCTGCTATGTTGAGCTTGGTTCTAGGAATGTGAATTACATGACACAAAACATAAAAATCTCTGCTCTTGTTGAGTTTATATTCTAGATGTAATATTTTTAAATAAATTTTTAATTGGCATCTCCCAATATAGCTATATATTTTTGAAATAGAGACATACATATGTTTGGGAGATATATATTTTCCTATATAGAGATAATGCCAGATGTGCCCTTAAACCCCTTGCAATAGCTCTGAAGGCCCTGTGGTTCCTCAACATGCACATGAGAAGCCACTGGAACACTTTAATGATAAAATAATAACACAAGCCCAAGCTTTGGCACACAGTTAGGTGGATCCGATCCTGGCTTTGATATATATGTATATACTAAATGCATGATCTTAAACAATTTACTTAACCTTGCTGATCCAGTCTCCCCCTCTTTGACCTACAGGATTATAATACAAGTTCAAGGAAAGGAAAAATATCTGAAATTCCTCACAAGATGCCTAGAAAATAGTAGGTGCTCAATAAATGTCTGTTTTCTTCCCTTTCTCCTTAGACTGCCTTGAAATTCAGAACACTTAACTACTCACTGCCTTTCTCTTCTAATTTATTACCCAACTTAAAAGAAAACACATCCATCGACAACGTTTAAATAAAAAAATTATTGTTGCTGGATCAAAGGATTTTTCATTTTCCTCTCCTCTTTCTCTTTCTCAGCCCATCCATACACAGCAAAAAGCAGCCCATCTTCTTTCCCTCAGCAACTACATCTTTGTATTAGCACTTCTTCCTTCTTCATAGAAGCCGGTTAAAAAATATCTTTGAATTAAGCAGAGATTCATTAGCTTATTTTCACCTGTATTCACATTTGTCTTTGCAAACAAGTATTTTCTCATAAAGCCTCTAAGTCACCAAGGGCAAATTTTTCTGCAGAATTTGAAGGTGCCGCACCCTGCTACGACATGTTTCAAGTCCTAAATTGACAGCTGCACACTCACAATTTGTCTTCTGCTACACATTTTTCCTTAACTCACACACCTCACTTAATGCCTCAGCCTGTGAACATAATAAAAGCTTTCAGTGGGATATCTGTTAGATGGTTGCAATCACAAAATAAAATCCAGTGGCATAAAATAAGATGGCTCAAGGACCCACTGCCATCTGAGAAAGAGAGATCCTCACCGTGAATCTGCTAAGAAGCTACTGAAGACCCAGGACCTCTAGGTGCTTGGCCTCAAGCTCTAAGATTCTACCAAAAACCACATTAATTTTTTTCATTTAGTCCAGAGCAATAATAGCTTATGAAGTACTGAAAATAACATATCTTATGAAACTCATTGCCTTTACATCATGTTACATCAGATAAATACTTTCAGGAATTTAGCACAGAGGGAAAATTGTATCCTCTAAAGTAATGTTTTGCTTAGTTTTATATGCATATGAAAACTATGAAACCAATGTATTTTCTTTTTGCTTTGGTTGCCAGGATGTTCAGAATCACACATAAATCTTAATAACTCATTCATTCATTCATTCATCTATTCAATGAAGATACATGTAGTGCCTACTGCATGTCAGGCACCATGCAAGCTGTTGGTGATTTTGAGCTCAAGTGTCAGCTTTCCAGAGAACCATGGAAAGATACTGAAGTAACAGTAGCCATTACTATGGCTGAGGTATACATAGAATATTCGGGGAGCTCAGAGGAAGGGCACCTCACCCAGCCTGGAGAGGGAAGGGACAGTACAGAAAACCAAGGAAGGTGTCCCCTGAAAGTGACATAAGATATCAGCTCTGGTTCTTGATAAATTAGCTGTCATTTGATTTTCTGATGTTTCTTAATCCTTTTTAAAATGTTTTAAACCTCTATAAAAATAGTTTGAAAGACACTTCTTTATTCATACATATGAATATTTAAATACACACACAAAACTCACTAAAAAATACCCTCTTAATTTAAAGGAACTCTCAAATTTTACCAAAAATAGCTTACAAAGGGCATTTTTTTTTTTTTACAAGGAACCCTAGGAAAATAAGACATAACTAGGAGTAATCTCTGAAGAGCTGATGGTTTTAGTGATTATTGTTTACGATTCCAAAATAGCTTTGGCTTTAAAATATCAAGGTATTTTATTAATTTAGCATATTCTTAACCTTGTCTGCTTCACTACCATTTATTCCAATATGCCAAACTCAAAGATCTTGATGGAGTAGCTCCAAGCTGGTAGACACTGACTGACAACCCGGATTGACTATATGGTTTCAAGATGGATCCTGGCTTAAGTTCAGATTTGGCTAATGCAAAGCCAGTGCATTCCTTTGCCTACTCCTATACCAACGTTTCCCTCTGCCACATCATGTGCTGTAATAGAATGGGGTTGCTGGCATGATTTAAAGTTATATCATTGATTCAAATCTATCCCCAAGCAAACCTGCTTTTATTTCAAACGAATGCTCTCTAGTGATCCGAATTGCAGGGGCAGTAAAACAACTCTGCATTTATGTAAGCATTCCTAACCCCGAAGGAATCGTTTTCTGTGCCTACAAATACCTTAGAAGCGATAAAGAGTTTGGTAGGTTGGAATCTTTTTTGTGGCTTTCTAAAAAAAATCAGAATTCCATGTAACAGAAATATGATGAACTTGGTACTTAGCAATAATAACAACATCTGCTTTAATAAAGTACATTCTATGCATACTTCTTATTTAATAGTAGCTACTTCATAAAACTATAGCAAAAATGATACTATCCAATTTATGAATCACAACGAGCAAGAGTAGTAAGATGTGCCTTCAGCGAATTGCTGCAGAGAGGACTGAATCCATCCTCACTTGGCCCTCTGGCCAACCCTTCTCTGGCTGATATCTACCCCCTTCCTTCAGGTCTCTGGTCAGATGTGAAAAGGATTTTTCTGACCACACTTCTTCAAAATAGCACCCCCAGCATTCCCTAGCCCTTCCCTGCTTCCTTGCTTTCTCTTTCTTTCCCTTCCTTCTTTCTTCTTTTTTCCTTCCTTCCTTCCTTCATTTATTCATTTTTGCATAGCACTTAACACCACCGGAAACATATCTGCTTGCTTGCTTTCCCTCTTCCCTCAGTATGCATTTGCCCAGAGAGCAGGGACTGTGTTTTGTTCACTACTGTATCTCCAGGTAGGCATTCAGTAAATACCTGCTGAATAAATGTGCGTTTGTTTGTTTGTTTGTTTGTTTGTTTTACTCTTTTAGCTCACATTCCATCCATGCATCTCCATACTGAAACCAAAGCAAACTGACGGTAAAAAGAATATTTTTCCAACCTCCTCTTCTCCCTGATTCTAGCAAAGAGCAGCACCCTACAAAAAGTCAAAGCCAATTGAAGCAAATGACCCCAATAAGTTCTGTTAATCCTGCAGTGACACATCCAGAACTATACCTTACAGACCAACATTTGAATGTATTTTGACATAGTGGCTCTGACAGTGTTGAGAACTGCCTACTCAGCATGGTTCCCAAAAGTATTTTCTAACAATTTCTCAAAGGGAGGAGAAATCAACCACAATGTGTAGTTATGATCTTGAAATAAAACTGATTATACTAACTCCCTTTTCAGCATATAAAGTCAAAGGGGGTAGGGGTGTAAGACCCAGTGATTACCAATGACACTGTGCATTCATACACCTCATTAAACTGACCACAGAGCCCCAGTTTACCAAGGCTCCTTTGCACTTTGGAATCTCTCTAGCCAAAAACATTTACTTTCCTGAATATGAGTCTGTAAGAGCCTTTAAGTCTTATTAAGTCTGGCTAAAGAGGCAGCAACCCAGATGTGCACAAAAATAAGATGCTGGGAGCCACTTAATTCACCAGGGTTCTAGAACCCAGTAAAAAGAGGACTAGAAAATAAAGCTAAATAACGTACAGTTTCTTTTTTTTTTTTTTTTGTGACCAGTAAGGGGACCGTCACCAGTGCCGCGCTCTCCCAAGTGAGCCATGGGGCCGGTCCAACAGTACAGTTTCTGATCCATAATTGCTCTTGGTTCTGTCACTACAATGGAATATACCACAGGAAAAAAATTAACAAAAAGTAAATAAATAAAAGCATCAGTCCACAGAAGCAGATTTAATTCTCAGTCTCAGTATTCTGTCTTGGTGCTTGCTACCAAAGTGTTCTACTAAACTGCCTGCCCAGGTGCAGTGAAGCAGAGCCCTAGCAATTCCTTCAACAAGCTCCTGAGAATGGAAGGCTAATTTACAGGGGCAGGGCCGAGTGCAGTTAACAAACTGCACATCTGTAAGATGGAAGTAAGTTGTCTTCAGTCTTTAGCAGTAACTCTCCTCGCTAAGCAGCTCTAAAAGAGTTTCAAAGCCTTTCCCCTTCTCAGTGACTAGCTGCCAAAGAGCACATTTCCACCTGCAGAAAAGGAGAAGCAGCCAGAACACGGGGCTTTCCTCTGCACCCACAAGAGCTGCCAGGGATTGAGAAATTTGAGCTGCATTCATTTAACCCCTTTCCTGGAGAAAGGACACATGGAATCATGTACTACTTGTTATTAACTTATGTACCTTTTCTAAAGTCCTTTTCCTTGTGCCCAAACAGTAATCAAATCATGGTACATGGAAGGTGAGCCTGTTTCCACATCAGCCCTTTGAGTGTAACTCTATACCACGCTGCCTGCATTCCATCTAGAACGTTCCTTCTGTTTGCTGTACACAGGGAGGCTGGCATGGCCCTAGAAAACTTATGTTGTCAAGACCTCACAAATAAACATCATTCTAGGCACAGCTCTTCTTGGAGCATGCTGTGAAATAAACTCTTGTCTGCTCTATTTCATTTGTTTCTACGCAACACAGCCGTGACTTGCCTGTGAGTCTGTTTCTAGAAAAGGAGCATGACCATAAGGAAGGGAGCTCAGCCACTCACTGTGTAGCTTTGGGCAAGTCACCTCCCCTTTCTTGGTCTCAGTCTCCCCATCTATAAAGCACAAAGACGAGGCTAAAGTGGTATCTGAGAGTGCTGTCTACTCTAAGATTCCGTGGTCCTGTGTATCTTCATGAGATGTTTCCCTCTTTGGAAGAAGTATTTTCATCAATTCTCTCTGGCCTCTTGCTCTGTTTTTAGCCCTTATTTTCCCCCAAAGACTTTGTTGGGCAAAATACCCTTTGCCCAATGCTGGGAAATTTTCTGTGTGACTCTCCAAGTCACACAAGAGATCAACTTAACACTCAGGAATTTCCAGCTCTCTGGTTACCTTTGAGCAAATTTAGGGAAGACAGAAGAGATACTGACTGGCCACAGAGGCCCACACATACCCTCTTCTGGAGGCCTGAAGACGGCCCTTTCTAACTCTAGGCTTACAAATTGTTGTGCTGGCTTGCACTTTTGAAGTAATTAGTGGTCGACATCACCTTCCCAAAATGCTGCTCTCTTCTCTCCCTTCTCTTTATCTTTTTTCTCATTCTCTCTCTCTCTCCCCCCCCCCACCCCTTTTTCTCTTCTCTTCTCACCTGGTCTTGACAGCACAACTAGGGGAGTTATTTAGACCCATTGATTATTCATAGGAAAATAAAACAAAATAAAATGAGAAATTGCTGCTTATCTTCAGTGAACAGAACCACGAGATTAGGGCTCAGAGCTATTTGAAGCCTTTTCATGTTGACAGCATTAAGGAAGGTATAACATAAAAGCATATGAGATGAAATGAACTCAGGATCACAAATTAAGATCAACTACCTCTACCTACCTCTACATGGAAACATTGCTTTGTGTCGAAAGTTCTTTCCTAAAAAGTCAATATGATTAGGAGAACATACTGAAACCACAGTATTTAACTGATGAACAAGCAGCATAATCCCTGAGATTAATGAAACTCCAGATCACAACTGTTTAATATATTTTTGCTAAGTATGAGTAGCTCATGTGGAGAGGATTTGTAGTTCAATCAAAATATCTTCTCTACATCCACTTGTGAACATAATACTCACAACATCCATGTGATTAACAAAAGCAGCCTAGTCCAGGAGGGTTGCCAACAGCAGGCAGAAGTGTGGCATATCTAAACAAATGAACATGAAAAGGTATCATTATGATTGAAGCTGTAGATACTTAGGATAAAAGGATTTTAAGTAAGTAGGAGGTTTTAGGCTTGGGGACAAGTCGTAAAGAAGTCCTTAGGCTCAATAACCTTTCCTAGACACAAACCATGTGTAAGAAAGACCCAGATTTTTCACAGCATCCTCATTTCCTGTGTAGAAAGATCTGATGGGACACAGATGGAGTGGATACAAATTTTCAGTGCCAGCAGGAAAAGGGATGGAGAATTCAGCCAACACTCCTCTCCCCAATCATGGAGAATCACTTAATCTGGCTCTGCTATAACTCAGTGGGACCAAGGTTAACACACCTTTCAGGTGCAAAAACCTTTGGTTTTGAACAAGCATCTCAAACTTTACCTGAAGGTACCTCTTTGATTAATTAGTCTGTGGATATTTGCCTAAATAAATACTCACTGCATTACAGCAGTAGGGCATGAGTCAAATCACTCTGATGTCCAAATTAAAACAGTGATTTTTCCCCTTCTCCTCCCCTTCAAAAGGCATTTAAAGTTTGTTTTTTGTTTTTGTTTTTGTTTTGTTTTGGGGGAGGGCTTCTCCCCAGAACAATACAAATGCAATATATCTGGAAATTTGCCATTTTGGTAGCAGGGGCTAGGGGACAGATCAAAGGGCAGCATGCATTGTCCTAAGCAAGAGCCTCAAGGTGGAGCAAAGCTTCTGGCTGTGTCCTGAGTAAGTCCAAGGCAAGAAAGGCCCAGGCTTGACTTAAGATGTGGAAGGAGAAGAGCTGCCATTTGGAGTCCTGTCCAATAGGCTTCTCAGGGGCATGCAGCGAAGAGGGGGATGCATTCACTAAATTGGAGCAGTACCCAGGCTCCTGGACAACAGGTGAGGGAATGACATGGAGCAGAAGCAGAAGTCTGGGAGAGTGAGAAGAAACAAAAACAAGAAAGCCACTTTTTTCCCAAAAGGGAAAGTGGTATTAAAAAGGACTGAGACGATGGCAAAGGAAAGGGACAATGTTGCTGTTCAGTATCCCATCCCACTGGGTACCTGTCTGTATGCCTCATTCTTCTTCCTTCCCAGATACCCTGGCCCCACAGGCAGGTCCTGGGCTGACGTCCATTCAGCAGCCAATATGTACTGAGCTCCTACCTTGCACTAGGCATCGAGTTAGAAATGAGCAACACAGAGATGAAGTCTACAGTTTTTCTGCTTTGTGTACAAAGCACCATCAAGAAAGGTGGATGCACGCCAAGGCAGCAGCACCAAACGGGCACCCACAGAGGGACCCAGCCCAGGTGGGTCCCCACCCCCAAGAGGCCTGAGCTGCTGACCCCCATACCCTGAGGAAGCAGCACTGAACTGGCAACCCCCGCAGGATCCAGGCCAGACAGCAGGGTGGAATGAGTGGACCACAAAACCCTCTGCCACAAGGACTAAACACCAACAGAGAGATACTAAAAATATAAAAAACCAAGAAAGTATGACACCACCAAAGGAATATACTAACTCTCAAGTTCTAGATCCTATAGAACAGGAAGTCCTTGAAATGACTGACAGGGAATTTCAAGCAACAATTCTAAGGAAACCAAATGAGATACAAGAAGACCCACTTAAACAACACAACGAAATGAGAAAAAGCATACAGGACCTGAAAGAAGAAATGTACAAAGAAATGAATGCCCTGAAAAAGAATGTAGTAGAGCTTGTGGAGCTGAAGGATTCATTCCACAAAATTAAAAATAGAATTGAGAGTTTAACCAGCAGGCTAAAACAAACAAAAGAGAGAATTTCTGACCTTGAAGATGGGAGGTTTGAATTAACACAGGTGGACCAAAAAAAAGAAAAAAGAATATAAAAAAATTGAATAAAATCTAAGAAAGATAACAGACAATCTTAAGTGAATAAATATCCAAATCATGAGTATTCCAGAAGAGAAGGAAAAAGGAAATGTTATTGAAAACATATCCAACAAAGTAATAGCAGAAAACTTTGCAGGTATAGGGAAAGACACAGATCTTCAGATTCAGGAAGCTCAATGATCTCCAAACATATTCAACCCAAAAAAGTCCTCTCTAAGACATGTTATAGTCAAACTGGCAAAACTCAAAAACAAAAAGAAAATCATAAAAGCTGCAAGAGAGAAGCATCATATCACCTATAAGGGAGCCCCTATCAGACTAATATCAGACTTTTCATCAGAAACCCTAAAAGCCACAAGAGAATGGGATGATATATTCAAAATACTAAAAGACAAAAATTGCCAGCCAATAATACTTTACCCAAAAAGGCTATCCTTCCAAAATGAAGGACAAATAGTATATTTCTCAGACAAACAAAAACTTTGGGAGTTCACTACCACATGACCAGCCTTACAAGAAATTCTCAAGGGAGTACTGGATCTGGTATCTGAAAAACAACCATCACTACCACGAATACTCAAGATAGAACAAATCCCACCAGTAAAACAAAAAAGCTAACAATAAAGAGGAAAAAAAAGTTTATCTACCATCCCAAGAAACTGACAAACACAGAAGACAAACAGTAAGTCAGAAAGAAAGGAAAAAAGATATTTAAAACATCCAAACAAAAATCAATAAAATGCCAAGAGTAAATCGAAACCTTTCAGAATACAGAACCCAGAAATCAACCCACACACCTACAGCCATCTGATCTCTGACAAAGTCACCAAGTCTACACACTGGGGTTAGAGACTGCCTCTTCAGCAAATGGTGCTGGGAAAATTGGACATTCATATGTAGGAGAATGAAACTAAACCCATACCTCTCACCATATACCAAAATCAACTCAAAATGGATTAAAGAATTAAATATACATCCTGAAACAATAAAACTCCTTAAAGAAAACAGGGGAAACACTCCAGGAGTAGGATTGGGTACAAACTTCATGAATATGACCCCAAAAACACAGGCAACCAAAGGAAAAACAAACAAATGAGATTATCAAACTAAAAACCTTCTGCACAGCCAAAGAAACTACAAAGCAAAAAGACAACCAACACAGTGGAAGAAAATATTTGCAAAATATACATGTGACAAAGGATTAATATCTAGAATATACAAGAAACTCAAACAAGTTTACAGCAAATAAAACAAGTAACCAATTAAAAAATGGGCAAAGGAGCTGAACAGGCACTTCTCAAAGGAAGATATACAAATGGCCAACGGACTTGTGAAAAAATGCTCAACATCACTCAGCATCCGGGAAATGCAAATCAAACCCATTCTGAGAGACCATCTCACTCCAGTCAGGATGGCTAGTATCCAAAAGAATGAGAATGATAAATGCTGGTGAGGTTGTGGAGAAAAAGAAACTCTCGTACACTGTTGGTGGGATGGCAAAATGGTGCAGCTATTATGGAAAATGGTATGGAAGTTCCTCTAACAATTACAGATAGATCTACCATATGGCCCAGCTATTCCACTGTTGGGAATATACCCAGAGGAATGGAAATCATCAAGTCGAAGGTATACCTGCTCCCCAATGTTCATCGCAGCACTCTTTACAATAGCCAAGAGTTGGAACCAGCCCAAATGTCCATCATCAGATGAGTGGATACGGAAAGTGTGGTACATCTACACAATGGAATACTACTCAGCTATAAAAACAAATGAAATACTGCCATTTGCAACAACATGGATGGACCTTGAGAGAATTATATTAAGTGAAACGAGTCAGGCACAGAAAGAGAAATACCACATGTTCTCACTTATTGGTGGGAGCTAAAAATAAATAAATAAATTCATACACACACACACACAAAAAAAAAACTGGGGGGGGGGAAGACATAACAACCACAATTCCTTGAAGTTGATATGACAAGCAAACAGAAAGGACATTGTTGGGTGGGAGGGAGGAGAAGGAGAAGGGAGGGAGGGCTTGGTAATGGGCCACAATAATCAATCACAATGTATATCGACAAAATAAAATTAAAAAAAAAAAAAGAAAGAAATCATCATGCTGAAGGGATACCTGTACTCCCATGTTCATTGTAGCACTATTTACAATAGCCAAGAGTTGGAACCAGCCCAAATGTCCATCGTCAGATGAGTGGATATGGAAAATGTGGTATATCTACAGAATGGAATACTACTCTGCTATAAAAAAGAATGAAATATTGCCATTTGCAACAACACGGATAAACTTAGAGAAAAATTACATTAAGTGATATAAGCCAGGCACAGAAAGAGGAATACTGCAAGTTCTCACTTATTTATGGGAGCTAAAAATAAATAAATAAATAAACAAAAAAACAAATGGGGGGAGAAGAAGACATAACAATCACAATTCCTTGAACTTGTTAAGACAAGTGAACACATATGATGTTGATGTTGATGCTGTGGGAGGAGACGGAGGGGAGGGAGGAAGCAGAAATTGGTAAAGGGACATGAAAATCAACTATCTTGCATATTCATAAATTAAAATAAAAAATAAAATAAAATAAAATAATAAGAATCCTGGGTGAAGTCCACCATGAGGCTCATCTATTTCATCACGAGCACCACCAGCTGGGATGCTGCCAACATCACAGGAAAAGCTTTATGACTCTAACAAGCACTTAGAACTCCCCATCCTTTCCTCAAAGGTAACCTTCCCCCCCACCCAGGAGATACAGTTACTGTTGTACAATTGGAGCTGCATTCCACTGACTTAAAGATTATTTTCATTTAAAAACCAGGAGGAGGAAACCCATGCAGCTTATCAGTCATTTATACTTCCACATGAAGGAGTGCACTGCATCCTTCCCAAAGAGAAGATTTTCAGAGTGCGAGGTCTCGTTCCCCTAAAAGAAGCCCAGGCCTGGAAACTGTCTGAATTCCTTCAAGCCACACTCCCAAGAAACATCCAACTGACTATATCATATATATTCCCAAGCTTGTAAAAATCAATTATACTCTAAGTAATTTCACCTGCTGTAACTCAGGTTTTTTTGTTTTGTTTTGTTTTTTTATTAGATTCTTAGAAGTCTAGAGAAGATGGCTTTTTCAGGAATTTTCCTAAACCTAAGGCTTTTGGTCATTCTTGCTTTGCATATTCCCAGCAGATAACCAGCAAAGGACCTCTTCGCGTATGAAGGACACTCCCTATATATTGAGTTTTAGGAAACATGTAATTCATCCTCAAAATCCCCCCTTTGCTATTCACCCACTCAACATTACAGTTCAATCCTAATCAGGGATTATTCAATATTTTTCGTCAGCAAAGAGATGAGATTCCCCACTCGAGTTCTCCCTTTCTCTCATTTGTGAGGTTAAGGCAAGTGGCCTGCATAATTCTCCTCAGATTTTTTTCTGGTGTACAATCAAGGGGATCAGAACACAAGGCAATATTGAAAATAGAGCAGTCTCTCAAAAGTAAATAAAAGGCAAGTGATATGTTCTTCATTGGCATGTCTTTAGGCACCTGAGCAACGAACAGATATATAACCTTCTGCAATGTGTCCTGTTGCTACTTTGTTGATACAAAAGGCTCTGTAATTGCCCTTAGAAATTTTGACTTGTTTTCGAAGTTATTTTTGAAAAGAGAAAATTTAGGAAATATTTCACATTCAAAGACCTTCTTACCAACATTCATTGGAAAATGCTGAGTGCCTTACACATTTTTTTCAATAATCTCTACCCAGGTGAGGCAAAAACACTAAAGAATGCCTTGATTAACACCAAATAAAACCCAGTTCTATCTCCACTTTTCATCCATGTGAGACTCTCTCTTGTAATTATAGCAGCTGCTCAACAATAATGTGGAAGGAATCAGTTTTCAGAAAGTATCCCTGAAGCCCATGATTTGGATCTGTAACTTGTTCTGTTAATTAAAGACCGACCTATCAAGAGATTTAAAATGCTATCTGAAGGAACACTGCTAAATGCCATACTCAGATCTCTGTCAAGCCATCTGGAAAATGCAATTCAATTCCAGAAAAGTTTATTACATGGTAGGCGTGACCAGGTGTAAAAAGAAAAATAAGACACAAGCCTGATTTTCAAGAAGCAAATGATAGCAACATTACAGCCAAGTGAAAAAAGCAAAGAGATTTTAGAGGTAACAGTTTTTCTTTCTTTTAAATAAAGAAATTATATAAATGATATATGTTTGCTGAAAACATATCTTTTAAAGGCACTAAATACCCAACTATGGGGTCCAATTTGTTTCCTTAAAAAATAGTCATTTACCTATGCAGTACTGTTTTTTTTTTTTTTTTTTTTTTTAAAGATGACTGGTAAGGGGATCTTAGCCCTTGACTTGGTGTTGTCAGCACCATGCTCTCTGAAACAAGCTAACTGGCCATCCCCATATAGGGATCCAAACCCTTGGCCTTGGTGTTAGCAGCACCACACTCTCCCAAGTGAGCCACGGGCCAGCCTGCAGTACTGAATTTCTAAATCACATCTCTGGCCAATAACCTTAATGTACTCAGTCCAGTGAAAAAGACCGTAAAGTATAATATGAAATGCTGTGTATCAGGGACCATTATATCTCATAAGCCAAGAGCAGAGTAGTTCCAGGGCTCAGTCTACACTCAGGTACAAGTTAGCTGTAACTGGAAGGAGACGAGGAAATGAGGCATCCCTAAAGAGATCAATTTTTTTGTTTCTAGCCCATATTCTGTAGGATTCTACTGCTAAATATGACAAGATCCTGGATAAACACAACGAGCAAACCTCATTCAGTTTGAACACCTCTAACACAAAAATCCAAAATCTGAAATATTCCAATATGCACTCACATGACACTCAAAGGAAATGCTTAGGACCCAAAATGTTTTGGATTTCAAGTTTTAGAATATTTGCAGATACATAAGTGGTTGAGCATCCCTCATCCAAACATTTCTGGACCCAAAGTATTTCAGGTAAAGGATACTCAACCTGTAATGAATTTCTGACCACCAAAAATAAAGAAAATGTCCCAAGAAAGTGGATACACATACACCACATGTATATGCCACACATATACACAGAAAGAAGGAAGGAAATATTAGATAAAAACAAAATAGTAAGTGGTAGGCACATGCACAGAAATAATAAAAAATCACATCCTCAGTGACCAAATATTTAGTATTCTCAGACATAGATTATTATATATGAAATATTTCATGTAATAAAATTTGGAGCTAAAAAATGAACAGAGATTTTAGAAAAACAACCAGTTTTCTACAAGTTCTCTTTGTCTAATTTGCAAACTAAACAAAGAGAACTTTTAGAAAAACAACAATATAAAATTCCTTAAATTAAAAACTCAATGGACGGGTTAAACCACAGATTTGTATAGCTGAAGAGAGAATTATTGTCTTGATAAGAGTTATGAAAAAAAAAAAAGATCAGAATTCAGTAGGAAAAGATGGAGATGGAAAATATTAAAAGTCTATTAAGAAGCATGGATCACAGAATAAGAATTAAACACAATTCTAACAAAAGTCCTAGAAGGAGTGAATAGAGAATGGAGGAGAGGTAAATTTGAGACACTGTTACAGAATGGACTGGATTGAGAAGCAGGCACTCAGAGGGTTGGAGAATCAGGTATTTTTATTACGCCAGTGGGCCCAGATGAGCTAGCACTCCAAGATCTGAGCTCTGAGTTTAGGTTTTACAGGGTTTATATAAGCGGACTCTTCTTGGTTCTTTAAGTTTCCCTTTCTCAGCATTCATGCAGGTAGTGCAGTAGCTATTGCCATAAGCAAGCATGGTTACAGAAGAGGGAGTGTGAGCAGTTGATTAACAGTAAGCCTGATACAACAAGAGCGTACTATTTTAAAGGCAAAACAGGCTACTGAAAGAATTAATTTTGAATCTTGAATTTTCCCAACAACATAATGGCCAAGATTTTTCTAGAACTGAAGAAAGACACCAATTCAAAGATGCATAAAACAAACTACATCCTTATCAGAAGAAATTAAAAGTATCCCACATCAAAATATATTGAAGTGATACTGCAGAATACCAAAGGCGATCACAGTATTATTAAAGCAGCCAGAAAAGAGATCAACAATTAGACTGACAGATTTTTCAACAGTGACAACTGAAGTCATTAGACAGTAGTTATCTTCAAAGTGCTAGGTTAAAAAAACTATTAACTAGAACAACCAATAAAGCTATTTCTTTAAGAATGAGAATTCTTTTAAAACAGAGATAGAGACTTCACTATCAACAGAACTTCACTAAAGGAATTTCTAAAAAACATACTTTAGGAATGAGGAAAATGAACCCAGAAGACATGCCTGACATAAGGGGCAGAAAAGTTAGTAAACATGTAGGTAATTTTAGACAGGGATTGTAAACTGTCTCTGTTAAAATAAAATTAATATCGACACTGCAAAAGTAGAAGAAGTCAGAACTAAAACATTAAACAAGAGCATATAATTCAAGAGAGGCTGATTAACATTAAAGTACTCCAAGGTGCTCGTGGAGGTCAGAAACAGGGTTGTGATACTGATTAACTATTCACAGTGGGGGAAAATGCTATCACGAGCCTCATCCACCTGGACTAGCACCAGGACTCCCTGGCCAATTTTCCTCCCATCCTAAGGCTGCTCCTCCCTAGTTGTGATGGGGGCGGGGAGGGGGGGGAGAGGAGGGGAAGTAACAGAATGAAATTCCCCAGAGGCCCCCGGAGGCAGGGTGGTTCTCCTGAGGGAGGAATAGGGGTTCTAAGCAAAGAAAAGGCCTGCAGGAAGAGGAAAAACAGTGTTTTGGCAGCTGAAACTTTTAGCGGCATCCAGAAAGTAATCTACTTATCCTAACTTGAGGGCCAGGTGTGGCTTTGTGTGTGGAGGGCTTTGTTGGGGCTGGGCATTGTTTGACTTTAGCAAACAGGCTTGGAGATTAGTGATCGATAAAGTTACTGCACTGACTGGCAAGTAAGGATGTGTTTGAGTTTCTGGATTTTGCCAATTGAGAGGTTTGGCGTGGTGGAGAAGAGATGATGTGAAAAGTTCATGATTGACTGGGCAAGCTCGATTTCCTCCTGGAATTTTTCTGCTAGACACAGTCTGACCACATCACCCACACCAAATTTCTTCTTGAGGAAAAAAAAATCACAGTAACAGCAAGACTGTCCTTCAAAGGCTTCCTTGTCACCTGGTTACTGAGCCTAAGAGTTGGGGTTAGGCTCTAGGAAAATTACCCAAAGGAGCTTCTTGTGGCCATTTCTTCATCACTTTTCCTGACAATGTGGGCAATGGGGTTGGTATGGGGAGAGGGAAGTAAGAAAAAAAGTCGAGGAGGAGCAACACAGTAATTGGAATCCTCACTTATGGAATTTGGGCTCCTTTTACATAAGCCTGAAGCAAACAAGTAGAAAAGTCAATTGGCAGGAGAGAAACTGCATAACACATTTCAGTGCCAGTTCCAAATTACTTGTGAACTAGTACTTGGATGATCTCTACCTCTGATGAACTCCATTACAGGAATTATAGTGAGCAGTAATAATAATAGTTAATAACTGTCTCGTTACAACCTCAGAAGCATTAGAAGTGAGTCTACTCTCATGTGTTGCTAAGGACAGAAGGTGTTGCCTAGTTGAGAATACTAAGCTACTCCAGTGTGCATACCTGTTCATGATGTCATATGATCCCTCACATAATGTATTTTATAACACCTGCCTGAAGAATAGACCCATGCACTTAACAGCAAACACACCATACCTGGTTTTCCCACATGCATATAATTGCAGGGTTTGATATAAATTATCAGCTATATGCACAGAGGGGACAATGTTCTCTGCCCAATGGAAAAATTGTCACTGATAATTACAAAGTAGTTTGTCCCAGCCCCAAAGAGGACTATCTATTCATATCCCCCCAAAAGTGTTGCATTCATAAGCCACATAATTGGAGGGCAGAGCAGTGAGAAATTAAAAGGGAGAGATATTCTTTCATGTTTTCAACAAGTGGATTTAATACTTCAGAAAATCAGTCAGTAAATATTTATGCGTCTTGACTAGGCTACTCGGTTATGGCAGAAACAGGAAGAACAGCCCTTGGATTCCACAGGCAAGAGTCCTTAACTAGAAAAGCATAGAGCAGATGAGCCAGTGGGGTTCTGTTGGCTAATATCATGTGGGTGCTTCTTAGATATATGCTCCTACATCATCCAAAACCTATGAATTCATGGGATGAAGATTCACAAAGTCTTTTTATAGTATTTTAAAAGATTTTTCCCCTCCCTCCATCCCTTCTTCTTTCCTTCCTTTCTTCCTTAAATCAGTATACAAAGGCCAAGATGATCAGTGTAGTGTCCTTTCTTCCCCATAATTGTCCAACTTGAGTTGTGTACAGACCTTTTTTATTTTGCTAAAAGGGAATTTTATTTAATGTAAATATGCATATTAATAAAAAAGAAAGGTCTTGAACCAACAGTCACCTTTGCACCTTAAGAAACTGGAATATGAAGAGCGAATTAAGCCCAGACCTAATAAAGGAAGTAAATAATAAAAATTAGAGCATAGAAAGAAATAGAAAATAGAAAAAAGAAATAGAGAAAATCCATGAAAGCAAAAGTTGGTACTTTGACGAGATCCACAAAATTGACAAAATTTTACCTAGATGGACTAAGAAAAAAGAGAGAAGACTCAACTAACTAAAATCAGAAATGAAAGAGGGGTCATTACAACCAAATTTACAGAAATCAAAAGGGTTATAAGACAATACTATGAATAATTGCTGGTCAATAAATTAGACTGTCTAGATGAAATTAACAAATTCCTAGAAACGTGCCACCTACCAAGACTGAATTATGAAGAAACAGAGAGTTTGAACAGAGCTATAATTAGTAAGATGAATGATAATCATTTTTCAGATTCCTGATGCAGGACGCCGCTGAGGATCTCTTCCAGGGCTGGTTGTGTGGTAGGGAACTCCCACAGTTTTTGTTTGTATGGAAAATACACTATTTCTCCCTCATTTCTGAACGATAGCCTTACTGGGTAGAGTATTCTTGACTGGCAGTTTTCTTCTTTTAGCATTTTCAATATATCATCCCATTTTCTTCTGGCCTATAGAGATTCTGTTGAGAAGTCTGCTGTTAGTCTGATAGGGGCTCCCTTACAGGTTACTTGATGCTTTTCTCTTGCTTTTTTAAAGATTCTCTTTTTATCTTTGAGCTTTGCCAGTTTGACTATGTGTATTGGAGAGGATCTTTTTGGGCTGAATCTGTTTGGGGATCTTTGAGCACCCCAGGCATGCTCTGATGCTTGCCTGCTTTCTGTACAGACCTTTTTAAAAGAAAAAATCCTCCTTTGAATCCCCCAGTGTTAACTCTAATTATTATTATTAGCATGTTACTTAGAAAACAACCAACAAGAACCAGGTATGAGATCCTTAGACATATCACCCTTAATCTACACAAACCAAAGATCGTGTATAAATAAATACAACCAAAACTATAAAAACAATGGCATGGATTTTGTCAAGATGACGGTGGCTGCGGCGGCTGGCGCGGAGTAGCTGAGGTGGAAAAGGTGGCCACTGGGCCTCAGGCAGCCGGGAAAATTGTGGACCTTCCTCTTGCCATCTCTTAAGGGAGGACTGCAGCTGCTGGCCGGTCGTGGGGGATGACCGCCACTTTGCCCCTGGCAGGAGAGGCTGCCTCATTTACAGGCAGCAGCTTTGAAGTGTGGAGGAGTAAAAGAACTGTTTCTTAGCTGCAAAAGCGAGTCTCGAAACAGGGAACACGGCGCCAGGGCTGCTGTGGATGCAGCCAGGATCCCGGATGCCGGGGCCACGCTGAAGGCGGCCAGCTGCCCTATTCAGGATTCGAGGTTTTAGGCCAGCATTAAAGAAGATTCCTGGGAGCGCCCAAGCCGCGCCGCGACTGAACAGTCTGAGGCGGCAGCAGCCGAGAACAGGGAAGGTGACAAACCAGAGAAAGAGAGTGAGCACCCGACCTGGCACAACCCTGTGAGTGACCCCTGGCCCAGCTCTGTTCAGGGGGATTAGGCCCACCCGGCTCCCACCTGCATCACTAGGCCACTCACCGCCCCGGGGCTGCCTCCATTTTCCCAGGTGCTGGCAGCTCCGCCCGGCTCGGCCGTCACTGAGCCTTCCCACTTGCTTGCCCCTGCGCGGGGCTTTCCGGAGCCTGCGGGCCGGCCTCCCCTCCCACTCCCTCCGCGGTTCTCTGGCGGGGCTGGTGGCGGGGGGCGTCCCCGGCCAGTGTTGGGAGGGCAAGGAAGTACAGGCGGGCCGACTGTCACTCCACCACACCCTGGACTCCGGCCCCCAGTAAACTTCCTGTTACTGGGAGGCAGAAACCATCTCTGCAGCCACCAGTTCGGAAAAAAGCCTAACCAATTTCTGGTTGGGAATAGTGTGGTAGGAGAGTTCCCAGGTCCGCTTGAACCTGCCAGAGAGCAGGCTGCAGGTGGGCGCTAGATTCGGTCTATGCCGGGGGGATACAAAGGTGAACAAGACCCGAGAAAAATCTACACAGTGCTACAAAGGCACCCAGAGAGACCGGTCGTCTGTGCCTAGCAGAAACCTGGTAGACTTCCTGGGCAAGACGGTGCTGAGCAGGGTCTTGAAGGCCCAGCTGATAGACGAGGGGTGCAGAAGACACGCTCCAGCCCAGCACAGTGCGCACAGAGTGGGGAGACGTGCGGCCAGGGAGGCGGAGACTCGACAGAAACCACACACCCTGTGGGGTCTCCACTGCACGATCCAACAGCCTGGGCCAGAGCACACGGAACAGGGAGAAGTCCTGCACAGGAAGTGAAAGCTCAACAGAGATCACACACCCTGTGGTATGTGATCCACCAGCCCAGCAGAGTCCAAGCTGACCAGAAAGGTGGCTCCCCGGAGAAGCCCAAGACAAGATCTAAACAAGACTCTAGACCAATTGGAATTGGCAGATATCTACAGAACATTCCACCCAACAACCTCAGAATATTCATTCTTCTCATCAGCACATGGATCATTCTCCAGGATAGATCACATATTAGGTCACAAATCAAGTCTCAATAAATTCAAAAAATTGGAATTATCCCATGTATCTTCTCAGACCACAATGGATTAAAACTAGAAATTAATAACAAACGAAACTCTGGAAACTATACAAACACATGGAAATTAAACAGCATTCTACTTAATGACATATGGGTCCAAGAAGAAATCAAGCAGGAAATCAAAAAATTTATTGAAACTAATGAAAACAATGATACATCATATCAAAACCTGTGGGATACTGCAAAAGCAGTATTGAGGGGGAAATTTATTGCATTAAACGCTCACTTCAGAAGAATGGAAAGATGGCAAGTGAACAACCTAACACTTCACCTTAAAGAACTAGAAAAACAAGAACAATCCAAACCTAAAGTTAGCAGACGGAAAGAAATCATTAAGATCAGAGCAGAACTGAATGAAATTGAAAACCAAAAAACAATTCAAAAGATCAACGAATCAAAAAGTTGGTTTTTTGAAAAGATAAATAAAATTGACAAACCATTAGCATGGCTAACGAAAAAAAGAAGAGAGAAGACTCAAATAACAAAAATTAGAAATGAAAAAGGCGATATTACAACTGATTCATCTGAAATACAAGGAATCATTCGAGACTACTATAAACAACTATACGCCAACAAATTTGAAAATCTGGAGGAAATGGATAAATTTCTGGACACACACAAGCTCCCAAAACTGAACCATGAAGACATAGAAAATTTGAACAGACCAATAACAATAAAGGAGATTGAAGCTGTTATCAGAAGGCTCCCAACAAAGAAAAGCCCAGGACCAGATGGATTCACAGCAGAATTTTACCAAACATTCAAAGAGGAATTCACACCGATTCTTTACAAACTATTCCAAAAGATTGAAATGGACGCAAATTTCCCAAACTCATTCTATGAAGCAAATATCATCCTGATCCCAAAACCAGGTAAAGATATAACCAAAAGAGAAAACTACAGGCAGATATCCTTGATGAATATAGATGCAAAAATCCTCACTAAAATACTAGCAAACAGAATACAGCAACACATACGAAAAATCATTCATCACGATCAAGTGGGATTCATCCCAGGGATGCAAGGTTGGTTCAACATATGCAAATCAATAAATGTGATACACCATATTAATAAAATCAAACACAAGGACCATATGATCATCTCTATAGATGCTGAAAAAGCATTTGATAAAGTTCAGCACTCATTCATGACAAAGACCCTCTATAAGTTAGGTATAGAGGGAAAGTATCTCAACATAATTAAAGCCATATATGCCAAACCCACTGCCAATATCATCCTGAATGGGGAAAAGCTTTTCCTTTAAGAACAGGAACTAGACAAGGATGCCCACTCTCACCACTCCTATTCAACATAGTGTTGGAAGTACTAGCCAGAGCAATCAGAGAAGAGAAGGAAATAAAGGGCCTCCAGATTGGAAAAGAGGAAGTCAAACTGTCCCTGTTTGCAGATGACATGATCCTATATATCGAACAGCCTAAAACCTCTACAAAAAAACTGTTGGAATTGATAAATGATTTCAGCACAGTAGCAGGATACAAAATCAACACACAAAAGTCAGTAGCATTTCTTTTCTCCAATAGTGAACATGCAGAATGAGAAATCAAGAAAGCCTGCCCATTTACAATAGCCACCAAAAAAATAAAATACTTAGGAATTGAGTTAACCAAGGAGGTGAAAAATCTCTATAATGAGAACTACAAACCACTGCTGAGAGAAATTAGAGAGGATACAAGAAGATGCAAAGATATCCCATGCTCTTGGATTGGAAGAATCAACATAGTGAAAATGTCCATACTACCCAAAGTGATATACAAATTCAATGCAATCCCCATCAAAATTCCAAAGACATTTTTCTCAGAAATGGAAAAAACTATTCAGACATTTATATGGAACAATAAAAGACCACGCATAGCCAAAGCAATGCTGAGCAAAAAAAATAAGGCTGGAGGCATAACACTACCTGACTTTAAGCTATACTACAAAGCTATAATAACCAAAACAGTATGGTACTGGCATAAAAACAGACACACTGACCAATGGAATAGAATAGAGAATCCAGAAATCAACCCACACACTTACTGCCATCTGATCTTTGACAAAGGCACCAAGCCTATTCACTGGCGAAGGGACTGCCTCTTCAGCAAATGGTGCTGGGATAACTGGATATCCATATGCAGGAGAATGAAACTAGATCCATACCTCTCACCGTATACTAAAATCAACTCAAAATGGATTAAGGATTTAAATATACACCCTGAAACAATAAAACTTCTTAAAGAAAACATAGGAGAAACACTTCAGGAAATAGGACTGGACACAGACTTCATGAATACGACCCCAAAAGCACGGGCAACCAAAGGAAAAATAAACAAATGGGATTATATCAAACTAAAAAGCTTCTGCACAGCAAAAGAAACAATTAACAGAGTTAAAAGATAACCAACAGAGTGGGAGAAAATATTTGCAAAATATACATCTGACAAAGCATTAATATCCAGAATATATAAGGAACTCAAACAACTTTACAAGAAGAAAACAAGCAACCCAATTAAAAAATGGGCAAAAGAGCTAAGCAGGCATTTCTCTAAGGAAGATATACAAATGGCCAACAGACATATGAAAAAATGCTCAACATCACTCAGCATCCGGGAAATGCAAATCAAAACCACATTGAGATACCATCTAACCCCAGTTAGGATAGCTAAAATCCAAAAGACTCTGAACGATAAATGCTGGCGAGGTTGCGGAGAAAAAGGTACTCTCATACATTGTTGGTGGGACTGCAAAATGGTGCAGCCTCTATGGAAAAGGGTATGGAGGTTCCTCAAACAATTGCAGATAGATCTACCATACGACCCAGCTATCCCACTGTTGGGAATATACTCAGAGGAATGGAAATCATCAAGTCGAAGGTATACCTGTTCCCCAATGTTCATCGCAGCACTCTTTACAATAGCCAAGAGTTGGAACCAGCCCAAATGTCCATCATCAGATGAGTGGATACGGAAAATGTGGTACATCTACACAATGGAATACTACTCAGCTATAAAAACGAATGAAATACTGCCATTTGCAACAACATGGATGGACCTTGAGAGAATTATATTAAGTGAAACAAGTCAGGCACAGAAAGAGAAATACCACATATTCTCACTTATTGGTGGGAGCTAAAAATTAATATATAAATTCACACACACACACACACACACACACACACACACACACAAACCGGGGGGGGGGGGGAGAGGATATAACAACCACAACTACTTGAAGTTGATACGACACGCAAACAGAAAGGACATTGTTGGGGGGGAGGGGGGGAGGGAGAAGGGAGGGAGGTTTTGGTGATGGGGAGCAATAATCAGCCACAATGTATATCGACAAAATAAAATTAAAAAAAGAAAAGAAAAGAAAAGAAAAAAAAAAGATCTATGACATGAAATTAAGAGTTGAATAGTTAAATTATTATGATTAGGATCACACTATTATACTAATAAAAGTATAAGAACTAAAAAAAAAATAAATAAAAATAAATAAATAAATAAATAAAAATAATAAAAAAAATAAAACAATGGCGTGCAAATTAATAACATTAATCTAACGTAATAAATGATTCCCCACTGAAACCACAATGCTGCCCAAATGGGGATATATATAGTACTGATCCCTGTGGCCTGGGTCTTTCTGAGCTGGGGAAGCATTTGCCTTCATGTTCCATGTAATGACTGGATTCTCCCACCACTTTCCTACTGAAACTACTGTGAACCCTCATCATCCCCTCTGTGGGCATTTGGTCTTTGGATGTAAATAGTACTTTGGGATAAAATTAAGTCTACCCTGAGCTTTTCTTAAGAACCCTCCACATGGAAAGTGGTTCTACTTGACACTAATTTGAATACAAACCTAAATGCAGGTGTGAGCACTAAAATCATATCACAGTTCTCAGTTATAAGACAGTCATCCTAATGACCCAGAAAATGTATATATTAAATTTCTGTTGCCATCAAAACAAAAGCAACATTTGAAAATTTGAATAGAAGACTCACAAATCCCTAAAGCCCATAAATGCTCAGAGGCCCTTAGCCCTCAATGTAAGAAACTGCCCTGGAATGCTGTCTTACACAGACAATCTGCCCTAAGTGTGTACTTGAAACTAGAGACATGCCTGGTTCAAAATCTTGAGGGGTGAGGTTCAGAGCTGGAGGAGAAGTGGAACAGCTATTGTCAGAAATAAATCAGAGCTAACATGAGATGTCTACAAAGACTGCCAAGGGGTGAATGCAGAACCCACAGACTAATGACTTGTTCTCATCTGTGCTCAGTGCTCTTTCAGGAGTCCCAGCTCTCTCACTGAGACATAGTTTTCATAACAAAGGAAATGTAATATTTAAGGCCTTTCTGAGGGACTGCAGTCCAGAAAGACGCAAAGTATGATCCAAACTTGAGATTCTACAAAATGGGCCCTGTATTGCTATTGAAACAAACGTCCCATCATTACTGTGCAGGGTTTTTTTGTTTGTTTGGCCGTTTGCCCCTCCACCTCCACCAGCCCTAGACCCATTGTCTGTCCTGCTCTGTGTCCCAGGAGGGTGACCCCTGAAGATAGCATCACCCAGGCTCCTGTTCCAGGTGACTTCTGGTTGGGTTCCACCAATGGGAGGCACTGGAAGGAGATTAGTTGGGGTGTTCCCCCCCACGTCCCACATGCATCAGCCTAGTGTCTCTGGTGGGAGATGTGTCCTTCTATATCTGCTGCCGGCACTGCCTCCTCCATGGCTGCAGCTCTCAGTGCTCACAAAACCATTTCCTTTCATTGTCTCTTCAGCCCAGAGCCAGCCACGGCTTTCCACTGTTGCAGTCCCTTGTTTGTTCTTTAACCCTGCACTACTGTGAGTACAGCTTTTTATTAAATCATCTTCATTTGAACCAATGGGATGAATTCTGTGTCCAGCTGGGAACATTACTGCCAAATCAGTACTGTGTGAACTCCTAAATTCAGATTACACTCTCAAAAGTCAACATTATAAAAAAGAAGAAAAGTCACTCACCATCTATCAGGGAAGCAAACCCATGAAGATAAATCACATAAACAAAAAAAGTGGCCTTGACCCTCGAAATCCACTTGAAAAATTTAGCTTAAGAAAACAATACCTTAGGAAATTATCTTTAAAAAGCTATCTTCATGAAGAAGTTAATTACATTGTCATCTATAGCAAAGGAAATTTTGGAAGCAACCTAAATCTCCACCAGCTAGGGAGTAGTTAAATTATGACAGATCAACTTGATGGATTATGAGGCAACCATGAAATATTATTAAGACTTTATAGCAGCAAAAAAAAGGTTTATATTACTAATGATAAATAAAACAGATATTTGAACATGCATCAGACTTCTAATGATGTAAAAATATATGCATATGAACCTAAAAGTTACATAGGATTTTACAAAACTAAGTCCCATGTTGGAGGATTCAAATTCTAAGTACTATATATTTCTTTTCTAAAGCAGCCTTTAAAAACAAAAGAAATGAAACAAAGGGCATAATATCCAGAGACCCCCTGGCTGAGTCTCCTGGAAACTACATTCTGCCTTCCAATCAGTATGCAGTACTACGCAGGTCATTCACCTTCTGTCTCTATGCTTCACCTCTGCAGTAGTATGACTACTCACCCACTCCCAAGAATGTGAAGTTAATAAAACCTAACAAGACTGCAAAGTATTTTTTTGCATTCATATCTGTGCCTCATTGTATATACGGTCTATGCTGACTCCAGCTGGGACAATTTAGAATGTAAGTATTTTCTTAGACAATGTATGTTGTGCAGTGCTTGTGAACACTTCAGAGATTGCACACCTTCATCAGGAAGTGACAGAATGGACACCATCATTTGGGGGCCTTCATTGGAGGCTTTAAAATATGTTCTATGTGCCTCCTTAAAGAGATTCTCTCTAGAAGGATGATAACAAATTAATGGTCATGACCGTCTTCACATTCTTCTAACTCCTTTTAAAATGAAATCAAAGCTCTTGATGCTGGTGTCCG
Source organism: Cynocephalus volans (assembly GCF_027409185.1). Taxonomy (NCBI): domain Eukaryota; kingdom Metazoa; phylum Chordata; class Mammalia; order Dermoptera; family Cynocephalidae; genus Cynocephalus; species Cynocephalus volans. Next base: position 219,033,240 of record NC_084460.1, on the reverse strand, counting down.
TGGGCCAGGCGCCAAGGCAATGTAATGAGGACTACATATCAGCCCTCACCCTCCAGACTGTCATCTGAGGTCATCCTTAATGTGTTACCACCACCGCGGAACCTGTCAAAAGGGGGACATCCAAGAGAAAGGTGCTTTTCCCATTCTCAAGGCCTATTTTCTTTAAACAGTGGTTGTCGGAAAGATAATGTCTCCATGTTCAAGACAAATGTGATGCCATACTGACATTACAACAAAATGCTTTTACAAACATAAAGCTCTTTGTGCTTTAATTTTTTTTTTTTTTGCTTTGACCGGTAAGGGGATTGCAACCCTTGGCATGGTGTGGTCTGCACCGCGCTCAGCCAGTGAGCGCACCGGCCATCCCTATATAGGATCCGAACCCGCGGCCTCGGCACTACCAGCGCCACACTCTCCCGAGTGAGCCACGGGGCCGGACTTGTACTTTAATTTTAAACTGATGATTTGATATCTTCCTAAATTATAAATTTTAGCAGTTTCCTAATCTAAAACACTTATTGGACTAGAATATATATATTAACTTGAAATATTGCTATTCCCATTTCATAGCTGAGCAGATGATAATTTTCTTTAATTACACATTAATTCCAATATATTACCTGGATAGGTAGTTATTGTTTTAACAGGGTGAGGATAAATGGGCAACTGTTCTGCTATAATCTGACTGAAAAAGAAATAGAGGAGATATCCATGATTCACTTTCTTACTTCTCTGAGCTGAATAATATTAATAACATTGCCATTTTGCATTTATAAAACACTTTTCAGTTTCAAAGTGTTTTTGTATCTGGGATTACATTTCCCTGGATCGTTTACCTTTGGCAGATCCTTCCAGATAATACACAACTCTACAGCTTTTTAAATTTATGATGCCTAAACATTGCGTGTGTCTATGTGTGTGTGTTTATAATACTGGAATACAGTGAGAGGTAGTGGATTAAGCACAGCCTTTGTAGACAAACAGACCTGGGTTCAAGTCTCAGCCCAACCATTTACTGCATGACCTTGGACAAATAACTCTGAGTATCAGTTTTGTCATATTTAAAATGTGGATAATGGGGCCGAGCCCGTGGCACACTCGGGAGAGTGCGGCGCTGGGAGCGTGGGGACGCTCCCGCCGCAGGTTCGGATCCTATATAGGAATGGCCGGTGCACTCACTGGCTGAGTGCCGGTCATGAAAAAGACAAAATAAATAAATAAATAAATAAATAAAATAAAATGTGGATAATGTTGCCTTCTAGCAAGGGCCATTGGACATACTACATAAACGTAACTTTTGAAAAGGGTCTGGTACATACCTGGCACATAGCAAGTACTGAACAAATAAAATAGTTATCACTATTATTAGCAGCTATTTCTACTTTGTCTCCAACATTTTTTTGCCTCTGTTTCTTCAAAATATTTGGATTCAGAGAGTTATGGAGAAAGTGAAAAATCAAGAATAACAACATTAGTCCCAGAAAGTATACCAGAAGGCACTACATAAGGAAAAGCTCAGACACCTTCTGTCTTGACAGCCCTACTCGAGCAAACAATCTGCAAAAACTCATCCATTTCCTTTCTGCTTGAGTAGAGTGTACAGCTAACAGTGATTTGGATAAATCCCAGTATTTGTCAGTTGGCATTACTGTATTCTCAATTTAAAAGTGTATATCAAACTCAAGAATACATCTCAAATAAATAACTCTCTCTGCTTACTGTGGTAGCCAGCCTCCACAATGCCCCCAATGATTTCACCTCCTGGTGAGTCACACCTTTGTAAAACCCACCCCACCCCGGCCCCGTCTCCACTCCCCAAACCCTAACACACACACTGAAGCAGAGATGGTCTATTAAGAAACCAATGGAATCAGGTGGAAATGATGATGTGTGATTTCTGAGGCTGTCATGGAAGACACTGAAGTTTCTGCCGTTTCTGCCTTGGGCTCTTGGATGACTTGCTCTGGGGAAAGCCAAGCACCCTGTCATGAGGACACTTAAGCAGCCTCATGAAGAGAGAGGCCCACATGGAGAAGGACCAACTTGTCAGCCCCAACTGCAAGCCACATGAGTAAGTCACCTTAGAAATAAGTCTTCGGCCCCAGAAAAGCCTTCCGATGACTACAGCTCTTGGCAACATCAGACTACAACCTCATGAGAGACCCCGATCCAGAAATGCCCAGCCAAGCCACTTCTGAATTCCTTACCCAAAGAAACCATAAGAGATAACAAATGATTATTGGTGTTTTACACCACTAAATTTTGGAATACTTTGTTGCACAGCAACAGATAATTATTACAGTTAACAAGAGTATTTTGGCAAGATTATAGATTTGAATGATCTTCACCATACAGCTACAAAACCCATAACCCAAAGAACATGGAAAAACAGTGACAGATGGGCAACATGGCCCTGCCATACACAGGAAAGTGGCTTTAATACAGAGACCCCTCTCACATGTTAAGCATAACCACTTTACACATTGATGAGTCCCCAAAATCTTACACTAATTCCAAAAGCCTAAAAAAAAAGACATACTTAACAGTATAAAAATATAAATTGTCTATATGCAAAAACTATAAAGTAAAATCTAATGACAAATGAGAAATATTATCAGCAATGGAGAATAGACAGAGAATTACTACTCTATATAAAAGATGATGCATAAATCAATAAAGAGAAATCGCTCAATAGTAAAAGAGAAAGCAGACGTGACTGAGAGATTCAGATATAAGAGAAGAGGGCCCAAGACTGAGCTTAGGGCACTCTAGTTCTTAGATATCAGGAGAGGAAGATTCAGCAAAGAAGACCAAGGAGTGGCCACTGGGACAGGAGGAAAACTAGAACATTCTGGTCTCCAGGAAGCCCAGGATCTAGAAGAGTTTCAAGAAGGAGTGGTAAAATGTGACAAACCCTGCTTGTGAGGTCAAGTAAAATGAGAACTGAAGGTTTACTAGATTTTGCCACATGGAATCACTGGTAACAGCCACATCATCTAATTTCTCTTCCCACTGTGAATAGATGTTTGCCGAGTACCCTCTGTATGCTAGACACAGTTCTTCTTGAACTTAGCGCCTACTTTTTTATGTTCTGTCAGTACATTATGACTACTAATACAGTTTGTTCTTCCAGCTCACATCCAATAGGACATTAGAGGTTCTTGGGGGTGGGGGATGGGGAAAGAGACAAAGTAATCAGATTCAAATCTGCTAGGTGTCAGAAAATGGCACATCAGCAAATTAGTGGTAAATATTCGAAGGGAGCAAGAAGACTTCAGACTAATAATCACAGTAATCATTTTATGACTTCTTCACACCTAGTGCAGTCTGGAGAGTCTAGGTTATGCTGCCATAACAAACAACCCCTCGGTCTCATTGATCTGACACAGTCTATATCTATTTCTTGCTTACTCAAAGCCTACTCTGGGTCTAAGCACTTCTCCTGGATAACTATCTTCTATGTGTTGCCTTAGCATTACAGAAAGCTCTAAACTGTGGAAACATATTTCCACAATCACCATAGCAGGCGAAGAGAGCCCTAAAGGGTCTCATACCAGCAATTAGACGGTCTGGCCCAGAAGTGATTCATGTTCAACCACAGCCCATTGTCCAGAAAGCATCACATGACCTGCCCAATTGCAAGAGGAGTCAGGAAGAGGAATCTTCTCATGAAGATGAAACAGATATGGGTGGGCACTGTGAGTCTCTACCACAATCAGGATTCTAGTTTTTCAAAGGATCTGATATTTAATCATCCATTTGACCGTGAAAACACCCAAATAAGGTAGATAGAGAAGTTATTAGATTCTTCATTTACAAATGTGAAAACGGAGGCACCAAAAGTTTAAACAACTTATCTAATTAGTGGTAATATCTAATTTAAATCACTGTAGTGAAGATTGCTTCCCAGTTTTATGAGCTTTCTTTCCACAAGTCGATATTGACATTAACTGGGGGGAAAAAATCATTAGGATCATTGATATTTGTGATCATTATGGTATATGTAAAACATACCATAGAAATTTACACTGCATGATTCTCTACATACAGTATGCAAAAGAAGACCCTTTAGAAAAAAAAGAAAAAAAGAAGACCCTTTGAATAGCTGGGATCAGTCCCTTCAGACATATTCTTGGCAGTGACCAGCTAATGACCAAATTGAAATACAAAAGGGCTTAGAAAGGAAGAAGGCTTGGGTTTTCCTAACAACAATTGAGTCCCCTTTCTCTGCATCTGTCACTAAAGATTAGCCCTCAGAATAGTAGTGTTTGAACTCCCTTCATGTTAAAGATGAATTTTAAGTTTCAACATTCCCTACAGTTTTAATTTGCAGGCTGCTGACAGCCCAGCTTTAAGGGAAAGCAGCCTTTATGACTTCTGTGTTAAGTCTTAAGGTTCTCTCAGATATGTGGGGTCTTGATATGGTTTTAGGACAGCAGGGAAGAGTTGCATTGGGGGTTTTCTTTATCATGAGTTACTTAATTCAGCAACACAAAATGCTAACACTTTCCCAAAAGAAATATATGTCCAAATCCTTGATTCCTAGATCAAAATGAATTATCACTTGGCATTAAGATAAAAGCATTACTCATAATGATAAGATGTTTCTCCAAAGATCGTGACCGTGCATTAAGAAAAAGAGTTAAAAGAGTGATTAGCTCTAAGCTCTTATTTTTTTCTCTCAATCCTTAAATTCCATATTATAATCCTTAATTTAAAGGTTGGTATATGAGTAAAGAACAAAGTAGAGCTTCAACTGGTATCGGGTCAAGCCCCTGAAGTTCTGTCCACAGCCTCCATTCCCTCTGATTATTGGGCTTTAGGGGGGAAAGAGAAAGAAATGGAATTTCTAATGTCAGGATAAATGGTACAAAGTTGGCTGGTTAGCTCAGTTAGAGCATGGTGCTGATAACAGCAAAGTCCAGGGTTCAATACTTGTACCAGCCAGCTGCCAAAAAAAAAAAAAAAGAATAAATGTTACATACCCAAATCTGACAGCAGTCAACCAACTACTATTCCACCTCAGAAATGAACAAGGATTTCAGCCTAAAACTCTGTGCCTTATTCTCAATACATTATGTAGCAACAGTACTTTTCATATAGTGAAGATAACTTAGTCTCCTGAAAAAATAACCATACAGCTCACTCCAGGAAGCCACTTAAACTCGCTTTGTTGTCAGGAAAAAACCCGACAAAGAGAGTATGGAGAAGGCCTCCACATGTGTGTTATAATGGAAATAACATGAGGAGATCTGAGTTTTATTCCAGATCAACTGATTACTAGCTATTCTTATATCTACTTTAAAAAAAAAACTAGAGAAAATGGTGAGACTCAAATGGAATTATATACATGAAAGCACTTTACATTTGAATAGAGCCTTACAGTTTACAATATATTTTATTTATGACTGTTCCCTGGGTCTATATAAAGAACATCTCCCTACACTGCCCACTTAGCCAGGACAGAAAACCTCACAGTAGAGTCTCTTCTCATCCTGAATGCTATTTATCTTTCTCTACTTCATCACAGAATTTTATATATAGAAGTTGACCCTGACATTACATTTTACATTAAAATGGAATGATGTAATACATAATTTTTTACAAATTACCATTTCCTCACCAGATTGAAAAACCTCATAATTCATGGGGCATATGATATAGTACTCAGAAGGGTGTTCCTTCAATAGTGGGGAATATTTAGCTTTAGACTAAATGCTGCTATGGTCCTGCCTACCAAATATTAAAAGAATATTAAAAAGGATCAAACTGTTTCCAAGAAATTAAACTGCATCCCAGATCAAAGTTCAAGAATATTTACAGGAATACAAAAATATCCAGCACCCAACAAGGTAAACTCCACAATGTCTGGCATCTAATCAAAGATTACTGGGCATGATAAGAAACAGAAAACACAGCTATAATGAGTAGAAAAATCAACCAATCAAAACCACCTAGAACAGACACAGATATTAGAATTAACAGACACGGATATTAAAACTATTATAACGGTACTCCATATGTTCAAAAAGTTAAGTAGTGATATATACAATTTTTTAAAGCCCCAAGTCAAACTTCTACAAAAGAAAAAAAAATGTCTAAGATGAAAAATACACTGGATGAGATTAATGGCTAATTAAACATTGCTGAACAAAAGATTAGGGAACTTGACAATATAGTAATAGAAACTATTTCAAATGAAAGAGAGGGAAAAAATTTTTAATAATGAAAAGAACATCAGTGAATGAAAGACAACTTTAAGCAGCTTATGATACACATAATGGACTTCTCTTAAGAACTGAGGATGGGGTACAGAAAAAAAATTTGAAGAAATATAGGCTAAAAATTTTCCAATCTGATGGAAACTTTGTAGTTTATACTTATAGATTTAAGGCATTCAATGAACTCCAAGCACAAGAAACATGAATAAAACTATAGCAAGGTGCATAAAAATAAAACTGCTTGAAACAAGTGATCAAAAAATGAAATCTTGGGCCGAGCCCGTGGCGCACTCGGGGGAGTGCGGGGCTGGGAGCGCAGCGACGCTCCCGCCGCGGGTTCGGATCCTATATAGGAATGGCCGGTGCACGCACTGGCTGAGTGCTGGTCGCAAAAAAGACAAAAAAAAAAAACGAAAATCTTAAAAGTAGCCAGAGAATAAGGTCACATTACGTACTGAGGAAACAAAAATCAGGAAGACAGCAGATTTCCTATCAGGATCAGTGCAAGCAAGAAGACAACTGAACATCATCTTGAAAGTATTGAAAGAAAAAAATTATAAACCTAAAATTTCATACCCAATAAAAATATATTTCAAAAACCAAAGTGAAATAAAGACTTCAGACATACAAAAGCTTTTAAGACCTGCACTACAAGAACTGTCAAAGGAAGTCTTTCAAATAAAAAGAAACTGATACTTGACAAAAATATGAATCTATACAAACGAATAAAAAGCATCAGAAATGGTAATTAGAGGGATAAACGCATAAGATTTTTTCCTATTATTTAATTCTAACAAATAATTGACTGTTTAAACAAAAATAATTTCAATGTAGTGTAGTGTTTCTTACATACGTATAAGTAAAATGTATGACAAGAACAGCATAACGGCTGAGGGTGGGTAGAAATAAAAGTATCATATTATAAGAGAATATACTGTAAATGAAGTGAAATAATATAACTTTAAGGCAGATTATTATAAGTTAAAGATGTATACTACAAATCCTAAAGCAACCATTAAAATAAAACAAAGAGATAGAGCTAATCAGCCAACAAAGTAGCTAGAATGAAATCATTTTTAAAAACTCAATCTAAAAGAAAGCATAAAGATAATGAAAAGGCAAATAAAGAACAAAAGAGATGATTAGAAAATAAATAGCAAGATGAAAAACTCAACCACATCAACAATTATATTCAATATAAGTGTTCTAACACTCCAACTGAAAGTCAAAGGTTGTCAGCTGGATAAAAAAGACCCAACCACACACTGCTTATAGAAAACACACTTTAAAAGTAACCCAAAGTAGGTAAAAATAAAGTGATGTAAAAAGGTACACCATGCTATCACTATTCAAAAAAAAAAAAAAAAACTGAAGTGACAATATTAACATTAGACAGTGTACATTTCAGGGCAAAAAATATTTCCAGGAATAAAAACAGCCATTTTATAAAGATGAAGATTTTTGTTGTTTTATTTTTGGTTTTGGGGTTTTTTGTTTTTTTTTTTTTAATCAAGAGGACATCAAAAGCAGAATACACATTCTTTTCACATGCACATGGAGCAATTACCAAAATAGAACATATTCTGTGACAAAAAAAAAAGCCTAAATAGATGAAAAATATTCAAGTCATAGAAAGTATGTCCTTTGGCTACAATGGAGTTAAACTAGAAATCCATAACTGAAAGATCCCTAGGAAACCCCCAAAATATGGAAACTAAATAACACCATGGGTTGAAGAGGAAGTTAAAAACAGAATAAGAAATTATTTAATGTGAATTAAATGAAAATTAAAACATGACACATTAGAGTTTATGGGATGTTGCTAAAGCAGCACTTAGTAAGAAATTTACAGTACTAAATGACTATACTAGAACAGAAAAAGTTTCTCATATCAATGACTTCAGCTTCTACTTTAAGAAATGAGAAAAAAGAAAGGAAATTAACCCCCAAAATAAGCAAAAGAAAGGAAATTAAAAAGTATAGAGCAAAAATTAAGAAAATAGCAGAAAAACAATAGAGAAATGAAAACAAAAGCTGGGTTCTTTGAGAAGATCAATCATTTCCTAACCTTCTATACAGATTGATTAGCAAAATAAGAGGGAAAAGAAACACAAACAACCAATATCAGGAAGGAAAGCGCTGACATCACAATATATTCTACAGATATTAAAAGTATAAGTCAATATTATGAACAAATTTATACCAAAAGTTTCAAAAACAGATTAAACAAACAAAAAAAAAACCTTAAAAGATACAAACTACCAAAGCTTACTTAAGAGGAAATTGGTAACCTATAAATAGCCCTATATCTACTACAGAAATTGTGTTTGTAGTTAAAAAATCTTCTCATGAAGAAAACACTAGACCTAGATGGCTTCACTGATGAATTCTACAAAACATTTAAAGAAGAAATAAAAACAATTCTACACAAACTCTTCCAAAAAATTGAAAAGAAGAAATATTTGCCAACTCATTCCAATGAGAATTCCAGCATTAGTCTTGTACCATAAGCAGAAAAATACACTAAAAGAAAACTGCAAACCAATATCCTCCATGAACATAGATACATAGATGCAAAAATTCTAAGCAAATTTTTTGCAAATTCAATATAACAATACATAAAATGATAATACATCATGACAACATAGGTTTTATTTCCAGAATGCAAGGCTGGTTTAAAATTCACCAAAAAGTAAATAAATAAATAATAATTAAAAAATGTAATACCATATAAACAAACAAAAAAAACCCATATGATTATCTCAAGAGACACAGAAAAATCATTTGACAAATCCAACATCCAGTCCTCATAAAAATTCTCAGCAAAAATATATGTATATATTCTCAGCAAACTAGGAATAGAAGGTAACTTCTTGGACTTGATAAAGATTATCTATCAAAAAACCTACATTTAATATAGTACTTAATAGTGAAAGATTGAATGCTTTCCCCTACAATGAGAACCAAGGGTGTCTGCTCTCCTCTCTTCTGCTCAACATTGTACTGGAGGATCTAGACAGTGCAATAAGTCAAGACAAGAAATAAAAGGCATTCAGACAGAAGAAGTAAAATCATCTTCATTGGAGGACACCATAATCATCTATGTAGAAAATCTGATGGACTCCTCAAAAACAGCTGCAAAGATTAATAAGTGACTTTAGTAAGGTTGTAAGATATAAGATCAATACACAAAATCAATTGTATTTCTATATACTCGCAACAATCAAATATAGAAATAAAAAACAATATATTTACAATACCATAAGAAAAAGAAACACTGAGGGATAAATCCGACAATAATGTCAAAGAACTGTTCACTGAAAACTACACAACATTACTGAAACAGAGTAAAGAAACTTTAAATAAATAATGAGTTCTAGCATTGTTCATGGATTGGAAGACACATATTGTTAAAATGGGAATTCTCCCCCGATCAGTCTATATGCCACCCTACCAAAATCCCAGCAGGCTTCTTCATAGAAAGTGACAGATTGACTCTAAAATTAATATAAAAATGCTAAAGGAACAGAGTAGCCAAAACAACTACCTGATTTCAAGACTTATTACATAGCTGCAGTAATCAAGACAGGAAAGCAACATAGATCAGTGGAACAGAATAGGGTTCAGAAATAGACATATACTGACAAATATATGAGCAATCGATTTTTGACTAATGTACAATGACCATTCATTGGAGAAAAAGATAGACTTTCCAGCAAGATTATAAAAAAAATAAAAGTTGATAAATTGAATTTCATCAAAATATCAAAATTTAAAACTTCAGTTCTTTGAAAAACACTGTTAGGAGAATAAGAAGACAAGACTCAGACTAAAAGAAAATATTCTATGTTCTGTTTCTTTTCTATATGCAAAAGCTTATATCTGATAAAGAACTTGCATACAGAATATATAATAACATTCAAACATTAATAATGAGAAACCAATTTTTTTAATGAGCAGACACCTCACCAAAGAAAATTTACAAATGGTAAATAGCACATAAAGGATGCTCAATATCATTACTCAGTTGAGAAATGCAAATTAAAACCACAAGATAAAATGGCTAACATACCATGTGTTGGTGTGGATGCAGAGGAAGTGGAACTCTCATACACATGTGGTAACATTAAATGGTATATATCTTTGGAAAACAGTGTGGCAGTTTATTAAATAAACACATAACTGCCATACCATCCAGCCATTGCACTCCCAGCTATTTACCTAAGAGAAAAGAAAATACACATCCATACAAAGACATGTACACAAATGTTCATAGCAGCTTTATTTGTAACAGCCCAAAGCTAATGTCCATCAACAGGTGAACAGACACACAGATTGTGGCATAACCATACAATGGAATGTTATTCAACAATAAAATGGAATGAACTAATAATATACATGACACGTCTGAATCTCACAATAATTAGGCTGAGTGAAAGAAACCTGATGAAAATGAGTATACACTGTAATCTTAATACGAAATTCTAGAAAATGCCAACTAATCTATAGTGGCAGAAAGCACTTCCCATCCTGGGAAAGAGGGAAAACAGAGAGGGGTGAGAGGTAGGGTTTCCAGGGTGTACAAGAAACTTTCAGGGGTAATAAACGTGTTCATTATCTTGGTTGTGGTGATAGTTTTAGATATATACATATGTCCAAATTTAGCAAATTATACATTTTAAATATAAGCAGTTTACTGTAGGTCAATTATCTCTCAAAAAGCTGTTAAAAAAATAATAAGATGAAATTGTCTCTTTGAGGTTTGCCCTTTTGCCAACCTAAATTTTGGCCTTGTTGCAAAAATTTTCTTGAATAGCATTTAGGAACAGACTGACATTGTTAAGCTTAATGCTCTGTGAAATAGTCTAAACTAATTGTTTCAAAGGCCTGTGGCAGCAGTTTTCTGAGATTATATGAGATACTTTTTTTCTTTCTGTAAACATAAGCTAATGTTGCCACTGGATACCGAACAATGCTTCTGTTGCAGTAATCTCAACCATGTTTGTACGACCTGCAGACAACAATGCCCTGAGTTCCCTGTGTCATGCCCGTTACCATACAGTGTGGCTTCTGCAGGAAACTGTTCAAGGGAGACTGCAGATTTGAATCACTGATAGATTGGCTGGTGTATGTGTATGTATGATTGCACTTGTATGTGAGAAAGACTGAGTGATGAAGAAGGAGAAGGACACAGAGGGACATGTAAGGGACCCTCGATCAAGTATCAATAGATGTGTTCCCCTTCTGGAACTTTCTGGCATTGATACAGCCATTTCTTCCCTACAGAAAAAATGTGGGGTCAATTGATTGACTTCTAAATAGCAGCCCTCTCTCCTCCATCTTCTAGTCCCACCCTCAGGAATCCATAGAGTCCACAAATCCCTTTTGCAGCTTTTGCTCATTGGAAAGAGTACACACAAAGAGACACGTGCTCACTTGCGCATCTGAACCCCAATCTCTCCAACAACAGTGCAAACATTTCCTTCTATTTGCTTCTTAGCAGATGTTGTCAGAAACCAGTATTACTGTTGAAGTCCTCTCTTCCTCACACTCAGTAAATCCATCTCACATTGGGTCTCTTTACACTAAACCAATGTTTCCTAAATTCAGCCCGAGCCAGTGATAACTTGGATTTGACCCAAACAAAGGTGGTTCATCATTATTATTCACCCACTATTTTTTGGAAGCAACTCATTCATTTTACGTGTTCATTTATTTTTTAAATGTCCCTTCACTTCTTTAAATAGAACACCAGTATTCCTTGATAAAGTTAATTCTAAAGAGAAACACAGCAAACACTAAAGCGTGAGTAAATGCGACAATGTCCCACAGCAGCCTCTGGGTCTAATTTCAGCTCTCTCTTTGAGGCTGGCATGTCTAATGAAGGCATGTCTAGCACTTTCTGATAACCCGTTATAACAAACTGGTACTTTCCTCTTGACTAATGAGTGGCTCTGAAAGAGTTAAAAAGGAAATAACTGGTTACACATGTCGTCATGTGCACCATCTGAAATCATCTCGTGCCATGGGAGTTCCTGCCCTCCGAGAACTCATTCAGAGCCTGTCTCTGGGCCTTGAGGCCAAGATGGATTCAGAGTTCACACAAATGTTTGATCTTCTCTGAGGACCTGGGACCAAGCTTTAGGGCATATATGACACCTAAGCCTATATGACACCTTTGTGCAAATTAGAGAAAGTCACCCGCTCTGAGTAAATGAGCCCCGTTGGATGCATGGCTTGGAGAGAGACAGTGCCTGAGTGAGTATTTGAAAAAGCCTCCCTCCCTCTCTCCAGGCCAACACAGCCTTCTGCCAGGCAGCCCATGAGTTGGGTTTTGGGCCCACTTAATCCCTTGGCTCAGTGCCCCTGTCCAAAGAACAATGGGCACAACTATGTGAGATAGTTTGCCAAGCATTACCTACGCCTCAGCATTTTCACTAGTTGCTATAGTACTAGATTCATAATTCAGTGGCTGATCTTATAGGGCTACCTGTGGTTTCTCCCCCACCCAACCCTAATTCATTTTCAGCCTTTGGGTTATGCAGTTGCTCAATAGCACTTCCATGGGGATACAGAGGGAAATGTATTGGAGAAAAAATAAGCTTCAGCAGTTCTCTTGAGGGTTCCAGATGTCTTTGGTTATGGCTCATTGCTGCTAGCCCTGTCACCAGCTACTTGTGAGGCTGCTCTGGCAGAAAAGCACCCCTTCTTGGAGATGGCTAGGTTCCTTTCAGTTGTGCTGATACTGAATAGCTGTGTGATTAGCCACGTTTGGAGGTACACCTCTTGCCAACGGCACACACTAATGAACATCAAGTCAAGGTAAATTACAAAAGCAGCAGAACTGACAAGAGGGTCTATTGTTTAAATAAATGTGTTCTGACTGTCTGAAGATACAGTGCTGCCCTGCAATATTAGAACATCGACAAGGTTTGATTCAAGCAACAGGAGTTCAGATTAAAAATGCCACAGGGAGCTGGGCGGCAGGGGGACCTGGGTTAGTATTAGCACAGACAGAGAGCAGATTTTTAGTTGTTTTGCTGCTTCTTACACTTTGAATTTTGGGTAACTCACAGCCCAGCCTGCATGGTAAATTAAAAAGAGGATTCTGAAATGTGAGTTCAAAGATAAATGCATTTAGCCTTTTACAATATCGTATGTAAAGCCACCATCTTAAAAAGCCCTTATAAATAAGACAGACTTGGTTCATAAAGCTCAGTGGGAGTTACAGGGGATGTTGAGGAAGAACTAAATTTGCCCAAGAACAGGATATATTGACCAGTTAGCTCTCTTTGAAGATAAATCTCCTAAAAGGTCCTCCAGCCCAATTCTAGTATCCACTGCCCATTGTTGACAGGGCAGGGGAACCTAGGAGGAAAAGCATGGGTTCCCTATGTCCAACTCCTACTGACAGAGTCAATGTCCCTCCCAGCAACAGAACAACCCTTCTGTCTGCAGTGCTGGCCAAAGAATACCAGTCTAAGACCTGCTTTTAAAAAACGCACAGAGCTGCTTTTGAATACTAATTTTCTTTTTTTTACCTTTAAAAAGACTAAGGTCATAGAAAATATATTCTCTGACCATAATAACAAAAGTAAATTTAGAAAATTCACCAATGTGTGGTAATTAAACAACACTCTCCTAAATAAACAATGGGTAAAAAGAAATATCACAGGGAAATTAGAGAGTACTTTGAGATAGAAATCAAAGCACAACATATTAAAATTTATAGGATGCAGAGCTCATGCAGTGCTTAGAGGAAAACTTACTTGTAAACACCTATATTAAAATGCTACATTCTTTTTTTTAAAGTATTAATCTCTTTGTAAATTTCCTCCTTCGTATCCTGGATTTTTTTTTTTTTTTTCTTGTTTCATCGTGTTGTCTAACTGAGTCTTTTCCTATCTCAGTGAGTTTCCTTAAAATTATTGCTTGGAATTCCTATTCAGTCATTTCAAGGGTTTGCTGCTCTATAGATTCAGATATTTAAGAATTACTGTATTCTTTTGGTGGTGTCTTATTTACTTGGGTTTGCATACTTCTATTATCTCTACATTGATGTCTGGTCACCTGGTAGAGCAATTGCTTCTTCTATTACTCTGGAGTGGACTCTAAGGAGAGATCCTCTTCTTTTTCTGGTCTCTGCTAGTGACTCTCCTTGTGTCAATGTAGTTGAGTGTCTGGCAGGCAACCTGCAAGTTAGTTGTGTCTACTGCTGTGATGTCTGCTGCTTTTGTGGCAGCCTTGGCTGTGGCAGTGGCTGTGGTGGGCCACCCACGTGGAAGTGGTAATTTTCAATGTGCCCCTGGAGATGCTGCCCTCAGCTCCTTCCTTAGGACCCTGAGTGTGCTCTGTTTCTTGACTGTATCTGGGCAGAGGGGGCTGGCCCTCAGCTCCTGCCTTAGGACCCTGGGCATGCTCTATTAATACTAATTTTGAAGGGAGGAAGGAGTGAAAATAATCCATCTAAACCAGAAGTGGCAAACTGGCATCAGCCCATGAGTCAACACCAACTGACTAGCAGTGACCACTTTGAATGCTGAGTTGAAAAGGATCCTGGGGTCATCCATGGGACCAAAGGAAAAGGGGCTGTGTTTGTTAATAACTTTAAAATACAGTATGGCCCAGTTTAGACCATCACAGCCCATCCCTCTCAGCAGCTCCGGTGGACATCAATAGTCAATCTTTTCCTAATAGGAAATATGTTAGAATAAATGGTTCTCTTTAGAACAAAAATGTGAAAGTGAACATAATGAGGACACACTACTCATTTAGAACAGCACTGAAAGCAGGAAGGGCCCACTCCTGCTACTGAGAACAGCTCTATGAGGCCTGCAGGAATCTAGGAAATAACTCCTGACCAAAGCCCCTGGCCATCTATTAAATGTCACACTGCTGTGCCAACAAGCTTACAAGTGGTATAAATCTAATGCTGAACAATCAGGTATGGTGTCACCTAAAGTGCTACTTCTCCTTTCAGTTTCTGAGAAAATAAGGTATTAAAAATCTCTGGATTTTAGGCTTATATTCACAAAGATCAGCCCACCATAAAAGGACACATTCTATCCTAGACTAGGCATTCCCCTTCTGCCACACACAAAGCTTTTGAGAAGTCTGGAAGGCCTAAGATGGACCTAACTATTATCAGGATTCACTTCATTATACAGGGAATGTGGTATTTGACAGTCTTAGTGTTACACTGGGTTCCAAGCTTGGGGGGATATTACAACATGGGTTGCCTCCTGCTGGCCCTGAGGTGATCCTACCAGGAGAGGGCCATTAGGCAGTTCAGAGACCCTCTCTGGTCTGTGAAGAAACAGGTTTAAGAAAAGTGCTCTTGTCCCTCCTTTACAGATTTCACTAACTATAGGCAGTAGACCTTTAAACTCTCAGCTCAGAACTAGCTATATATGAAGGGTGTTAATGGTCATTGGACATCAGGAAACATTTACTTAAGCAATTGTTTTGGCAGCCGGTCAGGAATCCAGGAGGCAGTCTGAGCCACTGATCATTGCTATGACAGTTCAATATGTGGGAAAGGCATTTGGGAGGCTTGTAAAAGTGCAGGATGTGGCACCATATCAAAGTCCCGTCATGATGCATTTGTCTTAAACTTTCCACTGTAAGGCAGTACAATTTTTTTTTAAAAAAAAAGAAAAGAAAAAATATTTATACATACATATAAGAAAGTTCCAATGTACTCATATAGTAGACAAGCTTAACTTACCGAAGCAATGTAAGAAATCAAACCCATTTCTTTAAATCTCCCCAGTCATGTCCTGTACAGCTCACACAGTGAAAATAGATTTCGACAACATGGATCAAAATCAGTCTGAGAATGTAAAAGTTAGAGAAACTTCAGAAAATTTAAGTCTCAGCAATTCAAAATGAACTGAGAACATATAAACATTGGCATTTCCACACAAAAGTGTCCTGAAATCATTCAAGGAGAGGTGGGGACTGGGTCTATTAACTCCTAGGACTTTCCACCTCAAAAAACAAACGGCAAAATTATAACAAGTGGTTATTTATAATTTTTATTTGCAAAATCTTTAAAAGATACTGCCTCCAAGTAACCAAAAATGTAGTATTTGACTCAGTGATTTTTAAAAATTCTACTACCTTCTATTTCCTTATTAAATAAATCTTTTGTCTGTGCATAAAAAATCATTTAGGTACATGACGGAATGATCAAACACCCCCCAAAAATTACTGATGTTTAGATTCAAGTATTTCTCACTGATGGCTCAACAGCCATTGACTTTTCCCAAAGTTGGTAAAGCAATCTAATTTATTTAAGAGGCTTTTATTATTGCCTACTCTATAAGTTTATATAAATCTCTGATAATATTTGATCCCAAAACCCTGCCTTCTTTCTTTTACAATTATTCCCAGTTACATCTACTCTCCCTTCTGGAAGAAGGTACAAGGATGCTAGAACAGATGAATTTGTCACAAAATTGGGAACAGCAGGCAGAATTACTGCCCAGGTGAGGCTGGTAGGGCCTGGCAGTCCCTACCAGGGGCCACAGTGTAGGTGACTCTCTCTGGGTTGGCAGTTTAGCAAATAAAAACACAGGATGCTC
Organism: Cynocephalus volans; assembly: GCF_027409185.1. NCBI lineage: Eukaryota > Metazoa > Chordata > Mammalia > Dermoptera > Cynocephalidae > Cynocephalus > Cynocephalus volans. The sequence continues at coordinate 219,016,433 of NC_084460.1, read as the reverse complement.
AGTCAAATCTGAATTTCAGATAAAAAATAAATAATTTTTTATTGGTTGTTGTTCACCTGCAATTCAAGTTTAACTGGGTGACCTGTCATGTGGCAATCCTACTCCCCTCTACAATATGCTCCTATGTACAGTGTACACAAAAGTAGGCACCTTTCCAACATTCTGTTGAGAAGATTGCAACTTAATCAGATGTAAAGTTGAAGAATAGTGTTTACATCTGCATGTTGTCCTGAAGGCCTCATACTTTAAGGACTTTCAAAGTGGCTTTACCCTGCATTTCCAATAGGAGAGGTTCTCTCTTTAGGGGTGGAGGGCAAGGAGCAGAGGTAGGATCCACTTCTCTAGGAATGCACAGCTCCATGGCACTCTATTTTTTATAATAATAATAATAATAATGTGTTAGTTTTGATCAACTGTTTACTATTTGCCAGAAACTGAAATTGACAAGCATGTATGGTTGCTTCTCATTGAAGATGGAGATTTAGTCCCACATTTTGAGATCTGACTCAAAATAATCCTATGAAAACAACTGGAGTTTGAAAGGTTATATTTACACCAAAAAATTTTTTTGATTCCCCTTTGCGCTTGGAGAGAGCAGCTGATCTGTCTTCTGCTCATTCCCTTCTCCTCTTGATGGGACCTTTATCCTTCTCAGCTAATGAATCCCTCAGTCAGCAACCTGCTATCTCTTTTCCCCCCTACAGAAAGTAAGTTTGGTGGGGGGGAAAAAGAGAAAAAAAATCAACCACCCCGGGATACTGAGAGGTTTAATTATTGCGTGGAAAGCAACACCCTTTCACAGTATCTTTAAGACTGATTTTCATAATTACTTATTGATTGAAGCTGGGACTTGCAACAGGGTAAACTTATTTCCATATTAATATTAAGTAATGATTAACACAGCTCAGGACCCAAGTTCAGGATCTGAAAGCGCGGATTAAGCGGAAACTAAAGAAATTTAACCCGTGGGGTAAACTTGCTACTTGTTTCTCAAATGATTTTCCATTCACTAAGCAGCATGCAATAAGCCTCACTTACTTGCTCCAGGATAACTCACAAAGATAGAGCTCAGTGACCAAGGGCCAATAGCAAACACCAAACTTCCTCAGACTTATTGACTCCCTACCTCCCATTTCTCTCTCTCCCTGTCATTTCCCTGCTTCTTCCAGTGCTGCTTTTGCATATTCTCTCTCTGTGTGCGCCTAGGTCTCTCTTTCTATGTCTCTGTGTTTCTGTCTGTCCCTTTCTCTGTGTCTATCTCTCTCCATGTGCTTTCCTCTCTCTGTCTTTCTGTGTGTCTCACTCTATTTCTACATCTCTCTCTCTCCGTGTCTGTCTCTCTATGCCCCATCTCTCTCTGTTTACTCTCTGTCTCCTGTCTCTCTCTCTTTCTCTCTCTCTCTCTCTCTCTCTCTCTGTTTCCTATCCCTCTTCTCCTCTCTCTCCCCCTCTCCTGACACCCTGCACTGGTCATTCTCTCACTCTCTCACCCTCTTACTGTCACACTTGCCCTCTCTACCTTTCACTTACTTGAATCTCTTGCTCTGTCCAGTGTTCTCTCACATGGCCCCATTCATGGTTCTGCTCTCACTCACTCTTCCCGCCCCACAGAATCCAAAGGCTTCATCAATACCAAACACAGAGCAACAATCAACCAGATTAGCTAAGAGTAAATAATTTTTATTGTTCAATCCAAGTACATACAAAGCACTACTGCCATGCTTAACCAAACTCCCATGTGAGAGGAGGGAAAGAACAGCTAGAAACACACTAATTTTCAACATGAGAATTAAATGTCTTTAACTATTTATCTGGGAGCATGATATCACACCGGACTGCAGACTACACTTTTAAAGAGAGAAATGTCCTTTCAACTTTCTCTTTTATCTTAATACACCAACTGTTTCCTATGCCATAATCTTCTAAAAACAAAAATTCTTAAACATTAAAAATCACATGACAAGCTAGGATAATGACATAATAATGATTTTTTATTGTTTTGATAGCTACTTTTGGGGTTGCTACTTGATACATGCCTCATCCTCCTTAAAAATCCTTTGATAAGTGGCAAAGCAATGCCAAGCAAACAAAGCAGACACAGTGTGCTGGTGGTTTTCAGCTCCTCGTCACAACCAAGTAACAAGTTAGGTCCATTGACAAGGATCAGAAATGAAATGAGGGAATGCAAATGGTGTGTATGTTCACATTTTCTATAAATGTTTAGTTTAAAATATTTTTAAAGTCATCTATTTTTGTTTATTCTCTTCACAAAGAAAAAAATCCATCTGAGAGCTAATGAATGCTCTCAAAAACACGTGTTAAGGGAAATGAGTAATTCATTCCGCTGCTCTAATAGGCACCATGTCCAGAACCTAATCCCCAAATGGTTAACTCAGGGCAGCAGTCTCCTTACTAACTATTCATTTCCACCAGCCTAAGATTCAGGAGTGTTTTTCAGACAATTCTTTAGTTATTTGGTTTAGCAAATCTAATTATGAACTTTCTGTGCAAAAATTTTTCTCAAGATTATAACATGTCCCTGGCATTCTAGAAGTTGTTGCAAAGCTTTGTTCAATTTTTCCATATGGAAGCCAGAGTTCAAACATTCCTATATCAAAGCTTCACTCAAATTTATTTAGTAAAACTGCATGTTGATAATCAAATCCTCGTTTGAGCATTTAAAAAAGAAAAAAAGTTTTACTCTATGTACTATTTATCATGTCTGTTCATTCACATGCAGGGACCAAAAATAAGTAAATCAATACCAAAAATTAAATAGGTAATCATTTTATTTGCTGGAGGAAATCTTCTCATTCATTATACATGTTTATTTTGTCCATTTATTGTTCCACCACTTTGTATCAACTTCATAATATCAAAGTAATATTCTGTTTGAATACATTAGGAACAAAAAGAAAAAATGTCAAGAAAATTCTTTTCCCATTATAATTAGAAAAAAAAAGTCAAGAAAATTACTGTCCCATTATAATTAGAAAGACAAAGTTGATGTAAAAGAGTCTCAGAGTGATTGATAAGAAATCACAGATGAAGAAGCACCACCAAACTAGCAGCAGAGCTGAGAGGAAGTATGAGAAAATGATTTAAAGTGACCCTCATAAATTGGAAAAAATCAAATTATTCACAGACAAAAGTTAAAGAAGTAAACCAAAATGCAGATTCATAATATATGTGTGAGAACTGTAAAAGAAAATCCTAGAGGAAACAGAATATCACAAATTGTTTGTAACAGCCAAGAATAATGAAGAAAATGTGATATTCTAATACGTGCAGAAGAGAAAATAGGAGACCTGGTCTTGTCCAGATAATGAACAGTGAACCATGTACGGCTGAAAATGCCAAATTTAAGGGAAAATACCTGAATTTGATCTCTAAAGAGATGGCCCGTAAACAATTAGAGAGAGAGTAGAGATCATCAAGAACCCTACGGATTGTTCCAGAACAATGGACAGTACCCTTACTGCCTTTTTAAATAGTGTTCCCAGTCTTATTAATGGACATGCTGGTAGAACATCTGATAGTTTATGTGAGATCCCTTTAGACCAGGGCCTATTCCCACCCCAACACCACCAACATTACTTCCATGTGTGGCCCAATCCAAGTTGCATCTGGACCGACACAGACTACACCAAAAATCTGCTTGAAAATTGAGAACAGCTGCTACCACCCTGCCTCACGTCCTCCACTTCTTTGGTCTCTGCCAAAGTATACATTCCCTTCTATGTGTTCCCAAACTCTCTCCCCATCCTTATTCTCCTGGGCACCCATCTTCCTCTGCCCCCTGCCCTCCAAACCTTTCCACTGTACCTTCTTGCAACCTTGTTTCAGGTAAAACAGCCCTTAAGTATCCATAGTTCTTCTCAGAATATTGTTTCCAACTCTGACTTCAATTAAAATTTAACTCTGTCTCTCAGAAATACTGCTCCTTCCCCCGCTGATGCCAACTACTCCCTCCTCCCAATTCTGAGATACTCATCTGGCTGTGAGTGACAGGATCCCCGAGATAGATCCCAAAGCCTGGCTTTGGAGATGAGACAATGTATTTCTCTCTCACATAAAAAAAATAGCTATAGCTAGAGGTGGGCTTCACAAAATCAGGAAGTGAGGTTATTTCTTCTCTGTTATACCACCTTCAGCAGCATCTTCTGCTTCATGATTCAAGAGGGCAGTCATTTCACAACAGAGGACAGACACTGAAGTTAGCAAGAAATGGGAGGGCTTGGTTTTTCTTTAAGGAGGCTTTGTTTTCACTGTAGGTACCACATCCACTTATAACCAATTGGTCATAACTTAGTCACGTGGCCACACGTAGTTGCACGGTAGTCTGGGAAATGTAGTCTTACTCTGGGTGGCCAAGTGCTCAGCTAAAAACCATGTTTCTATAGTCAAAGAAGAACAGGTATAGGAAGTTAACTCACGATCTCTGCCTCAGATGTTAATCTTTGACCCCCAGGGCTGCTTCCAGAACTGAATCCTTGTCTTGGTTGACAGAGATCACTTAGTCACTTCCACATACTCACTGACACCTGACTCATGGTCTTCATGACATCCCAAGTCCTGCTGTGGGATGTCAACTCTCACGTACATGCAGCAAGCCTACTCAGCACTGTAGCATCACAATTACTTCATTTCCTCAATGCTGAGACTTCCACCTGTCATCCAGTCCTGCCACCCCCTCCTCCATTCACACAGTAGGCTCTGTCATCACCTTTGACACCTTAAACTCACCTGCCCCCACCACCTCTGTTGGGAAAATGGAACAATTTGGTCAGGCTCCCCTCACCTTGGAGCCGGTTCAGGGTGATTTGGTAACACGTGCGCCTGCAAGGCAGCGCCACTTTGGCTGGTGTTTTTACTGCCTCAGGTGCCCACCCTGCACAGCCATGTTTTTTCCAGACCTGCAGCTTCCAAGGACCGTGTGGCCGACTACCTATGTCATAGACTAGCGTGAAGGGATCTGGTGACCCAGCCTGGCATGTGAAGGGTTTGTGATCCAGTCTGTGAATGGGCTTGAGGGGTCTGGGAGCTCCTGACCTAGCCCTAGTTCAACCATCAGCCCAGCTGGTGCAGGAATACCGGGAGGTAAAAGAGCTGCGACAACTAGCATGGTCATCTAGCTTTACAGTTGGCATCATGAAGAAGATTAAGAGCTATACAATTGGTGCTGTGAGGATTCCAGGTCTTAGCCTTGCAGTAGCCAAATTGGCGTAGTTGGGCAGGATTATGCCACATTTGGCGTAGCCTGCGACAGGACTCTGAGCAGATACAGGAGCCGAAAGCCCTTGGAAGAAGGAGGAAATGTGGCTATTTGTGAATATGCTGTGTCCTATGGCCAAGTTCCTGTTGACCGGGACCTGGTTGCTGCACACTGTACTGCAAGGCAGTACAGACCAGGTACTACGGCAGAAAACCCCTTGGGAGGGAGAAGAAATGTGGCTGTCTTTGAGCATGTGGTGCCCGGTGGCCACTTTTCTGCTGACCAGAGCTTGGCTTTTGCTCACTCTGCTGCAAACTGATCGAGAGCTGAAGCGGAAAGCAGAGTTGTTGGCAGATGATATGCAGCTACTGGCAGATTCAAGGCAGAAAGTACAGTCTTTGGAAGTGCGGATAGATGTCCTGGAGGATGACGTGTGGCGACTGGCCACTCCTGCCCCTCACACCAGGGAAGACGACCAACCCAGTGGTGAGTTGGGGAAAACAGTGCGTCTCCAGGCACGACCTGTTGTGCACGAGAGACTGTGGCACAAGCAGCCTATGGGACCAGACGGACAACCAGTGGGTGATCCACAGGTGACCCAGTTCACTACCTATGTCCCGTATACCCAGGTTAAACTAGTTGAATTGGAGAGACAGTTCAGGCTGAAACATGGGGAGACCCTGGCTGCTTGGCTCTTGCAGTTATGGAATCTAGGGGTGGATAGCGTCATGTGCTCTGGTGAGGAAGTGGAGAAATCGGCCTCCATCACCATGCACCCATCCCTGAGACAACAGCTGCAAAATAGCTGCAGATACGCAGCCGGACGAGGTAATCACTCCTTGATGGACTGGGTGAATGGAGCTGCCCAAACCGTGTGGGCAAATGCTGGAGAACTGCCCGAGATTGTTAGTAAATGGCAAACGTATGCTGAGCTAGTCCAAATCATTCAAGAGCTGGGGATGCAGCAGTCCATGTTTAATGTGAACATTTGTGGCCCAGACGATGAGAACTTTACAGGCAGCATGAGAGACATAGTGCTGCAAAATGCCCCATCAACGTCTTTTGGGTCACCGATGGCCATACTGGCCCCTTACATTGGTCGTCCTATACATGAGGTAATGACCATGATAGCCAGCTTGGGTGAAGTAGAGGATAGCAGACAAGCAAAAGGGGTCTGAAAGGTGGCTAAGACCAAACCCCCAAGAAATACTCGGGATTTTATCCTGAAGGGACCAAGCAAGACGAGCCATAAGTAGATGTGGCTTGACTTGCTTGCAGCAGGGGTTGATAAAAAGAAAATTGACAGGCAGCCAAATGCAGTTATGTTTACTTTGTGGCAGCAATTGTGTTCTGAACAGTGTTTCACCAAATGTTCAGAAACAGGTAGCAAGGTACGCTCAGTGGATTTAAAGGACTTTTTGGTTGCCCTCGAGGAGGCAGATGAACTGTTCAATTCTGCTTAGGGAGCAGGCCAAGGTACTCGTCTTTTGGGGGACAGGTGAGGACCAGAGGCCTCATGTTGAATTGGCAATATATTGGCCAAGGATGAATGTGCAGCATGTTGTGGCATTGGTGGATACAGGTGCACAATGTAGCCTGATATATATATAGCAATTCACATAAGTTTCCAGGGGCCACAGTTCGTATAGATGGCTATGGAGGACATACTACTGAGGTCAAAGCTATGTCATTGCCACTGGGCATAGGAAGATTACCTCCTCGTGTATATACAGTATATATATCTCCTGTAGCCGAACACATCTTGGATATGGATGTACTTTATGGTTTGCACCTGCAAACAACAGTTGGAGAGTTTCAGCTGTGAATAATGACAGTAAAGCCTGTGTACAAGGATATGCTAAACATGACCCACAGGTGTTACCCAAGCCAAGATGTGTAGTTAATGTAAAGCAGTATCACCCACCAGGAGGACATTCAGAGATAAGTGCTACTATATTGGAATTAGAGAAAGTTAGCATTATTCATCTGGCTCAGAGCCCATTTAATGCTCTGGTATGGCCAGTGAAAAAGACTGATGGTACCTGGAGAATGACTAGATTATTGAGAACTGAACAAAGTAGTGCCTCCTTTGCATGTGCCTTCAGTTCACAACTTGATGGATCAGCTGATGACTCAGCTGGGGACTTATCATTATGTACTAGACCTTGCAAATGCTTTTTTCTCCATTCCAGTCTTGGCTGATAGCCAAGATCAGTTCACCTTCACGTGCAAAGGAAGACAGTGGATCTTTCAAGTATTGCCCCAAGGTTATCTGCATAACCCAACCATCTGTCATGGTTTGGTGGCTGGGGACCTAGCCAAGTGGACTAGGCCCAGCACGGTTACAATGTTTCACTACATTGATGATGTGTTATTAACCTCTGATTCTCTTGCAGATTTAACCTAGGCAGCTCCAATGCTGTTAAGTCATTTGGAAAAATGTGGGTGGGCCGTGAACACAGCCAAAGTGCAAGGACCTGGGCTGTCAGTCAAATTCCTGGGAATGGTCTGGTTGGGTAAGACGAGAGTCATCCCAGAAGCTATTATAGATAAGATACATGCACACCCTCGACCCACAACAGTAGTTCAGTTACAGATGTATTTGGGACTTTTGGGGTATTGGAGAGATTTTGTACCCCATATGGCCCAAATGGCATACCCACTATATGCATTGACAAAGAAAGGAGCCCTCTGGGATTGGACTGAGGAAGTAGGACAAGCTTATTGGGCTACAAAAAGGGCAATACAACAAGTACAAGCTTTACAAGTGGCCGACCCCACTAAGCCATTCGAGTTAGACGTACATATAACCCAGGAGGAGTTAGGATGGGGTTTGTGGCAGAGACAAGACCGATTCCACACACCTGTAGGATTCTGGTCTCAGCTCTGGAAGGGGGCTGAAGTGCACTACACCCTAATAGAAAAGCAGTTAGCAGCTGTGTACTCTGCCTTGATAGTGACTGAAGCTATCACAGGAACTGCCAAAGTCCTAGTAAGGATGGCATACCCCATAATAGGTTGGCTTTGCATGTGAGCAACCAACCCAAAAACAGGTGTAGCTCAGACTCCCACTTTGTCTAAATGGGGAGCATATATAGAACAAAGGAGCACTGTGTCAATGAGTCATCTGTCCAAAGATTTGCAAACTGTGCTAAGCCCAGTAGAGGTTGTGGAGGAAACTTTGACACAACCGTTACCCATGGAGGTGGAGGCTACACCTTTCCATGAGGGACAGGGACCTATCACAGATCAAGCTTGGTATACAGATGGCTCTAGCATGGGACCTTCAGCATCATGGACAGCTGTTGCTGCCCAGCCCTTAAAAGATACCATGTGGTATGAAAATTGTACAGGGCAAAGCAGTCAATGGGCTGAATTGAAAGCAGTACGGATGGTGATAAAAAATGAGCCTTGGACATTAACCATCTGTACTGACAGCTGGGTTGTGTACAAAGGCTTAACACTTTGGAATTCTACTTGGAAGTATTAATGGTGGATGGTAGGCCACTGACCCCTGTGGGGACGAGCCATGTGGCAAGAGTTATGGGAATTGGGGCATGAGAATGAAGTAACTCTTTTGTATGTCACAGGACACTTCCCCTTAGCCAGTCGAGGAAATGATGAAGCCAATGCCTTGGCTAAGTGTTCTGGCTGCAGGCATTGCACCAGAGTCACGTGATCAACGTATCGGACTGCTAAATATGCACTGAGCTTCCCATCAGTATGATTGCACGATTTGCACGGAGGATCACACCAATGGTAACTACTAACCAGACATATGCAGCTGACAGTTAAAAGGACAGAATTGTAAACCTTAAGGCATATTGAACGGACAACAGGTTAAGTAAATGTAAGGGTCATTTATCCTCACTAAGGGAACATTGCGGAAGATTCTGAATGCATAGACTGTACGGTGAGGGACCCTGAAGGGGTGGATTGTTGGGAAAATGGAACAATTTGGTCGGGCTCCCCTCGCCTCGGAGCCGGTTCAGGTTGGTTCAGTAATGATGTGTGTGTGGGTGAAGTAGGTGCGCCTGCAAAACAGTGCCACTTTGGCTGGTGTTTTACTGCCTCAGGTGCCCACCCTGTGCAGCCATGTTTTTTCCAGACCTGCAGCTTCCAAGGATCATGTGGCCAGTTGCCTGCTTATAGACGGCATGAAAGGGTCTGGTTACCCAGCCTGGCATGTGAAGGGTTTGTGACCCAGTCTGTGAATGGACTTGAGGGGTCTGGGAGCTCCAGACCCAGCCCTAGTTCAACCATCAGCCCAGCTGGTGCAGGATGACTGGCAGGTAAGAGAGCTGCAACAACTAGCGTGGTCGCCTAGCTTTACAGTTGGCATCACGAAGAGGATTAAGAGCTAGACAACTGGTGCTGTGAGGATTCCAGGCCTTGGCCTTAGCCTTGCAGTAGCCAGACAACCACCACTCTCAACTTTCTATCCTTCCAGCTTTCTTACTCTCCTCCCTGTTACACATCAAGACTTCCAGTCCCCCGATAGCTGCATTTCTCCCAGTCAATCAGGCTTTTCCTCTCTCCCCCTCCTTCCCTCCCTCCCTCCTTCACCCTCTCTGAACACCACAGGTGACCACGTGAACCACCACCAGCAGCCCATGGAACCACACCCCTTGCAGGACACCTCCGTTCTGAATCAATTGTTTCTAAAGCAGTGGTCCTCAAAACTGGCTTAAATTTGCCACAGTCTTACAATTATCCTTTTATGCCACTTTCTCCTCTACTAAATTACAGTCTGTAATTTCTGTATATTTTATTTTCAGAAGTGGCATAGTATGTGATTCACATGAGGTACCTAATAAATGATTGGTTAATGACTGGAATGATGGATAGGTAAATGATTTGATAACAAGAAGAATATAAACTGGACTTTAGTATACTTAAATAGATTTGTATATTTGAACCTACTTAAGCAAAGAATGCAAATTATGATGCATACCACAAGGGTAGCTAGTGAAAGGCATAGTTCATGACTTTATCTTTGAACTTGTCGTGCTCAAAAACATGAATGAGGATATAGTTAGCATGACTATTAAAAATACCAAAGACTTGAAGCTAAGAGAGTAAACTAAATGTGGTATTACACAGCAAGATTCAAAGGCTCTCAAGAGGGCTAGAATAATGGTCCAAATCTTCAATCTTCATATATATAAACATATATTATATAAATAATCTTTATATATATTACTTTCATTCTTCATATGTAATCTTTTTAATCTTTTATATAATCTTTTTATATATAAACGCATTCTTATACATGTATATAAATGTATATATTTTTAAATAAGGACAAATGTAAAGTCTTTCATTTCATTAAGTCCTCTACTTCGATCCAGAACCCCAACTCTGCACTTGCAGAAACAAAATGGAATAAACAAAATTATATACATGAATATATATGTAAGGTTTTATTTTATTGCAAAGCTCAGTATAAATCAAGAGTTCTCCAAAAGCTGATGCCATTTACCCTACCTTAATAGACTTGAGGCTTCAAGAACTGAGACCTACTTTATACTGTGTATAATCAAACTTTAAGCACTGTGTTTAATGCAGGGCACCCACATATTTTCAGAATAACTTGAATGAACTAGAACAAATTCAAAGAAAAGTAACCTCACAAAACTCTCGGGAAAGTTCTGCACATTTATCATTGTTGTGTCTGTTCCCGTGCTTAGTACACTAATACCAAATGCTGTAGTTTTTATATCCTCATGGTTTCAAAATGATCAATGTCTGTCATAAAATACACACTTAGTAGAAATCTGTTAATAATTAAATAAATAAAGACAAACCCTTATTGCTTTTGTACTAAGTTTTTCAAGATTTAAGACCCTTCCATTTGCTTTATGTAATCAATATCATTGGGTCCCCTGCTTGAGTTATCTCCCCTAATAGTCTGGGATGACATTTTTAAGAAATAAGGTATTCTTTCAAAATAACTAAAAGATATTACAGTACCTCCATTTATGTAATTCTTAGAAGCATAATTTTGCTAAGTCTCGTTTAACATGAACAATCCTACGTGAAGAAGCTAGGAGTATTAAAAATGTTAATAAAGATCGTTTCCACTCTTAACATTCTGTGAATATTTCTGGCCTCTCTTGCTTGAGCCAAAAGAAAAGAAGTCTAAAATGGAAAGGCGTGATCCACAAAAGATGATTAAACTGTATTATTTAAGTCACATTGATTTCATTCTGCCATGTAAGTTATTATGACCCTCTGGTCAGCTGGAAATCATATCTAAACCATTCTTGGAAAGTCAGTCCACTTGCCAAAAAAACCCATATAATCACATGTAAGTCAATGTTATGTTAATGGCTTGGGTTGCCTTTTGAAGGGTGAATTTATATATTTCTGAAATACACAGTCCTTTTTAAAGATATCACCTGTTATCATTAATTCAACATCTTGCAATGACACAAAATTCTCACACACTACAGCAATGGGAATATACTCAGAGAGAACTATAAAATTTCCTGACCCATCTAATACAAAATCAATGCAGAGCCACAGATTTTGGCTGCAGTAACAGTGTTCCAAACATTCACCCATCAAGCCTCTGCGCAATTAAGTGGTTTTGATTTTTTAAATAGATTTACTCTCTTAATGCTTTTTTTATTGAACCACTTAATAGTTTGAAGTAAATACTTCAAAAAGGCTCACAGCTACAGGATGTGACAGGATGGGCAACACTGCACAGCAACAATTAAAACCAACCAACAAACAAAAACCAGGAGTTGTTAATAAATGAAAGAAGCTGTCAGTAATTTACTTCTTCCATTTATTCAAAATGAATGTTTTCCTTAATTTTTCTACCATATCCCTTGAAGCATAATATTTCCAAAGCATAAATACAGAGAGTGTGACTGATCATCCAGGAAAAATATTGACATCAGATTTAAGTATTTTAATTATTTTACAGAATCATCTGTTCATATTAAGAACACAAAGGAACAGAAGAAAACACTACCAGACCACAGAGCTCAGCTCTGAGTTAGAGGACTGGCCAATGCCTGGCATGCGTGTTACCAATCTTCCCTCCAGACTGTGTAGACACAGCTCATCCCAGCACTTTCCACTGTGTCTAGAAGCAGCCTCACATCCTCAACCCAGCATGCCAATTGGCCCCTTCCAATCTGAAATAAAATATATTAGCCATCCCTGAGTTGGGCTCATCATAGATTTCTATGTAACAGAAGGTGAATTAATTGCCTGGAATGTTCTCTATCCATGTTTGTTACACTACATGCCAAAAAGCTCTCTCAATATTTAAAAATAACATGCATTGAATTTTGAACATGCACACAAATGGTCTTATCATATGCCAGACACTATACTACACGCTTTACATATGTTATACCTCTCAATCCTCATTATATTAGGTACTAGTATTATCACCATTTCAAGGCAGAGAAACTGAGCCTTTGAGAAGTTAAATGGTTCCTCAAAAGAAGCCCAGAAATAGCTCTGTCTAGTCTTCATTCCAAAAACCATGCTCCTCACCACTACACTGAGTCCTATCTCCCGTTTTGTTCTCAAAGGCTCAAATTGTCTATTTGATAAAACTACCTCCCTTTAACGTGAGATTTTCACAAACTCTTTGTCTTTGTGTCTCATGGCACTAACAAGGTTAATTACCACTGGGAACATCTTCTAAGTTGTCAAAGCCATAACATTTTGTTTAACCACTGTATGTGGTCCCCACACCAAACCTCTAACATTCTATTTAAATTGTATTGAATATTATTGTACATACTTAGAAGAACTCCTTGACCTAGATGATAAACTTTTAGGAGGAATATCATGTGGCAGAGCTATACAGAAATGATCGTGTTCTTACACGGCTAAAGGTAGAATGGGTGCCACCAGCAAGAAGTAAGAGGGACGACGGTGTGGCTGGGATTTGCTCCTGGACATTAGAAATTCTAAAGAAGACCAAGCAAACCAAAAGGACAACAGCATGTTCATATCATTAAATTTTGAAACTAGAAATTTTAAAACTTTGGACAAATGAACATTTATTATATTGATGTATCTGTTCATATTTTACTTCCCTTGCCAGCATGACCATATTCTGGGATGTCTAACCTAGCCTATGCTCAACATGGACCACAAGTAATTGGGAAAAACGTCCCCAAATAACCTTGGTCCTAAGCATTTCAAAGAAAACCTCTGAAGGAGTTATATGGTTAGTCTGTTTCTAGATGTCTTAGAAGGTTCTAGAAGCCACCCACCATCACAGACAAGGAACTCAGGAGACTCCTGACCCCCACAGAGAATATAACAATTACAAAGGTGAAGGGATGGGTGTGGGGAGGGAGTGGATAGAAAGGAGTTATCAACCCTGTTCTTATGAAGGCCAAATGTGGACAGGAGATGAGGGAGACAAGAAACTAGATCACTAAACTATTTACCTGCAAAGACATGAGATGACCATTACCACCTAATGGTGCAAAATTGCAAGCCCTGCCAACAAGCAATAATTTTCAAATTCCACCTGCCTAAGAATTTCCTGAGGTGCATGTTTAAAATGCAAATTCCTAGCTCTGTTTCTAAAGACACTGATTCAGTAGATATGGTGCAGGGCCCAGGGCTGAACATTTTTAAAAGCATTGCATGTGACTCAGATGCAAGTGGTACTAGATTGAGAGGCTACAGAATTTCCTTTGGGCACTAGGGCCCAGTTCTGCTAACTGCCACCAAATAACCGTGAGTACCTGTTGGTAGGTGAGTGAAACTCTGGCAAGGCTTCACAGACAAGGAAGATTTGCACAACAAATACACAACTTGCTTGTCAGAGAAGTGCATCAATTATTAAAGAGTAGTGTTGGGAAAATAGTTTAGTCAGGCCCCTTGCCTCAGGTCCAGTTGGGTGTGGTACAGCACATTCTTTGTAAACCAATTGTACGTAGGGGTGGAGTTAGTGCACATGCAGGCCAATGTATCTTTTTAGTTTTGTCGCTATTGTGTGTTGGAGTGTGGAGCAGTGGCCCTGAACTGCTGGTCGGCAGAGAGCTTGCATCTAAAAATAGAGCATGTTTACTTTGCTAGCTGCTGCTCAGTTTTTCTTTGGACTTTGCCAGTAGCAGTTGAGTTTCTGAGTTTTCTTTGGACTGCCTAGCTCCTAGATGTGTGTGTACAAAAATAAAGACTATTCTTTCTTCAACCAAGGCTCCAAGACCTTTCTTCCAGTTACCTACCTCATAGACCTTCATGTGAAGGGTTTGTGACCCATTCTAGACAACGGGCTTGAGGGGTCTGTGAACTCCAGACCCAGCCTTAGCTCTACAGAGTAGTATATACCAAAAAAGAAAAGAAGTATATACCATAACAACTGGCTTCTCCTTTCTTTACATACCTAAAAATCTAAAAAAACTACAGAAGAAAAGGAGAGCACCAGTTAAGTATTTTTTTCTCAGTATAATCAATTACTATAGATCATACTTTACTATTATTGTTCTTTCTGATACTTTTTTGAGGAGGAAGGGAAAAGGAAAAGTTGTACACCAGAGTAGCTTTTAGGAAGCTTGCTTTTAACAATCTCAGTTACAAGTATATTAATGATTTTTAATATTGAAAACAAATGATGTGTTTCTATACCTCCTGTTATGAGCTGACTTGTGCACCCCCAAAATTTATATGTTGACATCCTAACCAATACCTCTGAATATCACTGTATTTGGAGATAGGATCTTTAAAGAAGTAATTAAGTTAAAATGAAGTCATTAGTGTAGACTAATCCAACATGATTTGTGTCCTCATAAGAAAAGGCAATTTGGACATAGACAGTTAAAGAGAAAAAATACTGTGAAGACACAGGGAGAAGAGGCCATCTACAAGCCAAGGAGGGGGCCTGGAACAGATCCTTCCCTCATGGTTCTCATCAGAAACCAACCCCACCAACACCTTGATCTTGGACTTCCAGCCTTTAGAATTGTGAGAAAATACATTACTGTTGTTCAAGCCACCCAGCCTGTTGTATTTTGCTATGGCAGCTCTAAAAAACAAATATATCTCCCCCTATAAAAAAAGAAGCAATCCTATTTCATGCAATACTTTCCTTGGGACGCATGATTCCTTTCCCCTTGCCCTTGTTCTGAAAGGAGGCCAGCCTAGCTCAGAGTTGACACCCTGGAGTAAGGCTGAGGAAAAGGAAGGAGGGAGAAAAACACCAGATTGAAAATTTATCATCTTGTGATACCCTGAAGCTCATGGCACCAGGACTGCTCAATTTCCCATGCCTTTTTTTCCCCACCTGAGTCTGGAGGAGTCGAGGGGGACCAGGGAGATGAGGGCTGCTTTGAAAGAAATCCAGTATCCACAAACCTGAAAGCCAGCCACATTTCTCTTGCTTTTCTTCTCAGAGAAAGACCAGATGGCTGCTTTCTATTTTCTAGATGTAGCTTCCTTTGACTTTGTTGTTGTGAAATGCATGCAGGTATGGGTAGGCTGTTTCACACTGCAGCAGGTTCACTTTGTTTATGTGTATAGGAATGGAGGAGTACATTCTGGAAACATTTGATTTTGGAAGAAGAAAATAGGCTGCATTCTAACGAGGTCAAAACACCCCCTAAGGTGCAACCATGCATTGAAGTAGCCCAGGCCTCTGCCTGGGAACGGCTTCCTGGCAATATTCTGGACTTTGATGGAGTTGTTTTTAATGGGCTTTCTCCTGTGGTCTGCATTAATCAAGAGGCCCTGACAGCCTAACTTCCTCTTGCAGGTAATCTCTGTCCTCGCTGATCGGCCTTCTGAGCAGAGGGCTGCCTTCCCAACCTCTCCCACTCATCTTTGATCATTCTTCTTCCAAGTCCATGAAAGGAAAAGGAGGAGAACGGATAATGCTTCCAATCACAAAAAAAAAAAATCTTAAGAAAAGTTACCTTAACACAAAAATTACCAGATCAATTCTTCAGTCTTCTCTTTGCTTTAGCAATATTCGGTTATCACCAAATCCTCTCTTAGGTTCTACAATTTTATAACTGTCTCAAAGTTGGTTCTTAAGGAGAACTAGCTTCCCATATCCACACCCTATTAATGGAACATTCTAAGTACTTCTTAATATAACCAGTCTTCAAGCCAGTTGTCAATAGTTAAGAAACTACCTTAAATGCTACATTCTCATACAAGAGGAACTTGTCAATTAGCATAACTCAACTTCCTTAACTTAAACACACTTTGCAAAGGAAGCAAAATAAATAAATAAGCAAAACTGGAAAGAAAAAAATACACAATTCTATTAAGATATTCCTTCCCATTGCAGTTGTAGCAAGGGGCCAAAGTCTTCCTTCCATCTCTTCTGAGTTCTGGGTTTGGGTTTCCTCTGTGTGGGCTTTGCCAACTCAGGGTGAAAAGATATGCTGCAGAATGGCATATAAAGAGATCAATAACGGGTGCCACAAAGGCACACTCTTGTGGTGACACTAAGGGGCACTAATATGTGGTGGTTAAGCCTATGAATTGCAGAGCAGGATCACTGTATGCCAACCCAGCTCTGGCAGGTCTAAGATGTGTAACTGGGCAACCTCATGGTGGCTCAGTTTCCTCATCAGTATGGCGGGTATGACATATCAGTACCTATGTCATAGGGTTGCTATGAGGATCAAATAAGTTAACAACTATGAAGTGCTTTAGACACTGCCAGGGACATATTACTATTCAGACATTTTGTTGTTGCTGCTGCTGCTGTTAGCTCATGTGTCCCTGTCCTTGAGATCTAGTCTGTACTTCATCTGGCGTTGGTTTCCTTGTCTACTGATACACTCTTTTAGTCACCAATGCTAAATCACAGTTAGGCTGACTTTGAGAACCAAGAATTCCACAATGAAGTTTGAGAGAAAATGAATAAACAAAAGAAACTCAAGGCAGGACAAGGATGGATAAGAGTCTATGGGAAAGGCCAACAAAGAGGGCAGAGGATGCAGGGAGCACAGCCCACATAACACCACCTGTCAGTAGAATGTCCTTATTCATCTGAACATTTCTCTTAAAACTTTAGGTTTTAAAATATGAATGAACTCCTGATTTTTTAAAATACACTTACTAGCTCTGTTCTTTGAACAAACCTAAAATGACCCCCGCCGGCAACGAGCCCACCTGGCATCCAGATCTGGGTTTCTAAATGCATTCTCCACAAAAAGGAACCAGGGATTCTCAGAGTCATGACTGGTACCAAGTCTGGGACAGGAAAAGTGCAAGATGGCATGTAGTGATGCCAGAAAACAAGGAACCGTCAGTCACAGGTGCCCAACTGAAGGACAAGCGGAGGGTCAGAAACAATAATGACCATAATTGATTACAACATATTAAATAAATTAAAAATCTATAGTGGTAATCAGAAAAAGGGTGAGTGAGGAAAGCTCTTTTCAGAAGAATGCCAGCAGCTCAATGTAGAAGAAATGAAAGAATTACAAAATCTCTATTTTGCAACTCCAGTGGAGTAGCTGATTCAGGCAGGGATCAAAGGAAGCTTAAAAACTGGGTTGAAAAGTTGTTGGGAAACAACATATGGGCATTTTGCCAAATATCACCCTACAAACTCTTACCAATTGCAAAGGAAAGTGTATTTTTTACAGTGAAAAGATCCTGCAGTCACCAGCTCAGCATCAGTAATACCAAGAGAGCAGGACATTATGGGATACAGAGTTCATAGCATCACCTATGAAGCAGTTTTGGCAAAAGTGTTTAACCTGAATCTACTCGCACCTTTAAGCTTAACTTCCAGTTTATAGCAAATACACGGGATAGAAAAATAGGTACGTGACATCTGAGGACACTGTGTCAAGAAACCCATAATGTGTGGCATTCTCTAAGACAACTAGCTTAGGTTCTGCAGAAAGTTAAAGAAGGTGTGGAGGCTGCTACAGGTTAAAAGAGATGAAAGAAGCTTAAGAATCAAATGCAGTGCATGAAACTTGATTGCATGCTCATGTTGAAAAATGCTATGAGATTTTTTTTGAATAAGCAGAGAAATTTGAAATTGTACTAAATATTAGATGATAAAATAGAATCATTGTTAATTTTCTTAGGTATAATATTGCATTATGGTGATATAGGGAAAGTGTCCTATTCTCAGGAGATGCATTCTGAAGTATTTAGGGGTGAAATGCTATGGTGTCAAACTTGAGAGAGAGAGAGAGAGAGAGAGAGAGAGAAGGGCAGATATAGCAAAATGCTGCCTGTTTGCTAGTGCAGCATATGGGCATGGTGTGCACGAAGCTCTTTCCTTTTTTCAGTAACTGCTCTGTAGTTCTGCACGTCTGTGCCATTTTATTCCCATTCAAGGGTACTTTGTCCAGCATCTCAGACTCCAGCCTGGAGAAATGGGTTTCTGAACTGGCTTCCTTATCTGACAGCAGGGGCATCTGTTCCATGTGCTGGCATTGGGTTTCCTTTACAGAAGCACACCCAGGTGCAGCCAGGCAGTCAGTGGGAGAGCTGTTCCACACCCTGAATTCCTTATTTCCTCCAGGCAATGGGGTAGAAAAGGGGCCTGAATTATGGCCTTACCCAGCCAGTTCAACTGGCAAGCTTTTCCGGCTGCCTTACTGCATGGTGATGATTAACCACACAGCGCAAGTCCAGCCAGCCTGGGCCCTCCACTCGGACAAGAGAAGTGCCAAATAATTTCAAATAATAACAATGACAACCACAGCTCTTGAGTGCTTACTATGTGCCAGATGCCATTTAAGTGCCTTACATGTGTCTTAGTTCATGGGTTCCAGGTGGGATTAATCTTCACCATATTATTATTAAGTCCTACTATAAATACTGAATGAAACACTGTAGGCAAAGACCAAAACAAAAACAAACAAACAAAATAATGTAATTCACATTCAGAAGGCTGAGTAAGTCATTTTTACTTGAAAAAGCAAGAATTAGAGGGGAAGATGTTTACTATGTCTCCTAAAAACCACTAATGCAAATCCACCCTCCTCAACTTCTTGTGTGTCTAGGCATCCGCAGCCATTTATCACGAGAAAGAATGTATCACAATCAAAATCACAGCTTGCTTCCTGATGCGGGTTCCGTCTACCACAGCAATCAAAGCAAGAGAAGCGATGACATACCACCTCATCCAGTTGTTCCTCCCAGGCAGCCCTCGGCGGCCGTCTTGCCATTGCTCACATCTCTCTTTCCATGCACTAAAGTTACAAAATTCAAAAGACTAGACCAGATGTTTCCCTCCTCAGAGTTACTGCAGATAGTTATTAAGGGGTGGAAACAAATTTCAAATATCCTATGGGGATTGGATAAGGGGCGGGGGGATCTTCAGACATCAAGGAAGCGAGGCAGGCATTCAAATCTTTAAGAGTATCAACTGAATGACATGAACATGTGTAAAAAAAAAAAAGGTGTGCAAACCACTCCGAAAGGACTCCAATATTTTACTACACAGTAACTATGTAGAAGACAGAGCTCTGATGAATAAAATAGGAAGGCTACACTGGAATATCATAGGACGTTTAGAATGAATGAACTATTGCTATAGGCAACCATGGGTGAAATCTCTCATAATGTTGACCAAAAGAAGCCAGACACTAAAAAGTACATTCAATATGATATGATATTTATTTTAAATTTTCTTAACTAAATGTATTTTTAAATATGTACATAAAAACCAAACCAAGGGAAAAAAAATATTGATGCTAATAGAACTTAGAGTAGTGGGGAGGGTCAGTGAACGGGAAGGGGCACGACACAGGGGTTGCTGGTGAGGTTCTGTTTCTTGATACGGGTGACACACTCATGTTCAATGTGAAAATTCATTGAACTGTATTCTTATATGAGCACTTTTCCATAGATGTTACACTTTAATAAAAAGTTTAATTAAAATATGAATACAATTTGATAATCCTTCACCAAGAGATTTCTGACTTCTACTTTTGAAACAACCTCTCGGAAATGTTATTATATAAAATCATCAGCTTAAAGAAAGCGAAGAGCTCAAGGCAACCAGGAGCCAACTTCTAAGTCTACACATAAAGTGAAATTAGACACAGTCTCTGCAACAGCCATACAAATAATTCTGCAGGCATTAGCAAGAACTGCTGGGGGAAATAACTACAAGGGCCTTTGATCTTCTATTATATCTTCTATCTGGGATCTTAAAGAAGCCAGTAAACAAAGACCCAGCACTCCTCCGACAGAGCCACCTGCGTCTTCATCTGTTTACTACGACAGGCCCAGATCTGGTCACCTTTGCACGGTAGCAACTGAATTCAGGAAAGGACCTAGAGGTCACTAATGTCCTGATAGGAAAACATCATGACCCAAACCAAGACTTCACATAAGTTAACTTCTTTCTACTCCTTGTAAGCAGGATCTCAGTCAGGTAGAAAATCTGCATGTCCCACACTGGCATTTCCTAAGACACTAACCAGATTCTTAATAGCAAAAAACAATAGAGAACTTGAGAGAAGTAGCACAGCCCGCTACTTCAGACCCCAGTGCTATGTGACCTTCTTGCCTACTGCCATGGGTTGAATTGTGCCCCCGCCCCCACCACCCTGACAAATGCACATGTGGCGATTCTAATCCCCATTACGTCATAATATGACTTTATTTGGAAACACGCTCATTGCAGATGTAATTAGTTAAAAGAAGGTCATACTGGAGTAGGGTGGGCCCTAATCTAACCTGACTAGTGTCCTGATAAGAAAGGTAAATTTGGACACACACAAACACACACATACAGGGAGAACACCATGTGAAGACTGGGGTTAGGCTGCTAGAAGCCAAGGAAGTACCAGAAACCAGGAGAGAGGCTTGGAACAGATCTTTCCTAATGCCTTCAAAGGGAGCACAGCCCTGCCGACACCTTGACTTCTCCTAGCCTCAAGAACTGAGACAAATCCTGTCGTGTAAGCCATCTGTTTGTTACTTTGTTATGGCAGTTCTAGCAAACTAATACACCTACCTAGCCCCATCTGGCAAACAAAGCAGTGCTATCCTTATCTTAGAGATTAAGAAACAAGTACACAGAGCTAAAGCAGGTTGCCTTAAATCACAAAGCCACCCACTGACCAAGTTTAGAATTCCGGAATCAAGATAAATTCTGCTGAAAATGCTGTGAGAAGTAAAGCATGAAAGCAATGACAAGATCCCCTTCCCTGGAGGCCTGCTAACTCCTCTGTCTAGGGTGGCTTAAGATGCCTTTGTCTAAAGGGATTGAATGGGTGGGGACTGAAGTATGTCCCTGAAGGTGGGGCCTCTTAGCTCTACAAATCTAAGCCAACG
Organism: Cynocephalus volans; assembly: GCF_027409185.1. Taxonomy (NCBI): domain Eukaryota; kingdom Metazoa; phylum Chordata; class Mammalia; order Dermoptera; family Cynocephalidae; genus Cynocephalus; species Cynocephalus volans. The sequence goes on along the minus strand of NC_084460.1, from coordinate 218,994,964 downwards.
CCAACACCAGCACACCCTCTCCCACAGACCTGTAATTCCCGCTGAGGAAATGTATTACTTTTCCAACACCTACATCTGCTAAAAAGAATGTAGTTAACTGAAAATGAAGCCAGAAACAAAGAGAATATGAATAGAAATGGCATTTGAATAAGTAATGAGACTTCAAGAGAGGCGGGTAGTTCAGAATCACTTCTGAACTTTAATACAGAATTAATCTACACTGTCTTCCAAACACACTGGTCCCACAAAAACTTAGCACGGTGGTGTCCATTTCAAATGCAGCCACAGAAAATAAAAATGAGCTTCTAAAAGTAATCAACATTAGGGTGGGTTTTATGAATCGATCCCTGACATATGCCAGCTATGGCTAAAGTCCAAATTATATTAAATGTCAGTAGTATCTGGACTAAATTTAATATTGGCTGGAATAGTATGGCTAGAGTTAAATTCTATGAAATGGAAATCCATTCATTTAAGAAATATTAATTGAGCACCAGCTACAAGCTGGATACCAGTCCAAGCACTGAAAGTGACTCCCAGTTATGAATGAAATTGATACAGGACTGCCCTCAGTGGAGCCTACGTTGAGCTTACAAACTGGAGTTCAGAGGTAACTCACACCATGATAATATGTGCTCGTCTTTAAAGGTGAAATCTGTAGTTACAACAATCTTAGAAACTTCTATTTGTTCTCTCAAGTTTTAAAATTAGCCAGACCTCCACCACTATCTTTGAAATTACTACCAGATGCTGGGCTCTAGGCTCATCTCAGATACACTTTATGGAAAGAGTGTTTTCCTTGGTGTTGTGTGGCAACCATGAACCAGTGTGCAGCCTAAAAAAGCTATGGTCACTGATTTAATCCCCGAAGGACTAAGTAACTTCAAGAGACTACTCATGATCCTGGCTGACAACCCCATGTTTCAAGCCACTGCTTTACAGAAAGGGATTATGCTTCCAAAATACTCAGAGTGATGTGTGCAAAGCATCTCATGAACAGAGAGGGAAGCAAAGGTCATTACAAAGGAAGATCTCAGTACAGCAGGAAACACTCTGGCCTCTGCCCAGGGATCACGGCACCTTCCCAGAGGGAGGCAGGGGTGGATGGGATGCCCTCAGTCCTTCAGGGGCCCTCCCCTAGCTTGACATTGTGGTACTGCAACCTGACATTGTCAGCCTACCAAGGGAACCAACAGTGTTGACTGTCACATTCTTCATGTGACTCCTACAATTTCCCTTTCCTGCAGAAGATAGAGCAGTTCAGAAACAGCCTCTTTGTCTGCCCTTCAGGAAGCAGCAGAAGTTGCTTCAAGGAGTAGCAAATTGGTTTTAGCCCAAAGCTACACCATAAGGACTTGATGCCAGCCCAACTCACATTCTTTCTCCATGACATCAGATCACTTTCAGCCAAATGACAGATTGGAATAGATGCCAGAGTGATTAACTTCAGTTTTTACATTATTAAATTTACAATTTCTCCATTAAAAAGATGCCCACCACTTCATAGGAAAGTGGCTGATGCACTGTGCTAATGGTGTTGAGTTTTCACTGTGGCACAGGTGAGCTTAAAATTGGGACAATTATAATTACATGTGTTCATGTTGGACACGCTCAGCTCACCAACTTTAAAGAACAAGATACATGAAAAAGTAAGGACAAAAACCTTCAAAGCCTCTCCCTTCAAATCACTTTTTAAAACAGGCTGAAAAAGAACATTTTGAAGAGCTGCCCCAGCAGATTCCTGGGGAAATTTTTAAAACTATAATTACCATTTCTTACTACATGCCACGTTGTCTTTATGAAAAAAATCAAAATATATAAAAATAAGATATCCAAATACGAAGGCAACATTTTCAGAGTTTACCCATTATGTCCAGGTAGTTTTTCAAGCCATGCCAGAAACCAAAGCCCTCACCTGCACAGGTTGCTGGGAAGCTAGTAAATTTCACCGCTCTCCAGAGCTTCTACAAAGATATGACTGGGGGGTGCTCGTGCTCCGGGCACCCCTCCCCCAAGTTGGACCTGTTGCCTTATCTTTTCAAAGTTGCAAGAGACTTCCTGAGAATTAAAAATGAACTACCAGGGCATTCTGTGGCATTTTACAGGACACTGATCACTAAGTCGTCCGTGGCAGTGCATTCCAGCCAGCAGGCAGTTTGGCCATAGCTGGAGGCACAGTTTATCATTCCTGCAAATTACAAATACCAAGAGTACACGGCGGGGGAGCGGGCTGCCCACTATGCATATCCTGCGTGAGGAATGTTTTCTATTCTCCCCACTAAGAGTTTCTTCCTCTTCTCTCCTCCTCAGGTAACCAACTCAAACCACAGCATATCTTCACCTTGACACTATACAGCCAAGGAATTTGTGAAAAAGTGCCTTGAACACCTCAGATTTAAAACATTCATGATAACACTCTCCACTGAATAAAGGCAACCAAGCTTTTCTATCCATTTTCAAACCTTGGTCGGTTTTTTTTTATTTTTCTTTCCCACTAAAACGAGGTTTTTTTCCTCTACTTTTTAAGGCAATATATCATCACAGTAGCCCATTTATTAGATCCAGAATGGTTTTTTAAGATCTCATCACATATACACAACCATCATTAACATTTCCTTCCTGTCTTTCTTCCATACATTCTTTACTCTGCTTCATACCTAATTTAAAACATGTCATAAATACAAGGGTGCTTCAAAAAGTTCAAGGAAATACTTGTATTATCTTTCAATTACATTTTTCCATGAACTTTTTGAAATACTATTGTATTATTCTAGCTGTAAAACAGCCCATCATACGGATGTACTACAATTTATTTACCCATTCCCTTCTTGTTAAACAATTAACTCACTTTCAATTTTTATTATAAATTGAACTTTAAAGAACATCTTTGTGCCAAATCTTTTTCTGTGTGTCAAGCATTCCCTTGGAAATAGATTTCTAGAGCTAGAATCACTCTAAGTGTGAGTAATTACTCAGATGGGCAAATTACTTTAAAGCTTTCATCAATACACTGCCAAGGGGCGCTCATTCATTTTGGAGTTAAATCCTGACATTTCACTTTCGCATATTCAAAACCCATTCCTCCCCCATCCCTGGATTCTCCTCCGGAATCTCCTTCTCTCCTGGGTTGGCTTTGCTCCTCCTGAAAGCATCCTGCCTCCTCAGCAGTAGAATTGGCTCTAATTTCCAAGGCTTAGGTAGCCTCATCTGCAAGAATTGGGGTTTTGCTTTGTATTTGCTTTTGTTTCTGCCTGTTTTCACTCATCCTTTAACACCGCCACAACACATTCAGAAAAGTATTCTACTAACATTGTTTTTTAAGTTATGTGGATTATATATATTTTTTTACCTTACCTGCTTTTTAGAACATAAAATATTCAGTGGTTAGAAACATTTATTTTGTAAGGATCTACCAAAAAACCTCACAAAACTAAGACAATCTTATGACCAACTTTCTAATTCCCTTTTTGTAAAATTTTCCACAAATTTGTAGTCAAACACAGGTCTCATTCAAAGTATTCACACTAGTTATGGTTCTTCTATCAGAGGAGATTTCAATAATTTCTGATCTCTAATTCTTCATTTACACAAAACAAACAAGTTTCCTTTTTTCTTTTCTCCACAAGAAGTTTGATAACTTTTAGAGCTGAAAATCATGGTTTGTTGGTTGGTTGTTTCCAGCATCCCAACTATTTAATTCCATCACACCAACAGATTTAGCACAAACATATACATAAAGTCTAATTTGCTCAGAAATGCAAAGTTCAATAAAATGTACACACTACAAAAACATATAAAATCACAGCCATAAACACATAGACCCATCAAAATAGAAGTGGTCAATCTAAACCTGACTGGCTGTTTCTACATTTCTCTATTAATATTCGTTTACTACTTATTCATTCAGGACCAGCACTGCTCCATAAGGAAGTGGTAGCACTGTCTGAGCAAGTGCCAAAGGTCTGAGAACAATTTATGAAAAGGGTTGGAAAGAAAGCGGGAGGAAGATTTCTGAATTTAAAAATCAAAATCGCAAAGTTAATAGAGCACATTAATTAATCTGTGGTTGCAAATAAAGAAAAGATCACCATCCTTTAATTTTAGCAACCAAACAGCCCATTGAATAACAAACATGAGGAACAGAGCTCTCCTTCCAACACCATCTCTCCCTCTCTTCATTCCACGAGGACACGACTGTCACTCTGCTACCTGAAGCCAATGCTGTGAAATGATTGATGGCGGTGGCCTCTCAAACTTTCATGTGCCTCTAGATCACCTGCCAATATATAAAATGCTGATTCTGATTCAGGAGGTCTAGGGTGAGACCTGAGATTCTGCAATCTTATAAGCTTCCAGAGGATATCAGCACTTGCTAGTTTAAGGACCAGACTCTGAGTAGCAAATATATACACTATAGCATCTAAGAATGTTATAATCACTGAATTTATAATGACAGTTTTTAAAATACAGCAATAAATGATTGACTGGCTCACATTTTTCTTTTTATAAAATACAAGGTCCTTAAAAAGAGAGAAGACACCTTGTTTTCCCTTATGATTATTAACACTGATTGAGCATACTATATTGTACGGTAACAAAACGTATAAGAAATTGGTGATATGAATTGTCCTGAGCAAAGAAACTGACTGGAGAAGGGAGAGAAGGGATGGGAGGGAGGATTTCCACCATATATTCTTTTACAGCTTTTAAATGTGGAACCACATGAGAGAATTACCTACTCAGAAAATAAACCGTATTTTTAAATTTTAAACCATTTCATAGAATATTCTGGAATCTCAATAAATGTTAACTCAAATTAATCCATTTCCCAGCAAAGTAAGTGGTAGGCCAGGGAGACCACTTACCTTCAAAGAGGGAACATCCTTTCATTTAGCCACCTTCTAGGATCATGCCAATATTATGTTTTTATTATAATAACATTTTCAGCCCAAGTACTATTCTCTGAGACTGGCAGGGCCCCATAGCATACCTTGATTCACAGTAGATTGGAAAAAAGCCTCTTTGTGAGCCCCCAAATCAGGTTCCCATTGCTGGCAGCAGGGAAAAATCCACAGAGAACTTGACATCACCTCAACCGCAGCTCTGTAAGTTTGAGAATCAGGCCTATCTGTGCTATAATTGTTCCTATTGATGGCCTTGAAGTCAGTGCTTTAGATCTATATAAAAGTAACTGCAACTAAAATCAGACACAATAGAAGAGAATAAGTGTGTGCGTGAGAGAGAGAGAAAGAGAGAGTGTGTGTGAACACAGAAGTGACCCTACAGCTGACCCTTCGAGTCAACATTAGCTCAGCCATCTACCTGAACCCATATTGACCCAGCCCACCTGTACACTCACAGGTCTCCACGTCAGGCACATCTTCATTACATAACTTGGCATGACTTGACTATAAGACTCTGAAAGTACTAGATGCACGTGAAACTTCTCAATTAATATTCATCCTGAAATGCTTAAACCCTTGCTTGGATTCTGATTTCTTACTGAGTCACCATAAAGCCAACTGCGCCATGGTCTGCTGAGGCTTCCTTCCCCAGACCTCTCTCTTCTGCCCTCCTTCTGCATTCGCACTGCCACCACCCCGGTCTGGGTCTTCACACCCTCACCCCAAGTCCCGGGTCTCACCTGTGCTTATGACTGAGTGGACCAGCAACACCGGCTAAAGCGAAAGGATCAGAGACAGGCAGATCAGGCTGGAGGAAACCCAAGTGCGATCTCCCCTCCTGAGGAATTTTAGCAATGGTCCAGCCCGTGTGTCTACAGAAGCCCAGTCAACCATGCCTACTTCAAGTCTGTATTCCAAGGAGACATGACAGTGGTAGGGCCATAACCAAAAACATCAGTGTGGGGAAAATGGAGGCCCCAGCAGCACAGTGGATCTTTCTAACACTGTACTCAGCACTGAGCCCAAACAGCTACAGACACATCCCAGAACCAACAGTGACTCTCAGCATCCTGGGGGTGGACTTGGACAGGAGGGCAGCAAGAACAAGGCAGATCCAAGGGCCCAGCCAAGAGGACTGCGGTTCCAGCAGGTATGTCAGCACCAAGCAGGAAATCAAAGAAGAAACTCAGCAACACAGGCCAAGAAAACACCACGAGGGTTGAGGCAAGGGTGTCGTTCAGGGCACATGCATGCTCTCACTATGGGCTCGGGCTGGTTTCCCACCTGCCAGCTGACAGGTGTGCAGCTGCCGACACGCCTCTGCCCCCATCAGCAATGGATAGGGAACCAGGAGATACTGAGCTGGGCCTGCCAGTGAAAAGCAAGAGGAGCTACAACTGCCCAGGGCTGGAGAAAGCATTTACAGCTGCCAGTCTGCCATCTACTCACTCAAAACTCTCAGAAGCTCCTCCTACATCGCCACCATCATTATCATCATTAAAACCAGTTGTGACTGAGCATGCATTACCCCTGAAGGCATCACCTCTTACCATTCTCCCTGCTCACTATTCTCTAGCCACTCTGGCCTCATTGCCACCCCAGGGCCTTTGCACCTGAAGTTTCCTCTACCTAGAAGGCTCTTCCCATAAGTACCTTCACAGAGCTTTCTCCTTCCTCTTTCAATCTTCACGCAAATGGCCTAATTACCTTACCTGACCATCCTGTTTAAAACTGCAAACCCCCTCCTCCACCATCCCAGCACTCTCCCCTTTTCCTGTTATTTTCATAGCATGTATCATATTTTCATTCTGTATGTTTTACATATGTCTTTGGTTATTGTTCTCTTCACCAGAAGCACATGTGCTGAGAGTCTAGAAAGGGTAAAACAACTGTCAAGAAAGAAAAAGGATGTTACAAGTAAAACCACAAATTGCCCATTATCATCTTTTTTTCTCCCCATTACACAGCCACTTGCTAACTCATCTTTAACATCTAGATTGAGAGACCTCCTCCTTGAAGTTTTCCTTCATGTGTCTCTGCTTCCCTGGTCTCTCCTTTCTCCAGACTCCCACAGTACTGTCTATTCCACGTAAAACTTCACACTAACCAATAGCACCTGCTTCATTGGGCTACTGGGTGAGTTAAATGTCTTAATTCATGCTGAGAAAAGCAATAGGACTGCACTTAGCCCTTGTTAAGTGTCCAAGAAATCATAGCCATTATTATTATTTAGTATATGTACTTTGTATCACATGTTCTGATTCAAGTCTTAGATCTACAGCTAGATTATAAGCAAATTGAGAGCAAAGATCTTATATTTTGGAATCCCCCCGAGTACTTAATACAAGTTTTTAATAATTATTTGTCAACTGGTTGAAATAGAGGATTTCAACTTTTAAAGATTTATTTGAAAACCCTTAGAACCTCTATTTAAACAGTGATTCCACTCATTTACCTCTTCCAGGACTGACCCGGTGTGCAAATACAGCAAATCCCTGAAAATGGCATTTATAATGAGAACTTTGCTATAGCATGAATAGCAAAGCCAAAATTCTATATAAAAGATCAAACAAATATTGACTCAAAGAATTTTCCCCAAGGCAACTGTTATAGTCTTATCTTGAACAGAATGTTTGCACAGTTAATTAAGTATTGCTACGGACTCAGCAAAACCCCAGGCAGACCCCGCCAAGCCAAGTTTTACATTCCCACCATCTTATCACTATTTACAAAGCCACACACAAGTCTCTCTCCTCCTATCCCCACACCTATCAGTACTGCTAATACCCGGTGTGGGATTAAATGATAAGTCATACACCTTCTATTGGGGGACAAAAGATAACGGATTCTCAGTGCCAAAGATTCCATTTACCATGGCAAATATTCTCTGTCATTACCCTCTCAGAAATCAATCAGGCTGCATCTGTTACTACCTGTTGACTTCTTGGAAATGCATGAAATAGTAGAACTGTGTAGAGAGAGAGGCATTTCCTGGTTTCACAGAACATTCCTCTATACACCAAATACTAATGAGACTTTACTTCCTGTGGTTACCATCTGTGAAGCCTGCCAGAACACAGAAGCCTCAAAATCCACCTCAAAATCACAGACTGTTCTGTGTAGTGAGTGGGCTAATTGCTAGCTAATTGTCTAACTTGTGGAGCATGAGTTATGACAGGTGGAAGCCAACACGAGTCATTCACTCACTTTCGTCCATTCCTCCTTCCATTCACCCATTATTTACTGAGTGCTTATGATGGTCCAGGCACTAAAATCTACCATACCCTCAGGAAGGTTATATTCTACTGTGAGAAAGAAAGAGAAAGAAATCAACAAGATAAATAGGTAAAATGCATATTACCTATTATACATTGGTTAGATATTGATAGGTGCTAAAGAGAACAGAAAAAAAAAATGGGGAAGCAGCATATGAAATATCAAAGGGCTAAAAGGAGGGAAGGAAATTATAGACAGATAGCCAAGGACATCCTCAGCGAGAAGCCAATATTAGAGTCTGACAGAAGTGAGGGAGCCAGCCTTGCAGATAAGTGGGGAAGAGCATTCCAGGTGGAAGAAACACATGCAAAGGTCCTGTGACACAACACGGCTGGCATGTAGAGAACATGAAGGAGGCTGTGGGGGGGGGGCCTAGCATTCACACAGAGAGATGTAAGAAAGATGAACTGAGTGCAGCAGGGAGCAAGACCATACAGAGCTTTGCTTCCAAAACATGCATTTTTATCAATCACAGAAAATTACCAAACTTTCATTTACTCAAAACTCTCCAGCAGTTATTATTCCAAGAATTTATATATCCATATCTCAAGAGAATAATCCACCAAAAAAACCCACCCCTGCAAAAAAAAAAAAAAAAAAAATTATACAGCAATCCAACATATCTGCCTAGGGAAAAATTCTAAGATTCTATAAATAAAAATGAAAACTGTTCACAGCTTTGGGTGTAAGCTTCTGTAGGATTGGGACCAGACATCGCAATAGTAAACATTGCTCAGCACCACGGGCAACCGGATGCTCAACGATTCTATAAAAAGATATCATGCTGGCTAAATATAATAATGTACAGAATTACAGGAGACTGGAGCATTGAAATTTACCACAGCGACATTTTTTTAATGTGGCAATGTCTCAAAGTCTTTGGCAAAGTTAAATGCCAAACTGGCTCATGAAATATCGAGACTGCACATCCTTCCTGCCCAACCAGCTTCTCAACATACACAAAATGCTATCAGCTAAGATCTTTGACACAGACACAACAAGGTTTGGGGTGGTACCTTAAGATCTGCTATCTTCCAATTCTGCTGAATCTGATCACCCAGTTTCATATGTTATGCAAACAGTTTTTCATTACCAGACATTTATAAACAACTCTATTGCAGTGACTCCACTGTTCTCAAGAACACATAGTCTATGTTGCCAAGGCAACAAGCATAGACTAAAGTGCATGCCCTAGAGCTTATGTAACAAAAAATAGTTGTTGTTGTTGTTATTATTATTATTAATGACCAAGTAGTCACAATCCTTCCCCATCAAGCTCTCCCAAAGCCACCTGTACCACCCCATCCACAAAATGGACAAATTCCTATTGCTGGGTCATTTCCTTGGCTCGAAGTTATCAGAATACTAAAAGAAGTCAAAGAAGCTAAAGTGATCTACATAATAAAAAAAGAAGCCTATAATAAAAGAGAAGCAGTAAAGGGGAAGAAGGAGCTGGAACCTCAGTAAGGTAGGAATTGAGGGTAAGAATGAGTTTTGAGGAGAATCGATCAGGAACACTAGGGCAAGAGAGAGGGGAGAGAATCTTCAGAGATGCTACTTAGAATTTTTAGAAATATATATTTTTAGAAATATATATTGAATCCCTTTTAATGTTCTCTGAAAGATACAAGTAAAATTTGAACTTGGAAATACCTGTTAGTTACTTTAGTTTCTGAACTGTGTTCCTCTGAATGGTAAATTGCATCAATTACTCTTGGAACAACTAGATGTGGGGAAAAGTCTCTCAAGTTCATGAACATAAGCAATGCACCAGATTCTTCACTTGACGTAACACATTCTGCATTATCGAGGGCAATGATGTATTCTAAAACAAAGCATGGCAGAGATGCTACAGGAGAAATCACAACCAAATTTCTCCTGCCTCAAACATAGAAGTCAGTTATTCCACAGAGGTTAAAAATCACATGCCAGGGCCAGCCCGTGGCTCACTTGGAAGAGTGTGGTGCTGACAACACCAATTCAAGGGTTAAGATCTCCTTACTGGTCATCTTTAAAAAAAAAAAAAAAATCACATGCCAATTTCCTCTCAAACTACCTTAAAAAGTAGAGATTTGGGCAAAGATTCATTCTAGCTTGCCTTTCTCCAGTCTCAGCAAGGGAGCCCAAATAACAAAAACCTGCTTCATCACAGCAGCCTTCCCCAATCATCTAGAAGTTTCTAAGAGCTGAAAAAAAACCAGGACTTTTTGTTGGGATCATTAATGTAACCAGTACCTTCTCTACCCTCCAGAAGACAACCCACTGGGCAAGTTTGAGAGGAGGGTGGTCATGCATCCTCCAAAAGCAAAAGCTTCTCCACTCTCCAGGAAGTTTCTGATCAAAGATTCATGTATAAAACAGAATATGCCCTACCAGTGAGTAGTCATTTAAATTTCTCAGTCACACAAAGAAGATAATAAATTATCCATTTTGACTGTAAGATAACAGTTGAGACATTGATGATTACGCCAGAAATATTTTTAAATTACATAAAATTTAAATGAAAATAAGAGAAAAGATTGTCTTTTAAGATAAAAATTATCTGAGAATATTCTCTAAAACCAGAAGAAAGAAGCAAAGACCATGAAAAAGCACTATGTAAAACTCCAAAACCTAAGTATATAGAATGATTTTGTTCTGTTTTATGCTTTTTCTTCTTTTCTTGATTTTTCTACTGGGATCATATATAATGCCTACAATCAGGAAAAAACATGAAGTTTTTAAAAATTATGCATAGAAAAGACATAAATAAAACATACCTTTAAAATGTTGTCAATAAAATACACAAGAAAAAAGGGAAAAGAAACAAAAAAGTAGAAAAAATGTTAACAAGTATACTCGAGGGGTAAATTGCACTTTACTTTTCACTTCTTTGAATTTCTGAAGTTTTTATAATGAGAATAAAAGAAATCAACTTTTAAAAAAGATGCCTAAATTATTAAAATGTCAAAGGACTGAAATTCTTATTAAGGGTCATAAAGTATAAATACAACACAGGATCAGGAAAAACATTCGCCACCGATTAAACAACCTTTCCCAGTTAAACAATTTTCATAGTATATACCACCAGCACTACTCAAACTCGAGCATGCGTAAGAACCACCTGGGGACTTTCAAAACACAGGAGATGAAACCTGAGAATCTGCATTTTAAACAAGCGGCCAATCAACAGACCTCCCTTTGAGGAACAAAGCCTGATGCAGGAGGAAGCAAGCAGAGCCCAGCGTGGGCTCCCCCAGGAAGCATTCCCCCAAGCTCAATCTAGACTGAGCAGAAGAGAAAGTGAACTCAAAATTCCACCTTCTTTCAAAGTTCTAAAGTAGGAGCACAGATTCTTTTCTCTCCAGTCAACCCTTGGTGATTAAATACTTAGTCATGTTCTTACAAGGGGGTCAATGAAATTAAGATAATCATGATTCCAGGACTAATGAGCTTGTTAGAGCATTCAATGCAACCAGCCTTTGGATCCAACTTGGCAGACTGCCTCCCTCCTCCCTATAATTCTCCATAAACATACCAAATCTCTTGGCAGTAGTTTTCAAACACCACATTGTTTCCTACAATGACTTTGTTAGATGCCTAAGAATGGAAGATAGTCCACCAATTCAGTATCTACTGCCTATAGTACGCAAAAGACGACAAACAGGCAGAGCTGACCAAGCACTTAGCAGGTGACTCTGAGAACAATGGAGTGGAGGGAAAGAAGGTGAACTTGTAAATAGTTGAGGTAGTCCCTGCCCTTTTACTCCCAACCTCACACTCCCCCAGACACACTGTGGTCCTTTAGAAGCTAATATTAAAAACCACTCTCAGAAACTCCATAAAACCTCAGTGACTGCAATGCCTAAGAAATTACTCAGGCCCACACCCAAAATGTTCCACCAAGCCAGCCCATCAAAGCACTCAGGGTGCCTGTGGTATTTCTCTTTACCCTAAGGAAGAAGGCACTGGCTGAGAGGCCTCCAAGTTCTACGCAGTAAGAACCTCAGGGAGAATCTAACTTAATTAAACATTCAGAAAAGCACAAAGAATTCCCACTAGCCTCCAGATCCCCAAACACCACAGCTGCCATTTATTCCCCATGCTGTCATTTCCTGCCTATAGTGAACTAATTACACACAGTGGGAATTCTGGAGCTGCTGGTTCTAATGTTTATCTGCTGTTAACTTGTGTGACCTCAAAGATATGTCTCTAGTGCTTTTATTTTCTCTGTTATAAAAGCAAGATAAGGGAATGACATGCTCGACAAAGCGGCCTAATATAATACTTTAGTCAACGTTATCCTAGAGATGCTCATAGGAATGGTAATTAATGTGTCTCTTTTACTAAGGCCTTTAAAGATAACTGATGACATGTTGTGAAAGGCATGGGATCTCAAATGACATTTCCTCTTTTGTGAAAACAGGTTGTAGTGGCAAATGTTACCTATAAAACTGTTGATAAAAGCAGTATTGAATGTGCTTCTTTGTAAATCACTCAGTTTCATTCTAGGGTATATCCATAACCATAGCTGTAACCATGGCTTCATAAGTAGAAGAGATACTAGAAAAATCACCTTCAATTAGATTTCCATAACCTTAACATCCAATATTGAAAACTTAGTCAAGTAAAATAGGGCTGTACTTCCTCACCAATGAAATACTTGGAAACCACTGAAAACTCTGTTTTAAACTAGTCAGTGACATAGTCTATACTGTTATGTGAGAAAATCTGGTCACAAAACATTCTGTACATAAAACAATCAGTATAATCTAATTTTATAAATCTACATGGGCAGAGAAAAATATTCAATAAGTGGTAGCTACTATATTCCACACCTATCTGTTAGGACTCTAGCCCTTTTCTTATGCTTTTGAGTAAACAATATACAGTCATGCACCACACACATAATGATATTTCAGTCAACAATGGACAACATATACTACAGTGGTCCTGTAAGATTACAATGGAAAAATTCCTATCACGTAGTGACACTGTAGCCATTGTCATGTCGTAACACAATTTATTTTTTGTGAATAATTTATAATTATAAATGATTATTTATAATCATTTATAATTATACTGTAGCCTAAGCATACAGTGTTTATAAAGTATACAGTAGTGCACAATAATGTCCTAGTCTTCACATTCACTCACCATTCTCTCAGTGACTCACCCAGAGCAACTTCCAGTCCTGCAAGTGCCATTTACGGTAAGTGCCCTTACAGGTGTACCATTTTTTATCTTTTACATCATATTTTTACTGTACCTTGACTATGTTTCTATACACAAGTATTTACCATTGTGTTACAATTGCCTACAGTATTCAGTATAGTAACATGCTGTACAGGTTTGTAGCCCAGGAGCCATAGGCTATACCATATACCCTCAGTGTGTAGCAGGTTGTACCATTTAGGTTTGTGTAGGTACACTCTATGACATTCACAAAATAATGAAATTGCCTAACAATGCATTTCCCAGAACATATCCTCATTGTTAAGCAATGCATGACTGTATTAAAGTTATAACATATATTAATCATTTATGTGTCACAAATTCAATGCGAATTTTCCCAGTTTCTTATCTCTTCGTTTGTATAAAAGTTTTAAATTTTAAAATATTCAAATTTGTTCATCTTTTCCTCACTGGTTGCTTCTCTTGCTTCCAAGCCATGAAAATTGTCATTTCTGCACAGACCTGATAAACATTATATTTTCTGCTATTTTTTCTATAGTTTGATTTGCCATATTCAACTCTCTGGAGTTTATTTTGGGGATACAGTATGTGTGGTAGGGCACAAACTGATATTATGTCCAAACCCTTTATTAAATAATCTATTAAATAATTCTTCTTTAACAGCTTATTTTTAAAACTTTAGCACATTTGAGCTACTTGTAGTTTGGAAATTATTCTAATGTACTCTTTAAATATAAAATACAAAAACCTCAAAGTAAAAATCCAAAAATACATGAGAGTTTATTAATAAATCTCAGTAAGAGATGAATAAATCAAATCATTATCAAACCATTTCAAATTCAGTGAGGCATCAGTCAGCTAAAGAGTAATTCCTGTTAAAAATCAGTCTTTCCTATTCAGTGGAAGACTCTAAGAGTGTAATTGTAGGGTATGTAAGTATGTGGTAGCTGAATCTCCAACTACTATTTGAATTCTCTGCTTATTTTATGGGGAGGGGCTGCTTCTTGTGTGGCAATGTTATTCTAACCCTGAAACAACTGGAAATAACACCTCTTGGCCTGAAAAACATAAAAGCAGAGAGACAGAAGAATTCATTGTTTAATTTGGTCATTTTTCCACCAGATATATTAGAAACCTGACATGCACAATATGTGTTATATAAATTTGCGTCACTTCTTAGGTTTCTAATGTCTGCATCTTGCCATTCTCTTTAAGATATAAGTTCCTGGGAAGCAAAGCCTGTGTTTAATGGAGAAGAAAAGATGGGGGGTCGGGGGGAGGACTTGTCTGTGAACCTTGGACCTACATCCTTGCTGAGGCTTGCCCACAGCAAACACTGAGGAAAAAGGCTGTTTTAGTATTTCAGCCATAAATAATGCTCAAGGAACAAAAAGAGAACATATATCACTGAAAGCTTTCATCTGAATTCATCTCCCTTACTGGTTAATATGGACAGATTTTTGCCATCAAGTCACACCCTGAAGCACAAGACATGATGATCTTTCTTTTCATTTGTATAGCTATGATTCGTCATTATCCAGCCCCATTTTTTGCTCAACAAAATAGCATTGCTCCATCAAGATTTCAGCATGTCTGTTCTTGCAGTGACTGTTTTGAATTGTGCTTCTCAGAAGCAAACACTTTAAGGGAAAAAAAAAATCAACACTTCTAAGGTATATACTTGGCTTGGTATTAGAATTTAAGCATTTCTGGGTTCACTTTCCTGTTTCATTTTCATGTAGGAGGAAATAAATGCTGAGAGAGGTTCCTCTGGAGCAACAGAGCTGATGGAGTCCCTCGACTTTGTAATCTCTGCTTTTAGTCCCCTCCCCCCAAAAATGGTCTAGAGAAAGCATTGTCATCATCATCATCATCAATACTACAATTTACTGATCATCTTATATATACCAATCACACTGCTACGTTTTACGTGTTATTTCCAATGCTGTTTTTGTTACCAAAAAGATTTTAGAATATATTTCTTTACCATTTCTGGAAAAAAAAAGTTGAATTTAATATTATACTTAATTATCAAGTATTATTTTACAGATATTGCTTAATTTTTAACCTAATAAAAGACAAACATTTTAATAAATTTGATGTTTAATTTCCTAACATACTCATATTCTCATACATAAAATAGAAAAGCATAACCTATAAGAATGTTCTCCTGTTGCTGCTTCTCTCTTTTCTGTTGGAGAAGAATGGACACGCCTGTCATGTGGCATACGGCAGCCAGGGAAGAGGAGAGAGATTATCGTGTGAGCTGGCAAAGGAATCGTATCTGACTCCTCCCATCCCCATTCCCAACCTCCACCCAAGCCCCAAGGAGTCTAGTAGAACCGAGAGATAGAGTTACACACCGATAAATACTACCTGGGCTGCCTCTCCCTGTCCTGTCTCCTGCATTTGCCCGGGGTTGTCAACTGGAGACTCAGGCCAGCCTCACAGCAGGCTCCCAGGGAGTAGAAAGCAAGGAGTCCAGAAAAATGCAGTTCCAAATGTTTATCAGTTGTACTGGGAGAGAGGCATCTAAAAACACATATAAACAAACACGCATTTTACTACTGAATCTAAACATTAAGTCTAACCATAGCAGTTCACATCCACTACAACTGTGTTCAAGAATGCACTGCAATCTGGTAAGCGGGAGAGAAAGGCTACTGAGCATCCCTGCAGAAACACCTCTGCTCACCTCCAAGCTGTCCATCAACTATTACTGGAGGGTGTTATCCCCATCTCATTCCACGGAGTCTAAATTCAAATCCGCACTAGCGTATTTTCCCCTAAAATCTGCAATCTCTCCCAAAGTCTCTGAGAAGCAGGAGAAAGAACACATTTGCTAGGTGCAAAGGTTAGTGTTAAGACAACTGTGGGAAGGTCACTAACTGAAGCCAGGCCCCTGCTGTTCCAGACCTGCCCAACGTGAGTGCTGACTTTGCCCATCCTGGAAGCTCCCTCTTGAAAATGACAAAGCTACAGATCAGGAACAGATGCAGCCTGTGGCCCCACATTGTTGGCCCCAATCCTTCACCCCTCCCTGTGCTCACACGCCTTGCCAGGTGACTTTGCAGCTCCTCCCACTCCAGGGGAACAGTGTAAGCCCCTGCCCCTTGATTCTAGGCTTTGGCCAGTGGGGGCCTAGGCCTTACAGAGACTTGGATTTTCCTCTTACCCCTCACAGCTCTGCATTGCCTTGGGAAGAGCTGCCCCAGGATGGCTGCAGCACGTGGAGCAGATGTGAGCCCAAACCGCATTCTCAGCCAGGTCTCAGCTGAGCCCCAGGCAACCCGCAACTGCAGCAGCAATACAGCAATACTAAATAAGTGTTGTTTTAAGCCACTGTGCTTTAGAGTATTTTTACATGGCATTATTTTGCTATTAGTTAGCTGATACACAGTCTAAGGAGACTGCGCATAGAAAATACAATAGGCTCCCTTCGCCAGAAAAATAACTAAATTTTAACGTGTCTGTGTTTGTAAGAGCTTTAAGTAAATTTAGTTACTCCTTACAACAACCCTCCGAGACAAATAGGATGTTTATCACTATTTTAAACATGAGGCAGCAGAGACACAGTTAAGTAACTTGCCCACAGCTGGAAGGTATTCAAGGCAGGATTCAAAGCCCCGTCGCCTGGATCCAGAGCCCTCACTCATACCTCCCACCCCACCTTGCCTGAAATGTTACTGTGGGTTCCCATGCCCTCAGGACAAAATCCAAACTGACCAGAACATTAGCACAGTAATTAATACAGTGTTCATGGCCCTGCTCAGCCTGGTCCCTGCTCATCTTATCCAGACTCCTGCTCCCCGTCCCCTCCCTTCCCCTTCCTCAAGGTCTGCTCCAACCCATGCTGAGCCTACACTACCAAACCCACCAGCTCCCTCTCACCTTTGCACCTGCTATTTCCTCTGCCTGGACCACCTCTAAGCCACCATTTTGGACACAGGCCCAGGGATACCTCCTGCAGGAGGTATTTCCTGTCCTCAGCCAAGTGCGCTCAGCTGCTCATCCTGAGTGATCCCCCAGACCCAGGAGCTTCTCTACAGAGCACTGAGGACTCTGGGCTGCTGCCATCTGCTTAGCTCCTGTCTGAGCCGGGCTGTGAGCCCCTTGAGGGCAATGCCTGGGTCTCATTCCTCTTTGTCAACCCAGAGGTGAGCAGGGCACCTGGTCTCATCCTGGGCCCTTAATAAAAATAGGCTAAATTAAAAAGCAGGTGAAAGGAACAAAGACATGATGGAAATGGATATGGATATTTTAAACAGCCAAGTCTTCATTTCTAATAAACATTAATTAAACTGCTCAACACCCCTGGGTCTCCAGCTACATATTCTTCCATTAGAATGTTTCTTTAATGACAGTTTCTTCTGCCGAATGTTTCCTCGCAGGCTCACTAGAGTTTCCTCGTGCTCACTAGAGTTTCTTAGGACAGTAACAAATGGCCTATATTTGCTTGCAACAGAGGGAACTGAAGGCCTACTCCCTAAACATTCACACCTGGCGACACAAAAGTACATGTGCTATGCTTCCAAAGGAGATGGAGGGAAGTCTGTGGCAGAGGAAGGCACATTATTAAGGAGTGAAAGGAAAAGATTCCCATGACAGGGAACAGAGAGCAAAGACAACACAGAGCAGAAAAGGCTTATTTAACAGGAACTAGCAAGTGATTCGTGGAGAGAGGGGCCCAGCGCTCAGCATCGCAGCTTGCAGCTGACAGTGGTCATTACCGCCTTAACCTCAGAGACTCCCATGAAAGGGTCAGGGCTCAGCGGCCTGACAGCACCCGTGGAGGGCTGCCGAGACGGAGGCTGTGCTGCCTCAAAATCACACGTCTCCCAGGCCACCTACAACAGCCAGGCCCCAGTCTTGGAGCAAAGGAAGAATAATATCCAATAAGAGTGAAATGGGCTGTTCCTGAAGCCGGAGACTGAGCTCCTACAAATGCAGACTCTTTTCCCCAGTGACAGCTTCATACTCACTAATAAGTGGTGTTTCTGTTCCTGCAGACACCCTCCTCTGGTGTTACCTGAGGAACAGGGGGAGCCCAGAATACTGGGTGTTCCTCAATTCCTCCCACATTCAGCTTGGACCAGGTTTCAATTATATATGAATAGAAGAACCAGAAGAGGTCTCTGAGGTCAGGCCACCTAGTAGTTTTCAAACACTTTATTCAAACAAAAGTTTACAGAAGCATAAATACAGGAGAGGAAACTGAGGCTGCTACCTCCTGGGGGCAGGAGCCAGGAATCCCCCGTTAGTGCAGGAACCACGTCTGACACGGCTTGATGGAGGCTTGGGAATTTGATTTGGAAATCACATACTCAGTCCAAGCCTGCATTTTTCAGATGTGAAAACTATGGTTCACAGGGATAAGGTGATTCATCCAAGGCCACAAGATTGGAAGGCAGGAAGATCAAGAACAGGACTCAGGTTTCTGGCTGAAGTCCAAATGCTCTTTCCTCTACACAGTGCTACCCCCTTTTCTAGGAATGGCCCTCCACACCCTTCCCTGCCTCCATCCCCATTAGGAAGTCCCAGGGTCATTCTAGGGCTTAGATTGAGAAAAGAGTAACCGAGTGACAATATGTTTTATGGATGCATTTATCACACATAATAGGAAAAGCTCTTCTATAACCACCAGTTCATCCCATCCTCTCCCACTCCAAATGATCCCTAAGTCATATCATCAGAGGTTTGCAGTGACCTGGAACTTTCTCAGGATCTCCTTCCCACCCTCTTCCCTCTCCGGTTGCCTCTCACAGCAGTGCCTGCAGTGTTGCAACTCTTCAATTTGCTGGGTTCATCCCTACACAGTATTTGTGTTTGGTTTTAAAATGCTATTTGCTCCACTTTTTAATTTCATTTTAGAAGCCTGCAAGGAGAGAAGCCGGCATTTAATTGTAGGAACTGAAGAGGACTTTACAAACCGCTTACAAGGCACAAGTAGAATAGTTATTTTCTTATTTTCCTTTTGATCAAATTGGCTGCTGTGTCATATGTAGTAAACAGTGTGGGGGGGGAGGGGGGAGGGAGAAGGGAGGGAGGTTTTGGTGATGGGGAGCATTAATCAGCTACAATGTATATCGACAAAATAAAATTTAAAAATAAATAAATAAATAAATAAAATAAAATAAAATAAACAGTGTGAACCAGAAAGCATTTCTACATCCTTATCTTACCCCCTCACAGAATCAAAAGAAAAAAATGTATTGTATTAAAAAAAGAGGGGGGACTAGATCTTCATATTTGTTTAAAAGTTAATTAAATTTGAAAGGTTTGTGGAGACAATTCATTTTCTTTTGTAGCCTAAGACCATAAGGTTTGCATTCCAGTGGAATGATAAAAAGTAACCGGATGTTATTTTCATTGTAATAATAAATATTATAAAGCTAGAATAAAGGTTTCTTTTTAAATAGAAAAGAAAAAATGGAAATACATGTGCTATACAATTCTGAACTGACTTACAAAAAAAAAACATTGTAAACTTTTTTAAGGTATGACCTATTTAATTGCTTTTGTTAATACTACTTTAATTCTTTTCTGGAATGATGACTTTCCAGTAAGCATACAGGTATGACTTTATATGCATCCCAGTTAATCCTCTGAATTGACAAGTTTAAAACAGATGAAGTATCCTCTTTACAAAGAAAGTCAAACACACAATTAAAAAGAACAGAAAGCCTCCCTGAAGCTTTCTGGATAACTCAGATTTGGAGTCGGATAACATCTCCTCCTTGTCAGTTCCACGTCATAAGCATCTATTGGAAGGACAATGCTGAGCAGTCTTCATAGGCAAGGTGAGCAGGAATCCTAGACAAGTCATATTGAAGATGAACGTGGGGACTGGTGTCAGGTTACCCAAACCAGACACAACAAATGGAGCCAGGAGTGGGGCGTACACAGATTGCCTCCCTACAGAGAATGTTGTGTGCGTGTGTGTGTGTGTGTGTGTGTGTGTGTGCGCACACAACAAAACATTTCAGAGAAAGAAGAGTTGCTGATGAGGGGAAACAGGAGTTGCTGAATAAAGTAAGAGGTTCCTCCTATTGAAAAATGTGGAGTTGGATGAAAGAATGTCCAAAGCTCCAGTTCCAAAATTCTTCCAGTCTATGGGGTAGAAAGTGAAAATTCCAGCAGCAAACTGAGATCCCAAAACCCCCAAGAGTAAAGCCCACACCTGTCACCTGTTTCTTTCTGACAGATTATCCCTTAATGGGAACCACTTGCCAGAATATTTAACTTCCTAATTCCCGTGTGTCTCCCCCAAAAGACTTACTCATGAGCACCCTGAGCACATGTCCTGTGTTTTAATCCATCTTTGTAATCCCAACACAGAATCTGAGACATATAGTGGGCACCCAAAAATGTGGAAAGGCAGGAAGAAAAAACTAATAGTCATATTTTATTTTTAAATAATGGGATATTTACATATTAGATAATGTTAGTCAAACTCCTTGGCACCTAGATGTTACATGAATATATTCTTCAATTAAAATACTTCTTTTCTAGCAGCCACTATGCCAAGCTGCCCAATGCACAAAACAAAGGGAATTTTCATTAATCGTTCCCTCCCTAGAAAAATCAGCCAGCAACTCCTGCTTCATCACCCAGATTCTTAGAGTATAAAAATGGTCATGCAAAAATGGCATAATTAATACTGGCCATTTTGCTAATAGTGAACATCAGATAGAACAAGACAAAGATGTCCGTTCTCACCACTTCTATTCAACATTGTACTGTTGTTTGTAGCAAAGGCAATTAGGCAAGAAAAAGAAATAAAAGGATTCCAGACTGGAAAGAAAGGAAAACTACCTCCATTTGTAGATGATATGATCTTGTATATAGAAAATCCTGATGAATTCTCTAAGAAACTATTAGAGATAATCATCGCATTCAGCCAGGTTTCAGGATACAAGATCAAAACACAATCAACTGTATTTCTATGCACTACCAATGAACAACCCAAAATTGAAATTGACAACTTAATTTACACTGCATCAGAAAGAATAAAGTGCATAGGAATAAATTAAACAAAAGCAAGGCTTGTATACTGAAAATTATAAAACATCAATGAAAGGAATTAAAGAGGACCTAAATAACTAAAAAGGCTCCTGTATTCAGGATTAGAAGACAATATTGGCAAGATGGCAATACTCCACAAATTGATCTACAAATTCATTGTATTCCCTATCAAAATCTCAGCTGGCTTTTCTGCAGAAATTAATAAGATAATCCTATGGAATGGGACCCAGAATAGCCAAAACAAATGTGCTGGGATACTGGATAGCCACATGCAAAGGAACAAATGTGGACCCCTAACTCTCACGATATACAAAAATTAACTCCAAATAGATCAAATATCTAAATTAAAGAGCTAAAATTATAAAATTCTTAGATGAAAACTTAGTTGTAAACCATTTTGACCATGGATTAGGAACAGTTTCTTAGATATGATATCAAAAGCACAAGCAAAAAAAGAAAAAAAAAAAGATAAACAGGACGTCGTCGAAACTAAAAACTTTTCTGTTTCAAAGGTTACTATTACAGGAGTGAAAAGACAACTTACATAATGCAAGAAAATATTTGCAAATCCTATATCTGATAAGGATCTAGTATCCAGAATATATAAACACTCTTACAACTCTACAATAAAGACAATTAACCCAATTTAAAAATGGCAAAGGATTTAAACAGACATTTCTCCAAAGAAGACATACAAATGGCCAATAAGCACATGGAAAGATGCTCAACATCATTAGCTATTAGGAAAGTGCAAATTAAAACCACAAAGAGTTGCCACTTCACACCCACTAGGATGGCTATATGCAAAAATATGGACAATAAAAAGTTCAGCGAGGATATGGAGAAATTGGAACCCTCATATATTGCTGGCGGGAATGTAAAATGGCACAGCTGCTTTGGAAACAGTTTGGCAGTTCCTTCCTCAAAAAGTTAAATATCGAGTTACTATAAGTTATACATGCAAGAGAATTGAAAACGTATATCTACACAAAAACTCATACATGAATGCTCATAGAAGCATCATTCATAAGAGTAAAAGGGTGGAAACAACCCAAATGTCCATCAGCTGATGAATGGATAAACAGAAGTAGTACAAGCATATAAATATTATCCAGCCACAAAAAGGAATGAAGTATTGGCTAATGCTGTAACCTTGAAACCATTATGAAACTTAAACCTTGAAAACATTATGCTAAGTGAAAAAAAAACAGACATAAAAGGTTGCATACTGTAGGATTCCATTAATATGAAATGTCCAGAATAAGCAAATCCATCAAGACAGAAAGATTAGTGGTTGCTGGGGCCTGGGGAGAGGTGGGAATGGAGAATGATTGCTAATGGGTATGGGATTTCTTTTCGGAGTGATGGAAATGTTCTGGAATTATATAGTGATGATGGTTGTACAATTTTGTGAATATATTCAAAACCACTGAATTGTACACTTTAAAAGATGAACTTATGGTGTGTGTATTATATCTCAATTAAATAATAATAATAATAATGAGATGCTTTCATACACTACTGGTGAGAATATTCACTGGCAGAACTTCTTAGAAGAGAGGTTTGGAAATGGCTGTCAAATTTGACTCAATAGTTCAAATTCTAAGAATGCACCCTCAGTAAGTAATTAGGAATGTCACAACTTCAGCTGTGAAGATGTTCTCTTCAATGTTGTTTACAGTATCAAAATACTGGAAATATCCTGAAGGTACAATAGAGACTTTGTGAAACTAATTGTCGTAAATGCATTCAATGGAATATGATTCAGCCATTAAAATTATGTTAATGATATGTCATTGGCCAGAAAGGGGAGTCTACAAGACATAATACAGATATGCAGTATGAACCTGTTTTCATTTCTTTAAACTATGCATGTGTGTATCCATGCCTCTGTATTAGGAAATAATAGAACTAGGCTGTCCAGCCCTGCAGCCACTAGCTACATGTGGATATTTAAATATAAATTAAATTAATTAATTAAAATTAAAAATTCAGCTCCTCAGCTGCACTTGCCACATGTCAATGCTCAATAACCACGTGAGGACAGTGGCTGTATTAGATGGAACACAACACTTCCATCATCAAAGAAGGTTCTGTTGAAATGAGACCATAGAGAAAAATACACACCAAGGGGGTTTATGGGGGCTTTTCATTTTCTTCTCTTCACGATTATTTTTCACTTTTTCTATAATAAACATAAATGTTTTTAATAGAAGAACATTATTATCTTTTTTTTTTTTTTTTTAAAGATTCAAGGTAAACTGAAACAGGGGAGAAGGGAACTGAAAAAACACTCATGGGAGCACGCATCCCCCACTGCTGCAAATCAAGTGAGTCTCTATGATCTCTGCAGCAAAGGGGCTGGTGCTCATCGTCATTGGCTCCTGTGCCCAGGCAACACCTCTGCACCCACCAAGCTAGGGGTGGTGGGGAGATAAGAGCAGCTCCAGGCAAGAACGCCACAGACTTCCTCTGTTCTTATGCAAAGTTCAGCAGTAAATGCTTCTCAGATTGTTGCATGCCTCTGATGGATTATCAGAGTGATAAAATGTCTGTTTCTGTTCATTTGTCTAGATTTATAGTAGCTTGCGGGAAGAGAATTGCCAATCTCCTCACTTGGCCATAGCCAGAAGTTCTGCCTAATACAGATTTTTAAAAATATTAATCCTGATGTTGGACAAGGTTTAAGGGAAGAGGCTCTCTCAAACTCTAGGTAATAAGATAGATTAGTTCATGGTTCCTGGAGGACAACATGAAAATATGTTTCCAAAGCCTTAAAAATATTATAGACCTTTAATCAATTATGTCACTTTCAGAAACTTATTGTAAGAAAATAATTGTGGATGTGCTTAGTGATCTAGCTATAAAAATATACATGACAGAGTTGTTTATGACAGCAAAAAACCAAATTCAAGCTAAAAGTACAGAAACAAGACATCTCCTCATGATGAAGTATATCATCCATTAAAAATAATGCTGTGCAGGAATATTTAATGACATGTAAAAATGTTTATAAATGTTAAGTTTTTAAAATGAGTTTTAATACAATGTGAAAGATATTTCATTTTTGTAAAATATATGTATGTATACGTATACACATAAATGCTTAGAAGAAATTAGAATGACTAATATCAGAACATAAACAGTGACTATTTCTGTGTGATGAGAAAATAAATGGTTGGGGTAGGAACCTATTATTTTCCACATTTTCTATAATGAATATATACCACCATGGTAATAAGATAAAAATAAATGTTACTGTTTTTAAAAAAACATGAAATCTCATAAGTTAAGATAGGAAATCTATGTACTTAGAACCTGGAAATAAAACTATCACTACAATTAAGTATTTTTACATTTAGTTACAGGCTTCCTGGCTGCCAAGGCAAAAAGAGAAATATAAAAAATTACATAGGTCTCCACAGTTTGATTTATCCGTTCTTCCTAGGAGATAAACTACCATTCTGGCACTAAATTCTAAGAGAAATTTATTACGTGCATTTCCCAGTAACACCAGTACCTATCCTATGGTGCAGGCACAGCAGCAGATTACCCACAGCCCTCATCTTTGTCCTAACTATTCTCATGGTTGCCTAAGGACTGTGGTCCCCACAATTTGCTAAGGGACAAATAACACGCACAGTGCCTATGTTTCCCCTAATGTACTTCTCTGTGTTCTACCATAGTAAAATGGTTCCAAAATGAATGAGCTGATTTCAACACAATGCCAATGATGTAATATCTGGCTTTTCTGCAGTATTTTGATAGTGGCACTGTTTTACTGTAAACATGAACATGCAGAAGATTGTCTCATAGATGAAGTGCGTCATGAAGAGAGGTAGATGTGGCATACTTTGAGAATGTATATTTCTTAGTAACACATCTGTTCTAGGGCCCCCTGAGAAGAGAAAATAGGCAAAATTGGGCCAGTGGATATGGGTGGTTGCTCTAAAACTTGAGGGAAGTCACGAAGAGGCAACTAATGCTATCAACCCTGAAATGGCCCCTGGCAAGCTGAGCATCACTATGACAAGAAGTAGCTTCCAGAAAAATATACACACTGCATTTGTCAGAGTCAGAACCCCAGAAGCCTCCAACACAGGGGGCGAGGGAGTGAGGGGACTTGAGGCTATTAACTTCTATGCACTTTGTCTATCCTCAGTTATAGAAACCATTTAAATTAGGTTTCCCCTTTGTATCTAACCTACAGTTTCTCTCAGATCCTATGGATCCAAGTCACTGCTAGAGAGAGCAGACCTATCATAGAACTTGGGAGATTACTAAAATAGGTTTCTTCTCCTTGCAAATTCTTCCACCCCTATATGCCTTCTGCTCCATACATATCCAATGCTCACTTTCAAAGCAAAGTTTTTCCTGACCACCTGTATGACCTTCCCTCATGTGTGACCTCTAAGAGCACTTACCAACTACACAATTCATTGACACTCATCCTGCATGTCAAGTGTCCCCAACTGGGCCATAAGATCTGAAATATCAGGCATCTCACCCAGCACCTGCCACAGTACCTGGTGCATAAAACTGGCCAGGGTAGTGAGGAAGCTGGAAACACCGCTGGAGGAACAAGCATTACACCAGACACAAGAACACTCACAGGTGCCAGGATAGCTGTTTTGAAATCATGGAAGATGGGCTGGACAAGTATTTTTTAATACTGTATGAAGCAATCCAAAAGTGGATCATGAAATCCATTTAGAGGTACAAGATTTAGAGTAAGAGTAAATGCTGTTACAAAAATGCTTGTCATGGGTACGAGCATGTGTGTGAGTGTGTGTAGTGTGTGTGCACTTGTTTGCATGCACATGCACTGGGTCGTATGAACAGATTTCTTTCAAAACAGTTTGGAAGGCAGTGAGTTAGACAAATTATATGGTAGATTATGAAAGGGCACATGTCAATTCAGTAGAAGGAAAACATCTCTAACAAGTATGACTATCCCACAATTGGAGTGTATTATTTTGAATGGCAGAGAGTTTACAGCCCTTGAAAAACTTCAAGTAGCGCTCACACCATATATCCACAGGGAGGGTATTCATGCGAGTTGTAGAAAGTTAAATGAGAAGAATTAAGCTTCCTCCACATTCTGTGAAACTATCAGCCTAGACCACAGGCAATTCACTATCGCTGAAGGCATAATTAGGGGAAAAACAATTTCACAAGTTAAATGTATACAGCCTGAAATTTCATTTGGCCATTTATATCGGAGTAGCACCTTGGTGAGAGGAAGGGTTGTAAGTCATACTCAGACCAGGGGTTCCCAACCTAGATGAACATCAGAATCACCTGAGCTTATAAAAGATACCCATGCCTGGATTCCGACATATATCAACTGAAACACAGAGGCCGAAAACTGTATTTTGTTTTAATGCTCCCCAAGTAAGGGTTGAGAACCACTAATTTATATGTATGAAATGTGTAAATGACATTTTATAAAACACAGAGGGAAGGAAAACAACACCAGGATTTTATGTGAAACTCACAAAAAAGAAAGAGCTCAAAAACGTGAAATCAGGGCTTTTGATTTTTGCTCAGGATGTAAAGATCTGAAAAGAACATGATGACCATGTTTACATACAACAAATAAAAAGCCAGATAAACTGCAAGTTCATAACTTTCTCAAATCCATTAGACAACTTAGGCCACAGGGGAACAAACTAGACCCAAAACTAGGGAGAAATAGTCCCCTGCAGGAAGAGACAGGACATGAGCACCTGTCTACTCAAGGCAGATGCACCTGGACACTGGCTAACCAGTATCAGGCAACAAATAACAATGAACTACTGCTGGGAGAGGTGGAAGAGCATAAAGGCAGACCACTCTGGGGCACAGTGCAAAAGACCTAAAGCCGACAGTGGCACAGACAGTGAGAAAATCCCCAAACCAGCCCCAACCCTAAACACAAGGCATCACTAGAGAAATTTTAAGTCTGGAGTTCACTGAAGGTAACCATAGCAACAACAAACCTCAAATCCAGTTCAATTCCTGACTAGATGGTCAATCCTCACACTAAAGGCCTAGCAGAAATAAAAAGATGTGTCCATTTCTAGGCATAAGAGCTATTTATCAAAGTCTCTAATGTCCTACACAAGTTGTATAGATCTCAACAAAAAAATTACAGGGCATGTAAAAAGCAAGAGAAGACAACACTGCCAAGTGACCTAACAATTAACAGAACCAGACTTGGACATGACAGATGTTGGAGATAGCAGAAACAGAATTTTAAATAACCATAATTAATTGTAAAAGATCCTAGTGGAATGGGTTAATAACATGGGTAATTTTACCAGACAGAAAGCTACAGGAAAGAATCAAATGGAAATACTTGAAAGGCTAACCCCAGTAACAAATGAAGAATGCTTTGAAAAGGGATTCTTCAGTAAACTTTGAACAGCCAAGGAACTTGAAAATAGGTCTATAGAAATTACCCAAACTAAGAGGAAGGAAAAAAATGAATAAAACAAACAAACAAAAAAGAACAGTGTCCAAGAGCTGTGGGACCATAGCAAAAATTCTAACCTAGGTGTAACTGAAATTTCAGAAGAAGAAAAGAGAATGGATGCAGAAGAAACATTTGAAGAAATGATTGCTGGGAATTTCCCCAAATTAATGACAGATACCAAACCACAGATCCAAGAAGCTCAATGTCAGGCTGGGTCACAGACCCTTCAAACTCATTCTGTGCGGACGGGGTCATAGACCCCTCATATGCAGGTCGCAAGCTAGGTAATTGGAAAAGATCCTGTGGGTAAAGTTGATAGGCTTTATTTGGATGCAAACTCAGGTAACTAGCAGCAGCCACAGCTGCCCCAAGTGACCTCCTGGGGTGTCTCAGGGGCCCTTTGGATCTGAACCATTTGTCCTTTATACTTAGGTCAGATAACCCAGGGAACACCTGGGTGCAAGTCAAACAACCAAGGAACACCTGAGCACACATACCCAATTACATCAGGTGATAGCCAAGGAACGCCTGGGCACACATGTGCAGTTAACATATTTACCTCAAACAGGGTAGGTCATGCTCCGCAAGATTCCACACAGCTGAGGAAGCCTGACCATTTTTCATTTTCCTTACACTCAAGAACATCAAGAAGGATAAATACCAATTGCACACATGTGTGCACATGCACATACACATAGACTGGGCATATCATATCAAACAGCTGAAAACCAAAGACAAAAAGAAAATCTTGAATGCAGCAAAAGAAAAATGAAAGAAAAACATTAAATAAAAAGAAACAAAGATAAAAAGGAACAAACATAAGAATTTCAGAAGACATTGTCAGAAGGCATGCAAGTAAAAAGACAATGAAACATTTTTAAATTGCTGAAAGAAAAAAATTTCAAGCCAGAACTTTACACCCAATGAAAATATCTTTCAAAAATTCATAAGAAATAAAGACTATCACAGTCAAATGACTGAGAGAATTCATTTCCAGGGGACCTACACTACAAGAAATGATAAATTCAGTTCTTCAGGCAGAACAAATACAATGCCAGACAGAAACTTGGATCTATACAAAGAAATGAAGAGTGCTGGAAATGAAATAAATGAAAACCAAAAATATTCTTTTTTCCTCTTATTTTTAATTGCTATAAAAGATAACTGAAAGTCCAAAGCAGGAGTCAGAAACTATGGCCTGGAAGCCAAACCCAGCCTGTGGTCTGTTTTAGTATAACCTATAAACTAAGATTGTTTTTATATTTTTAAAAGACTGTTTCAGAAAAACAGAATACGCATTAGAAACCATCTATGGTCCTAAAGCCTAAAGTATTTACTTTCTGGCTTTTTACTGAAAAAGTCTGCTAACCCCTGTCTAAAGCAAAAAACAGTAACAATATTTCATTTATAGATTATGTAAGAAAATGGTAACAATAGCACAAAGGATGAAAGAGAAGAATTGTAGATACACTGCTATGAGATTCTTAGACGTGAAACAGAATACTATTACTTGAAAGTAGACTCTGATTAACTAAAGATATATATTGTAAACTCTAGGGCAATCACTAAAAAACAAAATTAAAGAGGCATGAATAAGAAGTCCATAGTGGAGATAAAAGGGAATCATAAAAAATGCTCAAGTAACAGGGGAGGAAAGGAAACAAAGAAAGGACAGATGAAAAAATAGAAAACAGAGAGCAAGACAGCAGATTTTAACTAAGGCTTATCAATATTATAGTAAATGTGAATGGTCTAATACACCAATTTAAAGACAGATATTGTCAGATTGGTTAAAAAAGACCCAACTATATGCTATCTACAAGAATCGCACCTTAAATATACAGACATATATAGGTTAAAAGTAAAAGAACAAAACATACATATATGATGCAAACACTAACCAAAAGAAAGCTGGAATAACTATATACTAACACCCAAAGTAGACTCCAGAACAGGGAATATTAATAAGAATAAAGAGGGATATTACATAGTAAGAAAGGACTCAATTCTCCAAAAGGACATAACAATCCTAAATGTATATGCACTTAACAACAGATGGTCAAAATACATGAAGCAAGAAGTAATAGAATGAAAAGGAGAAATAGAAAAACCCACAATTGTAGTTGGAGATTCTAACATTCCACTTTTAGTTACTGATAAAACAAGTAGACAGAAAATCAGTAAGGACACAGAAGACCCAAACAACCCTATCAAGAAACTTGACCTAATTCCATCCAACAACAGCAGACTATACATTCTTTTCAAGTGTGCACTAAACATTCACCAAGATAAACCATATTCTGGGCCATATAACAAACATAAACACATTTAAAAGAATAAAAATTATGTAAATTATATTCTGGGATAATAAAAGAATTAAACCAGAAATCAATAACAGAAAGACTTCTGGAAAAATCACAAATATCTCAAAATTAAATGACATACATTAAAATAACATATGGGTCATGAGGTAGTCTTATGAAAATTTTAAAATATTTTAATCTAAATGAAAATTAAAATACACATATCAAAATTGCAGAATGCAGTTAAAGCAGTGCTTAGAAAGAAGTTTATAGCATTAAATACTTATACTAAAAGAGAAGAAAAATCAGTAATATAAGCTTTTCCCTTAAGAAAATAGAAAATCCAATGCAAGAAGAAAGAAGGCAATAATAAAGAGCAGAAATCAATGAAAACAGAAAAATAATAGACAAAACTAATTAAACCAAACTCTGGATCTTTAAAAAGATCAATAAAATTGATAGACCTCCAGACAGATGGAGCAGAAAAAAGACTGAAGACACAAATTACAATATCAGGAATAAAAGAAGGAATATAATCACAGACCCCACTGACATTAAATGTATAATAAGGGAACACCACAAACAATTCTATACCCATAAATTTGACAAAGGTGAGGTAGTCTTTGAAAACTACAAACTACTAAAACTTATCAAGAAGAAATAGATAACCTGAATAGTCCTACATCTATTAAAGAAATTAAATTTGTAGCTAAAAATCTTCCAACAAAGAAAACTGTAGGACCAGATGTTTTCACTAGTGAATTCTACCAAACATTGAAAGAAGAAATAATACCAATCCTACATCTCTTCCAAAAATACATCACAACCAAGTGAAGTTTATCCAAGGAATGCAAGGCTGCTTCCACATTTGAAAATCAATCAGTGCAAGTTGCCATATTAAATATGAAGAAAAATCATATAATTTTATAGTGAAAAAGCATTCAACAAAATTCAAAATCCATTCATAATAATAATAGCAATAATAAACTCTTAGTAAACTAGGAATACAAGAGAAATTCCTTAACCACATAGGGCATCTACAAAAAAACCTAAGCTAATACCATACTTAACAGTGAAAGATTGCTTGCTTCCCCCTCGCCCCATGTTAAGAAACAGTGCGAGGATTTTCCCTCTCACCACTTCTATTCAACATTGCACTGGAATTCTTAGCCAGTATAATAAGGCAAGAAAAAGAAATAGGCATCCAGAGTGGAAAGAAAAAAACAAAACTTCTCTATTCATAGATGACATGATTGTCTATATAGAAAACCCCAAAGTATCTACAAACAATCTACCTAGAACAAATAAGCAACTTTAGCAAGGTCACAGATACAATGTCAATATACGAAAATCAATTGTATTTCTATATACTAGCAACAATAGCAATCCCCAAAATGAAATACTTAAGTATAAATCTAACAAAATATGTGCAAGATCAATATCCTGAAAACTACAGAATGCTGATATAGAAGAAATAAAAGACTTCAATAAATGAAAAGATATACCACATTCATGGGTTGGAAGAGTCAATGTTGTAGAGATGTGAAATATTCCTAAATTGATGTACAGATTTAATGCAATCCCATTCAAAGTCCCAGCAGGATTTTTTGTTGATATTGACAAGCTGATTGTAGAATTCATACAGAAAGGCAAAGGAACTAGAAGACCCATAACAATTTTGGAAAAGTACAAAGTTGGAAGACTTATACTACCTGCTTCAAAAACTTATTATAAAGTCACAGTAATCAAGATAGTGCAGTGTTGGCACAAAGTAAGTATATAGATCATTGTAATTGAATTGAGAGTCCAGAAGTAATCCCTTACATTTTCACTAATTGATTTGTGACAAAAGTGTCAAGACAATTTCATGGGGAAAGGGTAGTCTTTTCAACAAATGGTGCTGGAACAATTGGGCTTCCACATGTTAAAAAAGAAACAGAAAAGAAATCCTTGACCCATACTTTACATCTTATACACAACAAAATGGATCACAGACCAAAATATAAAACATAAAACTATGAAATTTCTAGAAGAAAACAAAAAATTTTCGAGACTTTTAGTCAAAGAACTCCTAAATATAACAATGAAAGTTTGAACCATAAAAAAGTGAATAAATTGGTTTATCAAAATTAAAAACTTGTGCTCTGAGAAAAACACCATCAAGGGAATAAAAAAGATAAAACAACAATTGGGAGAAATTATTTGCAAATCACATTTCTAACACAAGACTTATATCCAAATTATGAACAATAAGAAAACAACCCAACAAAAATAAGTAATCAAATTAGTTTTCAAGTTTCACACAAGATGGAGCAAGTATATTCCACCCTATTCCTCATGCTTAAAAAAAAAAAAGTTCAGTTTTCTTTGAACTCAGGAGATGAATTTTATATAAGTCCTTAGTAAAGAAACCACTTTTCCTATCAAATAAACTTGGCTCTTTAAACACACACACAAAAAGTTATAAGTTTCTGAGACATTGAGACTTATTTTCTCATTTTTTAAATAATAAACCCTTAGCATGAATCACCACATTTTTAATCACCACACTTCCTCCTTCCCCTGCTACCTAAACAATTCTGAAACACGATGATGAAAGAAATGACCCCTATTTTCCCTTTGCTCATATTTCTTCACTTATTTCTCATCACCTGGTACATGTTTTTGTAAGTCACTGTAAATCACGTTTAGGAAAAACGTAAGGTATAACAAACTAATAAAGAAATCCTGCATGAAAGAATATCGAGATATTCAATACTATCAAGTTATTCAATATCTAACCCTCTTTTTCCAAAAGAACACCTGTCTTTTTTGCCCAAAATCATACCTGCTCAGGCCATGTTTCTCTACCGGAAACAAGAGAAAGAATATAAACCGTGAAGATTTCCAGCACTCTATCCAGCTTGGTTCCAATGAATGCACTCTTCTCTGGACCTATTTGATTTGTCATTATAATGTATCTCACCACCTGACATATTAGACAAAACATAAATAAATAACTCCTTCCAGTAGACTGTAAGCTCCATGAGAACAGGAACTTTGTCTTTCTTACATATTCTCCTATCCCCAGCGCCTAGAACAGTGTCTGGCACACAGGAGGTGCTCAATAAGTATTTGCAGGTTGACTGCCCAAGACATCTCTCTCTACCTCCCACTCCTTCACATTCTTGCAGTGATCCTGGCCAGCCCACGGCAGAACTGCTGAGGAAAACAACAAAGTATGCTGCCCTCCATCCCCTCCTTTCTTCCTGGATTAGGTACCAGGTCTTTTTGCCAATTTCTGCGCTAACTAATAATTGAGGATGGAGGATCATGAAAATTAGCATCCCTGGTTGCCCAATCTAACTTCAAACTCCCACCGATGTCCACTGTATCGAAAAGAAACAAAGAACAGAACTCACCTCATGCTTCAAATGCAAACAGGCTAAATGATTTAAAAGCAGTACATGGTAGAGGCTGATTCCTTACCAAACACAACTTCTAAAGCAGTTAATCATTGGACTTAGTGTCAGGAAAATTGTTTTCTAGTACAGGATCTACCACTAATGGCATCTTCACCAAGTCCCAGCCTGTTAGTTTGAAGACAGGTAATAATACTGAAACAAAGTCATGATTTAGAGCAAACAAGTGTTCTCAAGAGGAGGTTTGGGGGAGGTAGCAGTGGGAGGCCCAGCAGAACCACCTGTGAGGTTTTTTCAAATCACATGTGCCCCCCACCCCAAACTCCTCCACCCCAACCCACCCCTTGACGATTACCACCATAGAGTGAGCCACTGTTGCTGTTACAAATGGGAGTATGAAAAACTCAGAAAAACTATTCCAGGTTTCCACTGCAAGCTCTTTGAGAAATGGGACCAAGATTTATGCTTTTTGGTGATACCCACAGTGGAATCTAACAGGGTATTCCTGTCTTTACCTGCTTCTCCAACCTTAGCTCCTTTCCTTCCCTTAGCCACACCCTATACTTGTCCTAGTGTACTGAACTTCTCCTGACTTCCCATATATGCCATATCTCGCATCACCTGTCATCACTTGTGGGAGATTGGTTGCCCACCTAACAGCCTACCAGGCAGTCTCACTTTTTTCCTTGCTAACAGAATTCTGATTCTGTTCAGATATGGGTCATCGACATGCTCAGGGAAGGTGAGCTCCTCCACAGCTCCAGAAGATTGCTTGGCAAAACAATCATAGCCAACCTCTTCACCAGTGACTGGTTTTGAGATGAGCATGTGATCATTCTGGCCAATGACACCAGGAACTTCTGGGAAAATGTGTCCTTTCCATCTAGAGAAAGATGGAGAAGCAAGCCCTGTCCTTCCCTTTTGGCTTTGGATGGTACCATGCGAAGGCATGATGGAGCTCCAGTCACCTTGTGGAGGGCAGGGAAGACCAACAGAATTTTCCAGAAGCCAACCAAGAGCTGTGACTGCTTTCAATCACCTACCTTCAGATGTCTTAAGCAAAACAGTAAATAACCTAAGTAGTGTTACTTACAACAGAAAGTACCCTTACTAATAAATACCCTACCATATGGCCTGGAAAGCCTCTCGCCTTTTTCTCCTAAAGCAGTCCTACTCATCTCCAACTTACAGCACAACTACAGTTTCCTTGGGATGTCTTCACTATGTCCAGACAGATCAACAGTTCCAGACACTTTTCTGCACCGCTGTCTTTCCAACTAGACTGTGAGCTTCTCAAAAGCAAGCATTTTTACTCTTGGCACAGGTTCTGGCATACGTTGGGCCTTTATAAAATGTTGAATGGATGAATGAACAAGAAAAACAACGAAGGAAAGGATGAACACTCATGATGCCTTCCATGCCTTGGATAAAAGCTTGACTGACAAGACACGGCACTCAAGCTGTCTACACTGTATCACAGATTTCCTTTAGGTGTCAGTGAGCGAAGGCAGAAATAGTGCAATGGACATGTCCTATTTTTGTCTGCCCAAGACGCAGACTCTCACTGGGAACTGTCCCCCACCCCCAATCCCTTGCAGCTGAGATGGGACTGTTTTTCACAGTGGCTAAAGTAATCCTCCCAGGCACTGATGGCACCTGGGTAATGCGCCCACTTCTATCTTGGGAACCCACTCCCTGTCTGCTGAGATGGCTTGGCCCTACTTTGGTCCAATATAGCAATAAGATTTGCTGTAAGGATGGAGGAAATGAAAGGAGGTGGAGGTCTCTCTCTCTTACACTCTCTCTCTTTCTGAAGCGGCAGATAAGCCTGAAGGTGTCACTGCTATTTATAACCCCATACTAAGAACCAGTCACCTCAGAGGAAAAAGGAGCTAAGATATACATGGGAGAGAAATAGCCCTGGAACCCTCTACGAGCCTCTGGATCTAACTCTGCCTTAAGCTAAAACCCTCAGCCTTTTCACTTATGTGACCCATCAGTTCCTACATTGCTTAAGTGACCAAAACCCAACCCAAAATTAGGAGAGCAGGCTGATAACGCACCTTCCATCAGCAGGGCTTGTGCCCTGGCACCTTTCCATCTTGCCTCGAGGATGGTGTCAGGCAGTAAGGCAGCCTGGAGGAGGCCTGGCCATGAACAAGTCGGCGTGGTAGAGTACGCCCACCTCCCACCCCCAACACACACACCACCACCTCCACCTTTCCCTCTTAAAGAAGGATAACCTGAGCTTCCAGGATCTGCCTTGTTTTCAGAAATGTGTGGTGACCTCTGGGAAGCATGAAGTGTTAAATTTACCTACAGGGGAAAAAATGGAGAGAACCTTCCTCAAGCAATGTGCTGTGTTCTTTGGGAACATCATACAACTTAAGCCTGTTGCAGTGATTTTAACAGCTATTTCACCTTTGAGGAAACTGAGGCTCACAGAAGTTAAGTAACTTGCACACAGCTAGCTAGTAGAATTTAAATACCATTTTAGACTCTTCTCACTTTTTCACTCTCTGATCGCCAAGCCCAGGGAGGTGGACAGCACCTCTCCGCCCCCCACAAAGCCCCAGGGCACACAGACCTGCAGCCTTACAACCTAAGCCCCCTGGAGTCACAGCGGCCTGGAAGACCCAGTTTTTCCGAGGCCCCAGGTAACTAACCAATGCGTAGGTCGGTTATTCAACACCGAAAGTTAAAAGTCGTGCAGGGCAGCGGCGGTACCCCGCGGGCCCGGTGCGCAGCGCCGCAGAGGGAGAGGCGGCAGCTCGCTCGCTCGCCCTCGGCCCCACGCAACCCCGCCCAGCTCCGCGCTCCCCCAGCACTTCGGACCCCAGGCTCCCCTGTCCCCTCCAGCGCCGCCGAAGTCACTGGCCCCGCGGCGCCCTGGGCACTTACAGACCCACGCAGCTCCAGCCCTGCCCCGGTCCCCCGCTCCTGCCCCGTCCGGATGTTGGCAGCCGCCGGCCCCGAGGCGGCGACAGGACCCCGACCCCTCGGCTGCGCCGCGGCCCCGCAGGGCCCTGGAGCCGGGCCCGCGGTTCCCGATCCGACCACCGGCCCCAGCCCGCCGCGCCCTCCCTGCTCACCTGCGCCGCCCGCGCCCGCCCGGCCTCTCCGCGCCCTCGCCCGGCTCCCGGTCCCGGATCGGAGCGCGCCTGCCGGGGGCCGGCGTTGGCTGCGGCCGCGCGGGGCGGGGCGCGGCTCCTCCCCGCCCTGAGCCACCTGGGAGGGGCCGCCGGGACAGGTGAGCCCCGCCCGCCACGGAGCCCCAGGCCCTGCTCTGCGGGGCAGCTGCAGGAACCCTCCGCGGGACGAAGCGGGCCCTGGCGGCCGCGTGCTGGAGACACCGGGGACGGCTGGTGCTTGGGAGGCGGCGGGAGCCTGTTCCCCCAGCCCGGCCCGCCCAGGTGATGGAACACAGAGCATGTGGGTCGCACCACACCGACCGAGGGCGAAGAGGGGTCCAGCCCCTTTCTTTGTGGGATCTAGAAACGGAGAGCGGAGCCCCTCAAGAGCAAAAATGATGGGGCCACGGCGCAAGTGAGTTCAGAACCGGAAGAATGAAGAAAGGCCTTTTCGGGCCGTCCCATCCTATCCCAGTCCTCAAATGACTTCCTCCCTTTTAAATGATGGCATTCAGCTATAAACAAGGAGGGGTTAGGAACCTTGCCTGTCCACTGTCCAGCACCAGAGCCTTGAACAAACCCAGGGCAGAGCAGGTGCTCGGTTAATAACTGATGAGCAGACGAGGTGCAGCCCAGTCCTTTGAGTCCAGCCTCATGCTGGTCCCCCCAACTCAGAGTGGCTGCTGCATCACTCCTGTCTTAGCAGAGAGCCCAGAGGTAGCTGCCTGGCTTCCAGGCCAGCTGTCTTCCCTGTACTGCTCAGACAGCTGGTTTGTAGGATGTCTACACTCCCAGGGCACCTTTGTAAGCGGTCACACAAATCTAACTCTGAAGATGTTACAGGCAGAGCTATGAATATGGCTCTGTCCTGCCAGCCTTACACTGTGGAGTTTGGGTGACTGACCCAAGATGCCACAGCTGATGGCAGAGCTGAGCCTGGGGCCCAGCAGATCGGCTTGGGCCCTTGCGGTGCTGGTTGGACCTAAAGCTGGGAAAACTTGTCCTGAGACAGAACTTCTGCAGAAACAGAGTTGGGTTTGGTCCTCTGCTGAAACCTCTAATCTGTGGTC
Organism: Cynocephalus volans; assembly: GCF_027409185.1. Lineage (NCBI taxonomy): Eukaryota > Metazoa > Chordata > Mammalia > Dermoptera > Cynocephalidae > Cynocephalus > Cynocephalus volans. The sequence goes on along the minus strand of NC_084460.1, from coordinate 218,957,222 downwards.
TTCCCAGGTCTCTCAGGTCAAGCATGACCTGAGACTCTTCCATTTACTGAGGCCCCTGACAGTTTCAAAAACAAAGAGAGTGGCATATTTTTTAAGTGTTCCATTTAACAAACAAATGGCTTTACACACACACACATGCACGCACACGCACACACACACACGAGATGACATGTGATGCTGCTCCCACACGTTAATTTTGGGACTCCTTAAAGAAACCCATTCCAAGCACACTGCAGGAAATGCCGTACAACTTTAAAGGTGCGTGGAGAACATTCCTTCTTCTATTTCAGTACACTTCTATGACTATCTATTAAACCTCTAAGGCCAAATTTGGAGGTTCTCTGTTAAGTTAAGGTCAAGGCCAAGTGGCCTGCTCCACCTCTCCCCTTGATAATAGGCCCAACACTCTGAAAGCCTGTACCTTTCTTTTCATTGGTGGGTCCTGCACAGGTGAGTACTTGAGATCTAGTGTTGCCTGGCTGGCCACGTCACACCAGGCAAGGCCAACCTGGAAAAAAGTTACAGGGGATGTTTCACCTAGGTGTGCCCCACCCCAGCTCTTACTCCTTCTATGGTGGGTGTGGAGGCTGGTGTCAAAGGATGGGGCTGTGGTGGCACCTGCCCTTTGGGACAGCTACTTGCACCAACAGGAGGGGCTGAGTGAGGAAGCCCCTGCAGGTCTCGCCCACACTAAATGGGCCCAGCCCTTCTTATGTGTTGGTTTCAGTCAGTGGAGCGTGTGATCCTCTGTGATTTAGGATCCTCCTGCTGTGTGCGTGATCTTGGCTAAGCCAGCCCAGTAAGTGATGCCACAGAGGGAGGCCTGAGAATGTCCAGGGAGGCACAGGTACTGCCCTGGTGCTTGCCTGAACACACTTTTGTGCTCTCTCTCTCCTGGGCTTGCCTTGAACATGTTCCTCAACTGTGCATTTCTCCCCACTTGGGAAATGTGCAGCCATGAAATCAGACAAGATCTCTGCTTGAAGTTCTTTGCTTGAAAGGAGTACCTGAAATATGATAGTCTGATTCTGTTGTGAGGTTAAGTGAAATACCACATGTGAAGTGCTTGAATGCAGCGCCAGCAGAAGCACCTTCTCAGCAAACAGTGCTCTTACTACCGTTAATGTGGCTCTGACCAGCAGTGCAAAGAGAGCCAGCTCATGTCTGATCAACACTAACGTGCTGGAAGTAGGGACAAAACTGTTGTTATACTTTTTAAGACTCTACAATGAATTAAATAAGTCTTTGCAAATAACTGTGCTTGTTCCTATTGTCTGGTAGTATAATGAAACAGAAATATCTAAAGAGAAGATAATCCAAAAAATTTCTGAACCCCAGAATATATTTACCTTCCTAATTTTTCCTATCTTTATTTACAAAGGATTCAATGTGTATATTAATACTATATATCATTTTCTGAGCACATTTTTCAATGAGACTATATATATAATATTCATGGCACATAGTAGCTACTTAATTAATTGTAACTAATATTGGCGAGGTATAGGGAACTGATCAGAAATTCAGGTAGTGGCCATGAATTCAGGTAGGCAAAACTGATAACCACTTCATTAGGCAACCCAGAATTTAAGTTTGCTGCCTCTGGAATCAGACTGTTTGGGTTCAAGTCCAGCCACCACGTACAAGGTATGTTAATCTCTTTATGCCTCAGTTTCCTAATCTATAAAATGAGATATTAGTATATCATAAAAAAGCTAGGAGACATAAGTCAAAAAATAGCTAACCTATAGTGAGTGGCTACTTTGTGCCAGGCATGGTTCAAAATGTTGGATATTCATTTGAGAGCTGACCTTAGAGTAGGAATTCTTAATCAAGGTCCACAGACCCTGTAACTGGATTTAACAGTCTGTGTCTACATACATTTTTCCTAAAGAGAGCATCTACAGCTGTCCTTGGATTTGCAAAGAGGTTTGGGTCCCAAGAATAGTCAGGAGTCACTGCCTTCCAGACAATCAGGGGTTTGGGAACTGGAAGACATATTAGAGACCACACAGGCCACTGTTCCAAGCCTCCTTGAGGAAGAGGATCACCCCATGTGCCTGCTCAAGACATAGATCACTCCTGAGAATTCTAATTCAGGAGAGCAGAGTGGTTTTTGAATAAGGATTCCAGGTGCTACTCACCTACAGGCGACCCTGGGAAACTGATCTCAAACACCCTTCTCATTGCACAGGTGAAGAAACAGGCCCAGAGATCAGGACAGCTTGAAAACACTTCCACCCCACATCTGCCAAGGAGCCTCCTTCCTCTAAGTCAAGCCTTTGCCCCACCTGAACAAAGGAAGAGAAATGTCACTCATTCCCGCAACCATGGCTCACACAAGAGTACTCTTAAAACAAAATCGGCACCTTGGAAGAGGAAAATAAAAAGTGCAGTCACCTCTGTGTTAGCCCTTTAAGTCTTAAAGAAACCTAGATCTGGACTGTTTATAAGTCACACCAGCACAGGGAGGGGGGAGGAGTCCACACACACACACACACACACACACACACACACACACCCCATCACATCTAGCCTAACCATTTTGAACAGCTGAGGCTGTTCAGCTAAGTGATATCCCACTTGTCCCACTTCCTAAAGACCCAGGCTAATTAGACACTGGCTAAGGGACTTACAGGGGTTTTCAGTCTTGTGTCATTTAGTTGTAAGCCCCACAATGGGACACACTTCTTTCCAGGCAGATTTCAGCAAGAGCTGAGTCTGATGCCAGAACAGAGCAGGCAGGTGCTGTCAAAGCTATGTTCCAGGGACACTCAAAAATGTCAGCTCAAGAATAATCAAACAAAATCCAGAATCGTCTCTTATTGACCACTGAAAATTCTCTCCATGCTTACCAAGGGCAGGCAAGGATGTGTGTTTTCTGGGGTTTTTGATGTTCACCAATCACAGAGGCCTGATGTAGCAAAAAAGTTGAAATAACCTTCCCAAAGTGTGTTGGGCATACCTCTCACGTATGAGGCCAGCAAGCAGAATTTCCAAGGGGACACACTGGAGCAGCGCCATCTCCTTGAGAAGAAGACTATAAAAAGATGCAGGTGGGCCCCTAGGGCCTGTGTTTGACCCCACGGCTGGGCAGCAAATCAGCTTTTCCATATTCATCCATCAGTCTTATTCTTTACCCTTTCGGGGACCGTGGATTGGTGTGAATTTGCTTAGCTGTTTAAAACACACCTGCTGGGGATAGACTTGCCCTCCTTTATTTGGGTTTCAGAGCAAGCACTGAAGTGTGGGCTACAAATTTATGTCTGCTTACAAAACTGCTAGCTACAAAAATGTCCGAATGACTTTGGTGTTGTATTTCTAAATCCCGGAAAGACATTCTTGATCATTCCAATGTATTTCTTACTTTTGAAGGCAACACAAACATACAAGTGTACTTCAAAAAGTTCATGGAAAAATAAAATTAAAAGATAATATGAATCTTTCCATAAATTTTTTGATGTGCCCTCATACTTAACCATCCTTTGATTTGCTAGGTAAATGAGGGACTGAACTACCAGTGTGGAGAAAGGTTTCATGTAAAATCAGAGTTCTGTTACCACTAACACACCAAGCAAAATCCTTCGTCAGGACTTTTGCACCTGCTGTTCCTTCTGTTTATAACTGTCTCCAGATCTTTGCATGGCTGGTGCCTTCATTCACAGAGGCCTTCCTTGACCAACGTGTTGAAAGTAGACCCACTTCACTTGCTATCACAGCTCCCTGCTTTATTTTCTTCGTAACACTTGAACGTACTAAATCATTTTAGAAGGTGTTGTTCACTTGTTTATAATTTGCCCCTAAAGAAATGAAGACCCTGTCTTGTCTTATTCAGCACCACTTCCCAGCTCTGAAAACAATGCTGAGTGCAAGGTAGGCATACAAACATATGCTGAAAGAATGAATGAAGGCTAACATTTCTGCAGAAGGCTTTGGGTTCATCACATGGAGATTTCAACTGCTCTGTATGAGGCATCTTAGATCTGGGAATAAGCTCAGATCTGGGGGTGAAGCAGGACTTGAGCTCTGTCTCTCTATGCTCCTCAGCCATCATGAGACCCCAGGAAAGTTCAGCCTCCTTGTTAAGAAAGTGTACTCTGGAGTCAGCTCCACCACTTCCTAGCTCTGATGTTGTGCAACTCACTTAGCCTCTCCATGCCTCAGTTTCTTCATCTGTACATGGGAAGAATAACAGTACCACTCTCATCCATTCCTTGTAAGAGATTCCAGAACGCATGCGAAGGACTGCTATTGTTGTGAGCCAGGCACCATGCTAAGTGCTCTATGACACAGAGAGGTTAGGCAACTTGTTTGAGGCACTTAGTTAAATAAAGGGAAGTGTGAGAACTCCTGAAACTCCAGTCTATTAAGTGCCAAAGTCCACTGTTGATCACACTCAACAAGGAACTGTGGCAAAACACTTCCACACAACTCGTATCAATACTTGACCTAATCATGTCAGAAAGGCTCCCATTACCTCGCAGTTATTATGACTAGTTTTGATCTCTGCATGCCCAGGGCTGCTGTGGCACAGTGAACCCTGAGAGGTGCTCTCGGCTTGGGCTCACTCCTGACAGCACTGAGACATGAAGCAAGTCACTTGACCTCACTGGGTAGAACCAGATGATCCCCAATGTCCCTCCTAGTCCCCTAAAAGTACTGGTGATGTACTTTCTTCAAGAACCCTCCAATTTATTTGCTCAATAAAATGAAAGAAAAGCACTATTAATTTGCAACAACTCATAAAGAAAATTGGGAATGGCATTGATACGGCTCCCGACTCGTACCCTTGAGATGGATGAGCAGAGGACTGTGTTAAAAGGAACCTGAGCTCCAGAGTCAAAACTAGCAATGTGACCTGGGACAAGTTACCTCACCTCTTCGGATTTTGGTTTTCTCATGGGTTTACAGTCTTAAAGGAGACAATGTATATAAAGCAGAGGCCATGATCATAGTCACCTCGTTTTTATGAGCAGCAGGTCCATGTGCACAGGGCAGAGCCAGCCTGTGCTGTACAGTCAGTCTCTGTACAGTCTCTGGTCTGTGGTGCTGGGAGAGGAGGTTTCAGATATCTGGGCTCATTACAGAAGAGGGAGTAGACACCTTGTTTCCAGACGCTGGCAGAAACTGAGCATGCTTTTGTGTACCAGCTTGGCTGACTCCTTGAGCATCTACTAATCTCCCTTTGGGGAACTTGTTAAGCTCCTACAAAGATCCTGCTGGGATTTAGTCTCTCGGCATTAACTGTGATTGCTGGGTTTCTGCCTTCCCGTATGGGAAACTTAATGGACTTGGTTCATGATCTGGCGTCACTTGCATGAGCTGTCTAGTGTGAAAAGCCACACAGTGTGGAAAGTAGTCTGAAATGCTACTCACTGCAGATATTCGAAGGGTATGGCATATTCTCCACCAAGGAAATAGGCAAACAGCAAGTTTTCTGCCAAGAGGAAAGAAGGTGGAGAAGTGGGTGCAATGGACTGAATGTTTGGGTCCCCACAAAATTCCTATTCTGAAATCCTAATCCCTATGTAATGATGTAAGTAGGTGGGATCTTTGAGGGGTCGATTAGGTCATGAAGGTGGAGGTAAAAAGAGATTCAATTTCACTGGGTAGAATCAGATGATTCCCAATGTTTCTCAAATCCTTCTCCTCTCCCTTAAGTACTGGTCATCACCAGAAGGCAATAGCTGGGGTCCAAGGCGAAAATTTCTACTCCTACAAAGTTTCCAATAATATGAATCTCTTCTATTTGAGTAGCACTGTTATAAAATGCTTTCCTACAACTTTTCATCTGATCCCCACAACACACTGTAAAGAATAGAGGGCTCTGGGCTAACTCTCCACAATCAATCAGGTATAGAGGTGAGGTCATCAGGACGCTGTATGCTTAAACTTGACCACAATTTCCCACTTATCGATGGGAAGTTGAGAGGTGGATCCAGGTCCCAAATCCATCATTCCTTCTGTAGTGGAATTACTCTATATTGACAGCTACTCCTCCAGGGGTATTTTGCTGTTGCATGCATGTCCCAGAAGAGGGCATTACAGGGCAGCAAGGACACTGGGCTGGGTTGGGGTCAGTGGGCAGGCCGCCATGTTGACACTGGCTGAAGGAGTTAGCATCCTGTCACCTAGACAACATCTGCCATCAGCATGTACTTCCCAATCAATCAAAAATATCCTCAGGAGAAGTACAGGTAAAGGGAGTCTATGATAAAGCGAGGAGCCCAGAAGGGAACCCCACTTCTCTTCCCACCCCTTTCTGTGGTTACACTTGCATATGCATGCGTGGTATGATTGGCATGTTTACTTTTCTAAAACCCAGAGCTCTAAAATGAGATCCTATTAATCATCATGGCAGCAGGAGGTGATGTAGGGGACAGCTGTTCTCCACAGGGCTCCCTGAGCAGCCTCCTCCAAGGCCTCACACACCCCAGGATGAGGGGAAACCCATGAGACCACTCAGATCTTCCCTGAGAGCCAGCTGAGATGGGGCAAGAGGGTACTGATAGCTTTTTGCTTAGCAAGCAGAGGAATATAGGTTATATATTTTTAAATGCAAAGATAATGAATGTCCTAAAGAGGAAAAAAATCAATGTGGAAAATAAGTTAAATTCTTCCGACACAGTTTGAAAACTGACATAAGTGATTGCTGCATTTCTTCTAAACGTTATGTATGAAAACGATCCTGACAAGGGCGCTACTGAAATGCAGCCTTCCTTTAGGAGCCTAGTTCAGTATTATCAGGCACCCCTGCTGTAAGGCATCCTCCTTCATTACTACTTTGATTCTTTCCTAGATGAATTTGATTGCTTAAAGTAATTCAAGAAACAATGAAGTCTCAAATTACTACAGAAGAAGAAAAGTTGCAAAGGTATAATAAAGCTTTGTATAAATTCTTTATAGAAGGGTTCTTGAGGCTGCTTGGTCATATGTATACATAAAATATACATTCCTCCTCATACAGTAAATAGTACTAGCTGTTTAGAGCCCAAACCTTGGAACCAGATGATGCAGGTTTCAATCCTGGCTCCTCTTCTTGCAGGCTGTGAGACCTTGGGCAAGCTACTTAACCTCTCTGTGCCTGTTTCCTTACCCATGAAAGGGAGATAGATAATAGTTCCTACCTCATGGGGTTATTAGGAGGATTAGATGGATTAATGCACGTAAAGCACTTAAAACAGTGTCTGGCACATAGCCAGAAGAGTCTCTGGAATTGATTGACTGCTTCTGAGCATTCCAAGGTTCTGATGCTATTACATGTCCTCTGGAACAATTCTGTCAATTCCTCTAATTTCATTTACACATTCTGAAGGAATAAAAGATTGTTGTAGACAAATCTTTTTGGAAAGCTATACTATGAAAGTCATTTGCATAGTCATGGGGAAGGGTTTGGAACGTGCTAAATGGGGAGAAAGGGTCTCCTGAGACCCCTTTTGCACTGGGGAAGCAAAGCAGATGGCGAATTCCAGCCTTTGCTATTGAGGGCTTCATACATGGAAAGACTCCACCAGAGGTAACCTACAAGTTTTAAAAATTATTTTGAGCGCAACTAACCACACAGAGATTTGTATTGTGTTTTGTTTGTTCATTTGTTTTTTAGCAAATTGGATGAAGAACCACCAAACACCAAAGGGAAAGTAAAAAATCCCATGGCTCAGGATGCCTTTTTTCAAGTGAGCCCACATTTTCATCTGATGTGTCACCCAAGAGATGCTTCCTACTTCTGTTCAATATATTATGTACACAAGACATGACCCGTCACAAATCCTAGAATTAAACCTGCCGATACACACGTCACCGGTAATTGCCTTTGCAGATTATTGCTTTAGTTCCACTTTCTCCCACAGATGATCTGGCTCTGTGCTTCCAAGGCAAAGCCCAAGCACAGTTGAGAGCTTGGCAGGACAGGAAACCTCTGATAAAGACTTGCAGGGATCGAGGAACCCTGGGTGTCAACACAGTCCTGCTGCACTGCAAAGCCGCTGTGTTCTGGGATCTGCGGGGGTCATTTTCCACTGATACTGAAATTTGCTTCGTAATCTGGTTCTTTCAGAGAACTGCTTTCCCATCTTAAACAAACAGGCTACAACCTGAATATTCATCCACCATATTTGAAGTTTACTACATAAGTCACCTTTAACAGTCTAATATCTGGAAACTGCCTCTTCCAAGTTCTTTGCAGAATAACAATTTCAAGAAAGATGGATAAGACATCATAAAAGCACACCCTATGCAATGCCCTCAATTACATTTATAAACCACCATTTGGCATCCATCCTTTCCATTTTAATTGATTAAGGCAAAGATGTTTACTCTTTAGCTCTCATGCAACATTAACCAAACCAAAAAACGAGAACAAGGATGTTTTGCATACAAAATGCCGTCCATGGTTACATGATTCCAGAGACCTGAGGCAAGGAAGCCTCCCAGTTAAGAGAGCAGATAAAAAAATAATCCTGTGTCCTGCTGTTGGTTGTTCTCCAAAGACTCCACACTCCGGTGTCTTCTCACAAGGTCTCAGACCTGTACATTTATGCTAAGAATCAGTAGTTTAAACAGGAATACAAACACCCTAAACCTTCTTAAAAGATGCCAATAATCTTTCAACATATATAAGGCTCCAACTCATTAGAGGAAGGATGCCAATGCTCTAAAACATGCTTTTGGAATAAGTGCCTTTCTCAGGCAAGAAGAAATTCAGAAATTCAGCTAATACACTGGCCCACTGAGCTTTAATTCAATCCAGCTTTTAAGAAAGTTAATATGATTCTGTTTTCATCAGTCACTATCTCTTCAGAGCTGAAGGAACAAATGTCAAATTGTCTTAGTTCTTCAATGAAAAAAAAAATTAAAAGCAGATATTCAAGCAAAGTAAAAAAAGAAAAGTCAAGGTCAAGGTTGACTGCTTATGCTGCTTGCTCGAGTATAGCTGCTTGCTTGAACTCTTGGAAGCCGGAAAATGGCTCATCTTAACACAAGCGTTGACACCTTAAATGAGAGAGTGCCTTTAGGATGACTCAAATAAGGAAAAACAGACCAGCCAAAGTTTAATTCAATTTTATTTTCCACTTTTAGTATTTTTCAAATTATACAACATGCAGTCTGCCAGAGTATCCATATATCTTCATTTTAGAACCTAGAAGATAACCAAAATTTTCCATGGGCCAGGGGAGGGTTACTTCCAGATCATTTGTTACATGTACTATAGTACAGCATTGTTACCTGATATAAACTGCCATTCTCCCCCTCAAACCACCAAAACAAGTTTGTCCACAATTTTTTTAATGAAAGCTACTGTACAGATACATAAAGCCCAGAGAACACACATCTGCAGTACACACAACACACTTTACAAACTAGACATGTATAATTCTACAGAACGCCCTATTCCCCTTACATCTGTGCACAATGAAAAGTATTCAAAATTGATACACAATTTTTAAATAAGTAAGCAGACTTCATGGAGTGGTGCTTCCTTCGGCAGTTACCTAGCCCTTATTCAATACTTTTTCTTTGAAAGTTGGAACTGTTAGTGTTAAATGAAACAGTTTTAGACTATGGTGATTCCTTTAGCTTGATCAAGATATTCAAGGTGAGACACTGAAGTGAAATCTGCCCCGTTCCCTTCCCCCTGCCCCTGCCCATAAAAAGCTTTCCCAACATGTCATACAGCTAGAGTCCAAATACCTCTTGCCCTGCTGAAAAATGCAGTTCAAAAGAGGGGACTGTGAAGGCCTTTGCTTTGCTTTCGGTTATTTCTAGAGGATAATAGAGCCGGCAAATCCCCGAGTCCTGGCACTGTCTTGGTCTTGCGTTGGACAAGAATATCACTTCCTTATGTAAACTTTGGGGCTCCAAAAGTCACTAGATGCTACACTCTAGACAAGCATTTTTATATCTTCAGTTATCCCAATATTTCTATAAATTCTGATTTTCTTAATCATGATTCTATTTCCTTTAAAAGTCTTAATCCACTCTTACTGTTCTGTCTACTAACTGCCGTTCAACAAAAGCAAACTGTACAGCATGTGAAGAGATAATACATTTGTACAGAATTTCTAGTAATTGACCAAACACATTTGGCATTAATGTATGTATTTTAGTTCCCAACCATGAATCTTGATATCTCAAACAGCATTCCTCTAATTTGGCAATCCACCATCCTGCAGGTAAAGATTATTTGTATAAGCCATCTGGCTATTCCCTTATAGCATCAAAGAGTAAATTTTCAAGAAGTAGCATGAAATATAAAATTACTCATAGAGGAGAAAAAGACACACACACACACACACACACACACACACACACACACACACACACACACACACTAGCAAAAAGCAGCATACAACCAAAAATATAATCATAGGCTCAGCTGTTCAGAAGTGTGGTTTTTACATTTAGAGTACAGGGAGCAATAGTCTAAAAAAATGAAAACTGCTAAATGTAGTTTTTTTAAAAAGTGTCCTACAGAGTATGTGGTCCTAATAATAACTGGCTTATTAGACAAAGTAATATTTAGGGATCTATTTGAATATACTATATAATCCACTCCAATAATTCGCCTACCTTTTAGTCACAGTACAGGAAAATTAGATTTAGAAGTCCTGTAAAGACTGGAGCTAGGTGAACTGACTGGCTGATCAGCAACTAGCAGAATTACCTTTCAGAGACATCCAATCCAACTTTCTCTGTGAATAAAAGTAAGTGAATTTTGTCAGTCCCTTGTAGAGACCAAGTAATATGGAACTATAAGTGAGTGTATCTTTTTGAAATATAAAAGGGCTAAGCAATTCTCTAAACATAGAAAAGGAGTACGCAGGGAAAAATTACCCTGGAAAGAATCTAAAACAATCTATTTTACATTAACAAAAGCCAAAAGAAAAAAAAAATTACTGACCTTTGTTCAATTTCCAAACACAAAGTAATACAGTTGCATAAGTAACAGCAATGGTGGGATAATTATTAATTGGCAATCCTCTCAAAGACCTATGTTTTAGCTTCCAAAATCAGAGACAAACATATTAGCAACGTTATAATCTGTGGCATATGTTGTTACCTGAAAAGTTTGCAAACCTGCCCTACAAGGACCCTCTATCAGACTGCAAATAGTGATCGAGTGGTTACATTGGGCAGGCACTGGCAACAAAATCAAACAGTACGAAGAAAATCTAAACAAATCCAAAATTGTCATCTTTATGATACAAGTACTTTGATAGAATTCATCCTCCTCGCCTCACTACCCCCCAAAAACAAAACACATAAAGTGCAACATGTAACAAATAAATTAAGTCAAAGCAGCTTTGTGTTGTTAGGGAGATTTTGTACAAGAAGGGTTTGGAAGTCTATGCACATAGTCTTAGCACTTTACACACACACACGCACACACACACACACTTGAACTATCTTCAACTCACACAGCCATGAGAACGCTCAGTCTCCCCTGGCCTACACTTCATTCCAGTGGTGACAGCTGCAGGGGACAGCACCGGCTGACTCACCTTGGGCACACATGATGATAGGATGAGTGCTTTCACCGAGATGGGTTTGGTTGTCATCGACTTACCCCCAAATTAGTTAAAAGAAGTAGCAGCACATGAGATCAACTTAACTGAATCTTTGTCAGTTTCCCTGAAAACTTTACTACCTGGAAAGTGATCTTCTCAATATGCACAACTGGAAGTAAGGGCTGATTCAGCTTTAGATTCATGTATCTGAATAAAGCAATAGCTAAATGTAAAAAAATCCATCTACACTGATTTCTTCTAACTGTGCCTACGAAGATGAAACCTATTTGGTGCCAGAGAGAGAATTCAAACAAACAGTCTGCAATGATGGGATAAAATAACGACTTATTCATGGCAACTTATTCATAGACAGGCACAAAATTTTGTCAATTACTCCCCCTGACCCCAACCCCAGGGCTTCCTTTTTCAACTGCTGGAGGGATGCTAGATTTCTTCAGCACACCCCCTCAAGCTTAGAACAGTTGCCCAGAGAAAGAGGCCATCCACAGTGCAAGCTCCAGAAGGATCAGGAGGGAAGAAGCAGGGAGGGGGGCAGCCCCATTTCAGCTCATCCAACTTTGCGGCATTTTCCACACTTCTGAAGGAATGATGTTCACACTGGGCCGGCCAAGACTAGTCGCTGCAGGTTCAATAGCAAGCAGCTTGGAGGTGAATTTTATGACTTTTTGCATTTACATAGATGTGTCGTTTGATGAACAAATTCTACATTGCTACTGTCAGATTGTTTTTCTGCCTTGAAGAAATTTGCTTTGCATTTTAACGGGTGCCGTATTAAAAGGTGTATGTTACAGATCCAAAGATGTGACCAGGATATTCAAAATGCTTCTTTGGGGTAATTTGTTTCGGAAAAGTGTTCAGAATGAAAATTTTGAACCCTATAGCAGCACTTTTTTGTTCCCTAAAAATATAAACAAATGTGTCTATCTTACAGGAAACCAGACAGTTGAGGAAGAGCGTGATCACCCGCCTCCACGGCACTTGGTTGTCCCCCTGCAGGGAATGGCACATTAGGGCATTCCAATGGGACAGTGTACTGCCAAGAGAGGGGGCTCCAGGGACTGCCCAGAGACCACCCAATGCCCCAGAGGCCAAGTCAGTGGTAATGGTTCTGAGTAGTAAGTGGATCTTCTGTAATCATCTCCTTCAAATTTCTCAGAAAGAGAAAAGTCCAAGCACACATCTGTACACACAGAAATTCTACACAGTTCAAAATACCTGAAACTGGTGTACTGCAGATGGCTGGGGTAAGCGAGTGTAAAAGAAAATGAAAACTGTGTAGGAGGGGGAAAAAAATAAAGGAATTGGTGATTAACGTAGTCCTTGACATGCTACGTGGAATCAGATCTGTCGAAAGAGAACCAAAGAGAGAACATAAGAGTTAGAGAATACACAGTGGAAATTCACTCCTCAGAAATTTTTTTTTAAACTCTAGACGTTTAGACCACAGCTGTTCAATACAAAGTGAAGCACATACTTAATTTTAAAAATTTTCCACATTAAAAAGTGAAAATAAACAAGTAAGATTAATTTTAATAATATATCTTATAAAGCCCAATATATTAAAAATGCTATAATTTGAACATGTAATCAATATTACGTGTTGAGATATTCTACATTACAATATTACTATTGACATATTTTATTCTTTTTTCACCATAAGCGGTTTCAATCTGATGCATATGCTGTACTTCAGCACATCTCAGTTTAGACTTAGCCACATTACAAGAGCTCAAAAGACACATTTGGTTGGTAGATAATGTCTTGGGCAGCACAGCCTCCTGCTTCCTGGTTTTGCTTTGAGAATTTATTCCTGACAGCCAACATTTTCTTCCAAAACTCAGTATCTACTGAAGCTATAGATATTCAGAGTAACATAAGCATTTTCTCATCCCTAAGGGAGCATCAAATGACAATTCGCAGTTGCCAGCTCTTGGCACAGCAAGGTAGATCAGACATGGCCGCTAACCCAGGCTCTCTCTAGAAAGAGGTTCCCAGTCCCCCAAAGTAATGGAGTCTCCCAGTAGAATACCCCCTTTCATTTCACTCCACTTCACACCAGAGGTTGATCTGCTCATGGGCAGGCCCAAGGAGGAAGGTCTGGACTAGTCCTGCCTCAGAGGCCAGAGCTGAGAGGCCTTTGTGAGACCTTGGACCAACTCCAGTAGCTCCATGTGCAGAAGACACAAAGGTTCAACTTCCTTCCATAGCTGGAGGCTCAAGGTCTGTCTGTGATCTTGCCTATGGGTCTGTGTAGACCTCATGGCGCTATGGGGCACTGGGGTGAAGGGGACAAATGAAGTAAGTAGAGCCTCATCCTTACAGAATTGCCTGGTACAAGAAATATTACAGCCACCAACCCAGAGCCCCACCACTCTTCTGACTGAAAAAGAACCCCATAACCAGACACATTGTGCTTTCTGTTTTGCCTCTGGAAGGATTATATCCAAATTTAGTCCTCAGACTGTGGTAAATATCTCAGATTCCTGCTATAATGCTCTCTCCCTCTCTATTTTCTTAGTCTTCACTCTTTTGATTTATGTTATAATATTGTAAGTAGCCTCAAATATTTTATATAAATAAGCAGGATGTAAATTATGTGTAAATAGAAAGATTCGGGGTGTGAAAAGGGATTATACAAGTAGACAAGAGCAAAGTGAATGAAAAAACAAGGGAGAGAAATAGTGAACAGAAATTAAGCAGGAGAAAAAGAGAACAACACATTCTTTTTAAGAATACCACCTCCTCCCCGACACAAAAAATAAATATTCAGGGAACTCATTTGGTAACCACCATCTCTCCAAGAGTAGAGTCTCTCACAATTACAAAGCTGCTCAATTTAAAAAGGGTTTACACAACTTACAAGGTAATATTCTGGTCATTTTTAGAAGTTATAGAGGGCAAGATCTGTCTTTGGGAAGAGCATGTTTAATAGTTAGCCTTTCTGGTGATATTCTGTGCTTATTATTAGGACCAGAAATGAAACTTTTAAAAGCATGGTCATAGTTGTTCACTTTGAGCTGAAAACCACTTTGAAACTGAAATCCCCGTTTCACTTTCTCACAGCTCATTTTTCCAAGCACACGATCCCCCCACTCAGATGGGGTGGTCTTCCCACGTGCCCAGAGGCAGGGAGGTGCTGGGCACATACCTTAAATCACAGGATTATGGCTTGACACAGTGACTGCAGCCAACCCATGTTGACACAGCAGGCATTAGACACACAAACTCCAGCAGACCATGAAGTGACACGATTTCCACTAGAAGGCCTTTCATTCAAACCCCACATTCCCTGCCATGTGCAAGATCCAGCACGTTAGGGCTAATAGTTAAGAAGAAACAGGGGGCTGCAAAGGAGACCAGCCTGCTTATCTTAGTCGCCTTAAAGAGGGTGAGAGAGGAGAAGTGGGATGGTTGCTGAAAGGAAGAGCAGAGGAGCTCCACCAATAATGGTCCTTTCTCTACATGAAGAGGTTCTTCATCATCCTGAGTTAATCTGTGCATGCCTGTCTGCCAGGGAAGTCTCTCCAGCAGCCCAGGAAAAACAGACTCAACTCGGGCACCCCCATCCGTCGATGTCCATCTCCACAGATAAATTCGGGAGAGAAAATGGATATTAGTTTTAAAGGTAAATGGCTTAGCCCTAAGAGAAGCCATTTCTGACTGTTCCTATCCCGGAGAGACTATTTAAAACCCAGTTCTGGGCCGGCCCTGTGGCTCACTCGGGAGAGTGCGGTGCTGGTAGCGCTGAGGCCGTGGGTTCGGATCCTATATAGGGGTGGCCTGTGTGCTCACTGGCTGAGCGTGTTGCAGACCACACCGTGCCAAGGTTTGCTGACCCTCTCTTAGAATAGGGCTCAGAGTAGTCACTCAGTCACCTAGAGGCAGGGGACTGTACCAATTGACCTGCTGTTGGACTAGCCTTGAGGCTCTGCCAAACTAGAGATGGTAAGTCAGAGTGGCAACATGGACCAGATTTAGGAGGAAATAAAATCACTTTTCTTTAGAAGGGGTAGGTAAAGCTGAAGAAAGAAGGCAATTATGTAAGGGTTTTGCAAGAAGTATTTACAGATATTTCCCCCCTCCCTAACTTTGGGTTTTGCAATTGCTTGCAGTGGATTTAAGCTTAATCCAAACAGTACATAGTTTTATTTTTTCTTTTGCCTTTATACAATTCAATCCCCACATTATAAGAATTACCAATGGTACTTTACTTATCACTGCTGAATAGAAGTGGATTTATCTTGCTGGATCTTTGGAACGATGGGATATGGAGGAACAGTTTTAGTTGCTCTGAATTTATGACTCAGAAACATGAAGTTAGGAAATGTTAAAATATAGCAGCTTACTGCACTGTAGACAAAATCAGGAATTCTTCCTCCCAGTGCTCTATGACTTTTTCTTTGAATTCAGAATGCTAGTTTCAAAGTGCTACGCCTCAACGGCATACACTTACAGTTATTTCTGTCCTCTCTCCTTGCAGTCCCGCTCCGTCTATTCTTAGTAGTCCTGTCCCCACGACCACTATAACATTAGCTAATATATGTGACGGACTAATTTTCACGAGGTACTCTTCAAAGCCTTTTTTCTCTTCTTTCATATTATCTCATTCAACTCCCAGACAAGCCTGTCATGTAGGTACTGCAATCCTAACTTCTCCATGACACAGTTTTCTTAGCAATTCAGAGGCCAAGAATCTTGCCGGGAATGACAAGGCTGGATTCTCTTCACATACTTCAACCAAAACAACGCACAGCAACAGAGGGAATGCAGAAGCAGCTAGGAGAATCCAGCTGTCGTCTATTAAGCCACACATCAAAGAGATCTGCAAAAATGTAAACCAATGCCACTCAGCTAAATTTTTTTTTGTTTTGGAAAATAGATATTTTTCATTAAGAAAAGGCATTTATGGTATATGAGCTTATAATTATTTTTAAATGAATCAGGCAATATTTTAATTGTTTTAATTTATACTGTGATACATATCAATAAGTATAACCCAAAAAGATAAAAGCTCTTTTATGTCATTTATCCTTTTTAAGAGTATTAATGGTTGAGAACTTTGAGAACTGCTGTACAGAAGATTAGAGTTCTCAGTCCAAGATTTATCACTAAAACAAGTTGTGAGACCTTGATGGCTCATCCTGCCTCTGGAATGTATAATGAGGTGATTGGATTAGATGATAGTGACCACATGGGCTGCACTGAGTGCTTGTTCTTGTGCTAGGCCCTAGCCTAAGCTTTTTAAATACACAAACGTGTTTAATCCTCACAGCCACCCTATGAGGAGGTACTGTCATTGGCCACATTTTACAATGAAGACACTGAGGCACAGAGAGACGAAGTAACTTACCCAGTGCGTGAGAGCTGGGATTCAAACCTGGGCAGCCCAGCTCCACATCCTGAGCCCAAAGCCACCCACCTACCCTCCCTACAGCAGAGAGTGTTCCCTGAGTGCACATTCATGTGATTCACTCACTTATTGCTAGGGTTTCCAAACACTAGCAATGGACCAGGAATTTGGATGTAGACCACACGTGTGGCTGAAGGATCCCATTGTGCCCTTGGCTTCCCACTGACTTCTTGGCTTCACTATTTCAGAGGGATAAACCTGAAAGCAATTCCTTCACCTTCACCCTCCATGTGTGATATGAACCCATTTCTGCTGTGGGCCAAAGTAAACATGTGCCTCTTAGGTAAATATAATATAGTGATTATTATAATTTACTTGTGATTAAGGCTTCAAGACCAGGAGAAAGGTCAAGGCAAACCCCAACAATGGTGCAAGGCAGGCTGGATTCAGGTACTCTGGACAGAGAACACAGTTACAAGAAGGAAAGACAGGGAATGAATCAAATCAGCAAGTACCAGCAAATGAGTAAGTACCAGGTTGGGAAGCTCAGCCTGAACCTAAGAACACAGCAGGAAGGGCCTTGTTGATAGTCAAGTGCTTAGAGAGAAAACTTCACTCCACATGGGGAAAGTGAGGAAAGCAAGGGAGGCAGAGGGGTGAGGTGAGGGTTCAGGGAAGGGTACTACTTTCTCAGCTCAAAGAAAGAGGAGCCAGCAGCCTAAGTGGGCCAAAGGTTTAGAGCTTTGGCAGAGGGTAGTGAATGTGGGGAAATGGCCAGGTGCATTCAAAGTCAAGGAAATCTGAGGTTTAAGTGCTAGATTAGAAAATACTGGATTTCCTATCTCTACTGCACACCTGGAATTCCCTGTATGTGTATAGCTTCTTGAAGTAGAAAGAAATCTGTGCATTCCAGATGTCTGAGCCAAGTGGAATGCAGGAGGCACATAGGCAACACAGGGTTCAGGATTTCAGGCTGTGGATCACAGCTGACCATTATGGCAGCAAAAGTGAACAGTGGTAAAAGATGGTAGACTTTTGTTATATGTGTTTTTATCCCACTATTTAAGAAGTTAAAGTTATTATTTTTATTAACAATTAACAGATATATTGACAATAAAGATCCCGGAGTAATAAGACCTGAAGAAGACAGAGCCACCTTACAGTGACAGTCACTGATCCATGGGATGTCACACACATCAGAGACACAAGGGTCACAACTTCATAGGCTCTGTGTGGCTATATTAACCTGGAAGATACTGCTACAAACTGCAGAAGTGCTTTCCCTGGATGGTTCACAGAGGAAAAACACTGAATTGCCAGCTCTACCACTGTGACTTTTGAGATTTTATCAAATATTTTATCAAAGTTTATTAAAATCTTATTAAATATGATTTCTAGCCTTAATGTATATGGTTTTTGATAAAAGTACAGTCCTCAAAATAGCAAAGTCTTCATCTACATCAGCAAAGTGAGAAGTGTCCCAGGTTTTTGTGTCACTTCACAAAATTTTCAATTTTGTGGGGCTTCTTGGCCACAAAAATCTCAAGCATTAATACGTGTGCATTCTAGATTGCCTAGCTGGTTCCCTTGCAACCAAGCACTCCCACGCACCTCCAGCACCATGTTTGCTTTGTGCTATGTCTGGTGCAACCTTTCACAACTTTAGTCATCTTCAGGCTAAAGAGGAAAGAGGTGGACTCAACAGGAAAATGTGTTCCAGCCACGTGCAGACACAATGACTTGAAGGCATGCTGTGATTCTGCAGTGGTTTTAACGAGACAGGGAGTGAAAGATTGATTGAGTCACACTGTGACACAAGAAGCATGGGCATGCCAAACTCCACAAGAAGTGACACCCACCAGAGTCACATCACAGCTAGCTCTTTATTTTCTGCAAAAGAACACCCTTCATTAAATTATGTTAACATTGGTGATTTGGATTTTTGATTTGTAGTTTTATTTTAATCTAATTTCTAAATTTGTTTTGACTTTACAGTTGTATAAGATCTGTAGGTAGGGAATCTATACCGTTTAAAATCCCCAGAGTTTATTTATATTATTATTAATGTATTATTATAATACTTAAAGTGTTATAATAAAATAATTTAAATAAACTCTGTGGATCTGTGAGAATTTTATTCCTTTAAAGGCACTCTGTTTACTACTCAAGTTTGAGACAAAATGGTCTAAATACAGGAAAACCAAAAGAAGACCATTCTGCCCTCAGTCTCAGAAAACAGATGGGTTTCAGCAATGCCCCACTGGCGCCATCTGGTGGACAGAGAACCTGATTATTCTCCAATTTTCCCTGTCATGGTTAAAAAGGTAACAGGATTTACTTAGTTGTTAGGGCCCAAACCTAGGAACTACATCTATTCTCTTCCTTCCTCCTCCTCTTCTCTGTGCTAGTCCCTAAGCCCTGACAGCTGAATCTAGCACTAACACAGTGTGGATTCTGATCACTCTCGCCCTCTGCTGCTGCCACCTTGGCTCAGCACTGTACCTCCCAAAGTGGACACCTTCAATAGTCCCCTAGGTGAGCCCGCTCTCTCACTCTCCTTGTCCCACCTCCACCCATTCTCTGGAGTACAGCCCAAGAGTGGTCTTGTCCAATGAACCAGGTCCCACCACTCCCGTGCCCAAAGCCCCCCAGCAGTCCCTTACACTTAGATTGAAATCTACACTGCTCCCCTGGGCCTCAAACGCTTTATTTATTTCGACTATCTCCCTCCCCAACAACCTTAATTAGGATGGTCTCCCTGGTTCACTGCACCCCAGCCTTAACCAGCCTTGCTGTCATTCCTCAAACACACCTCATTCATTCCACCTTCCAGCAAGCAGCACCACTCTCTCCCAGGTTGCTAAGTGGCCAGCATTTTTCATCATTCAGTTCTCAATTCAAATGTCACCTCCTCTTCTAAAATAGTGTCCCCTATCTCTATTCTATTAACCTGTTCTTATTTTCCTCAGAGCACTTACCACTACTTGCAGTTACCTCGTTATATTGTCTGTCTCCCCACAGCAAGCGTATCACTGCACTAGAATAGAGCCTTCTTTGTCTCATCCACTCTTAAACCACATACAGAACAGTCTCCCGATGCCTGATCCCATTTGACAGATGCAGAAACTGAGGCTGAAAGAAATCAAGCAACTTGCCCAAGGTCACAGGGGAGTCAAGCACCAAGGCTGGGGATGGAACCTGGGTCTGGCTGAATCCGAATCCCTTGTCCTCTCCTTGCTGCACTGTACTGCTCCATGTCCAGTTCTGGGGCCTGAAAAAGACTGGCCTCTCTGCTCCTGGGGCAGCTTCTCTGGGTTTGAGCTAGATGAGATGAAAGCCAGCCACTGTGGCCATTTGCCTCAGGTCTGGCCAGATGCTGCAGGCATCAGCACTGCACAGGACTTTGGAAGGACTACTTAAAGGAAGCTGATTCATCCAGGATGGCTGCTTTTGCCTCTTCCCTGTCTGCTCTCTGGTTGCTAAACTTGGAACATAGGCACTATGGATGAAACTATAGCAGTCACTTGGTGACCCTGAGAAGGAAGGCACTCGCTGGAGACAGTGAGTATAAAGTTAAGAGACTAGCTATTGTCACTGCGGAGCTCTTTTACCAGCTATTGAGAGACCACCTTCCAATTCCTTTTACATGAGAAATAAACCACCATCCTGTATAAGCCAGTTACTTTAGGATAATAGTTCTCAAACTTTGGTGGATACCAAAATCCTCTGGGGCACTTCGTAAATATACAAAGGCCCAAGCCCTATCCCACTCTCAGGAGCCTGGGCCTCTGGGTGCTTGGTGATACTGACACCCACCAAAGTTTGGGAGCCACTGCTTCTGCTTTTCTGCTCTAAGCTGCCCAACCTGATCTTACCAGTTCTCTCAAAACTGACAACATGCAATCGAAAGCTATTTTATAACACCTAATTTCACTTTATTTCTGATCAAAAGCAGAGGTTGGATCTGAATGAGGTGGCTCATAACCAAGACCATTTCCCATCCATCCATCCATCTGGGATATGGCAGATGCTGGTGGACGTGCTGCCCACCCTCCTGTTCCTACTAGTTCTACCAGCCCCTGGCCTGCTCCTTGGCACTGCCTGAGGGAGCCACCAGCGTTCTCCTTGTAGTTTCAGGCCAAGCCTTGACAATGCTGGCATCTCACCCTGAGTGAAGACTCCAGGCCCTTCCATTCACCTTCCTACCTTGATGTCAAAAGGACTAGAACAGTAATGACTGCTCTCCTGAGTTGCCCTTGATCATGGTGGCCTCACGCCCTGCATGCCACCTGCCTTGCAAGCTAGCTTCCCTAGTAAAGGCAACATTCAGAGCCACCTCCTCCTAGCTACATGTCCAAAGTCAGAGTTTTCCTGAACTAAGTTTTCCAACCACATAGTTGTCTGTCTGCCACCCAACCAGTAACCTCTTTTCTCCATTTCAATCACAAAAGACAGGTTTTCTTTTTCTTTCTGCTGGTAGAACAATGTCAGGCATGTGGGTTGCAGGCAGAGAAGCTTAGAGACTACCATCTCCAAGAAAAGAGTGGTCTGGATCCACCCAGATATAAATTAGCACAATTCTTAAAAACCCCACTTGTTGCGACAATAATTATAAAAATATGACTTTCTGTTACCTGGCTCTTTCTTTATATTCAGTTCCTAAGACATAAAGCAACCCCCCACTTCTGTCTGCTCTGGGTAAAGGCAGCTGACAAAAAATGAATGCCCTTTTGGATGCCAGCTCCAGCGGAGAGCCCCCCAGACAAAAGAAAGCTCAGGAGAATCCCTCACCACACCTCACCTATCCCTGGAGGTGGTCAGGCTGGGCCTGGCTCAGGGTCCTCCTGGCCCCACGTGGCCTCACCTACAAGACCCCAGGTCTCTAGAGTGAGAAGAGGGTAGGCCCAGTCTCTGATCTGTTGTAAGTCCACATGCATGTGGCTGGGATGGCCAGGCAGGGGCTTTGGGAAGGCAAGAAGGCTGCCTGCAGATGCACCCCAGGGCTGCCCCACAGAGAAACCATCCCAGACACCAGGGACTCACTTCATATTTATTTCTGGTAGTGAGTGGAGTTTGAAGAGCCGCCTCCCGCCCCTCGGATGGCATGGACGGCTGTTGGAGATGATGCTGGGTAGTGTCCAGGGCGGATGGGCTTGGCTGTATCCAACGACAGAAAGGAGAGAGAACAGACATTCAGGTGACATGTGACAACTGAGGGTCACAATTCTTACTAACATTACAACTCTTATCAACCACCAGACCTCTCTGAACATGGGAGGTTTTCCTTCCTACCCACACAGTTACCAAATGCAGGGCACCCAAATATTTTGGGGCAGAGAAAACTTATACATCAATTAGCTTATTTTTAAGTCAGGCTAAGAAAAATTTGAAACAAAGACCTTTTTATTTTATCTGAGGTAGATCCATAGGTCCCCTTGGATTTCAAGGAGATCTGTGTTGCCCCTGAAACTCACGACTCTTTAGAGAACTTCCCTAAGACATTGTATTCCTATAGTTGCATCCCGGGAACTGTGACTCAGTAGCAGCACCCCCCTTTCCTACTTGGGCAAAATGCTCATATCCATACAAGTCTTGAAGGGACTAGAACTCCAGGCCCCCGCCAGCTTGTAACCACACCCTGCTCACCAACGCCAGCCTGGCTCTTTCCAGGGTATTTCCAAACCTGCACTTACAAGTGGCTTTTCCTAAAGCTTCTGGCTATACACAGGTTCCTTCATGGTCCCGCCAGGTGCAAAACAAAGGGGCCTTCAGGCCTTGCTGAGAAATTTCTGTGCATTCCTATATTTCTAAGAGTGTATCTCTGTTTACAGCCAAAAACCTTTGCCTGTAGCCTATGCTGGCTTCTCTGCTCAGCTATGCAGAAATATCTCAGTGGGGGAAACCCGGGCCTGACATTCCCATTCTCCCAGGATGCACACAGGGTGCTGTGGGGCGCAGGCAGGGCTAAGTCCTGCAGGCTCCATCGCTGCCTTTGAGATGTTCAGAATGGGCCGGCACATCCGGCAGCTTTTAGCAAGGTCCTGGGTGAGAGGTGGCCGTATGTAGCCGGCAGACCCTCGGGTGCCATCGCACGCGCACGTACCGATCTGGGCAGAATGGGCCCTCCTGGCCATGTTCTTGGCTCGCACAGCCTCCTTGATCCGATCCACCTCCTGCTGGTAGCGCTTGCGGTCCCGCAGCGCGTTCTCCTTGGCCTCCTTCAGCGCGCTCTCCAGGGCCTTGACGCGCTCGGCGGTGGCGCGCAGCCGCTTCTCCAGCTTGGGCAGCTCACAGCGCAGGTCCGCGTTGTCCCGGACCAGCTGCGGCGAGAGGGGAAAGTGTCAGCCACCAGGGAGCCTGTGGCCTTGGCGTCAGGAGCACGGGAAGTGAGAGCAGCTAGAATCGGCCCTGCAGCTGAACCAGCACCCCTGCTAGATCGTCCTGGAAAGCCCACATGACCATAAAGTCATTGAGCAGTCAAGGAAAAGAAAATCCCAAACCCTGGGACTCCAATTTGCTAAACACATAGTTCATGGATGCAAGGAATGGAGAGGAGGGATATAAAAATAAAAGCCCTTTCCAGCCACAGGACATCTACAATTTGGGGCAGGATTTACTTCCTTTTTGGTTGGGGGGTGGGGGGTGGTGATAATGTAAGAAAATTTACTACTAGGACATTAGCAGGAGAAGACTGAGAAATTTAAAGCAGTTAAAAGCATTCAGTGAAAAACATGCATGTTCTAGAGCTCTCTGAGGGCCTCCTTCCATGTAGAACCCACTGTGTACACTGGTATGTGGTTTGGACCCAGCTTTGCAATATATTCGAAAGCTAACAGGTAATGAAGGTTCTGTTCATTTCCTCTTACCCAAGACCCACAATTAAGCAGCAACAGTCTAGCCCTGGGTCAAGAGAGGGCTCAAGTGCCAACTCTATTTTTTCCTGGCCATTTGACTTGGTGTAAGTCATGTGACCACCACAGATCTCAGGGTTCTCATCTATGAAACAAGGATACTACTTTGAAAATCAGAAAGTGCTATGCAAAAGAGAGCTTCTGCTGGGTCCAACCCACTTGGTTTACTCCAGCACCAGCTCCACTGCCTCATGGAGTGTAGGTTTTTAATAAATACTGGTTGAAATCATGAATAAATTAATGAATGTCAGAGCCCTGTTTCAAGTTTCCTGGCAGTTTCTGCTTTTCTATTTCTCATCAGCAATTTGTCTGAATGACTTCAATCATGCTGAATCTGTCATCCTCCCTCTGGGGAAAATGCCATCAGTAGTAATGTTGAAGAAGGCTACCAAGTCAAAAGAGAAATGACATTCTCTTGACCATGTGGTCCAAAAAGTTGGACCATTTCCATCACATCCGAGATCCCAAAGAGGGGAAATAGTCATGGACATGCCAGCATTTAAACAGAAAAGACCCAAGACAAATAATCTGCTGAAATCACTGGTGGGCTTAGACATAGTTATCACTCTCTGTCACTCTAGACAAATGCCAGGGCATCCCAGGGATCCAATGGGGCACCCAAGATTGCCAGGAATAGGGGAACAGAGGAGAGAGGCTGTTGGTTCCAGTCCCAGCTCTCCCATCCATGCCCGAAGCAAGTCACTTCTTCTTCCTCATTTGTGAAAATAAGGGACATGAATCCACTTTGCATTCTGTGCAGCCTTCGGATCCATAGAGGTGCCTCAGAGGTGTCATGGGAGATACCTAGGCCAGGTGGGGTCTAAAGTCAGGGGTGGAGACAGGAAGAAAATACAGGACTCTGAACACCTCACTCTCCAAATCCCAGAGAGCTCAAACTCACTTCTTTATATTTTGCATCAATAAAAGAAAATGTTTTTTATATAAGGGAAGTCAGTGAGAACCAAAGGATTTTTAAGAACCCTTCCAGCATGCCCGTTCTCTGACGATATACAGTCCTTTTTCCTTCAATGTCACAGCCTTCTGTACTGCAGCCAAACCTACTGGGGCTTCTCTCCAGGAGAGAAGGGGAAGCAGGAAGGAGCTGGCAGAACCCTCTTACCTGCTTATGAACCTTAGTGAGCTGCTCCAGGTTATTCTCCAGGAAGGAAATTTTCTGCTTCTGGGCGGCACTGCCCCCTCCATCGTCACTGTCCAGCTCCACACTCTGTGTCAACACCAGGGGTCAACAGGACAGGCTGTCACACCACCCACCCTCTGCCCCAGGAAAATGTGAATGATATATTTTAAACCTTCTTTAAATAACAAACAAACAAACAAACAAAAAAAAACCCAGTCTCACCGAAGAGTGTTCTGAAAGCAAAAATAAAGTTTAGACTCAACAAACTTCCTAATTAATTTCCTGGGTTGGTGTCAAAAGTGTTATAAGAAGGAGCTATTTTTTAGAAGGCTAGAAAAAAACCCTTCAAATCTGCTTTTGAAAGTTACACATGATTTTTCTTTAGTGAAATACACCTCTCCCTTGCATGCGGGTAAATAGAGACTTTTCTTTTCAAAAGAAAGCATTCTAAAACTCATTAAGAAAAACCAGTGTGAAAATATAAACCCAAGACCTAAATTTGATTTCAACCATCAGGAGGGGGTAACAAGTCACCAAGCTTGTAAGCAAGTGTCCATGGTCCCACTGGGAAGTCTCAATGGCTTCTGCTTGTCCCTTCAGCTTCCAATTCCATGAAATGAATCTGTCTCAAACTAATTACAGCATCTGGGTGCAGGGTAAACTCTTGAAATTTATCAGATCTCGAAACTGGCAAAAACACTGCACTATTCGCAAGCTGAGTGGCAGAGATAAGTTGGGGAATATAGATTCAAACACATCCTGGAGTTTAAAAATGGCAAAGTGTGTTTGCTTTGTCTTATTACAAAAGAGATCGTCATTCTTTTTTCTGAGAAAATGGCTATATGAGCATTTCTTCAGTCTAAAATTAGGTTCTCAAACTTGAGACTACATCAGAATCCTCCAAAGGAGGGTTTGTTAAGACACGGGTTGCTGGGCCCTACCCCTAGTCTCTGATTCAGTGGATCTGGGTGGGATATGAGAAAGTACGTATTTTTAAAAGTTCCCAGGTGATGCTGATGCTGCAGGCCAGAAGACCACTGGTCTAAAAGTAGGTCTTTAGTAAAGAGTTTTATATGATGGAATCAGGGAAATGTGATCTCAAGCTTTTAATCTTTCCTCAGACCAGAGCTTCCCTATGGTCACGGCTTCCACCTCCTGCCTTGAAGGAACCCTTCTTCTCTCTAATCCCCTTGTCCATCACCTCTGCTCTGACCGCACTCTCCTGCCTGGTCCAGATTTCATGGTCATTTGCATTTTGATGATAGTGGTCACCACCTACCTGCCTGACCACTGCCATTCAGGCCTTGAAACCTCTGCCCTACTTTTGTATTTTCATTTCCAGGATTCTGAACTCACTAGAACCAAACTGTCAGGGCCACGCCAAACCCATGCTTCCGAGCCTCAGCTGGACACCCACACCACTGTTCAGCTCTCATACTCATCCCCAGCAAATCCCCCCATAGCCACCTGAGCCTTCTCTAATATCCCTGGGCTCCCTTTTCTCTTCCCTCCTTCACTGAGGACTGAGCCTCCAAATTAGCTGAGAAGATCCAAGTCATCAAAGGCAACTTCCTCCCACAGTCATGTAGTTCCTTGCAAATGCTTCCATCTTGACTTCACTCCTCCCCTCTGGAAAATATGTCCCTTTCTCCTTACCAAGCCTAATGCATCCATCCACACTATCAGTTCTGTCCCACTCAGACCTGACTCCATATATCACCTCCTCTTAATATATTTGACTTTGACTTCTTTCCCTTGGTTCCTCCACACGACACACATTCACACGTGTGCACACATACACCCACACTCAAACACACATACACATTTACAGGCACGCACACACCTCTGCATACAGCCATTGCATCTCTTCCATCACTTTTAAACATTCTGAAGAGCAGCCGCCTTCTCTTATTTCTTCCTTAAACCTCTGCAAGCTGCTCTGGGGAGTCACCATTAGAGTCTCTCTGAGATCACTGCATCCAGCATATGGACCAAAAAAACTTAGATTCAGAGATCCCACAGACCTGGACTCCAGACCTATCTCTGGCTCTTCCCAGGAGTGCAATCTTGGGAAAGTTATTTGACACCTGAGCCTACCTCCACATCTGCAAAACAGGAGCACTAAGCACCACTTAACACAGTTGCTGGGAAGAGGAATAGGACCCTGGATGTTGAAGCACTCCATAAACTCTGACCTGGCCCCTAATGGCCTCCTACCAGACAGACAGGATGTTCTCTCAGTCTAACTTCTCCAGGTTTCAGGACCATGGTGGCTGGCAAGACTGCTCTGGATTTTCCTGCATCAAAAGCAGTGGCTTCCACACAGTAGGGGACAGATAAATATTTGTCCATTTGAAATGAAGGCCATGGAAAGCACTTATAACTTCTTTTTACTAAGAAGGAAAAATTAGATGGAAAATGTTCCCAAGAATTTTTTGCCTCCAGCACATTCTTTTAATAAATTCTCTGGCATGAAATAATTAATTTTTTAAGGATAGCCAGCCCCAATTTAAGCAAGTGACATTTCCATGGAAAATTATTCTTCCTGTCCATCTTTTATTTTCTCCTCAGTCCCAATCCAACAAAATAGAACTCACTTTTTTAACTCGGGTGGTCAAATCCTGGACGAAGAGTTTACGGAGATTATGAAGAGTCTGCAGCTCTCTAGACTGGAAGAGAAGATTTTAAAATGCCAATTAAGTGAGGGAACACACTGAATCTATGATCCATTTGGCAGCAGATCACTAATCCCAGACTTAACCACACCTGCTTTTCGAGCCCAGCATCAGCACTGTTGTGCCATTGCAGTTCCTGTGACTCGCCCACCACACTGTGCCCACCCCCGGACCCAGTGTCCTCACCAGGAGTACCTCATGGCACAGAGAGTGGAAACCCAGACAATGAGTTGGAAACTAGAAGAAAGGCTGCTCGTTTGCTGTACTCTAAGGGAACCGTTCTTTTTCTCAGCCACGAAAATTCAAAAGTTTTCTCAAAATTCCCAGGGAGCTATGCTGTATCAGAAGAGATTCCTGGGCCGGCCCGTGGCTCACTCGGTAGAGTGCGGTGCTGATAACACCAAGGCCCCGGGTTCGGATCCCATATACAGATGGCCGGTTCGCTCACTGGCTGAGTGTGGTGCTGACAACACCAAGTCAAGGGTTAAGATCCCCTTACCGGTCATCTTTAAAAAAAAAAAAAAAAAAAAAAAGAAGAGATTCCTTTTTTCTTTTATTTCTTTTTGTTTGTTTGTTGATCACATAAACATTATATATAATACCAACAAGTTTAAATTAAAAGTGAATCACCCTGATTGACTGACATTTTTCATGTTTCTACCCCTCTTCTGGCCACAGGTTTGTTTGCTTTACATCACTGAACTTACAAAGCAGGCATTTCACGGACTTTCTACCCAAGTGACCCTGGGCAAGTTATCTAACCTTTCTGTGTCTCAGTTTTCTTAGTTGTAACAGCAGGATAAAAGTTGTGGTTGCTTCATCACTGTTGTCAAGACTAAATGAGATAATCTTTATAAAACTCTTAGAACAATTTCTGTCACATGGTAAGGTGATCAATAAACATTACTACTGTTAATTTATTGACACATCATATTTCATATCATACAAGCCATTCCTTCATTAGGCTTTTATTATTTCCTTTTGTTGTTGTTGCACCTTTACTATAATTAACTTCTTGGGGGCATTTTTCTTCATTTTGAATTATTTTCTATAAATAAACCCTTATGAATTGGATTGCTGAGGCAAAGTCTGAGTCAAACCTCGTGATCTCTGTTAAAAAGATCAGAAAATCAAAATATTATCTCCTTCTGTTCAAAGCTCCATGTCTTTACTACAGGACATATGATTAGCTCCTTGTAAAATATCTTTCCATAAAAAAGGAGAGAGATAAAACTCCACATTTAAACTTTTCATCTGTCTAAACTGACCTACTCCAACATAGAATGTCAAGGGATGCAGCTTACACAAGCTCACAGAAAAAAAGGAAGAAATAGGTTATAAAGCTATGGAAACACTGTCTTGCAAAAAAAGGTTCTCAGTTAATTAAAGGTCTTATTACCAGGTCCCATTCTGTGTTAAAATAAGAAGCACCAGAAGTCAATTGCGTGCTTGGATGAGGTAAATTACTTTCTGCAGGAAGCCAATGGATCTTGTTATTATGAATAATGTGCACACCGTACCTGGCTGTGGCTAAGCCACCTGCCAGTGCAGGGGTGCAGGGTAGTGTGGGCATTCATGCAGACATGCCACCCCACGCCCCTGCCATAGGGAGCTCAGTCCCCACTACCTTGCCCCTTAATGCCTGCAACTACTCTGCAGGCTCTCACTCCTGCTTCAGTGATTTCATTACTGACTGGGTTGTAATCACAGTTAATATTTTCCATGAAAAACTCCACCATGCCAAAGGGAAATGGGAAGAGAAGACACATCGCATTGTCCAAGGGCCAGGCATTTCCCTGGGGTGTAAGTGATGGCAACTTTCTCTCATTTTTGTTTGTTTTTAGGTGAACTCACAACAAACAGAGTGGAGGGATAGTTATGGACATTTAAAATAGTTTATAAATTATATTTATGCACATTTATGCTTAGGCTACTATCATTTGGCTTCCTGCGGCAAGGATTTTTCCTCCATCATATTCATGATCATTTCTCCACTCCCTGACTGACCTGCTTCCTTCAAATAAATCTCTTCCCAACACAGGCTGCTGCACCCCACGTAAAAGCTCAGGGCTTAGCTTCCTGTCACAGTGGTCAGTTAGGGTGAGACCAGAGAGGTGGCAATACAAGGCCCATAATGCGGCAGGAAGAGCCCAGATGGTGTCTTGTTAAGGCAAGAAGGCTGCCTGGGGCCCAGGCACACCGTGACGGCCAGTGGGCCTTTTCCCCACTGTCCCCTGCCATGGGCTGCATAGGCTTCAGCCCCTGGGTGGCAGGTTCCATTCCCACCCGCCCACCCATACAAGGAGGCAGAATGGGCCCTGTGCCCGGCACAGCATGGTTGGCCTGTTGCTGAAGGACATTTACAGTGTGGGGAGGATCCCGAGGCTGAATGAAAACATCCAAGTCCAAAACGGCAAACACTGCATGTATGAGAGTGTGCACGTGCACATCTGCATGTGCGTGCAATTGCGAGTGAGCGCACAGGAAGGTGGGCGGGAGAAGGAGTGGATAGAGACGAGGAGGCCAGCAAGGAAAATGAGTCATTCAAACGACATAGTCAAACCTCCGAAAAGGCAAAAGAAGGCGCTAAGTATCCTTTCAACAGCATGCCCAAGAGTGAGCATGAGAAAGCACGTGAGTGAGCAGTGTGGGTGTGTGTGCGTGAGCAAGCAGGACTTTGTGTGGGGAGGGTCCCTGTGCACGTGTGTGCAGACGTGCACTGAGTGTGTGCATGTGTGTGCATTGTAACCATGGCGTGTGGATGAGAGTGCAGCAGTGTGCCATGTGAGGGAGGGACTATGTGGTGTGTGTCAGCCACCATGAGTGCAATGATGTGTGTGCGGGAGCATGTGAGTGAGTTGTGGGTGTGGGTGACAGAGAGAGGGAGGTGAAAGCGAGCAAGCGTGTATATGGGTGTGGAAAGGCCAGGACAGGGTGACAGTGCATGAGACTTCACGGGGGAAAGGAAGAAAATGTCCTGAAGTATCACTTATCCCTGGCTGGTGGGAATATAGCAAAATGCTCATGTTCAATATTTCTGTGAAATTCTATATTTGTCTATATTTGCAGGATCACTTGTCTGGTAACACAGATGGAGATGAAGCAATTGCGCGGCTTGGTCTCAGCTTCCCCTGTAGCCACCCTCCTGCAGACTTCCCTGCCACACTCGAAAGGCCTAGCTTCCTTTGAACACAGGTCTCTTGCTTCTGTCCTGAATGGCTTGTGCCCTCGTTCCCTCTCCCTGGCTTTGGGGAACGACGAGTCCTAGCCAAGGGCTTAAGCAACCACGTAGCTCCAGCAGGAATCACCAGGTTCTTGGAGATGGGCTCAGTCCCCCACAGACTCACAGGGCACATGAACAGAACCAAAATGTATGACTGTGTCTAAATAACCGTTTCTCCCTGTTGTGGCATCACGTGAAGTGTGTGCACATTTTCACCTGATAGACAGATGATGTTAGAATGGTCTGTCTTGAGACACAGGCTGTGTGGAGTGATGCTCAGAGCCAGGCAGCCACCCTTCGCAGCAGCTGTAAGCCGACCAGAGGAGAAGAAGCCAGTGGGTCCAGATGCAGGACAGAGAAAACCAACTGGGATTTCAAAGAATGAGCCTTTCCAAAGGCAAGCGGGTCGATCACTCCTCTGCCCCAAACCCTGCAGGTCTCAAGGCCCTACCTGGCCTGCATCCACTCCAGCCTTTACCTCTCTGTGGCCACCTTCTATCCCTCCCTCACTCAGCCAGCCATGGGCTCACCTCAGGGCCTTGGCACAAGCTATTGCCTCTGCCTGGAATGCTCTCCCCCAGACATCCCCATGGCTCACTTCTTCCCCTGCTTCAAGTTCCTGCTCAAATGTCACCTCTTCATGGGTCCCCAAGCACCGTCTGCACTTTCTATAACCACCTAATGGAACACATGTTTTGCTTCCTTAATGTGTACTGTGCCTCCCCCAGCTAAAAGTAAGCTTCATGAGGGCAGGGGTCTTATCTCTCTTGTTTATTGTATATCCAAGCACCTAGAAGAATGCAGACCTTAGTAGTTTTCAGTAAATATCTGTCGAATGTTGAGTGGAAGTTTCAAAGTGCAAAGGCTGCAAAATTATAGGCATTGACTTGCAATTCAGTTTAATTCTTGATCTTGATCAAGGGCTCTAGGGTTGCAGCTCTAAGGATGGATGGATGGATCGGTGAATTGACTGATTCTGTCAAGAGCTGGGGAATAAATTCTACATATCCTACTTTTCCACAGGATGTTTCATGACTAAAATGATACACAAGAAAGATATACAGAGATAAAATTTTAGAATAAATAATCCAACACATCACAAACTATTCTGGTCTTTGACACTGAAATGAATTGGGGAAAATCACAACATACCACTGTCTCCTCCAGCCCTTTGAGGTCCTCTCTGGCTTGTTCTCTTTTATCATTGAGCAATCTAAAAAACAGAAAGGAATCATAAACCACCAGAGGGGAATCAGAGATTTAAGCAGATACTATTTGCATCTACAGATAAATCAACGAAACTAACCAACAAGCACACAAATAGCCATTGTCTGTTTTTAAATGAGCTCAGTCTAACCAGAATACCACAGGGATGAGAGGAAATATTTAGAGTGCACTCACAAGAGCTTTTCCAGCTTCATTTCTCTCTCTTGGTCCTCTATTTTCAGCTTGTTATAATCAGAACTGAGCTTCTCCTGTTCTAGTTGCAGTTTTTGATTCAAACTGAAATTGAGAGGAAAAAGCAATATATTCCACATCAGCCTGAAATTCTGAGTCATCCAGCTAACACCGTGGTTCTGTTCCAGACCTATTAGTTCTGTACAATAAAGGCAGCAATTCTGGAGGATTTTGAGAGATCAGAGAAAAACCTCACAGCTTCCTCCCTGCCCAAGTAAAAACTAATTTCTGGGGAGCATCTAAGAGTCATGATACATAAAGGCTTTGAGGATGTATTTATAGTTTGCCTGTGCAAGAGCCTCCAGGGAAAAATAATGAGATGGGAAAAGGACTGATATTTTGAAACAGAAAAAAAGCCCTGTCAGAAGAATCCTGCTGAAGAATCCAGCCCTGCCAACGGCATGCACTCAGCCAGGTAACCTTATTTGGCCATTTCAACCTTCCCTCCTCGCTGGTCAGATGTTCTGAAAACATCTCCCAAGTCCTGCTCTGTGGAGCCTGGAAGAGGGCGTGCAGAGAGAAGCATTAGGAAGTGGAGAGTTGGGCTCTGCTGCAAACAGAAACTTGCCATCTGGTGGGGGCGTTTGGTCAGCCCCGTACTCCTAAAACATTTTGTGTGGCCATGCCTAAGTGACTGTAAAGGAACAGATTGCACACTACGAGAAGGAAAGCCTAGAGTCCCCTTAAGGAAACGTCCAGTCCCGCCTACTGCCTCGCTCACCGACTCTCCCTCTCTCTTCCCCCTCCCTTCCAGTTGAATGTTTTGAGGGTGATTAATCAGAATAATGAACATGAGACACGCTTGAAGGGGAAAGCACAACATGAGTGATAGCATGGGGGTGGCCCAGAGGAGCAGGGTAGAGAGGACGCAAAGTGCGTTCCTTAGGTGCACTGTGCGCAGAGTCCGGACCGCGCCCATCGGCCTTTGCTTCGGTCACCATTCTCCTCTTTCAAAATGCAAATGCACTGTGCAAGCAGCTTACATACACTGAAAAGAGATTTGGATCAGTGGTCTCGAGAATTAAACTCTAACTCCAGTCTGATTCCTATTAGCAATGTGACCGTAAGTAAACCATTTCACCTTGCTTGCCATATAGAAATCTGTATCTTCTTTTCCAGAAAGTGGGAGGGGGGGGAACCTCTGGTCTAGACCCTGGGGGAGGGTATCAGTGGATGGAACTGTATTTCAGTGTAAGTGGTTTTCTTTGTAATCCTACATCTTTTCTTTGGAGTATTTAAAAATATTATTCTGCAAAGGGGTTCAGAGACAGCCAAGGGGATCCACTGCAGAAAAATGTTTAGAACCCCAAGGAGAGGGTCCCAAAGGCACCTTCCAGCTGGGTGACTTCTGTGTTGCTAATGAGGGGGGGGAAGGTAAGAGAGGAGGAGGGAAAGGGCTTCATGGAGTGGGGGAGGGAGGCTCCTCAGAGGCTTCCACAAGGCAGGAGTCTGGCCATGAGGGAAGTGCCACCAGAGACAAACAGCAATAATGCCATCCTGGTGGCAGTGCTGACACCTTTGATGGGTTGCTGGCACTTTTGAGGGTGCAGGCATGTAAGGGCGTGGGTCCCTAAGATGTGTGCACATGTGACCAGGTGGCTGGAGTTGCCCAGTAAGCATGTACTTGTGTTTGTTGGGGCAAGGAGGTGGTGGGTGCTGTCTTCTCTGGGGTGTGTTTATAAACCTATCGGAACCCCTGAATCAGGACCAATTTTTTTTTTTCATATTTTCATACATACAGTCTCCCTATCTACTGGGGCACACATCTGCCCAGCCAAGTTGCCAATGTAACCCTGCCTCTCTGGGACTAAGGAAGACAGCTGTGCCCGCCTGCCAACTGCCATGCCAGAGCCCCAGGAGGCTCAGCTCCAGATGGGGCATGGGCCTCAGGAGCAGCACGTCCAGCCACGGTGTCACTATGGCAGAGCACAAAGCCCACGGGGCCCCCCACGTCAGCCCAAGAGGACCACGCCGTGCCCACCCCACACCCTTTCAAGCACCCAGGGCCGACTCACTCCCGAATCTCATCAATGATTTTCTGCTTCTCCTCGATCTCATCTCGAAGTCTGGCCAGCTGCTTCTGGTGGGCTTCCCGGTGGCTCTCCATCTGCTGCTCCAACGCCTTCTGCAGCCCCGGCCAAGAGAGATGTGTCACCACTCGTTGGCACTCAGCCATTCTGTGACAGCCCTGTACCTGTGTCCACCTCCACCCCACATCCCTCAGATGTCAGATCCTAAAACTGGGAGTATTTCTGGCTCTTGTGTCCCCATAACCCAACCTGGCTTTATTGGGACAACAAAACCCAAGGACTGTTATAAAACTGAGTGAACCCTGGCAGCAAATTAGTCCTTTAATTAATTAAAGTTTCCCCTTGACCTTCTAAAATCACCTGAGCTACAAGGCTTCT
Organism: Cynocephalus volans; assembly: GCF_027409185.1. Lineage (NCBI taxonomy): Eukaryota > Metazoa > Chordata > Mammalia > Dermoptera > Cynocephalidae > Cynocephalus > Cynocephalus volans. Next base: position 218,922,531 of record NC_084460.1, on the reverse strand, counting down.
CTAGCCAGGTCAGTCAGAGGACACGGACCTCTTACTAGCCGGGTGACCTCAGACAAGCCAAGTACCCTGTGTGAGTGGCACTTCCTCACCTGTAAAATTGAGATAACAGCCCCTGCCCTGCTCACTACACAGGTTATGGTAATGTTCAAAGGAGGCCTTTCCACCAAAGTATTCTGAAAACAGAAGAGCCGCTGTCCAGGCAAGGCGTGATTGTGTTCTGTGGCTGGAGCAGGGTCACACGTGGGCATGGCTTTAACACGGGCTTTTGCTCGGTGAGGCTCACAGTTTGCCTAAAACTAATAAAAATTCTACATCTTCTCATATCTCATTTTATTCACTTAAGAGTCTTATTTGCCAATCATTTTTCCTGTATTTTCCTTTACTGTTCGAAATGTGACCAAAATAAAGATTTCTATGTTTAAGATGGAAAGTCAAATTTGGAGTGTTTTTCACAAAGGTTGAAGAGAGAGGTTTCCTTCTATTGAAAGGAAGGGTGGACGTTTCTTCAGAAGTTAACCCCGACAAAGTGGCCCATGCAGTCACTGGGGTGCTGCCCTTTCTCTCTTCCTCAGGAACAGGGAAGACAAAGGTATTAACGTGACATAACCACCATCCACGGACGTCTCAGGGCTTCTGGACGTTCTGTGGTCACCTCACTTCTAAGCCAGGCCACACTCAGAACAGCTGAGTGCCCAGCAAGGGTCCCTCCCTCTCCTTCCTACGCTGCCTGCACATGTCTGAAGGCGACAGGTTTTCCTAGAACAGCAACAAAATCCAGTTCAAATGCATCAGAGGCACACCGGGCTCGGTGGCAGGGGCGGCCGTACACACCTTCATTTCCTCAGCATCCTGCAGCCGCGTCAGGTGTTCCTTTTCCTTATCCTGGAAGCTGACTTCATGCATTTTTTCTGTTTTGAATTTTAAACGATGATTTAACATTTAATTGGCAGGACTCATACCCAAAAGCAAAAATAAAAAATAAGAGAAATGGCCATAGAGTGAAATATTAGCTTCTATCACCAATTACAACCACGGCATAAAGAAACAGACCGCCAGTGAAGAACTCCTGCACCATTTCTTAAGTCATCTGGATCAGAGCCCCCAGGGAAGAGTGGCAATAGGGCTGGGGTGTGCTGACTGTGAGCAGGCTGCCCTAGAACTGAAACTTGGCTCTAAAGCACCTCCCACCGTGGAGGACTTGTCTCCCTCCTGGCCTCTGAGAGATTCCTCAGGTCATGTACATAGACATGCTTTGAAGATTATAAAGCACTCTGTGACTGTCGGGTGACACCTGGATTCATGCCATTGCTGGAGTTCCAGAAAAAGCTAATTTACCTCCCCTGGGCAAGCTGTTCATTCTCTAAGACTCTGGAGCAGGAAAACATAAGCGAAGGATGAGAACAAGGGAAATAGAAATATAACATAACCCTTTCAAGATGAAACAGGAAGGCCCCCTATTTGGGGCGGGGCCGCATGACCCTCCTGTCTCCTTGTATTGTTGATCCGTGGAGCTCCCTGGGCACATGGTGTGAAGGGCAGCCCAAACTGGGGAAGTGGGGTGGGGGGCAGGGGGAGCAATTCCTTATTTCTCTCTAGTCTGTTCCACTGTATTTCTACCACTGCAAAAATCATGTACGAGGGCCGGCACCGTGGCTCACTCGGGAGAGTGCGGTGCTGGGAGTGCAGCAGCGCTTCCGCCGCAGTTCGGATCCTATATGGGGATGGCCCGTGCGGTCACTAGCTGAGCATGGTGCAGAGGACACCAAGCCAAGGGTTGCGATCCCCTTACCGGTCACATTAAAAAAAAAAAAAAAAAATCATGTACAAGAGAGAAAAATTCCTTTCTGCGTCCAGTTTTTGATGGCACATTCTATTTCTAACATTCATTCATCATGGCATAAAGAAAATGTGATAAGGTTATAGCAGGGTGATATGTTCTCTTTCTTTTTTAATTTGCTTTGGCATCTAAAATAAAATGTATTTAATGAGCAAATAACTGTACAACAACAATAAAAAAAATAAAAAAGGATAGCGTCATTGCCAATCCTACTACCCTATCAAAACCATTTTTATTTTAAATATTAACTTCTAGGAACACAAGCATACATTCATTTTTCATAGTTATAACCACAGTAAAGATAAAACTACGTATCATTATTAATCTAACAATGTATCATAAGCATTGCTGCACACCTTCATGTATTTCATCTCCAATGTGAAAAAAATGTTCTATCAAACAACGTACCATAGTATTTAACTGTTAGACATTTAAGTGGCTTCCTACTTTTTCTTTTTTTGTTTTTGCTGATCAAAAATTCTGCAATGACTATTTGAGATTTAAGGATCAAAGGTATGAAAAAAAGTTACAATTATTAATACGTATTTTCAAATTGTTTTCCGAAAGGACAATTTTCATTGCAACCCACCAAGTGTTTTCTGGTTTCACATAGCATGATGTATACATTCTTAATCCTGTCCTAGTTTTTGCATTTCTGGTCACCTCTCTTGAATGTTTGCTTCTACTTATTCATATTTATTGCTTCCTATGTGTCATGCACATCCCTAAGCAAAGAAGGTCAGAGATTGCCTGGCAAAGGGAAGTGCTTGTTGAAGGGCTGATGGTGCCAGTAAGCCATGGTACAAGTTCAGGCAACAAGATGCCAGGGAAGGGTTAGAGGCATGGGGTTGGATACCAGATAGAATCTGAATTTTAGAAACATCCCTTGGGATGTAGCACAGTCCAGAGCAGACTGGGGTGGGCACCTCAGTAGATGGATGTAGACATGGTCCTTAATTAACCTGGACAGTGGCAGTGAAGACAGAAGTGAGAAGAACTAGAGGGGCATCTGGCAGGTTGAAGAAGGGACAGGCCTTGGTGACTGACAGAGGTAGGTGGTGGGGTGGGAGGGAGGATTCTGACTTGGGCAGTTGGGTGGACTGAGGGAAAACTGGAAGAAGGGCAGATTCAGGGTGGGGGCAGTCTTCTAGAAATTTCTTTTTTTTTTTTTTTTTTTCAGTTATGCCATTGTTTTCAGTAGACCTAGAAATGCTTTAATTGAGCAAACTAAACATCATGACTCCAGCCAACTAGAGACTGTCTGATTTAGGTCAAGTGCTTGACACCTGCAAAGTGCAAAGTAATCAGTCTCACCTTGGGCCCGGAGCTTGGCCAGCTCTTCACTGAGTGAGTCCTGGGACTCCTCCAGCTGCCTCCTCTTCTGTTCCATGTTCTGCATGTAGTCTGTCAAGGATTTGATCTTGGCTTCATGCTTTCAGCAAGCAAATGAGCAAAAGGAAGAGTAAATGACTAGCACGTGGTCACCCAGGCTTACCTGGGACACTCTGATGGGACAATGTGATAACACAACAGAAGAGGAGCTCCTGTGTTCCTTTTCTGAGCACCAACACCAAATGGTGCATAGTTTGCTCTTTGCTCAGGATTTGGAATCATGGACCAAGACAGTCCTCTGATTCTTCCATGTGCTTCTCTGCTCATTTCCCACATACTGCTCATGCCACACCCTCCCCACCATCCACTTAATGTGAGATCCCAAAGCCCAAGCTTTCTATCCTCATAGGAAAGCATGCTGGAGAGGAAGGGGCTGGGGAAATGTGCAGGGCTGAGGGCCTTGTTCTTTGAACATGTGCCTCTGGATTCTGTCTTTGCAACTCAAACACTATGTCATTTCTTTTTCTGTCCCTCAAACATACCAATTCCTGTCTTAAGGACTTTGCATTTTACATTTTCCTCTCCCTGGGAAGCTCCCTTCACCCCCGACCATCGCACTGCCCACCCCCCGACACAGTGTCCTGGCTAGCGCCTATCACTGAGACCCCAACATTCTCTTTCAGCACCCAACTTCTACATAATTTGTCTTGTCTATTTTTTCCTTGTTAGCTCCATGTGGGCAGAGAGTAGGTGCTTAATAAATTATATCAGTGGAATAAATGAATAAATGGGAGTTTGTTGGCTAAACAGGAACAGGAGAGACTTCTAGGCAGATGAAAATATGCAGAACACTCCCCACTCCAGATCTGGGGAGCTCACATTCAGGCAGAACACCCTGGAGACTCAACTATAATGAATAATTTCTTGGGAAAATGCAACTGAATGGGAACAGTCATTTTATAAGCATAGCTTTTGGTGAAGAGGATGAGTGTAAACAAAGAAGATAGCATTTTAGCTGGAAATATTTTGTCAGATTCCTCAGATCAAGTCAGAAAATAAAGAGCCAAGGTTTCTGTTACTTTTGAACCCCAGGAAATGATGACTAAATCCCTTGCTTTGAGTAGATTGTAGCAGAGTGCAAAATGACACCTAATGGAAAATTGTGCTTGTCACTGACGTAGGAAGAAATTTCTAACACAGGTATTCTTTAACCCCCAAATATCCTAATATTTTTGACTCCTCTCATATTCAAAGTCAGTGTCACTCTGAGACCTGGGCAATGGGGGCTCCAGTCCTGGGCCCCACACTTTAGAGCACCCCATTTGGGCCCTCTCTGGCAGCACCCCACTCCACTGAGCAAAGAATTCATAAGCCTAGGGAGCATGCCCACCTGAACCCACATCCCTTTCTAGACCACACTGTAAGTCCTCAGGACCTAGAAACTCCCTATTCTAAAGGCCTGAGTCCACACCCAGGCCCAGCACTGTTTCTTCCCCACCTATTTACACAGATTACAATTGACACAGCCCATTGGTTCCACCAGTTCACAGAGGGTGCAGAAGGGACTTGGACATGGACCTGGTGTGTCTGGCTAGAAAGAGTAGTTGGTGGCTGTAGGCTGCAGGGCCTCTGTACCCTGGCCTCAGCCTCCGGCTGTTGGGACAGGACTGCCCAAAGCATGTGGTGTTGGTCTCACAGGTGATCTAGAACTCACACTGTAGGCGCACTGTTCCCTAAAGTTTATCGTTTTTTGCCTCGATTTGTATAAATTATAAAAATGTCTTTTTATAAATGATAAATATATAATTATGAAGATTATAAATTATAAAGATATAAAGAAAATCCAGGAAAAGTTGTATAAATTTCACCCATAAACCACTGCTAATTTATCAACTATTTCCCCCTTATGTTCCTGGTCTTATCTATAGGAATGCATTTTTACAAAGTTGTGAAGCACAGCAATAGATACAACTCAGCATTTTCATTTTCACTTAACTTTATATAATTTCCAAATAGCTAGGTTTTATAGACTTTTTATAAGAGCTGCATAATATTCTTCCATGTAACTTTATGGTATTATTCTATCAATTTATTTTTATTATAATATAAAATAACACTGCACTCAACACTTTGCATATAAGCTTTTAATATTTTTAATCAGGAAATGTTAATACCATATGAAATAAAAAATTTTTATTCTCACTACCTATGAAACATACTATAAGTGAAATTACAAGACCAAAATATACTTACATTTTGATGGTTTTGGATTTTCAAGGTGTTTTTCAGAAGGACTAACCAAACTATACTTTTACCGACAATGTATGAATGTATCAATTTCACTATCACACACCAGCATTGAATAATCTCTGCAATACATTTTTGCTTATTATGTTACTTATAAAATGGAACTTTGTGGCTCCATCTTAGACAAGGAGGTTGAAGCTGTTTCTATGATTACATATTATTATGCTTAAAGGCATACCAGAACGAAGTACGTTTTTGCCTGTCTCTCGTATGATTTGACACACCAATCCTTGTTGGTATCTGTTTCCTCCAAATGACTTTGGCTGCTTTATGTCTGGCATAAGGCAGTGAGCCGCACACAACTGGACCACTCACAGAAACCTCAAACCCAAATACCACACTCCGATACCAGTGGCAGCCCAGAAACTGGGTTACTGTTTTTGAAACAACCTTACAAAAATGAAAATGCCATTTCAATGGGAAGAAGAGCAGCCTTACTCGTTCGGCAAATGAATTGTGCCCTTGGGCTTGAAAAGCCCCTGAAGATGTGGGCTTTGGATCCACACACACTTTGGTTTAAGTCCCAGCTCTACTATTCACTGTCTGTATGTGTTTAGACAATATATTTCATCTAAGTCTCAGTTCCCTTACCTGAAAAAGAGATACAATAATAAAATCTGCCTACCAGGACTTTTTCTTAAGATCAAGTGAGAAAATGCATGTAAAGTGCCATAGCACAGTGTGTGCCTCAGAGTAAACACTAAATAAAATGTTATCTGCTACTACTATTAGTAATACTATTAATAGTAATAGTAGTAGCAGTAGCTCCCAATTTTCCAGATTAAATTGGACCTGTGGTAGAGATTAAAAGATGCAGGAATATTGCCTTAGCTGATAGGAGTTTTAAAGATTCCACTCAATCTTGTCCATTCATTACATATCCCTATCTATCTATTTATCCATCCATAGACAGATATAGATAGATAGATCCTTTGAAAAGGGAAGATACTTAAGAGAATTCACACAGCAAAATCTAGCTTTAAGAATAAACCTAGGCTGTCATTGCCTGGGGAAGCCATGTTTATGTAAAGCAAAGGCTGTTAACTCTCCCTGTTCCGCACCATCAGCACCAGGAAGGTCATGGAGGGAACAGATCTCAAGAGGACAAGAGTATGAAATGACGAGAAAAGTCGCTCACCTGGGAGATGAGCAGCTGGCAGGCTGCCAGCTCCCGCTCGCTGGCATTCATCTTCCTGTTGGAGTCCATCTGGGCACTCTCCAGCTGTTTGCTGCGGTTCACCAGGGACTTGACCTCTGACTTCATCTTGCTGATGTACAGGCGGGCCATAGTGAACTCCTCTTCAATGACTCCATTCACATCTGCCAACTGAGCACAGGAGGGAACACACTCAAACATTGCCTATGATTTCCAGAGGCTCATGGTGCCCCTGAAACCTGTCCACGGAAACTTAAGATGTCCATAGATTTCTGGTTAAGAATCCCTAATCACAGAGCAAGACAAAAATGTTCTCTGAAAAGTACTATACATTCAACCCCAAGTTCTCTGAAACCTCAAGTGAAACTTTCAAAGGAAAATCTCTATTAAATATAATCCTCAATTAACCAGGTTTTTAATTATATCTGATTTTTAGGATAAACAAGATGACATCACAAGAAGAAAAACACTGGTGATTTTAAAAAGGAGATAACTTCTAAGAGGTATTCCATTCAATGTCTTACACCTTACATCTCTATAACAGGAGCAAGACCCAATGTTCCTAAAGGTGACCCTGAATCCTTACAGAAACTCAAATCAAAATTTCAATTATGTTATCATAGTCTGCTTATTCAGGTAGAGAAGTAACCTAATGCCTTGAATATGTTTCTACAAGGAAGAATTGAAATAAAAAGGACTCTCTATATACTCTTCAATTAAATAGAAAATCTAATGAATAAGAATGTATCATTCATTACCAAAGGCCCCTCTTAATAAAGGTCTCCTCTCATGACTTTTTAATCACTACCAATCTATTTTTCCTTGCCTCTCACACCTGCCCCTTCCAAATAGACAGCAATCTAGCTCATTATTTAAGATCATCTGAGAACAACAGTCTAAATCCACCTTTGGAAGAGAACATTCTGACAGCCAGCATTCCTGCATGATCTATATTTGGTTTCTAAGTTACAGAGGTCTAGTAAAAACAAAAATTGAAGCAAGATACTTGGGACAGAATCCCATCTGCTGAGAGGTAAACACGGTCTTGAAGGGTAATTGACCAGATGAGGAAGTAACGGTGCGTGTATTTTTTTTAACCACCAGAGGGCAGCCTAGCACCTAGAAGAAAACAAAGAGCGCTGTCCAGAATCCAGCCCGAGAACACGGGATTCAATTGGTCCTAAGACGAGGACTCCAACCATGGTTTTTTGATGCTCCATAGTACACTCTAACTGCCCACATTTGTCATTACAGCTGTCATTAACTCATATAACTATTTTTTTCAGTAAACATTTGAGAGCTGAGAGATTGGAACAAGGTATCAGCCTTGAAAATTGGTAGCAAATACGAAGTACTCGACGTTGAGTGCCTGTAACTTGGTGTGAACCTGCCTCTAAATTCAACAACAGTATTTGTTAAATGACTCCAGCGTCAATCAACACAATGCAGAATCTATGTTAACAGCAAGAATTTCGACAAGTATCAATTTTTGACTGCCTTAATGGAGGTCCTTGCTAAGCCAGCTACATTTCTGACTGTTAATGGTTTGCCCACCACCACCACTCCTCATCACATTCTTTTTATAACCCAACAGCATGGACATATGAGGGATCTTCAAAGGTTCATGGGAAGATTCACATTATGTTTCAATTCCATTTTTCCACAAGCTTTTTGAAGTACCTCGCATTGGGTCAGAAAAGCTTTTATCATTGGTCCAACATGAAAGAGGGATGAGAAACACCTCCCTACACCCGACCAGGTATATCCCATATATCGTCCAGATTCCATGGAAAGATAAAGGAACGCGCATCTCTTGCATATGGAATTCACAGCCTACACCAGCTCCGGGTAGGAAAGCGCTGCTGAACCTGCAGCTGGGGTACCTTGGGAAGAGAACAAGCCCCTCTCCTGCAGCTCTGTCAGAGCAGAAAACTTTGTCTTCTGTGCCCAGATCACATGTAAGCTGGGGAAGAGTAAAAATATACATGTAACCATGGACTTCCTCCACAGTGACAGCTGGACATTTCTTCCCCCAAACCCGACCAAAACTTCTGAAGCCAACTCTCATCCTAGGATGTCTAAAAGGAGATTTTGAGTCCATGCTTGATGGAAAAAAACAATACCCCAAACAAATGGTTTTTAACTATGAAATCTCTTACAGCTGCAGAATTCAGGTAGTTAGTGGTTTCATGTCTACAAGTTTCCAGTAATTCCAGTACACTGTTATTTCAAAAAGAATAATCAGAGTTTGCTGCTTAACGCTCCCAGGGTCAGACAATGCCTCCAGCAGTACATACTACACCATGTGATCCAGCACCAACGACCAATCCAGGAGAAAAGACCACACCACCAAGAAATCATATGGGAAGATGCAGCCGGTCATTTCTACCTGATTATAAGAGGAGTCACCTCCACCTAGCCCCATCTCTCAAAAACACAGTGGCCCTGCAAGGGGAGGAACTACTGCCATTTCTATGCCAAGTAAAAGGTAAGTACAGTGACTGTTCATGTTCTAACGTCTAAAAGTCAGGATGGGACTAAAAGAAGTCAGCATGGGTCAAAAGAAAATTAGGCAGCCAAACCAATCCATTTCATTTACTCTCCCTCATCTTCCTATTCAGTTTGTGGCTAGATTGCTGGAAATCTTTGTTTTCCGTTAGCCCAGTGACACAGGTACATAAAGAGAGAGGAGGCTCACTGATAAACCTGGACCAGTTTAACACCAGGCTCACCTTGTCATTTACTGGGCTCACCTTGTTTTGTTAACTGAAGATAATGACTGAACTCTGGAAATATTTCAAGACAGGATTGAGCTGAGGAAATATGGGGGGGTTTTTTGTTTCCTGTTGCTCAGATCTGTCGTATTTTGGAACTAAGGACTGAGGGAGACCCCAACAGACATCTTTTCCCCAAAGTCCTACCAGGAGAGAACTTGTGGGAACTGAATAGGATTTGAGGAACAAAAACACAAAATCACTGAAACAGATTTCCTTGATCTTCTTATTTTCCTATCAAAAGAATTACCATATCGATTGATAGTATAACCAGTAAGAAAAGTGCCTGTTCCCATAATGATAAATAAAACAAATATACGTAGAAGTCATGTAATGGTATCTGAGCTCATCTTGTCATTTTACCAATTAGGAAAACGAAGCCCAGAGAAGTATAGTGACTTGCCAAAGTCATAAAACTCCTCCTTTAGCGCATATTGTCCTGGTGATTCTGATTAAATCAGAATTATAAGGGGAAGAAACAGAATGATTAAGAATATTATGATCTATAAGTGAAAGATATCAATAAAATGAACTAGGGCATCCAATGTGTGGAATCCAAAAATAATCTTAAAAACATCCAACTGAATATTTAAAAGTAATCTCAATCATACTTTAGATTCCCAAAGGTACTCTTTCTTAATGCCAAAGCACCCAGACACTCTTTGATTTCATTAGCATTCTCATCAGCTCTATTTTAGAACTTAGCATAAAAATGCTCTCCTTTATCGTTATCAGCAGCAGGAGCCAACCTCCCATAAATCAACTCCACCTTCATATTGTGAGAGCCATTTAATCACCCAACGTCAGAATTTTATTGCTTAAAACCAATGTATGGTTCAAAAAATTAAATCCTCAAACATAAAATCACCAAACTGGAGCTTAATAGGATTAACCCTACAGTACCTGAGAAGTCTGTGCTAAAATTAGATTCATTCACAAGGATTCATGAAATATTCAGTTATAACAGAGGTTCCATGAAAGAATGATTAAGTTTACAAGAGGTCATATACTCTAAGCCTAAACCTGTTACATCATCCAGGAAACTATTTCTGTTTCCCAGAAATAGTCTATAAATGGAAACCTAATCCTGGGAGCCTTTTCCAGTATTTAACAACTCCAACTCACAACCTGAGTGTCGCTATTAAGCACGTTGATGTAGAATTCAGCCTTTAAAGGTAAAATGGCTAAACTCAAAGAACTTGGTATTAGGGGTTTGGTAGGACGAATTTAAGCACTATAACACCATTTGCCAACTTGATAAAATCAACACGCATTTATCAATGAATACTCTGTGCACGGTGCTGTATTATTATAAAGCTACGGTAATCAAAACATTGTGGCATAATGATTAGATCAATGAAACAGAACAGAGAGACCAGAAATAGCCCCACACAGTTCTGCAGATAAAGGATACGTTCATTTGTTACTGATGGTGATCATTTCATGAGTGTACGCATGTCAACATTTCTCAAACTGTACACTTTAAACATGTGTAGCTTATTTATGTAAATTATACTTTAATAAAGCTATTTTAAAAAATATCTCTAACCTCTTTTTCTGGTTAATGAAAACAATGGCCTTTCTATATTATGGCAAATTGTCAATCGATCGTAGCTGACAACATTTTTATTCTCTTTTCCTTCTGTTCTTAGCTTCTGGACAACTTTATACCACCCGCATTCTCCCCACCTCCCTTACTTCCTTGCTATCAACAGCACCAATGTGTACAACCCCAGGGGATTAATCCTGATTGGTTTAAGCCAATTATAATAATCCTAGTCCCCTTTGCTCTCCCAGCTTCCCCTGCAGTTTTTGGGTGGTCATGTGATCCAATTCCATCCAACAAGGTATAAGTGTATGCCTACTGGGGACTTCTGGGATATATTTCCCTCCTGGATGAGAGCAGTCAGCCATTTTAGCTCATCCTGTCTTGGATGTAGAATTTGAGAAACAGTGTGATAACTGGTGCTACAGCAGCTAATTTACTACCATGAGGCAAAATCCTGAGGAAATGAAAGGAAAACAGGCTGAGGATAGCAGAAAGAAAGTAAGAGAAAAGGCCTGGGTCCTTGACGTTGTTGAACCACTGCACCAAACCAAAGTTTGCTTCTCAAACTTTAATAACCATAAGAATCATCTGAAGAATCTTCTTAAAATGCAGATTCTGATTCAGTAGTTTTGAGGTAGGGCCTCAGAGTCTGTATTTTCAGTAAACTCCCAGGTGATGCAGATCACACCCTGCATAGCAAGATTCAAGACTTCTCACGTTCTGAATAATTAAATGTAGTTTTATTTCTTAGGCCAATGTTAGAGTCCTACTACTAACAGCTGAAAACTTTATCAATTCATACTGACTGGATGGGAGAATTTTTGCTCCAGTGGGCTCTTATAGAAAAAGAGAAACACAATTCTGATATTAGAACTGTTGCTTCATCTATCCAATTCCAAATCTCTGTGACAATGGCAAATAAAGCAGAGAAATAACCCACTTTACAAATAAAGCCAGCCAAGAGCTGAAGACTTTCCCTAGATTTTGAAAGGTCAATTTTTTTTCTCCTCCTCCTCCCAACAATCATTCACTTCATCATTCAGCCAGTCCTTTTCTCATTCACCCAAATATTATTCCGTGCATGTGGAAGATTCAAAGTACGGAGCTAAAAGTTGAATACTTAATAGAATAAAGTGAAGATGCTAACTTAGAATCACTACATGATAACAGCAGGTAGAGAAGATAAAGAAGGAGCTGGCTTACAGTCTTCACATCGTTTGTGCCAATAATTCCACCTATCTCTCCTAGATCCTTCAACAGCAAATTCAGGATCTCGGTAGCCCTCTTTTTCTGGTGGTTGCTAAGCTCTTGCAGCTGGCTCAGCTCTCTCTGTGTGGTTGTCAATGTAGTCTGAAAAACAAATTTCAACAACAAATTAAGAGTTGCTCATCAATTTCATAAAAACAGCATTACAAGAAATAACAGCATAATGTTGGATGGAGTTCTTTTACCATTTCTCATAATTTCAACATGAGTCCTTTTAAAGCAAACTATAGTATAGCACTGCATTCTTTGATAAGAAGGGGAAAATATCTAATATATCAGGTCATATCAACAAACAGGCCATATCAACAAGTTATATCATATGGGCAAATATATTATATGTCTGCATATCAGGTGACAATTTTCAGGTCAGTGAAACAAGTTATTAAAAATAAATAGAGCCAAAAAAGGAGGTCTTAGGTTTATAACATTTAATCACATCTTCCTACCTATCAGATATTCTGTTTCAGTCTACCCTGTTTTAGTTCAGGGTATAAACATACCTGCAAGTGTCCCCACCTCTACTCCCAAACATAACTGCTCCCTGGGCCACTTCCAAACTCCCATCTAATTTCATAATAATAGATGGCTCAAAGAAACATTAATGGGTTTAGAAAACAAGTTAGAAAAAGTCTCCTAATCTCCCCAGTGAAACTGAATTAAACACTATTCATCTTTTTTCAAAATTAAGTTCAACCATTAACTTCTTAATTTATAACAGAAGCTCTATTTTCTTGCCAAACTTTAACAAACTCATTTCTTTTCCATCCTTCATGTGTATTACCAAAAGATATACATTCTTAACTAACTTAACTCTCAATATCAATAAATGGACATTTTTGGGTGTGTTGGTATTAACTCATCTAACAAAGAAACAATCTCCATACACCTAAGGCAGTGGAGGTTAATGCAAAGACATTTATGTAATTTTTTCATATGCATTTTTTCTATTTTACTAGAGCATTTTTTAATCAACTGACTAAAAATAGTACTCTAAACTGGTCTAATAATACTTTGATTTGACAGAAAATAAGAACGAAATGTTTCATTGTTTTGAGAAGCAAATAATACCAAGGGCTAGTTAAAAGAATCCTGTATAAAACACTAAGCAGAGAAAATCTGTCTCCTCCTTTCCTAAGTGACTTTTGAATGGGCTGGTTTTGTTTTGTTTCATTTGGCATTGCCAACTGCTTATTTCATCTTGTTTTTAAAACCCACAGAAGCAGTAGTCCCCTTCTTGAGAAGCCATTAGAAAAGTCTTCCTCCACACAGTTGAGTATATGGAAATAGTAGCATTTCCTATCTGCTCCACGGTCTGCAGATCAGCATTTTCCTGCACCATCTGCTACTACTCCTTGCCCAGGAGGACTGGATGTTTTCCACAAAGCAGGCTGGGCACAAGCCCATGATACCCGGCCACTGGGTAGAGGTGCCAAGGGCAGCAGGTTACAGCCGCTCAGCTTCTCCATCACCCATTTTCCAAGTAGAAGAGCACACACTCCACCACCGGCTACCCTGCCAAGTGGCACTGCCCTGCTGCTGCCGGCTCACCGGGCAGAACTTGCAGCATATCTCACTGCCAGATTCTGAAAATGAGGAAATGTGCAGCCAGAAGGACTAGCTTAAAACAGGACAGCAAACAAACAGGGACAGCTTAGCACTGGGCTCCTGAAAGTAACAGCTAGGACAAGAAGCTAAGAGGAGGAAATGGATTTCATTCAGGAGGGTATAAAAAAAAGAATGAAGTCCATAACTTCTATGGGTCTCCCACTCCTGCCTGTTAATAGCAACACTATGAGATTTATTTATTGATATTGCAGTATATGCACAGGTCCGTGCTAAGAGTTTTACAAGAACTGTCACTAATCCTCACACCATGCATGGAGCACATTATTATCACCATTTGTACAGATAAGGGAATGAATACTCAAGAACTTTAAATGTCTCGACTAAGGCCTAAGAGTTGTGAAGCCAAATTTTCAACTAGGATTTTTCTGGCTCCAAAGTCTGCACTCTTTTGACTATTCCCACATACGTCCCTGTTATTGTTATAAATTCCCCAGATATAAAATAGTTCTGACATGCAATTCCAGGATAAGTGGACAAAAGTCACTTCCACAAAGCATCTCAATTGTTGGGGCACCTCAGAGAATTCTTCTGAATAACTATATAACACTGAATAACACTGAATAACCACTCAGCCAACTGCTTTCCTGTACAGTGTCAGTCCACAAACATCAATAAACACAGAAATGGCAGCCGAGGAAGTCCCGCCCCCTAGACACAAATGCTCCAACCGTTTTCTGGGCCAGCTCATCTGTCAGCTGCTCATTGGCCCTGGTCTTGTCCTCCACTTCCTGTGACTTCTGGTCATAATTGACAGCCAGCTCCTCCAGGGCCTGGAGAACTTCTTTCACCTCATCTTTGGCTGCCTCATTTTCAATCTGGAGACGTGTCAGCTCTTCCTGTATCTTTTCATAGTCTCTTCTCGTGGAAGCTAAAAGCTGGGGGAAATGAGATGGCAAGAGAACTGATGAATCTAACGATCAAATGTTTATGTTGTATGTTCTATCCAAAATAAAGTAATTTAAAAACCAGATACAAGAAAACAAGTTGGAAAAGCTTAGGATGACGGAAACCCCATTTTATGGTCCAGATGCTAAATTTAAAAAAACACATGTTATTATTTCAAAAATCTGTTTCTTTTTCCTTTCTTTTTAGTTTCAAGCTGTATAGGCTTAACCCAAAGAATGAATTGCACATCAAAAATAACTGCACTTTGTAGTTGGTTGGCTATTCCACACATTAAACAAAGGATGGAAGAATTATTTCCAAGGTCTATTGAAATACTTATATAGCTTTCTAAATATTATCATGATTTCTCAATGTAAACAGGTTGATTTCAGAGTCAACTAAAACAGTATAAAAGGATAGTCAGTCACTTTTTCTTAATAGTCATTATGAATGTATAGAAGGATATACCCCAAACATTAACCCTAGTTAAAAGTGAATGCCTGAGCTTGTGGATGCTTTCATTACCTTTGTTTCCATTCTATTTTCTGATTTTCCTATAATGAACAAATAATTGCCTTGATAGTATAGAAAAAGAAAAATATTAAAGAGTTTTAAATGCAACAAAAAAGGAAAGTTTATGTCAGGCATCTGTACCAATGGTGATGCACAGGAATGGAATAGAAGAGGGGGAAGAGGGCCGGAAACACTAAGCGAATGGAAGACCTCAACTATAGTTAAGGCAGACATCAAATAAACATAGTTCATCTGATTGCAAAGCCATAGATTATCTCCCTACCAAGGGACGTGTTTGAGCAGGGGCATAACCATTGCCCTGGAGAGATGGAGGGGAACAGAGAGGAAGAGGAAAGAAATGGTTACAGAGACAGTTCTGTCTACGGAGGGCTGGGACTAGGGACGTGAATCAAGCCACCTGCTATTGTTGCATCGTATGATCCAACCGACAGCACTTTAGCAATGAAGCAGAAGTCACCTTAAAGTACAGAAGAAAAAACTACTTAGTCCTCAGCAAGGGGATTACTAATCATCTATGTTTGATAGATTGGCTGTCTGTCCTTTGTTTACGTTCTCGTTTGTAAAATATTTGGCAAAACACAGTACAATAAAGACATTTATTGGACTACTGAATGCCATCAGGGAGAGGCTGAAAACAATTTGCTTGCTTTTTAGTGTATCAAATATATGCTAATGCAGCACTAGGGTCCCTTTCCTCTCTGCTCTCGCCTCCTTTACTTTCTTCTTTTGTTTTTGTTTTTGTTTTTTCCCCTACAGGACAGCACGAGAACATGTTCTGTATCGCAGACGTGAGCCGGCTGATTTGCAAAGATGAAATGGGCTAAAACTGCAGACACAGTAGTGCTGGGTACGTGGAGGTAGAATCATCCTTGCCCACCTTCCAAGACAAATGTCTCTGCTTTTCAAGGACTAAGTGTAGCAACCAGCTACTCACTCTCAAAACCCCAGAGCTCTACAAAGTCAGACACTTACTTTCTAAATTCAGTGAAAATCAGCTTTTAACAGGAATTGAAAGAAAATCTACCAAGAAATTTCCACATGATTCAGTGATTTTGAAAAAATTCTTTGCAAATTAAATTTCTGGAACAAACGTCGACATCAAAGAGTAATAAAAGAACTTTGCAAAAAAAAATTTATTGCCTTCTTTACCTCATCCTGATCCAACATCTGTTGCTTTAGCTTTTCAGCCAGCTGGCTCTGCTGGTTAATTTCATCATCCTGAAACAAAACATCATGTTTAATTTTTTTTGGTTAGTTATGTCATTTTTGATATCCTGGTTTCCCGACAACACATAGTTCCAAGATGCCAGCTATAAGCTTGCTAATAAGATGGAGGGGACGGTGCGGTGTTCCTTCACAGAGGAAGACTAGTTCTGGGGTCTTGTTTGGTTAAAATACCTCCTCATCCCCCTTTTCCAAGCAAATTAAACATCTGAATATTCTGGGAACTGTAATATCCTACACATGCAACCCAATTCCTGCTCATCTAGAAATCAGAGATCTAGAGGATGGGATCTGAAAGTGATTTTGGAGACAACCCTTCCGAGATGTTAACAGTGAATTCGTAATTCCAAAAATAAGGAAGTAAATTTCAAACCATCTTCATTGTAATATATTAATGTCTCAAATCTTGTCAAACACATCAGTGGTCAGGAATGCTGTCACATGATAGGGAAGAAAGACACATATTTCCCCTTCAAACCTCTTAACATAGGTTGGGAAAACATTTACTGGAGAATTAATCTTTGGCAATAACACACCTCCCTCTTGATTGAGAGTTAATTTTCTTACCAATTCAAAAAACCTTCGTGACAGCTGGAGATGAAGAAACATTAATGTTTGCTTTCTGAGCTCTCATTGAAGTGGCAGAGGAGAATTCACTCTCTTCACCTTTTCTGCCACTAGGTGTTGCTGCCACAAAAGCAAGGACATTGCCTGCCTCTCTCCGCCTCTCCCTCAACACCCCCCATGCGGGAGGAGCAGCGGGTGGCACCAAACTGCATAAGAGACTCTGTCTTCGCTGAAATGTTTTCATTTCAAATGAAATTTTAAGCATAGCCTATGAAGAACAATAACCTGGCTTCACATTTGCCTGTCCCTTAGAAATAGGAGAAAATCCTATTTGATGACATTTCTAGGGTCTAAATCCCAAACAGATCCAGACTCATTTCAGTACTATTGGGTCCCTTCTCATGCCAGGTCCTACCTACATGTTTTCATCAGCAGCCCGTTAAAAAAATTACTATGCTTTCTGCCTTTTCCAGAGGGGAGGAAAGAGGGGTAAACTTAAGGGTCTGGGTCACAGAACCTCAGTTTTCCATAGGATATTCCCCAGCCTGTTTGGTGGTGTCTATGCCCACATTTGAAGCAGGTTAACTCAGTGTCACAAACTAATGCCTTCCATGGAGCAATAACATCACAAAATCAATAGTACAGGATCTGCATCTCCTTTTCCTTTGTGTAGAACATCTTTTGGTTTCACTTCTCTGCTCAGAGAGATCCTGTTCCTACTGAACTTTTCACACCAATCTTTCTTTAATAGTTCTACAAAATGCTCATGACTTTCCTTCCCAAATCATATTTCTGGCAAGAGAATTAAGGAAATTACACCAGAGTGAAAACTCAAAAAAAAAAAAAAAAAAAAAAAATATGGTGCTTCTACAACTAGGAGACTATATTATAGGACATATTTTCTTTTCTACTTTATAAATTTAGCATATTGGTTACCAGGAACAATTTTGTGTTTATGCTCCTCAGCACATAAATATTAAACAAATTAACATAAAAAGACCCAAGGAGTTCAACATCGGGGAACCACTATCCCTTCCCCTGCACCCCCTCAATACCATGCATGATGTGGCTTCTTCCTCAAGCAAACAGAACCCAGGAGGAAGAAGACTGAAGAGAAATAAGGGAACTAATGCTTTGTGAGCACCTGCTATGTACTAGAAACCTTAATCCCCATTGCAACCTTTCGAAGTTTTTTTTGACAGCTCTGAGCCATGTTACAGATGAGAAAAGTATCTCCAGCACGGTAGGGCATCAGCCAGGTCTCAGTATTATGAAATCACAGGTGTGGCTCCTCAGAGCAGGCTTTTCCATCACCCAGCACTGCCTCAGGAGACCCCTGAAGGGGCAGCACAGAGGGAAAGAAGGGGCAGCCGGGAGGAGCCTTATAGTCTTTCTCCCACCATACCCTGGTCATTGGGGTTAACCAGCTCTTCACTTACAGGGCTAAGGCCACAATGGGATGAGCAACAGACTGGAAGTCAGAAGACACATATCCTCATTCCAGCTCTGCCACCCACGAGGGATGTAAACTTGGATAAGTCACGTAACCACACTGGTCTCTCAGTTCTACCATTCAGTACTATGAAGACGCCGCATTGGATTGGATTGTGTCTGCCAAAGTCCATGTATTAGAAACTTAACCCCCACTGTGACAGTGTTAAGAAGGTAGGAAATCTTATTATGGTAATTAAGAGGTGGGGCCTTGAAGGGGTGATTAGATTATGAGGACCATGCCCTAGTAAATGGATTAATAAGTTAATGGTTTAATGCTGGTCATGGGTGTGGCTCTGAGGGCTTTAAAAAGAGGAGGGAGGAGTTAGCTCCCTCTCTGCTCTGCCATTCTGCCATGTGAGACTCCTGCGTTGCTGTAAAGCCACGACCAAAGAAGATCCTCACTAGATGTGCTCCCCAGACTTTGGACTTCCCAGCTTTTGAAACTATAAGCAATAAATTTTGTTTTCTTACAAAATTATCCAGTTCCAGGTATTTTATTATAAGCAACAGAAACAGACTAACACAGATGCCATGTTCCGACCCATGTATTCACGAAGTATCAAACCAACTACATCATCAGAAGCATGGAAATACCTTCTAGAACCTTTGAGAAAAAGATACAAGAATGTCAGGTGACAACAGGTAATCAAGTAGTCCATGAGCAGAGATACTAAGAACAAACTACCAGCCTTGGTACCCGCTAAGGCTGCGGCTCTGGGGTTTAGTGCTCTCTCACATCTCTCACCATCACCCTGTGATGGACCACAAATGCTGACCTCAAACTGTATGCTTTACAGGGTTTCCAAGGCACATGCTACAGGAAAATGACACAACAGAAAAAGCCCTTGGCTGGCCATCAGGAGAGAGATTCCAGAGCCAGCTCTCCAGCTACCAGCTGAATGCATTTCATCTCTCTGAGCTTAGTCCTCATCACCACATTTCGGAAGCTGGCTTCAAGACTATCTAAAGCTTCTCTCAGATCAATGAAAACTCCTGTGCTGTAATCCCAGTTCCAACCACGGTAGGCATCTATTCATAGAAAACAGAGTATAGAATCAGATTCTCACCCCTCACCCAGAATTCTGTATGACTTCTCTGTGACTACCGAAAACAAAAATAAGAATTCTAAAAATCAGAAAAAAAAAATGCATGGTCTAAACTTACTGTTTAAACAATAGCAGCTCTTTTGAGAAATCAAGAAATTGCATATACTGTTAACTTACTATCGATTTCCATTTTCTCTTTGAGGCTTTGTGTAAAATACATGGGTAGATATGGAAGTTAACAGTACATAGGGCCTAAAGGGCAAGCAGCAGCTCTCATGGGTGTGAATATTTTATTAAATGTGTTTTCAGAAGGGTACGGTGACCCCAGTTCAAGTCTGTGGTTATAATGCAAACTCCCAGAGTCACAAACAAGCAGAACTAACTTCCTTAAGGCAACCAATCCCATTCAGCATGTAAAGGTGATACCAGACGCTGAGCTCTACCCCAAAGAGAAAGGCTTGTAAGATTAATGGCAACGTTAACATAACAAGGATTTTTCATCCAAACCAGAGGTGTCCCCAAGCACTCTGAGCTGAACCACAGTAGAAAAGATTAAATCAGACTAAAAATATCAGCAACCTTGATGAAATGAACTGAAAGGATTTAGCATATTCCAAGGGCAATATGCCAAGATCACGTGAAACATCAGTTTAATTTCCTATGCCTCTGGGATTCCTAATCCAATCTTTACTAGGGATGGATGCTACATTGTCCTCCAAGGTCTTTTTTCCCCTATTCTGACTTGTGCATTTACATGACTATTTGAGTACCAAAAGCTTGTCATAAAATCGGACATTCCTAGTTTGCATGCTCAAACTACTTCTTTCAAAAGTATGCCCCTGAAAAGAGCTTCACTGGTGAGGGGAAGACATCAGACCACACCGCTATTGGTTCCTCATCCCAGGGCTTTAGGGCTACCTGATTAAAGTACACACTTGAGTTTTGAGAGTCAGTACCCTTGGACCTAGCTGAGTCTACTGTTGGAGTTTCCAAGAGATGAGGGATATGCCCAGAGAAGAATAGAAGAAAGACTTAAACAAAGAGCACACACACTCACATACTCTGCTGTCATGCAGCAATCAGCCAAGTCCAATTTCTAGAAGTCAAGATTCTAAATAGCACCAGCCTGTCTCTCTAGGCCAACACCCTACTCTTCTAATTAAATTCCCATGAATGTTTCCATTCCACACCAATCAAGCTCCTTCAATCTGCCCAATCAAGAGCTAGGTTAGGGATTAGGAAGACAGACATGAAATGACAGGTCTGTAGCCCTACATCAGCTCCACGGGGCATGATACTCTCTGCGCCCTGCCATCTCTATTCTTTGTACCAGAGCAAGGACAATAGATCTCTAACTACTGACCTTATCATCCAGTTGTCTGTACAGACTGGAGATCTCCTCATCGTACTTCTCCTTCTCCTCCGTAGAGATGCCAGCAACAACAGGTGCAATATTGTCTATTATGGGAGTATTATCACAAGGCTCCAGGTTCTTCTGGTCCTTAGCACTGATCTGTTCATCTTCAGGCACAGCTTCTCCTGCAAAACACAGCCAAGAAAAGTTTAATCTTAAAGACATTGAGCATGCAACCCCCCAGGAAGAGTTCTAAAAATAGTCACTCCCAGAGAAAAATACACAGGGGACACAATAAAGATCTGTTATACAGAGTTATAGTTTGTGTTCTTTCTCTTTGACAAGAAAAGTCACAGTTAATTGACCAAAACTAGTCTAGGAAGAACAGGACTATAGAATACTCCCATGATGCACTACTTAAGTAAACTGGTTCCCCCAACCACACACGTTCTCAACTAATCCAATTCACAGCAATGCCCCCAATTTTTTGCATGCATTTTGCTTTTGTTGAGGAATATGCTGGAACTTTATTAAGAGTCATATTTTCTCTAGTGGTTGATTCAAAGGGAAACAGACCTCTAAGGCATCCTAATTACCAATTAATTATGTTACTATTTCATTAATAGAAACAGCCAAATCAAGGAACACATTTGCTTTGTTTAATAGAACACTGCAGGGCCCAAATCCTCTGAACCTGAGAATCTCTGAATCTGAGTGAGGAAGTCAGGGTAGCCCTGGACCCAAGATTGGCACTGCACAAACACACATTCCACTACCTCTCTCTCCCCCAGGAAGTCAGAATTAATTAGCTGTGCTAGAGAGTTCAAATAGAATAATCTCCTGTGATGTCAGGTAGTCCCAGGAAAGAAAAAGCAGTCCATCTAGAATATTGTGCAGAGATGCTATAAACCACTTCTCAGTCTGCAGAGTAGGAAGCATTGCCAAATTTGACTATGCAAACTGAGGAAAAAGGTGTAATTCTCAAGGTGTCCCATGGCTATCCCCAACAAGAAAAATCATCTTGCAAAGATAGAGTGCGTAAAAAGGATTCTGTGACAACCACATGGCCCAATTGAGTCTCTCAAATATCTTCTTGGAAAGCAAACCAAAACCAAACAAATTTTTCCATCACAATGCTTACCATGAGCTTCACACTCATACTGCTATAGTCAGTGAGCATCTGCAATGTTCCAAGCCTCACCACAGTTCTCAGCCCACCAAATCCATTTGTAAAAATTCCCCAGGAAAACTGCCCTGAGCCAAAGGGAATTTTTCAAAAACTGATAGAAGAACTAAGATCCTAATCCATGGCTTCATTAACAGTATACATCATGCCTCATGGAATCCACTTGAACACTGTACACATTTATTTCAATATAAACATAACACTTTGTGACAGTTTAGCTTTTCTGCTTAGAATTCCATTATTTTGCTTGTTAATCACAAAATGGTAAGCCTCCATGTCATGTAAAATTAATACCCAGTGGTTTTACTTTTATATCATAGTATATTTCATATTACAGTTCTATTTGAAGCAACAACTTGAAGCAAAACCTAGAATAAATTGTTACTTTGCTAAAGAAAAAACTGAGCCAACCTTTTTTCCTTTTCAACTAGACTGTAGTATACCTATGCCTTTTTCTAAAATTATAGACCTGAAACAAAACCAGAATATCAGAGTAGCCTTTGAACTGAACCTGAACCAAATCAATGTTTCATTCAGTTCCAATTCCTGGCTTAAAATATCCATCAACAACCTTACTGTGCAAACTGGATTTCATCCAATTAAAGGATCTGTATTCTCTACAGTCTGCTAAATACATAAGCTATAAAAGCAATACCGTGTTTCCTTCTCTCTCTATTTTTTTTTTTTTTTTGTTTAAAAAATTAAATAGATATTTTCTAACCACACAAATAATTCAGGATACATTCTCAACATAAACAACTCAAGCAATATAGAGCATACACTAAAACCTGAAAGCCCTTCTTTATCCCCTCCCTTCTGATTCTGTTCCTTCCCCAGAGAAAGTCAGCACTAACACTTTAAATGAGCATTCTGGCATTTACTACTGTCACTTTAAATGTCCTTCCTCTGCTTGGATCATGACTGTATCTCTAATTTTTCAGTTCTAGCTTCTGAAATTTGGGAACAGGGTAATCCAGTGCAGTATAAATTTGATCTTCCAGCTTAAGCATAACGAAGGTGAAATTGTTAATGGTCCTGGACCAGCAACCAACCAGAATATGGTCATATTAGTCACAGGCCAACTCACCCAAAATGAAAAGGTAAGATACAAACACATCTGGAAGAGATATATTCCCTATGTTCTTTGGTTTCAAATGGCCAGAGAGGCAATGACATCATGAGGCTGGGAAGAGCTAAGGAGCTACCCAGCATGTGTTTCGATTCTTCTGGGTGGCAGGGCCAGGGATGAACCCCAACAACCTGAGCAGCAAGTGACCTGCTCTACCCAAAATCACTGGCCTGACTCCCCCCCCCCCAAAGCTGCCCCCTTCTCCCACTGAGGAATTGCAGCATCGCCAAGTAGTAGGGTTGTCCCAGATTACAGAGGTCCAAAAGCTAGCCAATGCTTTTACAAGGCACCCTGAAAGTGACCAACAGACTCTCATAAACATCTCCAGTGCCGTGACGGGACGCTAAAGACACACTGTACCTTGTAACTAATCAATCACAATCCCATCTCCTGCCTAACGTCTTAGTTTGCTTTTTGTAAAGGAGAGGAAATAATAACGCCTTTATCACAGGGTTATTCTAAAGATAAATGAACAGAGTATACATAAAAAGCACCGAAGGTATCATTGTTTAAGGCCCATCGCTTATTCCCTCCACTCCCTGACAAATTTGCGACTTTTAGAATTTGCAGATAAGTAATTATTTTTACTTATTATAACATCAGTGTTCCTGGGGTCTTTGCAATACCTTTGTGGTTGGAGCTCAGTTCCAAAAATAAAACACAATATAGCTATGCAAGTCCCTTTCAGGTTTATTTTTACTATTATTAAAACAATATTTGAAACCTATAGCAGATTTTCTGGTTTCTCTTGAACAATTCTCTGAATCAAAGTACCAATATGTCCCCCACAAAGCTACATCTAAACAACAAGCTCTTCCCAGTGTATATTCTGAAGGTCAGGCAATCAGGATTATTTTTTGCAGCAGCCATTCAGACTGAGAACAAAGCAGCAGCATGTAGGAACAAAAGCAACACAGCTCCTGCCCAGAGAGGAACCAAGAGCTAGTTTTCCCAAACACCGCTGCCCTTCAAAGGACTGAGAAAATGACTTCCAGAAGTGTCCCTGGTAACTACACTGTCCAGCTCACAAACATGTCTGGGGATTGTAAATTCCCAACACTATGTAAGACCTGACACTAGGCAGTCTGTCTCCATGGCAATCTCACCACATTAATCTAGAATATTCCCTGCACTGCAGTGGACCGAGTCTCCTGAGAAGCCCCCATGAGGTGATTACGGAATAACTGATTGTAACAAGGAAGACAGCTGCTAACAAACCCTGGAGAAATAATGTCCTGAAATCTGGTGGTAGGAGAAGGAGAAAAGGACCACCAAAGGAAGATTAGCATCTATTTTGTTCTCCCTCTTTGCACTGAAAGCAGATTTCTCTTAGTTTAGCCCCCAAGGCTTATACCTGCTATCTATAAGAAAAGAGCTTATAATATTGTAAAGCATCTGATTTTCTAGACTGAAAGCCTTTCTCCCCGACTAAAAACCTTCCCCTTCTTTAAATAAGCATCCTGGCATTTACTATTGTCAGATGTAATTACCTTTAAGGACTAAAAAGATTTGTGTTTACACAGAAGCATTCACTTGGAGCATACCTATAAGGCTTGCAGAGCATTCTAATTGTAAAATGAAAACCCCCAGAGGGCATAAATAACATTTCTACAAAAAATAGAAATCCATCAGTTGCAACAGATGAGAACGACAGACTAATCAAAAATTCTCATCAGGGTTATTAAAAATTCTAAAATAGGTTTTTGGTTTTTTCAAAAAAAGAAAACCATTAGACTGCCAGTAATTCATTAAAATTTCACACATGAAATAGCAACAAGCTAGTTATCCTTTTCGTAAGTTGAGTCCCTAAAGCCTCAGGAGAACATATAAAGGTAATTGCATTTTCTCGGCAACTCCAGGGCAGAGATTTGCTGGTCACTCACAGCTTCCGCCAGAAACCACAGCAGGTCTGGCAAAGGAGGTGCTTTCTTTTAATACCAATTAAATAGGCCCAGTGGCAGACCTAATAGTAGGCAATTTCTATATCAAAGAAACTAAAAGGAAATCTTTAAGTTGCCAGATGGGTAAGAGCAGCTGGCCACAAGATGTCATTATATAAATGTCATGTTTAAAAAAAAAAAATCATTCCTTTATGAGATTATTTTGCATGCAAATAGCATCTTTCACCCTAGTTCCTAAAAATACTGTAAGCAGCTTAAAACATTCTCTAATCCCTTCTGGAATAATTTCTAATAAACTCGTCACCTGGGACTCTGCATCCCCTTTACAGTCATGACCTCCTGAATGGGCACGTCATCCTCCTAGTGGTATTTCTATTACAGTTTGGTTGTGATCTCCAAAAAAGGCAAAGGGCCTAGTAAATTCGATATTTCAAATGAAATGCTGATTTCTGAAAATCGATTATAATCATGAATCCAAGAGGGGGGCCCGCATGTTCTAAAGTTTTAATGCTAAAAGAGAAAATTGCGTTCCAGCTATAGAGGTCCCAAAGTTACACAAAGCCCCAAATCGGACTAGAAGTTAGAGATGGGGCTATTTACAGAACCACACCTGCTGGTCTCCTAGGTTTTGAACTTGGAGAACAAATCTGCTATAGACATTGCTGACTTTTCTAAGCCTTCTCAGCCTGTGATGAAATCACTTCTTTGTATGACTTCAGCAGATGACTACATCCACTCTGTTATGTAATCTTATACTTAATTATTCAAGAGAAGAAACTCTGCAGATACACAGTACTGTCAGGTCATTTCCCTGCTCTCCTGACACCCAGATTTTCAGCTCCTCCTTTTTCTGACTCAAACCCCTGAAAGAAGTTATTTTTTTTTTAAGTGCAAGAGTCAAAGTATCAGAAGAGAGCATGTGTAAAGACTGACCTGGACCCAAAAGGGAACTATAGACCCAGCCACCTCTGAGCATCATGTCCTGGGCATTCAGCCCTCCCTCCCCATCCTCCTGTCAAGTTTTCTTGATGGACTAGGGGGAGGTTAAGGTGAACTGGAACCGTAATTCACTCTGAATCCAGCTATCTAAATCTATCCCCATATATAGGACTGTTCGAGTCCCTTCCACACATAGGATCAACAAAGCAATAGAGCTTAAAAAAACCATTCACTGGCAACTGCCGCATTCCATCGCTCTGTTCCTTATGCAAGTAGACTGACAGAATTTCCATGGGGCTAAAGTGCCAACAGAACCTCTAGATTCGAAGAAAGACTGGCAACTGACTACAGCCCACAAGATGTCACTAGTAGATTGTGGTGGACATTTGCTGCTTTTCAAGCCACTCAACACCCATTTCAGCTTCCTTTGGAGGAATTACTCCCCTCAATTGCATGCAGTCTCCATATTTGTCAAAGTGCCCTGTTCCTTCCCCAGCCAATGCACACCACCAAGCACGGTGTTCCCACTTCTATCCTGAGCCTCTGAATCTCCAGCATCATAATGCAAGGATGGGGAAAACATCTGGAAAGGATTCATCCCAGATGTGGCCTCTCATGAGATCCCATGGCCTGCATCTGTGGGGCAGCCCCAGCTTCTGCCTGCCTGTGCCTGGTTCCTCAGCTGTTCTTTGGATTCTGTGAATCACTCACATTCTTCAAATGCATTCTCTTTGTTTAAGCCAGGCAGCATCAGTTCCTGTCACTTGCAACCCAAGGCCCCTAACAAGCATACTGGGGAATTGAACCAGGCCAGTGGGTGGCTGTCCTCATTCCTTCCTTTATAAAAACAAGGTGCAGCTGCTCCTTAAGCCACCGTGCACATGCCCAGAAATATCCTGCCTTAATGGCAACGCCAGAAATGAATTAATGCTTGGTGTAGTATATATGTAATGAGTCATGGGCCTTATTCTTCAAATCAAAGTTTAACTGTGCAGAGAGGAGAAAACTGCCGGGACCACATTCTGAAGTAGCCCACCATCTTAGTCAGTTGGGGCACTATAGCAAAGTGCCATAGATTGGGTGACTTATAAACAACAGCAATTTATTTCTCACAGTTCTGGAGGCTGGAAGTCCAAGATCACAGTGCCAGTACAGTTGGGTTCTGGTGAGAGCCCTCTTCCAGGTGTGCAGATGTCATCTTCTTGTACCCCCAAATAGCAGAAAGCAGAGAGAAGCAAGCTCCTTCAGGATTCTTATAAGGGCACTTATCCCATTCATGAGGGTTCCATCCTCAGGATCTAATTACCTCTCAAAGACCCCACCTCCTAATACCATCACCTTAGGGGTTAGGATTTTTCATTTTTTTTTTTTTATTGAACCCTGGACCTTGACGTTCAATCAGCATCACGCTCTAACCAACTGAGCTAACTGGCCAGGCATTAGGATTTTAACACATGAATTTTGGGAAGCCACAAAAATTCAATCTATAGCACCCATCAAGCTATAAGGGGTTGAAAGTCAGTAGAGGTGCAGGGATGACATCAGCCTCTAGGCATGTGATAGATAGGAAGGTATTTCACAACTTTTCAGTGACTTGGGGCAGGGCATGCCCCCTCCTG
Organism: Cynocephalus volans; assembly: GCF_027409185.1. Lineage (NCBI taxonomy): Eukaryota > Metazoa > Chordata > Mammalia > Dermoptera > Cynocephalidae > Cynocephalus > Cynocephalus volans. The sequence goes on along the minus strand of NC_084460.1, from coordinate 218,894,806 downwards.
CCAATTGGATCAGACATACCTCCCTTCACTTATTTATATTATACGCCTGCACCTGACTTGCAGTGGAAACACTATATTATATTGCCTTCCCCACCCCTTTGTATTGCTGCCTCATTCATTCTACATAACAGCAAGCAGGAAAAAGCACAAGAATGCACACACACACCTGTCTGCCACACTTTTTTTGCTCTCCTGCAGCTGGAGTAGAGCAGCCAAACTTTCAAATCATACACGTGCCATGCAAAGAAAGAAATGTCTTTCCCATAGAGAGTGCAAATAACTGAAAGTCTCCTTTAACTCATTCAGATAGTGATGTGGAAATGTCAATACCCAGGAAATGTTGAGGTGAGCCAAGTAGCTGCCTCCTACAAGTTTAGAACCAATGTGTGTGTCAAATTTCAAAAGAAAGTTGGCAATATCCTGCCACTCCAATCTCAGTGCGAGATATGGCCTCTTCTCTACTCCACCTCTCAAAATCCCAGCTCTCTACTTAATGTACACCAGTCATGCCCTCATGACTTCTGCTACAAGGAATTAGGATTGATGCACAGGAATACCGCCAAAGGGCTTCCAGTCCCTTCTCTTTTTGGTGTGGTACTTTTTGCAGTTATCTAACTGGCCTATGCACAAGTCACTAGTGCTAGCTCTATGTGCAGACTGCACAGACAACAGAAAGAAAATGAACTTTGGAGTCAGACCCCCTTGGTACAGATCCCTGCTCTACCAGAGACTAATCCCCTTGAGGGAGTCCTCTAGCCGGTTGACATCTCAAGGGCTACGTGAAGATTAAAGGCCCAGCCTTGCAACATAAAAAACCCAGCTTGGTTTGTCGTACATTGCGTATGAAGTGTCCGTTGGGACATCACGTGATGTACAGTCAATCCTGGAGATAGCTTTGCACTGACAGTTGGTCAAAGGACCAATGTCTGCTCACTGCCCCTCATTACCCTCCTTCCCACATGAAATTTACATCATTAAAGTTGGTTCTTTGCATTTAAAAAGTTTGCCTCCAGAAAGATCACCTTTAAAATACAAATGCTAGTTTGGGAGGAAAGGAGAAGAGCTCTGCAAAATCTCTCCCCTCCCCTCTCCCATCTCAGTCACTCAGTAACAACATGGTAATGGGGTGGGGAGCCCTCAAGACTCTCTCCCTCTTCTTCTTCCCTGTCTTCTTTCCATTGCCCACAGGGGACCTCAACTCTACCTACGCCTTCAATTACCACCTAAAGATTAATGACACTCAAGTTTCTTTCTCCAGCTCAGGCAGCTCCTTTGAGCTCCAGACTCTCAGACCTAACCACTTATTTGAAAATTTCCCCTGGATGCTCCATGGGTACCCCAAACTCCCCTACTTCCCTTCCTCACCCCCAGTCTGGTTCTTCTCCAGCGTTTCCAGACTCTGGGAATGGTTCGGCCCTCCATTCAACTCAGCAAGCCAGAAAGCTTGGAGCCATGCTTGACACCTCCCTGTCCCTGTAGCCAGCTCCTCACCAAACCCTGCTAATTTCTCCTCCTAAGCCCCTCTCAGGTCCTTCCATTAACTCCCCTTCCACTGCCATGTCTCTCACTTCAACCACTATAATCTCACCCCTGGAAGACCACCCTAGTTCCTTCCTGGCCCTCCTTCACCCACCGGTCCATTTTCCAGCACAACCAATGGATCTTCTAAAATGCAAATCTTATCATATGATCTACAGCTTAATACCCTTGAATGGCTTCTCATTGCTTCTAAGATAATGACCAAAATCCTGAACAAGGACTATGTAGCCCTGCAGGCTGCCTAGCCCTCCAACCCATCTTAGGCTACTGCTTCCCACCCAGCCCCAACCCTGGCTCTCCTGGTCCCACCCCTCAAGGCCATTGTAAACATGGTTCCCTCTACCCACACCCCCACCTGCACCTCACACTTCCTATTTCACCCAGCCAACCACTCTGTTTCTCTCAGATCTTATTCTCTATGTTGCTTATTCAAGGACGCCTTCACTCACTTCTCTGTCAAGGTCAGGGTCCCTGTTGTAATAACTCTTAGCACCTTGTACTTTCCCTTCTTGGTATGCAGCACAGACTACCAACACACGTTTATTGACAGGGACTGGAGTCTACCTCCCCCGTCAGATGGTAAGTGCATGGAGCGCAAAGACCACATCTAACTGGCCCCCTTCTAATCTCCAGTACCTGCATTAAACACGTTTATTGAATATACATTTATTGAAGGTCTACTATGTGCCAGAAACCACACATTAGTTTTCCTAAATTACACAAACTCAGGGCTTATGTAGGATCTCACCCAAGAGGGCACAGAAAGCAGTGAATTTCTGAGTAGATTTGCAAGGTAGATGAAGTGGGACAAACAGTTAAAATGATGCCAAATGAAGAGGCCGAGAGCAGGGTAGAGCACCCAGGAGATGCTAGGCTTGACTGTGACTCAGGCAAACGAAGCAGCAGGCAGATCCCAGAGGACAGTGGTTGATGAAGGATGGAGAACTGGAAGGTTAGAGCTTGGCAAGAGATGGGAAAGGATGGAAAATAACAAGGTTAATTACCCATTCCACGATGTTCTTAAGGCCAGTCCCCCCAGCCACCAACCCTTTACCAAAAGGTTTATTGAACGTCCTGGTCTCCCAGCAGAGAACTGACCCAAGAGGATTCCAGAAATAGAACAAAACTTCATATGGCCCCTCCCAACTTGGCCAACCACCCCTCCCCACTCTCCTATTCCTGCCAAATTGCAAGGAATCATCCACCAGCCCCAGGTGCTGAATTATTCAATTATTCTAGCAGCTTTCAAAACACGTGTGCAGCTAGAAAACACTCTAAGAAGAAAAGAATCACATTATTTAGGCTACTAGGTCATCTTTTGAACCTCTCTTGAATTCTCCTTTGCCACGCATTGTTTTTCAATTAAACAGTAGCTCATTGACACCCCACCCTTACTACCAAAAGCAGCAGCAAACATATAATCACAAGACAATCTGCTGCTCTCACTGCAGTGTTACCTCCTGATCCTGCACAACAGCCCCAGGCTCCTCAGCTTACCAAAAGCTGAGGGCTGCTGCTGTACCTGAAATAAATACTGAACAAAGCAGCAGAGGATCTGAAAAACAACTTCCAGCTATCCACCATCCCCCTACACACACACACACACACACACACACACACACACACACACACACACACACACACACACACACACACACACACACACACACACACACACACACACACACACACACACACACACACACACACACACACACACACACACACACACACACACACACACACACACCAACCTGCCTTACTTCAGTGGGAAAAAAAAAAAGACGTCTACCTTCTAACCTCCGTCACAGTACTAAAATCACTAAAATAATCTGTCTGCATTTGGATCTGGAAACCCCTCTCAACGCCTCACCCACAACCCACCCACCCACTGCACGTCAGCTCTCTGAGATATTTTCTCCCAGGAGAATAAGCCAAAGAGAATGTTTTGGGAAAAAAGGAAAACTAGTCACGAAACAAGACTTTAAGACTCCATTTTAGCACAGGGCTTCTTCAGGAACCCTCTATTTCTGGCTCCTGAAAAAGCAGAGCATGAAGATGAGTTAGGCAAAAAAAAATGCAAGTATTTGCCAGAGGTGACCTTTAACCCAAATCAATTCTAAAACTCAATAGGAGGGAATGACATTTTTCATTTAGTCAAAAGCAATCTTAGCCACAAAGTCTCTGGCACTGCCCTCTAAACCTCAAATAGGGCTACCAGAGAGTGAATGACAGTAACAGCTAGAGGGCATCTCATTGGAAATAGATGAAGGCAACCTTGCAAATAGTCACCGGCCCCCACTAACAATGTGCCAGCCAAGTGATGGGGTGGGGTGGGGAACCATGCCAGAGAATAGCAAAACATCTACTTGTGCACGCAGGTTGTTGCAGGCAGGACTAAGCTCCACAACCATCCCCTTTCCCAGGTGTCTCCTGGGATGCCAACAGTCATGAGAAAGAGAAAGCACATGCTTGTGCCTCATTCCACCTTACCGTTCCTCCATCTGTTTAGCTCCATCTCCAGATGCTGGATAACATTCTTCAAAGTTTTGTTTTTCTCCTTCTCTTTCTCATATTTCTTCTTCCATTCTTCCGCTGTCAGTTCCAGGTTCACAGAGACTGTATTCTTGATGGTCTTAGCTCTGGGGTTAAAAACATCAGGGAAAAACTCTGAGTATAGCTATTAGCATTAGCTGGATCAATATAATTCAGCCTCAGATTCCTTCCATGTCAAAACATTGGGACTGGGGGAGCAGAAGAGATCCTGTGTCTTTCTCCTACCATACTCCCAGCTGGAACAATGGCACCACTACTCCTTGAGCTCCAAACTCATCCTTTCACCCTTCACACCCCACCAGTCTCTAAATCCAATGGACAGATATTGGAATTGTCTCTCAGGGGTCACCTCTTTCTCTGTTCCCTCTGCCACCTTAGTCTATGTTCTCAGCCCTCCTTATGGTGATAGCCTTTTTCAAACGTTCAGCATCCTCCTTTAAGCATTCTGCGTACCACTGCCAGGTTCATCTTCCTAAGCAGAGTTTCCTTCCAATTCAATAAACATGTATGAAACATTGGGGATATACCAGGACAAATGGACAAGGTTACTGGCCTCTTTGAGCTTGGGGTTTCTTATACCAATAATACGCAGTCAGAAACAATGTAATGAATTATTTCTCTTACATTGGGTACCTAGAACCACCCTTGATGTGTGGAACACACGTCAACACATGGCTCATAGGTCAGGGGGTGACACCTGCTGAGCACATGCCCCATCACAGTCAATCATCACCATGCAAGAGAGGAGGACCCACTGTTCTCAGATCATTCCATTTTCAAGTCCGAAATTGGGATTTTTTAAATTTATATCTCCCAGTTTAAAATAATTTTTAAAAATAATGTGTGGAGCAAACAAACATGTCTAATGGCCACCATTTTGCCACTCGTAGTGTAAAAGATGATGGGATCTCCTAGGGGCTAGGGCCTGGGGCTGGGAGGATTGTGATGCCACATCGATGGGAGCTGGACAGTAACTGGAGGGAGCAACTGATGAGAGCGAATCAGCTGCTGCACTAGGTGATGCTAAAAACAAAAGACACGCTTCACCTAGGCATGCACAGAAACGAACACTTACACAGCCTTGTCCAATTAAAAAGTAAACTGATTATGGCAGAATTCCAATATTACTTACTTTTTAAGAAGGTAAAACTTCATTTAAAAATATGTGATATCCTGTTTTATTTGCTATTGACTTTTTTTACATTAAACACCAAACAGTTCTTGTACTGTTATATTTGCCAGAGCAATCTGATGTATGATTCAGGTTCATTACTGTTGTCATCAAATGACATTCTGGATGTGATTTCTATTTTAGTGCAGGGAAAACAGCAGTCCTCACCAGCACTACAGATGTCATTCTAAAAATTCCAAAAATTAATTCCTAAAGCAGACAATAACCCAACTGTTGAAAGAGGAGTTAAACGACTTCAATGTAAGACTCCACATAAGAATTAGTATAATTCTCTCTCATTGGCTGTAGCTTGAGGCTGCTGTTCCCAGAAGGGCTTCAACTCTAATTTTTCAAATAGCAGCAATTTCACGACTACTTTAAGGTCTGTTCCAGTTTGACACTCTCACCTCACCTTCTCACATCCTCAGGCATGCTGCGGATGCTTCTCAGATACAAGCACAAACACTGAAGCGTCTATGATCAACTTAAGTCAGAAAGTGAAAAATAATTCATGACTAAAATGCCTATGGACATTTAAGGGTACACTTTGTGGCTACTAATCTTAACTTTTTAAATCATAAAGAGTCCTTTGATGATTTCAAATGATACCAGAAAAAGAAAGAGCCTCTGTGCTATACTCAGGCTTGTTTAGCCAGAGGCACATTTTGTAAGCAGAACCAGCAAGGTTATCGACAGTGTGACTGATTCTCATTCTCAAAGTCCCTTAAAAGCTGCCTGGAAAATTCTTTTTCTTCCGCTTCTGTAGTAATCCGGAACCTGGCAGGAAACAGATGACCTGCTCAAACTGCATAATTTGGAGAGAGTTTAACAAAGGTATGGAAAGGATGCTGGGAAATAACAAGGAATAATGTGGTACCCCATATTAGTGATAGGGGGAGCCATTACTACCCTTAGGCTGAAGGGGGCCCAGAAGGAAAGAGCTAGAAGAGAAAGGTTGCCTCATGGGAACTGTAACAGCCTTTGGTCTAAGGACACAGCCAACCCAAAATGATCATGCAGAGAGGAAGCCACGAAATAAGTATCCTGACCTCAGTCTCTTCTCTCCTTCCAATCACCTGCTCCAGTTCCTTCCCCATTGGTCAAACCTAACTGGAAGCAGAGGCAAGAGAGACCATTGCAGCAGTCCAAACTGGTTACCCTCCCAGGGCACAGAGCAGGGCACAGACAGTACACAAAAGATCCAGATGAGTAGACAATAGATGTGGAACCCGACTCCAATTTGGAACTCAAACAACAGTGGGGAACCAGGTCTCACTCTGAAAACCTGGACTTTATTTGGCCCCAAATGGGGTGGTGGGGGTAGGATGCCTCTACATCCACTAAGGGTAGACTATGAAGAAATCAGCCAACACCGACGGAAAGAGATGTTAAGTCTCCCAAAATTTTCTATGCATTTAAAATGCCCCCCCTCCAAAAAAAATCCTAGGAGTTGTGTATGTATGTGCATGTAGAAATCGGTAAGCTGATTCTAAAATTTACAGTAGAAATAAAAAGGCCAAGAAGAACAAGGACAATTTTGGAGATCAAAGTTAGAGGATTGAATATCAATATTTACAAAGGCATAGTAATTAAAACTGATTAAATAATCATAAACCTTGGAATACAAACAGAATGGATTGTCCAGAAACAGACACTCAGATATATAGTTATCTGATTTATGGCAATGGTGCCCATACAGTACAGTGAGAAAGGACAGTCCTTTCAATATATGGTACTAGTGGGAAGGGGAATTTTATCCCCCTCATACCATATAAAAATTCTATTCCAGATAGATTATAGACACAAATGAGAAAGGTAAAACAATAAAACTTCTAGAAGAAAACATAGGAAAGTATTTTCAAGACCTTGGGATAGGCAATGAGTTCTTAAATAGGACATAAAAAATAAATAGATCTGACTTCATTAAAATTTAAAACCTCTCTTCATTAAAAGCCACCATTAAGGGAGTTAGAATGCAAGTCATAAAGTGGGAGAAGATATACGAAATGCATATACTAACAACATGCTTACCCAGAATAACTCCTATAAATCAATAAGAAAAACTGGGCAAAGACTTGAACAGGCACTTCATAAAAGAAGTACCAATAAAACACCCCAAAAAAGGTGTTCAACATCATTAACCATCAGGGGAATGCAAATCAAAACTACAATGAGATACCTTTACACACCCAATAGAATGGCTACAAATTTTAAAACTGATAATGCCAACTGTTGGTGAGGAAGACACTCACTCGATTGCTACTGGAGAGAGTGTAAATAATTACTATCATTTTGGAAAGTGTTTGGCAGTATCTACTAAAGCTGAATATCTCACACCCTATAACCCAGCAATTCCACTCTTACCGAATAGAAATAAGGACATGTATTTGTCCAAAGGTATGACAAGCAATGTCACAGTAACTTTATTTATAATAGCCACCGATTGAAAACAATCCAAATACCTACCAACAGTAAAATGGATACATACATGCTATATTCATACAACAGAATATACATAACAATGAAAAACTACTACTACACCCAGCAATGTAGATAAATTTCACAGATACAATGTCACATAAAAAAAAGCCAGATACAAAACAGTACTGTGTGATTTCATTTATATAAAAGTCAAAGACAGGCAATAATAATCTATGTTGATGGAAGTCATAATGACAATTACCCTTGAGAGTTGGGTATTGACTCACAGGGTGTGAGAGAGGCTTCCAAAACACTGGGTGGTGGTTATTGTGTATATATGCTTGTAAAAGTATGAGTTATACACTTAAGTTTCTGCATTTTACTATATGTATGTTATATTCAATAAAAACGAGTTAAGAAAAATAAATTGATGTAGAAAGAAATCAAGTCAGATACAAAAATTCCCAGATCGTGGGAAAAATTAGGATTACTAAGAGAAATACTGGATTTCTACATGCCTGGAAGTTTTTTATTTGTTTGTTTATTTTCTTAATAGAATAAATATCCTCCTATCTAGGAGAATAACAATCTTGCAAAATAGAATAAAAACGGTCTCAGTCCCTCATTCTCCAAAGAAATCTAAGGTAAAAGGATGCAGGGTATCTACAATCTCCTTTTCCTTTTACCATGAACTTTAGCAAATTTAGAGGATAAAGGAGCCTAATGATATTAGCTTCTAACTAATTTTGCCACTCAAAGTTTACTTTCCCCCTTTGTGAGTATTTAGCTAGTTGCCATCAGTGTAGGTTACATAATGGTCTGGTCTTGAACACTTTACAGCATGCCAAAAAACCTTGCATATTTTTGGCTCCTTTTCTTTGGTATTTTCCACATATTTGCTAGCTGTAATCACACTAAACAGCACTATATCCAGACTCTCAAATTCAGTGAATCAACACGGATCCTGGGCATAAGGCTGCATGTGAACATGATTTGGGGGCTTATGCAAACTACCATGCATGTGTATTTACTGCTCAGCTTTATTTCCAGAAAACTTCAGGTAGCTTATAAGAAAACATAAAATCAATAAGATAGCAGAAATTGAGAAATGCTCTTAAGGCAGGTTTCAGAATTTTGTCTAGCTGAAGCTATAGAAATAGCAATACCATCCTGCTTTAAAGCTCTGGAACATTATCTCTTTGATAAAGGAAAATAAGCCAATGACCCACAGGAGCCTTATTTTAGCTCCTCACTGTTCACTCATCATCTTTATGGGTCAAACTGACAGTGATACATTTGATTAATCCAAAGTGACCTGATCATTCATAAAGGAGCACAAAAGCTTCTTGGGTCTTCATATCTAAAATCCTCAGATTTTTCCAGGACAGCTCCCAGCACATGTACACATATAAATCCCTATTCCACACGTCATAACCATAGCAGGTACTGAGCAAAATCCTAACCAAAGGCTGCTTAGGGAAAGCACCTTAATTCAACTTTAAGTTTATACCCTAAGAGAAGACCTGCTTAGCAAAAATGAGCCAAATTGCGAGGGTGTTGGTACCAAGGGATCTGTTTTGCAGCTTTTCTTTGTTTTGGCTTACTTCAGAGAGCAAAGCACCACTTCAGTAATATATGATCTAGGCTTGCCCCAGATATAAAATCTCTTCTCCCCACAGAGAGAGAACTAAGACCAAGTTTTTAAAAGACCTCAAAACTAATAAATGTTAAACCTTCCACTCCTTCCCACCCCCCATGGAGAAGACAGACCAAGCACAGTGGACAAAGAGCAGAGGCCATAGTACAACTTCCATCTAGATATGAATCCTGAGACAGTCAACTGAGAAAAGATTCTCTTAGACACATTCTACTGAAGAATGGAAAGAGTACAACCACCTCCCTTTCTCGAGAGTTCTGTCATTTCCTTCCCAGCACCACTAGGTCCCTCATCACTGAATTTACATTTACATGCTCAGAAGCACACACTTGCCCAGGCTTCTAAGGTGGCTGACCGTGTTCATGTCCACTACTGAGGTTACACATCCTGCCAGGATGATGGCACCCTGCAGGTACCCTCATAATCTGGCACTTGAACAAAGCCTTTATTGCATGGGGGTAAGTCCTAGAACCCTTAGTTCAGATCACTCTTCGTCCTAATAAATCCCATCCCCACCTATTCCCTCAATGGTTTCCTACACTCATAGTCAGTTCTGAATGACGTGTGCACTGCCTATCACTGGAATTTCCTCTAATTACTTTGGCCTCCCTGGAAGAGCCAGGTAGATGTCTGTACTTCATACCTTCATACCTCTTGTTTCAGCATCTTCCTTCCCTCTCCAGGTGTTCAGGATAGTACTGGCATTTGAGTAAGGAGCTCTAGACAACCTCACACCTTCAACACATAGAAAAAATCTGTAATGTGTGATTCTGCACTGTGAATGTTGTGAGACCTAGAGAGACTGAGCTCTTCCCACTGTGGGGCGTGGGAGAGGGTAGGCAGCCCAGCATCCTCCTTTATCAGTCAGGGTTCTCCAGAGAAAAAGAACAAATAGGAGATAGGTAGGAAGGTGGGTAGGTGGATAAATAAATAAAATATATATCCTACTATTTATAAAATTCTATTAAACATATATGTCATTATATATATATATATAATAAAAAATACTTTTATTTATTCATTTTAAGGAATTGGCTGGCATGACTGTGGAGGCAGGCTAGTCTGAAGTACATAGTGCAGGCCGGTAAGCAAGAAACTCAGGCAGGAGTCTTGGGGGCAGAATCTCTCTTCTCTGGGAAACCTCGGGTTTCACTCTTAAGGCCTTTAACTGATTGCACGAAGCCCACCCTCATTACAAAGGACAAGCTGCTTTATTTAAAGTCAACCAACTGCAGAAGTTAACCACATCTACAAAATACCTTCACAGCAACACCTAGATTAGTGCTCTATTAAATAACTGCGTGCTTTAGCCTAGCAAAGTTGACATGTAAAACTAACCCTCACACCTGCTAATCTGCTCTGAGTCCTGGTTCCCATATAAAATGCCTAAACCTTCTTCTGGAAACACCATTGCTCCGCAGCACCTTCCCAGTTCCTGGTGAGGCCATTTCCCTGCTTGTGAATGAGGGAGGTAGGGAAGGAAAAATTAAAATTTTGTTTATCTTAAAAAATTCTGGTCTCCTGAGAAACATTCAGAGTTGACTTGAATGAGGATTTGGCAGCTAGTTAAACTTATGTCACCCACAGCATCTCTTCCTCCAAGAGCAAAAATTAACCCTATTGGTGTTTCAGCAACAGGCCTTCCAATAGACGTGATTTAAGTCTTCCTTGGTTTTATGTCACAAGTGTAGCCATGCATCTGCCTTGGCCAAAGTGCTTACTCTACCCCCACAGGTAACTTGTTCTCCTGTTCTAGTGACATGAATTTTGCATGCACACTACTCAGGCTCTCCCTAATCTAGCTGCTACTAAAGAGGCAGGTGGTACAATTAAAATAATGGCATGATTTTTTTTTTTAAAGTGCACATCAGGAAAAAAGAAAGAATATTACATTCTCTAAGTTACCAATTCTCCCTCCGCATTCAACATACAAATAAAGGCTTTGAATTATTCATGCTGGATCAATCAAAACTCTTGGTGCCAAAGATGTGCTGATTCAGACCTTCCAAAACTGATTGATCTGCCCCTTCGGGGCTTCCTTTTCCTTCATTATCACCCCAAATCAAGGCACATTAAATAGGCTTCCAAGATAATTGGGTGATATGAGTTCACACTTCTAAAACTTATAAATTTCTTTTCAAATAGTGCTGTGAAAGTGCTTTGGAAGAGTAATTAAAGACTAAAAAAATAAAATGCTGGAAGCCAGAGGGGGAGAAAAAAAATCAATGAAAGTGCTCTAATTTGAGTCTGGCTTTTTAACTCTCTGCTGCCTGGGAATTCAAGTGCTGCCTCCTCCACTAGATTAAAAGCTCTTTGAGAGCACAGAAGATGGCTTTTACATCTTTACTAACAATGCTGCACATTCAGAGGACTAAAGGGGACAAGCTTGACCAAACAGAAGAGCCAGAATCTATCAGTGAAACCAAGAAACAGACATGGTGAGTTTTTCCCTTTAAGTTCCAGTACCTCATCTAGAATTCCTGATGTGCTGACAGCACTCTTGGTAGGGTGCCCTCAGATACAGATACAGTCAAGCCTAGCAATAAACATGTACTTTCTTCATGTCCTAGAAAGAACTGCATAGAAATAATTGAGGAACCTTATGCCGCCCTAAGGTTTGGCCACCCTGCAATAAGAATATAATGAACATTCGTTACACTAAATTTGGGATGTGCCTGGCAGTCTTTTCTGAGTTCAAAGTGCTTAATCTCATTAGCTATCACATACCATGTCTAATCCGATGTTCAGACACATGTCTGCTGTGTAATTGGGTTCAATGAGTACATTTAACAATACAGCAGGTATTGGCCCCATACAGAAGTTCATTGCCCTTGGAGAATCCATTAACTAACTCAGGTTAGAAGGAAGGCAACAAAACCTCACACTTTCTAATTACAGATTGGAAAGCAAACCAGATCCAAATCTAACCAAACTTCTGGACGTCATGGTGTCACACTTTTGCAGCTGCCCTAATGTCCTAAGAACTCCTGCACAATAAGCTTTAGGTTCACCCGTTCATTCATTTGATAATTATTTATTGATCACCACTGTGCACTAGTTGTACTGAAGGCTGGGTGGAGAACTGATACCAATGACAAACTCAGGCCCTGCCATCATGGAGCTCAAAATCTAGATGGCTCTGATAAAAGAATGTAGACCAACCTATTTCATTTGAAAACATAATTGACATTATTTTTTTATTTCCTGGAATCTCAAATTATCAGCAGTATTTCTTTACTCATTCATCCCAGAAACCTAATTCTAATTCTACTTCACTCTTATATTACAGTGTTGTCCCTTATAGTACATTACATAGTCTAGTCCCATTCATTACAGGTTGAGCATCCCTAATCCAAAAATCCAAAACCTGAAATGCTCCAAAATTTGAAACTTTTTAAGCACCGACATTACACTCAAAGGCCAAGCTCAAAGGAAATGCTCATTGGGGCATTTCAGATTTCAGATTTTCGGATTTGGGATGCTCAACCAGTAAGTATAATGCAAATATTCCAAAACCCCCCAAAAATCTGAAATTCAAAATGCTTCTTGTTCCAAGCATTTCGGATAAGGATACTCAACCTGTCCTATGATCTTCCCAAGCCTTAATCCTGTTAGATTAAGACAGAGGAAAGGGGGAACTTGTAATCACCAGCTCTTGTGCTTAGTAAAAACTGAAGCAACTCATAAAATCGTCCCAACAATGCTTGGAAGTAGGCATCATCATATCTCTTTCTACAGGCAAGAAGGCTAAAGCTCAGAAAAGAGAAACAAAAGAGAGAATGGGTCAGTAGAAGCACTTAGCTTCAAAACTAGGTTTACTGACCCAGAGGACTGTACTCAGCCACTGCAGTGGCTCCTCAAATTTCCTGATCAAGCAGCCGCATGAGAGAGGCAGTGGGTCAGTTAATACAGCCCACATCCTGTGACATCCTACATATTTAGTCATCTACTGGCTGCATGGTCTCAGGTATAGTACCTAATGGCTTTGGGACTAGGTCTCAATCTCAGCCTCTGCACAAAGGAGAGATAATGCCTACGTGTTAGAATTGCAAGGAGGATTTTGACATGCCTGACACATATTAAAAGGCATTAAATGAAATGTTAGTAATAATGACGATGCTGATGATAGCCTCACTAAGATCAGAAGAAATCATTTGAACTAGCATTTGAACTGACACCTAAAATGCTTCCTATAGACACCTGCAAATACCCACCAATACCAGCAACTTTGAGACAGATAGCCAATACCCCAGAGTGACTCTGGCTTGCAAAGACCTAGAATATTTTTGTTTTACAGGTGAGAATTTTTTTAAAGAGATGTTTCCTTTATACATGTATTTGCAGCTGGTGTCAAACATGTCTTCAGAAGAAATTGTTAAAGCTGAAGTTTAAGACACTGAGTAGGAGAAAGGTGGGAAGCAGCACGCATCTATGCTTCCCATAAGCAGGTGCTAGTTTATCTGTCCTGAGACCCTTGAGAAAAGCAGGTTTTATCCTACTACAGTCCCACTGACCTAAGCATTTGGCTAATCAAGGGAGTGATTTGGTAGGAACCCAAACTCCAGTTTAAAAGATATATTTCTGGGCCAGCCCCATGGCTTACTCGGGAGAGTGCGGCGCTGGTAGCACCGAGGCCGTGGGTTCGGATCCTATATAGGGATGGCTGGTGCGCTCACTGGCTGAGCGTGGTACAGACCACACCAAGCCGAGGGTTGCAATCCCCTTACCAGTCAAAAAAAAAAGGCATATTTCTTCTAGAACATTTCAGTGTAATTATTACTTATTTAGACATCTGACAGGTGCCACAAGTGAGTAATTCTATATTCTGTTGAGGGCTTAGGAATGACTGGGGTTTAATGCAGTTTAAGTAAACCATAACAATTTCCCATACAGAATGCCCACCCCCATCTGTCCTTTCTCTAGGCATCTGAAACTCGTTCTCAGGCCTGACCACATAACACAAACTCCTCCCAGGAGGAAGGCAAAGAAGAGCTCTGTGCATCCATTCACAAATGAGGCAGCTAAAGCCCACAGAGAACTGGCTTATCTAAGGATCACACAATTATTCAGAACTGAATGGAATGACGGCAGTAGAATCCACATCTTCCAATCTCAGCTCCAGGCTCAGCCCTTTGAGCACTAAAGATGCTCAGATCACCCAAACCCACAGCACCCCAGGCACTCTGAGAACTAACACTAACATACCATGGCTAAGAGGATGGGGCTAGACACCAGAACTGAGGACGTGTGATGTAGGAGGTCAGGCCTTGGGCAATGGGAGGCGTAGATATAAAAGAAAACAGTCAGAAAGCATAGGAAGGTATGAACCAACCCACACATACAAATGTTGACTTAGGATTACTGAGTTGTCCCTGCTGCCCACCCATTAACACCCCACAGAGACCTAGGAAGTCTCCTGCAGGCACTTCGAAGGTGAGAAGTTGGTTGCCATCCACCTCCCTTCCCTCAACACATTCTGTACCTCCTACCCGGGGTTAGCAGATTCCTTCCCTCCATGTTCTATTGATGCCACTACACTACATTCTTCTAAGTTTCTGGTTGTTTTAACAGCAACTTTGCTATGGATCCCAAATATTGGACTTAAAGGTAGTTAGCAATCTTGAGATTTACACACTTGAAATCAAATGAACCTAAAAGTTAGACTTCAATTCCATAAAAAACAAAAGTAACACTCCATTGCATTACCAACAGTCACATTTATAATAAGTTTGGGTGTTTTGTGTTTTTTTTAAAACATTATACCTTTGATTGGCATATTTTTGCACTTTATTTAAAAACATAATTATTCCTTTGGCCTTAATAAATGATGTTTCATTTATACAGTATACAGATCATCTACCACACACAATTTAATAACAGGCTGCTTGCCTCCTCTCTTCATTACTCTCTGCCATGAGTTCCTTGCCACTCACTCCTCAGGTCTAAGACCCAGCACAGAGCATGGGTCCTGAGAGACTGCACGCACCTCTGTCCAAACATCAGAGTGGACTTGGTCTCAGCCTCATTGAAGACAGAGGGAGAACAGCAAATTACAATGGTAGTTCTACAGTTGCCACCCAGAGAGTCCTGGAGAATCCGAGTCATCTTGCTGTCCCGGTATGGCACGTGTGTTTTCTATTGAGGAAAAGAAAAATGTATTGCTTTTAGCAGCCCATTCAAAGAAAAAACAGACAAGCAAGTCAGAGATGGAGACACTGAGCTTAGAAACACACGTGGAACAAGAATTTGTGGCCAGCTCTTTGGTTCTCGCCAAAGTTGTAGCATGCCCACTCTGTGCCCAGGGTCATAGGAAATTAGCATCACCATTCACTCTTCTTAATAGACTAGATTGCCCAGCAAGCAGGCGTCCACAGCCAGGTCTCCCTCTGTCTTTGTCCAAACAGAAAAACAAATCACTGGGGTATGTTGGCAAAAAGACTATGCGGACCCAGAAGGCAACTTCTCATAATAGTACTTAATAGATGGAGTTAAGGATCACTTACTGTCCCTTCTGCCAAGGCAGAGATCACATTTCCAAGAGCAGACAAAGACTTATTGATATTTTTAGCTTCGTCAAGAACAGCTCCCTCGGCCCCCGTTTTGCTGACCTACCAGAGAAGAGAAAGCAGTGAGATGCACAGGACAGTGAAAGCACAAAATGGAAAACTCAAATTCACACAAGTGCAAAAGGGGAGATCCTCCTGGAAAGCAAGAAAAATGAAAGTAAGTAAGAACCATGTGGATAAAACCGTCCCTTGTGCATGAGGCTGGGGATTTGGTCTCTCCTGCCGTCATTTTCCTCCCCATTAGGTTTTACTGAGATGGCTGAAACGCCTCAAGTGGTGAAGCAGCAGATGCCTCCCCAGGGGGCATCCATCCAGGGAAACCAGGCTCCAGAAGTGCTGTCACCGCGGGTAGGCTCTGGCCCTGGGAGACTGAACCACAGTCTCCACACCGGAGGAAGCCGAGAGGGAAGCCTTAAGGGAAAACGCTATCCTGAGGCACAATGATTGGGCATTCTGGGAAACTGTAAATTCGGAGCTCCAAATTCAGGTCAGGTTGTACAGACTCTGTCCTTCCCTACTTAACACTCATAGTAACAAAAAAAAGGAACAAAATCCAAAAGGCAAAAAAATGTGGAAAGGCATGAAAAGTCAAGAAAGTGTATATTACATTGTAAATGTGTCTTTTTTCCTCCGCAGCCAGAGGACTGTGCACAGTTCCTCCTCTGCTGCATTATGACTGATCATTGTGTATTTACAGCATTTGCTCTAGGTAGGGAACAGTTTACAGATGCTACAAAGAAGGGAACTCAACATGATTCATGTCTTTGCTGACTGGACAAATGATGCGGGGTAACAGCTACTCTGAAGAAAGGAAAGGGGGGAATCATTTTAAACAGGGCAAAGATGGATTTCAGTTACATATAAAGGAGAAACTCCTAATGACAGAGATGAATGCATGTCCAGGGGAAGTGTTTTCAAATAGGATAGATTCTCATCTCTTGGAATTATGGGTGCAGGTACCCCTACTTACAGATAGAGAAACCATGTAGCTGATGGGTCACAAATACCAACAATCTATTCACATGGTGATTTTTTAAGATGCTTTCCTATAAGCATCTTAAGCCCAGGAAATGTACAAGGCAGGTACTATCTATCACCTTCCTTATACAAACAAGGAAACTGAGCTCCAGAGATGTCAAATTGCCAGCCTAAGGGAAGAACACCATTCAGGGGAGACAGGAAGTGAAGTCCAGAGTTCTGGTCTACAAGGTCATAGTGACACATTGATGTGGCCACATCTAGGGCAAAGGAAAACAGATGTGAGCAAAAGAAACTATGTAGACACAACTTTAATTAGCAATAACCACCAACATCATGCAGAGACAGGCCTCCACTCTGACCTGCCAGCATTCGGCATTTTCAGGTGTATTTAGGCTCTAAATACTCATCTCTGTGCTCAGAAGAGTGAAGGGGCCATTCAGGCTCTTTGTATGGACCCATACATGGTACGGCAATAAAGCCGATCTCGGTTGTTAATGGTCAGTCTAGAACTAAACAATACTGCTTCATTATTTCCATTCTGGTGAGTGTCTATTTAACTGAAGTTACAAGCCTATACCAGCATAATGTTAGATTCCCAACTAGAAATATCCAGATGATTTCTGCTCGCAGTTTTACAAATGCATATGAGAGGACAATCCAAGTAACCATTACTTACATGGATACTAGTGGCCATAACTTGGCATACAGGAACTCAGTGGTGTGGTGCAGTGAGGGGGGACCAATTATACAGTTAGGGAGACTGACAGAGCTGCAAGGCCAGGCCCAATGAGGACAATTAGCATGATGTCAGTGATGACAGAGGCCAAAGGGCATTGTGCACATGGACTTGCTCTGTGATGCTGCCCCCAGGGGTCAGTGCCCCCGGGCCGGGTGCAGCAGCAGCAGCTATGTAAGTTGGTGTTATGGACGTGAGGTCGGTGGCAGCAAGTTGGAGACTCTAGGAAGCCTATTCAGTCTGCAGCCAGTGCCTGGGTGGGGCATGGGACAGGACACAGATGCCACAAGAGAGCCCTGACAAAACCAGAAAATCGTCAAGGCTTGTGGCTAAAAGACTGACTACAGGCCTTCTAGCCTGACGTAACCAAGGCCACCTCATGAGTCACCATCAGCCCATGCCTACTGCCGGGAGAACCAGGGAATGCAGAAAGAGTCCTGTTCCAGACATCAGAGGCAGGACTGCACATTCCAAAGACAAAGTCCTTTACTGTCCTGTTTGAGTCTGGCACAACAGGGGGATTTTTCCTTTTCTCAGAAGTTCATGTCCCTCCCACGTCTGGGTAGCTGCCTTTGCCAGGCTGAGTTTGGACCAACACTTGCCTACTGTCGTCATCAAGGCTGTTAGCATTCAAAGCACCTGCCTGTGACACAAATAGGGGACTTCAGGGCCAGAAAAGAAAGCAGGGAAACAAAGGTTAAATTTAACAACACCTTGGCACAACATGAGAAACTTTAAAAGCTCTTTAAAATCAGGAAATAGAAAGGTATAAAAATTATACCACTGCACACTGAAGCAAGAAACGGGGAAATAATTATCGATAATACAAATAAAGAACCGATTACCTTTTCACTCCCAGCCAAA
The DNA here is from genome assembly GCF_027409185.1 of Cynocephalus volans. Taxonomy (NCBI): domain Eukaryota; kingdom Metazoa; phylum Chordata; class Mammalia; order Dermoptera; family Cynocephalidae; genus Cynocephalus; species Cynocephalus volans. The sequence continues at coordinate 218,876,315 of NC_084460.1, read as the reverse complement.
TCAACCAAATAAAGCTTCCCACTGAGTTTTTTTTCAGTCTCTACATTTTCTTGTTTAATATTAATCAAGAAGATACTGTGACTTCTAGAGCTGTGTTCATTCATGTCTGAAAAGGAAAATAGTTTACTGGTCTACAAAGAACATGTAAATTTAGATAGCAAACCTCTCATCTGAAAAGCAAACAAACCATGCTTAATAACTCCATTTCTTCTGGCCAAGTTTAGAAATAACCTGACATCACTGTTTCTTCTTAAAAACAATGTTCATTCTAGAAATGAAAGGTTTAAAATGTCTTCATGTAGCAAAGAAATTCACAGATAACAGATTCTCTAGCTCTACCTGAAGCCCCCTCCTCCAACACCCTACTCCAGCCTGACTGTCTTTGTAAAGAGCTCACAGCTTCCTCCCCTGCCTGACTTCTAATCCCTCAGACTTTATCATCATGATTAGTACCTGACGTATTCTATCATAGTCATGTGTGTAAGCCCTGCCTTATCAGTAATATCATAGGTTTTCTTAAGGAAGGATTAAGACTTTCTTAAGGTAGGATTAAGATATACACTTCTTCCATAACCCATGCTTAGTGCCTAGAAAGTCTCAGAGATTAAATATGCTTCATTAGGATGGGGTACTAAAAACAAAAATCCTTTAGAACCCTGGTCTTTGTCCACCAAACAATCAGAGACCCCTCTTGGTGGGAATGTAAAACGGTACAGCCGTTATGGAAAACAGAATTGCAGCTCCTCAAAAAATGAAAAGTAGAATTGCCATATGATGCAGCAGTCCCACTTCTATGTATATACCCAAAAGAACTGAAATCGGGGATTTGAACAGATGTTTGGTTCCATGTCCATAGCAGCATTGTTCACAATAGCCAAAAGTTGGAAGCACCTCACATGTCTGTGGAAGGATAAGTGAATAAACAAAATGTGGTATATAAATATTTACATTTATACAGGGAATATTATTACTCAGCCTTAAAAAGAAAAATAAATGCTACACTTATGAACCTTAAAGACATTATGCTAAGTGAAATAAGCAAGTCACCAAAGGACAAATACAATAGATTCCACTTATATGAGGTACCTAGAGTTGAAAAATTCATAGCAACAAAAACCAGGATGGTGACTGGGGAAGAGGGGAATGGACAGTTAGCATGTACTGAGTACAGAGCTGCTCCAGTTGGGGAAGACACACTCAGTGTGCTGTTGTATACACAGTGAATGTACATAATGTCACAAAACTGTACATGTGAAAATGGTTAAAATGTAAATTTCATGTTATGTATATTTTACCACAATAATTTAAAACAAACCAAAAAAAAACCCTTACCAGAATGACAAGAATAATACTAGTGTTCTGTTATCAGGTATGCCATGAATAATTCATAAGTAACCATAGCTTAAGAAACAGAGTAACTTCCTTATAATGAGAGATGCTACTACTATAAGGATAGCAGTCTTACATTCTCTCACTTACGCATGTGTGTTTCAAGCAAGAGAGAAAAAAGTGGACTTTGACTTACACTGTATACAGGTCTAGGCTCACCTGTGAAATTTGCCACATAAACAAGTATCATCTGATACATTGTTGGGCTAGAGAAGAGATTGAGAACTACAGCTCTGGATCACAGAATCATAGAATCTTGGCTGGAAGACACATAACAAGCCTAGACCAGTCAACCAACCAGTGCTTGAATCTCTTTTACAGCATGACAGTAGCTTCACTTGGGGCAGCTATAAGGATTAGAGAGTTCTCCTAGTGGTAGATCAAAATCTGCTTCCCTAGGGCTTTGACCATCCCAGATGGTCTATCCATTCAGATCAAACAGAGTAGGCTGACCTTCTTTCTCTATGTCAGCACCTTGACCATGTTAAGATGTATTGCACTGTCCGCACGTCCTCTCCAGATTTTTTTCTCTCTTCCAAGCTAGAAATTCTTAGTTCTCTCAGCTCTTCTTCCTATGAACTCACTCTCATTTGTCTACATCCCTCTGAATAGGATAGATGACCCTGAACTTTTCCTGGAAACTGCTGCTCTAAGCCCACTTGCGCTGCTTCCCTGAGATGCGACACACACGCAAATCCAATAAGCAGATCTGTATGCCTCTGCTACTAATGCAGCATTGAAGGGTTTACCATGGAGCTCCCAGCTCCACTTCCTGACTTCTTCCTTGCCTTTCTTTCCTTTTTTTTTTACAGAAGGCAGAAACCTAACATGGTTTCTTTTCATGTGTATGACTGTCATGTAGAATGTGTTGGTTTGGATTTTTTTAACCAGAACAATAACACAGTTAAATAAATTTAGAAGCTTGCTTTTCCTCTCCCTTTGGTTGGCTGATTGTTTACCTAATGTTCAGGCTTAGGCTATTATCAGGGTCAGTGAGGTTCACCCAGCATTTCCAAGACCTCAGAGTACTGTGGACATGTCTTCGGCTGTACCCTTTCCCACTACCTGCTTAGATGCCTTCACGCTGCACATGCCCTGGTGCTTGTGTCCCAGCCACTGCTGACTGCCTTCCTGTTCACTACTGCATTCCTTCCTTGTTACCCACCCCTCCTGCTGGGCAGACAGTCTGCGTCCTAAGTCACAGGGGAGAAAACACCCCACTGTGCTTACTTGTTACAGCCACGTGTCGGTTTGCTTTGCCTTCATCTATCACGTCCATGACCTCCTCAGGACTTGACACAAACCGCTCGGTGCACCCCTGGAAGAGAGTTGAGTCAGCTGCACCATCAAATCAGTTGAAAAGCAACAATATTTTGAAAGAGCTAAACATTTTCCCACTCCTCTTCTAGAGGTGCAGATAAATAGAAAGGCTGCAATGTCAATGCATCAACTTTTCCTCCTTGCCTAGGGCTTGAATTCTACATTAAAGAGAAGTTTGAGCAAACCCTAGGAAACCTAGCAGTAAACATAAAAGAAAAGCTGAATTCACCTAGATTTTTGAGTACACAGCCATACTCAACAGCAACGTTATCAGGAGACAGAAAATAAAAGAAAAAAATCAACGACAGAAGAAATGAAGTTTTGTCTGTCTTCCATCTTTACTTATTTACCATTTAACCCACCAACTTTAGATACTTTGAAGTTCTAGACATAATGCTATGATAGGCTTCCCCTAACTGCCAAGTATAAACTATTGCACTCAATACCAAAGCCTCTTTAAATGTGAATAGTATTAAATAATAATATTTAAATAATTTACATAAAAGAAAGATACAACTGAAGAAGCTTAATGTTTGTTTAGCTAGATGAATATTAAATATAAGGACCATGATTAAATATAAGGAGCATGATATAAGGGCACCTATATGTCCTTTATAGATAATATTCTGGGCATCTTATGCAGTAATTATTATGACAGTGATTGGAGAGAAATCAATTACATCACCAATCAAGTCTTCCTCATACCTTTACATACGGGACTCTGTTTTTATCCTCATGAACAGCCAAATTGGTCTTGGATACTATAGAGATGATAATGACAACATGCAAAGAAGAAAAGAAAAGTTAAGGCCTGTGGTATTAGAGGAAAAATAGAAATTATTACAGAAGATAGCAAATCTAATCTCTTTGCAATATGCAAGTTTAAGCCTTGGCTGAGAATGAGCATACAGACTAAATACAATAGAACATCTCTACAAACTTTCATTAATCAACCTCCCTGGACTTTAGTTACAGAACAAAAAAAGGACAAGCATTCAGGTTACTCACCATCGAGTAAGTCCCTTATTTTGTCCAAGTAGATCTCAAAATAGGAAACCTGGTTAAGAAACAAATTGAGTTTGGAATAGAAATGATACACTGCATTTCCAAAACATCATTATTAGAACTTACAAAAGCTTTTGTCATGCATGGCTAAGAAGAGTAAGAAGAAGGGGTGCAGAGTGGAGGTTCAGAATCCAGAGCTCCAGCCAGCTCTACTATGTTCTGCTTTCTGCTTCATCAGCTCGCTCCATGCGACCCTGCTAAGAGTGGACTGCTGTCCACTCCGCCAGCACAGCCCCTATGATCTCCATTCAGGTGTCATTAACATCCCGTGCTAGACAGACACTTTCAGGAGGACTCTAGGTTTTACCTTAGATGAGCACCAAGCAAACGTCTACGTATGACAACAGCCAGAAGAGAAAACATCCTGTGCAGGTAACTTTCAGACATCACGAGGCCTCACCAATATTGCATGATAGTGATCGGGGAAAGAGTGTAGTCCAAATATTCACATGAAGAAAACAGGACAGGCCAGAGTGCCTGGAACTACAAGAGCTCAGAAAGGTAACTGGGAGGGAGCTGGTGATGGCAGCCAGGTTGAGGAAATCCAAGAAGGATTTGAACAAAATGTGATCTAACAAAAGACAACTAGAATGTGAGAGGGAAAGGAAACTTTCCAATTAGTTATTCTCAAACCTCAGGCCCAGCACCACAGGATCAGCATCGCCTACAGCACTTGTTTAAATCACAGCACCCTGCACCCTATTGCAGTCCTGCTAGATCAGAATCTCGGACAACAGAACCTAGGGATCCACGTCTAAATTCCCCAGGTAATTCTTATACCAGCTGATAATGAGAACTGCTTTAACTAAATATGTGGTCTTGGGGATTTAATTTACATATAACCAAGACTCTAGGCCTCAATTTTCGCACCTGTCACATGAAGCCATTAGCCTTCACGATGTCAAAAATTCCCACTAGGATTCTGCACTCTGTTTATCACTGCCTTCTGCCTCCCAGATAAACTTTTCTCTCTCCCATGTGCATAAGTGTACTGGAAATCTAAACAAGGGGATGGATCAAAAGGAAAATAGTTGAAAGGCTATAAAGCTGGGAAGTGACTACACAGGTGAAACCTCACCCCCAAGCCCCAGCTCTGGACCAGTCCTACCCCTAACAAGAAGAAGTGAGGACTCCCTAAGCTGGCACTAGTCCCCACTCCAACTCAGCCCTGGCTCATTATCTTTTGTGTGCTTCAGTCTGGAACCACCTAACCTCCAAGTTACTCTGAGATTTGGGATCCTGGCTTTGAACCCCAGAACCTGTAGCTGGGCCTCATGTCCTGGGTGCCTGTACCCCTAACAACATCTCCCTACTTGAACATATGTAAAAGTTTAGCCCCGTCTCTTGTTGACACACCTCCATGACATTTGAAAGATGCACTACCTACAGCTGTCTTGTATAGTCTCTCATGCTACCACGCTCCCTGTGACCTGAATACTCATGGGTCTGTGTGGCCTCCAACCCCCAGCCCTCCCTGCAGCCAACTCGGCCCTCGTTCCAACCCATTCTATTTATTTCAGAATTGTCTGATTTTCATTAAGATTTTTCTGTTTTCTTTGAGATCTTAAACATGCTTTATTTCCAAAGATTACAGAGAAAATTAATTACATCTAAAAAGGAATCATGACTTAGATATTGGCAAATCTGGTAATTAGAATTCTGTTCACATTTAATATAAGTAGAAAGAGAATTCTGATTTATTAATTTCTGCTTTGGAGGGGGGATGATTTTATTTAGTCATTTTAAATACATTGTGAGAACAGGCAGAAGAAAAATAAATAGGCATATTTGGCATTAAGAAACAGCATGTTCAGAGATAATGCTTAAAACCTCTGTGGGACTCATCTTAAGAAGGAGATTTTCAATACTGCCTTAATCAGCCCTCTTTTTCTTGATTTAGCCTGTCACTACTCAGTTCAAAATAGAGAGCAGACAGCAGCTAACTTGCACACTTAAAATTATTATCTACGAAACAAGTAAGCATAACTACAAATGCAAAACAGGAAGATGACTGCAAAATCCTGCCCTAGAGACTTAGAAAGTGTTGTTGTTCCTCTCCTCCCCCCACTTCATGCTAGGGCTGTTTTTATCTTAATAAGATTCAAACACATGACCCTATGTTGAGGGCTGTAATTGGTTTAACATCTTATTTCAGGATTATCACCTAAGAACCCTGCACTAGTTTAAGGTATTTAAATGCACACAGCCTTAAAGAAGCACTAAGCTTCCAAATCTTGATCCCATCAAAGCAACAAGCTTCTGCATCCTTAGATAGAAAGAACCCTGGCAAGAAAGAGAAGCGGTCTTTAGCCAACAAAGGGAACTTGTAAGGAAAAGTGCTTTGCTGGATGTAATTTATAATTGGGCAAACAGTTCTTGCCTTCCTTTTTATGTAATTTAGGAAAGCAGAAATAAGTAAGGGAAAAAGTTTAATACAATGGAAATGATACTGAATGTGGGGTTGGTCAGATCTAGGAATTCTTAGCTCTGCCAATAACTTAGTATGTTACTTGGGCCATCTAACTCTGCATCTTTGAAATTCAGTTTCCTCAACTCTTGGCTGACCGCTGAGCTCTGAATCTTCTTGGAACACCCCCTTTCTCCTCCCCGTCCTGTCAACCCCTTCCCTAGTCACTGTGGTGGTACCCAGACAGCAGGTGCATCCTGGACATAGATAACTGGGGTGGGGGTGGGGGCACACCTACTGTAGGCTGGGCCAATAAGCCCCTTCCCAAAGGAATTTGGAATTAGAAATAAAGGAATATGGAGCAGGAACTGCCATGTTGACACATTCCCACCCCTCCCCCACAAAAAAGACAGAAAGATGGTCTGGAATAAGAGATGGAAGTATAGTAAAGCAAGAGGGGAGAAAAGCAGACTGTACTGGGTATGGAATTTCCTTGGGGGTAATGAAAATGTTCTAGAATTAATGATTGTGATTATACAGTTTGGGGAATATACTAAAAAAACACAGAACTGTATACTTTAAAAAAGATGAATTTTGTGGCATGTAAATTATATCCCAATTTTTTTTAATTAGAAAAAAAAAGAAGAAGAAAAGCAGTGCTTGGTTTTCCTGCTATCCACATCCACTCCCCACCCCCAATACCTGCTACCAGATTCTGCATCTTGTAACAACATCCTCTATCTGCTTAAACAAATGGCTTTCAGTCATCACCAAAGGAGTTCCAGTTCACACCCCAAACACCAAATTTTATGATTTAACAGCTACAGGAAGGGCCTAAAAATCTCTCTTTCAGTTCAAATTTAAGCTGGAACAGAGGTTCTAGTTTAAAACAAAAACAAAAAAACAAGGAGGGGAAAAAAAGGAGAAGAATTCCCTTTCCCAACACTTCTCAAAATGTGTTGCTCAAAAGGCTAGTCTGTCATACTCCAAGGGGGGAAAATGTGTCTACAGTCAAATAAGCTAGGAAATCTAACATAGTTCATGTCCCCTTTGCAGAGTCAAATTACACAATAGCACATTTAAACTTCTGATATATTTAATTAGCATTGTTCAACGAAGCATTTTCCCAGCTTACACGGCCACATAACCCTTTTCCCTAGTAGCCCACCCATTAATAATAAGATCAACAGTGTTCCTTGGAACAGACTTTGGGAAAAGCTGTCCTAACCCAAACCCAAACACATTCCAGTCACACCTACAGAAATCCACAGAGTAAAGGGTAAAATTCAGGCAACTATCAAGATGATTCTTCCATCCTAAAGAGGGCCTTTATATTTTCATTACCTCAATATTTGAAGCAAACCATCAAGATAGCTAAGTATTAGCCCAAGTCATTAAACAATAAATAGGTCTCTGTCTACTACGGAAATGCTATTAAAATAGATAGATCATCTTTTACGTGTACATAAAAGGAGGAAGGCTAAGAAACGTGATTTTGAGCCCGGTTTCTTCTCTCGGGACATAATCAACGGCACTTACTTTGATGTGAAACTCCAGGTTCTCGTCCATGGAGTAGATGTGGTCAAAGATATCATGTGCGATCCTTGGGATGATCCCCATGAGCTGGGGGTCATGCAGCTTCCCCTGGAGGTGGAAAATACAAACCCTGGCAGTTAAAGAGAGCAGGGAAACGTGTGTGTGTGTGTGTGTGTGTGTGTGTGTGTGTGTGTATGAGAGAGAGAGAGAGAGAGAGAGAGAGAGAGACCATCTCCGGCTTCTTAAACAGAGCTCCGTGGAGCAGGGAGCACCCAACAGGAGCTGTCGGCTCCCTTGGGATCTACCTGACATGCCAACAACCAAAAGGCGGAGGAATAACTCAACGTGCTTGTCTTTTTATCCATCAGGGGAGCCTTTGCTCTGTCAAGCCCCACAACATTCCCTCCGGCTGCAACACAGGGCAGCAAATCATTGGCCTGTGGGGGAGGTGTGGTGAGGAGAAGGAGGGAAGGGGCAGGAGGAAGGAGAATACGCAGGTGACTCTAACAAACTACATCTGGGTTTCGCTTCAGAAATTTTACAAACTGACCAGAACCTGCGAGTCCAAGTAAGGTAATCTCCTTTTTGAAATCACCTTGAAAGCTGACAGACATAATGTCATCATTGCTCCAAAATTTCTAAGAACCTTATTCTGGAAATACCTCCAGTATCATTTGCAGACCAATCTAGAAAATCCATTTTATCGATTTTTTTTTTAAATCTGTAATTCCCTGCTTGAGTTTTTCCAAATAATTTTTGGTTGTTTCTAATACTTAAATTCATTTTTAAGATATCCTCATATTCTTTTTTCCCCCTTTATATTCACGTCTATTCATTTTATCTTAGGGGTAGTGATAGATCAATTCTGCTATGTGGACTACTACTGAGTCCATTTTTTTTTTTTTTTTTTTTTTTTTGGCCGCTGGCCAGTATGGGGATCCAAAACCTTGACCTTGGTGTTATAACACCATGCTCTAACCAACCGAGGTAACCAGCCAGCCCCACTAAGTCCAATTTTAAGGTCCAGAATTTGCCACCTCTGAAGATTTTCAACCAGAGATACCATAGAATCTGACAGGAATTCCTAACGATTTCCAGAAGTATTTAAAGCAATGGCCTCAGCATGGACCCCAGGTGCACAACTTCTAGAAAGCCTTCTTTTAAGCCCACAGTACAATGAGCAGATCAGTTCTCTCATATGTGTTCAACAATCTATCAGTGCACAAACACACAGTCTGCAAGTCTAAAGTAATCACAGGCAATTGTATGCCCAGGGAATTTTCCAGACCTTTAGGAAGTTATAAAACTCTAGGAATAAATAGAACTGGAAGAAAAGCACGCTGCACAGTTTGCTCTTAACTCTTCTAGGGATGCCCAACAAGCTTTACAGTTTTGACTTATGTCCTTGTTCCAAATCTGCCCAATACCCAAAGATCAGCTTTATTTCTTCAAGTACATCTTCTTTTCTCCTCAGGGCTTCACCACATAGTGCCTCTCTGAGAGCAACTTGCAAGCCAACATTTGAGTTGGTAAAAGCAAGAACTCACATGAACTCCAGCACTACATAAAGACCACAGAGCACCTGGCATTATGAATCCTCCTTTGCATACCTGATTCCTGACTTTCCACTCTATTGAAAGCAAGAGAAAAACTGAATTCACATAGATCTGGCCTCTGGCAAAGCTCTCTTACCTGGGAAATTGGGCACTCCTCTGGAATGCCCTCATTAATTAAGAATCCTAAACCATTTGATATGTTTTATTGATGTTTTATTTGACTATATACTCCCTAAAGACAGGGATGGCCAGTGCATAGGTATTTCCCTTCAGTGCTTATGACACTTAATACAGTATTTATTGCACAGGGTTATTGTAAAGTTTAAGTTAGATAGGATATACAAAGTGTCTAGTAACACAGGAAGGGCCCAATAAATGTTAGCATTTGCTGTCAGTCAAATGTGTCCCCCAAAAGTTCATGTATTAGAAACTTGACCTCCCACAATAACAGTTTAACAGTGTTAAGAGGGAGGAAATCTAATTATGGTATTGGAAAGGTGGGCCCTTTGAGAGGTGATTGGGCCCTTTGAGGGCTTGATAAGGAGAGCAAGTGAGAAGTTTAGCTCTCACTCTTGTTCTGCACATTCTCGCCATGTGATACCCTGCATTGAAGAGGGTCCTCACCAGATGCGTTCCCTGTACTTCCCAGCCTCCAAAACTGTGAGATTTCATTTCTTTATAAATGACCCAGTTTCAGGTATTCTGTTATAAGCACCAGAAATGGACTGATACAGCATTACATCATTCAGTTCATAGCAGTTTCTCATTAAGCAATTGTTTGGACTTATTTGACCTGAAGAGTCTGAAAACACACTTCTACCCCAGACCATTAATATATATCTTACGAAAACAGCACCAAATGACTGAAACTGAGAGTCTCAAATCTTGGTAACTTGTAAATTGCACAGGCTACTGTAAACATGTAACAAATCAGACAATGCACCCCATGTGCTCCGGACTGTGGAGATTGTGGGCAAAAATGGCACTTACAGTGAAAACACAGATCTCCCTCCGGTCAAATGTCATGACTCCACTCAGCCAATCAAAAGACCTCCCCCACCCAGACCCTCCAGAGCTCATCAATAATTCACAATAATCCCTCAGCAGTCCACGGCCAGGGAAGAATGATTGATAATCCAAAAATCATTTATAATTGACTCAAATCTGTTTCCCTAGATGCTTTCTTTCCCTTTTAACAGATTTACCTTCCAGTTCATTCCTAGCTTATACAAGTGCTAATATCCTTTCATTTCCTTTGTCAGGGTGAGAACCAAGACAGAATTAGGGATGAATCCGGGACACCCCCTACTTTGTCTCCCTGAATTTTAGGCCCTCACCCTAAAAACACATGAGAGGAAACTGAATGTTCTCCTAAGAATACCCCCCACCCACACAGAAACAGAAGTGACACCCAAATCTACCACAGGTTTAGGGGTTGTGAGGCTCGATCTAGCTCATATGCCTGAGAGTGGTGAGGGCCTTTATGCCCAGTAAACTGAGCCTGCCAAAACAATCTGCAGTTGTGTGTGTTTATGTGCATGTGGGGAGTGGGGGGTATGGGGTGTGTGTGTTTGTGGTATATGTCTATATGTGTGATATGTGAGGATGGTTCAAAAAGTTCATGGAAACATTCATATTATCTTTTTAATTCTATTTTTTCACAATTGAAGTACCCTCACATGTGGGAAGAGGGAGGTATGTGTCTGTGTGGAGGGGGGTGTGCATGTGTGTGAGTGTGGTATGTCTGTGTGTAGAGTGTGTATGTGTGGTATGTGGTATGTGTGTGTGTGATACATATAGGATATGTGTGCATGTACATGTGTGGGTGTGGAGGGGGGTTTGGGGGAAATGGTGAAGGGTATCTGTGGTGTGTGTATCTATGTGTGGTGTTATGTGGTAAATGTGTGTATTGCATATGTGTGGTGTGTGTGTCTGTGTTATACGGGGTATATGTGTGTTTGTGGTATGTACGTGTGGTGTATGTGTGTGTGGTCTGTGTGTGTGATGTATATGGGAGTGTGTGTGTGCTGTGTGTGTGTGAGGTGTGTGTATGTATGAGTGTATGTGTGTGTGAAGTATGTGGGGAGTGTGAATGTGATGTATGTGGGGTGTGCCTGTGTATGTGTATGTACAATGCATATGGGGTATGTGTGTGCTGTGGTGTGTGTGGTGTGTCTGCACATGTGTTAGAGAGAGAGATGTTCCCTAAAGGTCTTCACTGCTGCTGTGCTGATTGCCTTGCAGATGAGACGCACAGCACATGCACACACAGTACACAGTCATCTCAGGCAATAAAACGTGGTAAAGAAGCTGAGAGCTATGGAACTTCAGAGAACAGACAAGTCCCTTCCAGCTGGGGTGATATGGGATGGCTTCCTTGAGGGAAGAGGATGGGCAGGGAGCGTGTCAGCAGGGAAAGTGAGGCAGGAGCAGCAAAAATGAAGGAGCTGAAAAGAGCAATGCTGTTTAGAGAACAGTGAAAGTGTAGTTTGGCTGGAGGATCAGGAACGAATGTGAGAAAAAATGTACTGCTCTATCATCTTGTTTTTCCCAGAAAGCAAACAGGAGAAACATTTTTATAATTGCATCCTGTGTAATTCTCTTTGCAAACTTTTCCCACTGAATGTGACCTTCTCGGAGCATGTATTGGAGAAGAAACAAAACCCAGGCCACTGGCCATGGAACAAGACTCTCTTTGTTCCAGCCCCAATTGCCTCCCCGACCTCCCAAGCAGGGCAGTTTCCTGACACACTAAAGATGGGAGGCAGGCAGCCCCGGCAGCCATAGGCACACGAGCTCTGTGCACTCAGACGGACTTGTTCAGAATCCCTCGGCAGCTGGGAAGACTGCACCACTCAGATGGCCTCCAGCTGTCCCTTTGGGCAAAGGTAAAAACATGGGGTATCTCCATCCATCAATATCAATGTGCCGAAGAGGACCACAGAGTGAGGCACGGGGCCAAGAGAAGCCCTTCCCAGCATCACAGACTGAATAAAGGAACAGTCCCCCTCTTCCCTGCTACAGCCAGCACTGCCTATACCGTCCTCAATGCCAGCCCTGTGGTTATGGCTTGCACAAGCCCAGGGCCCCATACTTAGCACCAACACTGCCCAGTGATTCATATTTTTACTGAAAATCCACCTTAAATGCTCCATCTTGAGCAGCTAATCTTTCCAATTTTATGTAGGCTTATCTGTTTGTTCCCCTCAACAGAAGGTAATGGAATCACCACTGGATGTCAGACCAAAAATGGAGAGATTAAAATGAAAAACAGCTTTAAAATGTGACAGCTCTGTCCACTCAGGGAGTTAATACCCCTTTCCAAGGCCTTTGAATGATCACAATGTGTAATTTTGAATACATAAAATCCTTTCAGAGGATGCAGACCCTGCCGGGCTTTTTTGGTTTAATTGCATCCCAGGATCCCAGATTTCTGGGTCTCCTATAGTCTCGATGACTTCAGCTTGGGTTTCCTCCTTTCCTCTGCTTTCCTCTAAAATATTCCCTACCTTTTCTCCCATTTCTAACTACCCTGCAGAAAGAACCCAATTAAGCCAGGGGGTGGGTGGCACTGGGAAAGGACTCATCCACACAAACTCCTTCCGAGGGTAGGGACAAGTATGCAGTCTTCCAGAGCCACTGTAAAGAAAAGCAACTCACTGCAATCAACCTTTAAAAATGACAAAGATGAAGAGGTGACAGGATTAGGCAATTGGGGGTGAGACATGCACAGAGTCCATTTCCCGCTGGGCCCCCCATGCATGCTCTCTAGGCAGCATTGTGGAGTTTACACCATGAGGCACAGAGGGTTCAAGAGCCTCTAATTTAACAAAATGCCTCCCACATTAGTTTCAAACGGCTGGCATAGCTCTTTGCCATCACTCTGCACCCTTCTATTCTCCCCTTAAAATAAGATTTTATTCTGGGGAGCAGACTTTCCCCAATGGTTTACAGTTTAAATTCCTGACATTCGGCAAATATGTACCTTACATTTCCCAAAGATGAATTAATCCCAAAGCACTCACTCTTGTAAGCATTCCCTAAGAACTTGGGGGATTTTAAATATTAAGGGTTTTTTGTTGTTGTTGTTGTTTTCATATTGTATATAGTTTGGTAAGTTTCCAAAAGCCTCAAAACTGATTGATTCCCTCCAAGATGCCTTATATCCCTCTCACGTGCCTTGTGCCCTGTGAAGGAGTTTTTGTCCACAGCAACTGGAGAGGGTGGGACTCAGGAAATGTGTAACTGCAACTTTCCCAGAGCCTAAATGGTCAAGGGTCTGTGGCTGGAGCAGGAGTGTAGGGACAGCAGGGACAGCATTTCCAAGACATACGGTTGTCCTCTGGATTGGTTCCAGGACCCCTGCAGATACCAAAATCCACAGATGGTCAAATCTCTTAAGTCAGCCCTGTACCCATGGGTTCCATGTCCACGCATTCAACCAACCACAGACAGAATGTTCAGATTCGGAGGGCCACTGATTCAGAGGGTATGAGCAGCGGAGAAGATGGGCCAATATAGCTCATGTGTCAGGGAACAGCCTCCTTGGTCGAGAAGTGGTGGCAGGTAAACCTCACGCTTCTTTTAATCTGTGCAGTCTCTGAACAACTTTATCTTCAGCAAAAACAGGTGAAAGGGAGTCAACACCATAGTAACAAGATCCCCCAGCATTGTACCCCACACTTGAAGTCGGCGAGTAAAACCTCAGAGCCCTGAGGATATCAGCATCGTGCCTTTGAAATCTTCTCTTCAATAGGAATGATTCATAAGCTAAACCGATTCTGCAGCAGTCGTCTCAGTGGTGTTCCCAGGAGGGTATCACCAATGAAAACACTAAAGCTTGAAGGATTAAGGATTCATCTCACCCTGTTGTTTAATTCTCCAAACTTCCTCTGTGCAAGGTCCTATAATAACCACTCTCTCCACTTCTCCTCATCTGTCAGGTGGGCCTAGCCATTAGAGTTATTTGGCCCTGAAGGCCTTACAGGCATCCATGGTAAAAAGCAGGAAGAGAGGAGGTAGAGAGGGCCAATTTTGTCTGCAGACCTGCCTCATTTGAAAGACAGCCTGGAGCCACACCCTCAAATGCATTCAGAGGCCGAGTATGTAAGTTAATGAGGATGTGTGAAGTGGGCTTGGGTCCATTGGAGAGCCTGGCCCCACACACAGGGTGGCCAGGGCCACCACACGGGTACCATTTTAACAAATATTTTATCAAGCCTCTCCTAGGTGAGAGCCACTGTTCTACACACTAGAAATGTTAATAAAAAGGTAAACAAGACAATGAAGACTGCTGCTCTAGTGAAGCTTGCATTTTATATTATGGTGAAATTCGTCCATCATTGCTAGATCTTCAGAATGTTGTCTAAGATGGAAAACTAGAATTGTGTAAAATCATCCCATCTAAACATTGCCTGCAGTGTTTTAAAAAATCACTGAGCAGGCCAAACAAAAATATGTCTGTGGGCTGATTTGGTCCACAAAGCCAAGTCCTTTAAATCTCTGACCTACAGTTTTTTATTTATTCTGAGGAGACTCACCTCCCCAGAAGCCCCCCTCAGGGTAAATGATTTTCACAACAGGCTCTCTCAGTTAGGTTGGGGCTAGAGTCCATAAAGATATTCACATCGCTATTCAGCTTATTGATTATTACCTCTGAACAGAATTTATTATTACTATTTTGACAGAGCTATCAACAAAGGATTTTTTTAAATACTGAACTCCTGAGACTTTATTACTCACTGCTATTTTAAAATTCCTCAAAGGCATAATTAATGGCCATAATTAATCGAACACAACCATCTCTGTTGCCCAGTAAAAAATGCCACGTACACTTTAATCTTTGCTAGAAGCACCAGTCCATTCAGTCACCTCAGAGACTGACACCACAGCACACTGCAATCTCACCTCCATGGTGTGGGTTTTTCCTGATGAAGTCTGTCCATACGCAAAAATCGTCCCATTATAACCTTCGAGGACATCTGTGAGCAAGAAAAAAAATTAAAATTAACTCATTCCTCGATCCTATGTTGGTGTTGGTTATGTATTTTAAAATCACATTTTCGAAATGGCTCATCTCATTTTTCACACAGATGATTTATTTCAACTTTGTGTGCATTTTAAGTGGAACTGTGAGATAAGAGCAGAAATGAGGGCCTCCGCTGTTCCACAAATAGAAAGAAATGGACTCATATTTCTCCAGAATATATTAAGGAAGGAGGAGGCAGACACACTTTCTCCCAGTAACATCAAAATGACAAGAGACAATGAGAAGAAACAAAATTTTAATAGGATACTAAATATCCTATTACAGTTTGCTTCTATAAGTTGATCGCTTGAGATCAGTTGCAAGAAAAAAAAACATTATCCTTGCCCTAAGTTTCTGTAGTGAGGTGTAGAATAGAATTTCCTTCCTGAAGATTTAATTTGGGTCAGTTTAAACCTTAGCCCAGGCCAGCTCGTTGGGGAGGTTTCTCACAAAGGCCCCACCAGAGCTCCTTCAGAACAGACTGGTCCAGAGCTGGAGAGGAACAAGGCCCCACACTGTAAACCGAGCCCCATGGAGACAATCCAATCAGCCTGGAAGTAAGCGGGCCCTGATTAAAATGTAATGCCTCTGTTTTCCCAGTGACCGTACTAGCCAGACAGCCCAGGCCCATCAGCATCAGGGTTTCATTTAATTACACAATGAGCACCCTATGCAAATCCCCACACCCACAGGCCAGCTTCCATCTCACACAGGGACAGGGATGGAGACTGCTTTTTGCCAAAGAGCTGAAGATTATGTGTGGGAATTCCTTCAAAGCAGCAGAGGTGATTAAAATATATTTAGCACTCATTTCCCTCCTGCTTTCCTTCTTCATCCTGCAAACATCACCAAAAGGCAAATAATGCATAATTAATATCCTTGACCAGCCATTCTGCATAAGGGGAGGATGGTAACTGCAGGAAGAGGAGCCCAGACTGAAGGCCATGTGAAAAAATCAAGCCGGGCAATCAGTTCCATCTATTTCAGGCCCTGAATATGTGGTGGCAGGGGGAGGGGAATCTCTGAGTTTTATGATGCTGGTGTGGTTTTTATTTTGCTTTGTTGGGTTTTCCAAATTTTTAAAAAATATACATTTTACTGATCTGAGGTTGCTGGAGTATGAACTGGGATCAGAAAAGAAAGCAGGATTTTTCCCTTAGGAAGCTAAAAAAAGCAAAATTAAGTGGCAGGATTTTTTTTCCTTAAACCTAGCAGCCCTCAAGAGTTTGCACCAACTATATTGAGAGAGAGAATGTTCACATGTATCAGACTTCGGGTATTGGTTTCCCTAGTAACAGAAGAAAGCAAAAACTTGAAGAAGTCAGCATAAGGGTTGGAGGTTCAAGCTTCAGCTTTCACAAAAATGCCAACTTGCTCAGAGAAAAGACTCCTGACGCCTGAAGATGGTGGCCGGAGCAGAGTGCCTCTATGCTATCATGAGTATGATGTGCTTTAAGGGACCCAAAGGAAAGAGGTCCCACCCTTAGACTATACTTCTAAAATTCTATATTCATAACACAGGCAACTCCAGATAATTGGAATGCCAGCCTTAATCACAACCCTAAGGTTTCTATTTATTAGAAATTAAGCATCTGCCCCCAAACTGAAAGGGCCTTCCTTATCTCAAGTCCCTGTGGGTGAATCACTTGGGAGCCCATTAGCTCAGGTGTCAGGATGGTGCTAAGGACACCGAAGCTTCCTCTGTTTCTTGTGACAGGACCTCCACTCACCCCACAAGTGCCTGTGCATGCTAGAGGCCCAGGGAGGTGGCTCTGAGAGACTGCCACACCCTAAAGGAAACTCAGCTCAGAGCCTAGACCCTGCTGACAGAAGGCCAGCAGGGGCTTCTTCCTCTGCCAGTAAGCAAGAGGGCCAGGCATTAGAGTCAGGCTAAACCTGAGGCCCCGGGCAAGCCTACCCCTCCACATCCACTCTCACTAAACAGAATGCACGCTCCTACCAACCCCTACTTGTCTTTGCTCATCAAACTCCTGCAGCTGAGGATTGGGTCAAATACGAGGGGTCTTCAAGAAGTTCATGGAAGGATTCACATTATCTTTCAATTCAATTTTTCCATCAACTTTTTGAAGTACCCTCATAGATGCAAACAAGAGATCATCAGTGGCATCACTGTTCTGGACTAAGGAGCTGAGGACCACACAGGACAGTACTTGGAGAATCTCTGTTTTTCCCTGCTACTTCAGCACTGTGCACAATTTCTTTTCTTTTCTAAGAAAAAGAGAACACACAAAACCCCATTAGAACAAACTCCACTGGCCTTTAAAGTATTTTCAATCATGTTACAATTAACCCATTGTTGGAGGACCTCTCTCCAGCATTCAAGGTTGGATGGAACCGATGTTGCCCTCTATCGACTCAATTCTGAACTAGAAGGTAATTTAGAAAGAAAAGATAAAGCTCTTTGAACCCAGTGTTCTCTATTTTCTTCCAAACTCTAGGTATGGGGGCTTTGTCTGTTTGTTCAGTCTATGCTCAAGCTGCCGTGGACAGGAGAGGCAGGGAGGGGAGGCAGAGCATGCACACAGCGTGTTTAGGGGTCAGACCGCTGAGATGACAGGATAGGGGAGCTGCAGAACGACTCCGGAAAGAAGATGTGAACAGGGTGTGCTCAGTGCTGTGCTGACCAGACACCCACCCCACCCGACTCTAACAGAAACAGCCCACAAAAAGCCACTTTCATCGTGGTGACAGTTCCTTGGCCTGAAGAATGCATTTGCATTAGAGTCTCTACAGAAACAGAATGACTATTTCTATATGTCGGCTACGCTCAGCCGGACAGAACCTTCCTTTGTTGGTGGGGTCTGGTGTGATGTGAGCTCAACTCGCACCACACAGCTCACCACATCCCACAAACACAGCACACATCCATCCAGCAGCCCAGCAAACCCCAGAGAGCTCCCAGTGCAGGTGCCAAGAGCCTTCCCATCCCCCAAGAGATGAGGGAAGAGAGGAATGGGATACTTGAAAATCCTCATGGACTGCTGTTGCAGATTTCAGATGCCAAATCCTAGGTATCAGATTTCCATCCTAGGTTCTGCTCAGCTCTGAGTCTGGGGCTTGCTGGAGCAGAAGAGTCAGTTCTGTTGTCAGGTAAGAATTTGGGAAGGCCATGCTCAAACCTGCACCGGTGTTGGTGAGGAGGCTATTGTGGCCTCCTACTGACTCTCCAGATGAAATGGTGCCTGTCAGAAGCACCATGGTATCTTGCAACAGTGACTGACAAGCCATCCCTGGCTTGGAATCCTAAGGCTCTCACCAGCCGACCAAACCACTCAAGAAGGCCATGACAGGACGCAGAGTGGTTGTGCCGAACACCAGTGGCAAATCATAATGCTGGACCCAGCCAGCCTGAAGGGCATTCACCGTCCCCAGACAAGGGCACGCCAAGTCTACAGAATGGAAACACACCTCATTATTGGCAGACCACTGAGGCCACCACAAGGCCCTGGAAACTCAATCGCTCTTCTCTCTCCTCTACCCTCCTCCCACACCCATTCTTATCCCTGTCTTTTCACAGTGCTTAGTCTATAGTCCATATGGCCTGATAGAAAAGGAACAACTCATAAAATAATTGTTATTAAATGCTCTTTGTGGGCCCACCAGAAAAGTGGGGACAGGGTAGTGTAGAAGAATGTTTAAGTTAATCAGACAAACCCAGGCTCAAGTCCCAGCCCCACTACCCACTAACTTAACTGGCCAAGGTACTCTGCCTTTCTGAGCCTCAAATTCCTCTTTTGTACAACAGGAATAATAATGCTCACACTTCATAAAGTTGTTAATATTTAAAATACAATAACGTGTGTAAAGTGCATAGACGGTTCCTGCAGTGGATTGAAATATGTCTCCCCAAAACTCCCTGAAACTTGAATTGTGTCCCCCAACTTTTATGTATTAGAAACTTAGCCCCCACTGTGACTTTACGTATTAGAAACTTAGCCCCCACTGTGACTGTTAAGAGGGTGGGAAATCCTATTATGGTAATTGAAAGGTGGAGTCCTGAAGGGGTGATTGGATTGTAGGACCGTGCAGTAGTGAATGGATTAAAAATGGTGGTCAGGGACATGGTTCTGAGAGCTTTAACAGGAGAGGAGAGTTTGTCTTTCACTCTCTCTCTGCTCTCTCTGCTTCCACCATCTTGCAACGTGAGACCCCTGGGTCACTGTCACCACAACCAGATGGCCTATGGAATTCCCAGCCTCAGAAACTGTAAGCAATAAATTTCATTTTCTTTATAAATTACCCGGTACCACGTGTTTTGTTATAAGCAACTAAAACAGAAAATTGGTACCACAGAAGTGGGGTGCTGCTTATAACAAATACTTGAAAATGTGGAAACAGCTTTGGAACTGGGTGTTGAGGAGAGGTTGGAGGAGTTTGGAGGACTCAGAAGAAGACAAAAAGACGAGAGAAAGTTTGGAATGTCTTAAAGACTGGCTACATGGTGGCAAGCAGAAAGCTGATAGAAATATGGAATGTAAAGACCATTCTAAGGTCTCAGATAGAAATAAGGAGCTTATCGGAAACTGGGGCAAAGATCAACTTTGCTATGAACTGGGAAGGAGCTTGGCTGCATTGTGTCTATGTCCTAGAACTTTGTGGAAATTGGAAATTAAGAGTTGTGAACTAGAACATTTGGTGGAAGAAATTTCTAAGCAGTGAAGCATTAAGGAAGTTATATGGCTGCTTGTAACAGCCTATGTTGAGTTAGGGCAGAAAACCCATGAGGTAAAGCCAGAATTTAAAAGGGAAGCAGAGTGTAAAGATTTGGAAAATTTGCAGCCTGGCCATGTGGTAGAGAAGCAGAGAGTATTTTCAGAAGGAAAATTCAGTGGTTCTAAGAACATTAACACAAAAGTACAGGATTATCAAAAGAAGGGGAAAAGGGCCCTGAAGGTACTGCAGAAGCCTCTGGGGCCAACCCTTCCATTTCAGGCCCAAAGGCCTAAGGAAACAAAATGGTCTTGGTGAACAGGCCCAAGGCACCCTCCACAGGCTCTCTGCTCAGGGCCACCTCGGGAAGCTGCTTCCAGCACCAGCACCCCAGCTGCTTTGGCTACTCCAGCTGTGGCTAAATTGGCCCCAGTTGTGGCTAGATGTGCAGCTTGGGAAAATACAAGCCAGAAGCTTTGGCAGCATCCAAGTGGTGTTAAGTTTGCTGGCTTGCAGAATGGCAGAGTTTTGAAGGCTTGAGAGCCTCCATCCAGATTTCAAAGGATGTATGGAAAAGTCTGGGGCCCAGGAAGAGATCTGTCACAGGGACAGAGTCACCACAGAAAACCTTCACTAGAGCAATGCCGAGTGGAAACATGGGGTTGGAGTTGCAGCAGAGAAATCCCAACAGTGCCATGTCTAGTGGAGCTGTGGGAGGACCACCATGGAGACCCCAGACCTGTGGAGCTATCAGAGTGGAACACCAGTCTGGGAGAGCTGAAGTGTGGCTTGAGACTGGGAAAACCACAGGAGAGGAAATGCCCAAGGACTTGGGGACCCAACCCCCACACCAGGTCAAACATGGAGTCCAGGTACCTGATTCGCCAGCTTTGAGATTTAATACTTGCCCTGCTGGGTTTCGGACTTTCTTTTGGCCTATTTCTCCCTTTTGGAATTGGAATATGTACCCTAGGTTTGTCCCACCATTGTATCTTGGAAGTAGGTAACTTATTTTGAATTTCACAGATGGGACTTTGAACTTTGGGCTTTTGAGCTGAAACAAGTTAAGACTTTGGGGATGAAATGAATTTGCATGTGAAAAGGACATGAGTTTGGGGGAGCCAGGGGTGGAATGTAGTGGATTGAATTATGTCCCCCCAAAACTCCCTGAAACTTGAATTGTGTCCCCCAACTTTTATGTATTAGAAACTTAGAAGGAGTTTCAAGATGGCGGCGGCTGCGGCGGCTGGCGCGGAGTAGCTGAGGTGGAAAAGGTGGCCACTGGGCCTCAGGCAGCCGGGAAACTTGTGGACCTTCCTCTGGCCATCTCTTAAGGGAGGACTGCTGCTGCTGGCCGGTCGTAGGGGCTCAACGCCACTTTGCCCCCGGCAGGAGAGGCTGCCTCATTTACAGGCAACAGCTTTGAAGTGTGGAGCAGGAAAAGAACTGATTCTTAGCTGCAAAAGTGAGTCTTGAAACAGGGAACACGGCGCCAGGGCTGCTGTGGATGCAGCCAGGTTCCCGGAGGCTGGGGCCGCGCTGAAGGCGGCCAGCTGCCCTATTCAGGATTCGAGGTTTCAGGCCGGCATTAAAGAAGATTCCTGGGAGCGCCCAAGCGGCGCCGCGACTGAACAGCCCGAGGCGGCAGCGCCGAGAACACGGAAGGCAACAAACCAGAGACAGAGCGAGCGCCCGACCTGGCACAGCACTGTGAGTGATCCCTGGCACAGCTCTGTTCGGGGGGTGGATGCCCACGCGGCTCCCGCCTGCACCACCAGGCCACTCATTGCCACGGTGCTGCCTCCATTTTCCCAGGTGCGGGCAGCTCCGCCCTGCTCGGCCATCACTGAGCCCATTTGCTTGGCCTGGCGCGGGGCTTTCCGGACCCTGCGGGCCGACCTCCTCTCCCACTCCCTCCGCGGTTCTCTGGCAGGGCTGGGGGTGTGGGGCGTCCCGACCAATTTTGGGAGGGCTAGGAAGTACGGGCGGGCCGACTGTCACTCCACCACACCCTGGACTCCGGCCCCGGTAAACTTCCTGTTACTGGGAGGCAGATACCATCTCTGCGACCACCAGTTTGGAAAAAAGCCTAACGAATTTCTGGTTGGGAATAGTGTGGTAGGAGAATTCCCAGGTCCGCTTGAACCTGCCGGAGAGCAGGCTGCAGGCGGGCACTAGACTCGGTTTATACCGGGGGGATACAAAGGTGAACAAGACCCGAGAAAGATCTACACAGTGCTACAAAGGCACCCAGAGAGACCGGTCGTCTGTGCCTAGCAGAAACCTGGTAGACTTCCTGGGCGAGGCGGTGCTGAGCAGGGTCTTGAAGGCCCAGCTGATAGACGAGGGGTGCAGAAGACACACCCCAGCCCAGCACAGTGTGCACAGAGGGGGGAGACGTGCGGCCAGGGAGGCGGAGACTCGACAGAAACCACACACCCTGTGGGGTCGCCACTGCACGATCTAACAGCCTGGGCCAGAGCACACGGAACGGGGAGAAGTACTGTACAGAAAGTGAAAGCTCAACAGAGATCACACACCCTGTGGTACGTGATCCACCAGCCCAGCAGAGTACAAGCTGACTAGAAAGGTGGATCCCCGGAGAAGCCCAAGACCCGAGGCAACCACACACACAAGACACTAGAGGCCAACTGAGCAGTCACGGCGGGAGCCATACCAAATTGGCAACCACAGCAACATCCTAGTTAGTCATTAGTCTTAAACCGGTGGACTGTGAAACCCCCTGCCACAATGAATAAACACCAAAAAAAAGACACCAGAAATACAAAAAATCAAGAAAGTACACCACCAAAAGTTAATAAATCTCATACTCTAGATCCTATAGAACAAGAAGCCCTTGAAATAACTGACAAGGAATTTCGAGTGATAATTCTAAGGAAACTGAATGAGATACAAGAAAACTCAGCTAGACATCATGATGAAATGAGGAAAAGTATACAGGATCTGAAAGAGGAAATATACAAGGAAATCAATGTCCTGAAAAAAAATGTAGCAGAACTTGCTGAACTGAAGAAGTTATTCAGCGAAATAAAAAACACAACGGAGAGTTTAACCAGCAGGCTTGTCGAAGTTGAAGAGAGAACCTCTGAACTTGAAGATGGGCTGTTTGAAATAACACAAGCAGACAAAAAGAAAGAAAAAAGAATCAAGGACATGGAAGAAAATCTGAGAGAGATATCAGACAACCTCAAGCGCTCAAATATCCGAGTCATGGGTATTCCAGAAGGGGAGGAAAATGGAGATTCCATTGAAAACATATTCAAAAAAATAGTGGCAGAAAACTTCCCAGGTATAGGAAAAATCACAGATCTTCAGATCCAGGAAGCTCAACGATCTCCAAACGTATTCAACCCAAAAAGGCCTTCTCCAAGACATGTCATAGTCAAATTGGCAAAACTCAGAGACAAAGAGAGAATCTTAAAAGCTGCAAGAGAGAAGCGTCAAATCACCTATAAGGGAGCCCCAATCAGGTTAACATCAGACTTTTCATCACAAACCCTAAAAGCTAGAAAGGAATGGGATGATATTTTCAAAATACTAAAAGACAAAGATTGCCAGCCAAGAATACTCTACCCTGCAAGGCTATCCTTCCGAAATGAGGGGCAAATAGTATATTTCTCAGACAAACAAAAACTGCGGGAGTTCACTACCACAAGACCACCCCTACAAGAAATCCTCAAGGGAGTACTGGGTTTGGTTCCTGAAAAATAACTACCACTGCCATAAAAACCTAAGAAAAATCTAAACCCGCTAGTACAATAAAAATGGCATTCGTGAAGAGAAAACAAGCTAACAAAAACACTATCTACAACCTAAGGAACCAACAAACAAAGAAACCAAACAGTAAATCAGAAAGCAAGGAACAAAAGACACCTAAGACAACCAAACAACCAATAAAATGCTAGGAATAAATCAACACCTTTCAATAACAACTCTTAATGTTAAAGGCTTAAATTCCCCAATTAAAAGACACAGACTGGCTGACTGGATCAAAAAGCAGGACCCAACTATATGCTGCCTACAAGAGACCCACCTCACCCATAAAGATTCACACAGACTAAGAGTGAAAGGATGGAAAAAGATTTACCATGCAAACAGAAAAGAAAAACGAGCTGGAGTGGCTATTCTTATATCTGACAAAATAGACTTTAAACTAAAAACCATAAAAAGAGACAATGAGGGACACTACTTAATGATAAAAGGACTGATCCATCAAGAAGACATAACAATCATAAATATGTACGCACCCAATGTTGGAGCAGCCAGATTTATAAAACAAACTCTATTAGACCTAAAGAAGGAAATAGACACTAATACCATAATAGCAGGGGACCTGAACACTCCACTGTCAATATTAGACAGATCATCTAGGCAAAGAATCAGTAGAGAAACACAAGATCTAAACAAGAGTCTAGACCAATTGGAATTGGCAGATATCTACAGAACATTCCACCCAACAACCTCAGAATATTCATTCTTCTCATCAGCACATGGATCATTCTCCAGGATAGATCACATATTAGGTCACAAATCAAGTCTCAACAAATTCAAAAAAATTGGAATTATCCCATGTATCTTCTCAGACCACAATGGATTAAAACTAGAAATTAATAACAAACGAAACTCTGGAAACTATACAAACACATGGAAATTAAACAGCATTCTACTTAATGACATATGGGTCCAAGAAGAAATCAAGCAGGAAATCAAAAAGTTTATTGAAACTAATGAAAACAATGATACATCATACCAAAACCTGTGGGATACTGCAAAAGCAGTATTGAGGGGAAAATTTATTGCATTAAATGCTCACTTCAGAAGAATGGAAAGATGGAAAGTGAACAACCTAACACTTCACCTTAAAGAACTAGAAAAACAAGAACAATCCAATCCTAAAGTTAGCAGACGGAAAGAAATCATTAAGATCAGAGCAGAACTGAATGAAATTGAAAACCAAAAAACAATTCAAAAGATCAACGAATCAAAAAGTTGGTTTTTTGAAAAGATAAATAAAATTGACAAACCATTAGCATGGCTAACAAAAAAAAGAAGAGAGAAGACTCAAATAACAAAAATTAGAAATGAAAAAGGCGATATTACAACTGATTCATCTGAAATACAAGGAATCATTCGAGACTACTATAAACAACTATACGCCAACAAATTTGAAAATCTGGAGGAAATGGATAAATTTCTGGACACACACAAGCTCCCAAAACTGAACCGTGAAGACGTAGAAAATTTGAACAGACCAATAACAATAAAGGAGATTGAAGCTGTTATCAGAAGGCTCCCAACAAAGAAAAGCCCAGGACCAGATGGATTCACAGCAGAATTTTACCAAACATTCAAAGAGGAATTGACACCGATTCTTTACAAACTATTCCAAAAGATTGAAACGGACGCAAATCTCCCAAACTCATTCTATGAAGCAAACATCATCCTGATACCAAAACCAGGTAAAGATATAACCAAAAAAGAAAACTACAGGCCGATATCCTTGATGAATATAGATGCAAAAATCCTCACTAAAATACTAGCAAACAGAATACAGCAACACATACGTAAAATTATTCATCACGATCAAGTGGGATTCATCCCAGGGATGCAAGGTTGGTTCAACATACGCAAATCAATAAATGTGATACACCATATTAATAAACTCAAACACAAGGACCATATGATCATCTCTATAGATGCTGAAAAAGCATTTGATAAAGTTCAGCACTCATTCATGACAAAGACCCTCTATAAGTTAGGTATAGAGGGAAAGTATCTCAACATAATTAAAGCCATATATGCCAAACCCACTGCTAATATCATCCTGAATGGGGAAAAGCTGAAAGCTTTTCCTTTAAGAACAGGCACTAGACAAGGATGCCCACTCTCACCACTCTTATTCAACATAGTGTTGGAAGTACTAGCCAGAGCAATCAGAGAAGAGAAGGAAATAAAGGGCATCCAGATTGGAAAAGATGAAGTCAAACTGTCCCTGTTTGCAGATGACATGATCCTATATATCGAACAGCCTAAAACCTCTACAAAAAAACTCTTGGAATTGATCAATGATTTCAGCACAGTAGCAGGATACAAAATCAACACACAAAAATCAGTAGCATTTCTTTTCTCCAATAGTGAACATGCAGAAGGAGAAATCAAGAAAGCTTGCCCATTTACAATAGCCACCAAAAAAATAAAATACTTAGGAATTGAGTTAACCAAGGAGGTGAAAAATCTCTATAATGAGAACTACAAACCAATGCTGAGAGAAATTAGAGAGGATACAAGAAGATGGAAAGATATTCCATGCTCTTGGATTGGAAGAATCAACATTGTGAAAATGTCCATACTACCCAAAGTGATATACAAATTCAATGCAATCCCCATCAAAATTCCAAAGACATTTTTCTCAGAAATGGAAAAAACTATTCAGACATTTATATGGAACAATAAAAGACCACGAATAGCCAAAGCAATGCTCAGCAAAAAAAATAAAGCTGGAGGCATAACACTACCTGACTTTAAGCTATACTACAAAGCTATAATAACCAAAACAGTATGGTACTGGCATAAAAACAGACACACTGACCAATGGAATAGAATAGAGAATCCAGAAATCAACCCACACACTTACTGCCATCTGATCTTTGACAAAGGCACCAAGCCTATTCACTGGGGAAGGGACTGCCTCTTCAGCAAGTGGTGCTGGGATAACTGGATATCGATATGCAGGAGAATGAAACTAGATCCATACCTCTCACCGTATACTAAAATCAACTCAAAATGGATTAAGGATTTAAATATACACCCTGAGACAATAAAACTTCTTAAAGAAAACATAGGGGAAACACTTCAGGAAATAGGACTGGGCACAGACTTCATGAATACGACCCCAAAAGCACGGGCAACCAAAGGAAAAATAAACAAATGGGATTATATCAAACTAAAAAGCTTCTGCACAGCAAAAGAAACAATTAAAAGAGTTAAAAGACAACCAACAGAGTGGGAGAAAATATTTGCAAAATATACATCTGACAAAGGATTAATATCCAGAATATATAAGGAACTCAAACAACTTTACCAGAAGAAAACAACCAACCCAATTAAAAAATGGGCAAAAGAGCTAAGTAGGCATTTCTCTAAGGAAGATATACAAATGGCCAACAGACATATGAAAAAATGCTCAACATCACTCAGCATCCGGGAAATGCAAATCAAAACCACATTGAGATACCATCTAACCCCAGTTAGGATGGCTAAAATCCAAAAGACTATGAACGATAAATGCTGGCGAGGCTGCGGAGAAAAAGGAACTCTCATACATTGTTGGTGGGATTGCAAAATGGTGCAGCCTCTATGGAAAATGGTATGGAGGTTCCTTAAACAATTGCACATAGATCTACCATACGACCCAGCCATCCCACTGTTGGGAATATACCCAGAGGAATGGAAATCATCAAGTCGAAGGTATACCTGTTCCCCAATGTTCATCGCAGCACTCTTTACAATAGCCAAGAGTTGGAACCAGCCCAAATGCCCATCATCAGATGAGTGGATACGGAAAATGTGGTACATCTACACAATGGAATACTACTCAGCTATAAAAACGAATGAAATACTGCCATTTGCAACAACATGGATGGACCTCGAGAGAATTATATTAAGTGAAACAAGTCAGGCACAGAAAGAGAAATACCACATGTTCTCACTTATTGGAGGGAGCTAAAAATTAATATATAAATTCACACACACATACACACATACACACACAAACCGGGGGGGGGGGGGAGAAGATATAACAACCACAATTATTTGAAGTTGATACAACAAACAAACAGAAAGGACATGGTTGGGGGGGAGAGGGGGAGGGAGAAGGGAGGGAGGTTTTGGTGATGGGGAGCATTAAGCAGCTACAATGTATATCGACAAAATAAAATTTAAAAAAAAAAAAAAAAAAAAAAAAAAAGAAACTTAGCCCCCACTGTGACTGTTAAGAGGGTGGGAAATCCTATTATAGTAATTGAAAGGTGGAGCCCTGAAGGGGTGATTGGATTGCAGGACCATGCAGTAGTGGATGGATTAAAAATGGTGGTCAGGGTCATGGTTCTGAGGGCTTCAAAAGAAGAAGAGTGTCTGTCTTTCACTCTCTCTCTGCTCTCTCTGCTTCCACCATCTTGCAATGTGAGACCCCTGGGTCACTGTTGCCACAACCAGATGGACTACGGACTTCCCAGCCTCAGAAACTGTAAGCAATCAATTTCATTTTTTTAATAAATTACCCAGTTCCACGTATATTGTTATAAGCAACAAAAATGGACTAAAGCAGTACCTAATAGATAATAGCTAAATAAATATTATTCTTGTTAAGAGTCATAAATAATATAATAATATAATAGATCTGATCATACCATCCTAAGCTTAAAACTCTTCAATGGGGCCACATTTCCTGTAGGATAAAGTCCATTGATTTCCATCAAACTCTGGTCCAGCCTAAATTCTGCAGCCGCGTCTCCCGTCACACCTCCCCGCACCCCATGCCACTCCAAGCTGCACAAGCACACCATGTTATTTGTGTCTTTATGCTTATACTTTTGCCAGTCCCTCTGCTTGTACAGCCCTGCTATATTCTGTAGTTCTCAGGACCCAGCTTTTCCAAGAAGCCACTCCCTCTCCCTGCCCACCAAAATCAGTATAAAAGTGACATTCCTCTATGCTCCCGTAGCATTTTGCCCACACCCATCTTAAAGCACATTATTCCTATGTGTGGGATAATTATGCATCTGTCTCTTTCCCTGTTGTCGAGCTCTTTTACCTGCCCATAATCTTGCTGACTGGGCCAATTGTCAAGCTAGAGCTGAGTCTGGAGCTCACGGACCCCTCAAGTCCACTGTCCAGATTGGGTCACAAACCCTTCGCACACCAGGCTGGGTCCCCAGACCCCTCACACGCAGGTCTATGAGCTAGGTAACCGGCAAACAGGTCCTTGGAAGCCATAGGTTGGAAAGCATGGCCACGGGGCCGAGGCAGTGAACTGCCAGCCAGGTCGCAGTGCCGCGCATGTGAACTAACTCCACCTGCACACACACAATTTGCTTACAAAAATGTGCTGCACCACCCCCAACCAGACAAGCAGGTGAGGGGGCCTGATTAAATTATTCCATTTTCCCAACAATCCACCCCTTCAGGGTCCCTCGCAGTACAATCTACATGTTCAGAATCTTCCACGATGTTCCCTTAGCAAGGATAAATGACCCTTACATTTACATAACCTATTGTCCATTCAATACGCCTTAAGGTTTGTAGTTCTGTCCTTTTAACTATTAGCCACATATGTCCGATAAGTAGTCACCATTGGTGTGATCCTCCATGGGAATCCTAAAGTCATACTGATGGGAAGTTGAATGCACATTCAGTAAGCCGACACATTTGTCCTTGGCCAATATATTGCCAATTCAACATGAGGCCGCCGATCCTCACCTGCCTCCGAAAGACTAGTACCTTGGCCTGCTCCCTAACTGAAATGGAACAGTTCATCCACCTCCTTGGGAGTAACCAAAAAATCTTTTAAATCCACTGAGCGTACCTTGCTACCTGTTTCCGGACGTTTGGTGAAACACTGTTCAGGGAGCAATTGCTGCACAAGGCAAACAGAACTGCATTTGGCTGCTGGTCAGTTTTCTTGGTATCAACCCCTGCTGCAAGCAAGTCAAGCCACATCTTCTAGCGGCTAGTCTTGCTTGGTCCCTTTGGGATAAAATCCTGAGTATTTCTTGGGGGTTTGGTCTTAGCCACATTTCTGACCCCTTTTGCTTGTCTGCTATCCTCTACTTCACCCAAGCTGGCTATCATGGTCATTACCCCATGTATAGGACGACCAATGCATGGGGCCAGTATGGCCATCAGTGACCCAAAGGACATTGACACGGCATTTTGCAGCACTATGTCTCTCATGCTGCCTGTAAAATTTTCATCGCCCGGGCCATGAGTGTTCACATTAAACATGAACTGCCGCATCCCCAGTTCTCGAATGATTTGGACCAGCTCAGCATACGTTTGCCATTTACTAACAATCTTGGGCAGTTCTCCAGCATTTGCCCACACGGTGCAGACAGCTGCATTCACCCAATCCATCAAGGAGTGATTACCTTGCCCTTGTGCATATCTGCAGCTATTCTGCACTCACTGCCTCAGGGACGGGTATATGGTAATAGAGGCCAGTTTCTCCACCTCCTCACCAGAGCACATCACACTATCCACCCCTAGGTCCCATAACCACAACAGCCAAGCAGCCAGGGTTTCCCCATGTTTCGGCCTGAACTGCCTCCCCAACTCAACCAGTTCAACCTGGGTATGCGGGACATAGGTGGTAAACTGGGTCACCTGTGGATCGCCCACCAGTTGTCCATCTGGTCCCACAGGCTGCTCATGTCTCAATTTCTTGTGCACAACAGGCTGTGCCTGGAGACGCACTGTCTCCCCCAACTCACCACTCGGTTGGTCTTACACCCTGGTGTAAGAGGCAGGCGTGGCCAGTCGCTGCACGTCATCCTCCAGGATAATCATCGTTGCTCCCAACAACTCTGCTTTCTGCTGCAAATCTCGATCAGTTTGCAGCATAGTGAGCAGTAGCCAGGCTCCAGTCAGCAGAAAAGTGGCCACCGGGCACCATATGCTCAAGGATAGCCACATTTCCTCCCCCTTCTAAGGAGTTTTGCATTGTAGTGCCTGGTCTATGCTGCCTTGCAGTACAGTGTGCAGCAACTAGATCCTGGTCAACAGGAAGGTGGCCATAGGGCACAACATGCTCAAAATAGCCACATTTCCTCCTTCTTCCAAGGGCTTTTGGCTCCTGTACCTGCTCAGAATCCTGTCGCAGAGTACGCCAATTGTCGGGCTCTTTTACCTGCCCGTAATCCTGCCAACTGGGCCAATTATCGAGCTAGAGCTGGGTCCGGAGCTCACAGACCCCTCAATCCTGTTGTCCAGATTGGGTCACAAACCCTTCACATGCCAGGCTGGGTCACCAGACCACTCACACAGATGTCTATGAGCTAGGTAATTGGCAAACAGGTCCTTGAAAGCTGAAGGTTGAAGAGCATGGCCACACAGGCAGACGGCTGAGGCAGTAAATGCCAGCTAGGTCACGGTGCCATGCATGTGCACTAACTCCACCTGCACACACACAATTTGCTTACAAAGAATGTGCTGCACCACCCCCAACTGGATGGGCTGGTGAGGAGGCATGATTAAATTATTCCATTTTCCCAACACCTGTATTCAAAGCTCCTGGCAGACCGCCTTACATATCTCAGTGACTCCAGTCTCTAGCAGTCCTTATCATATGGTAAGAACTAAATACTACTTGCATAAATTAAAGAATAAAAGAAAACAACCAAATGAATGAAGTTTAAAGAAATCAGAACTGGAAAACAAGAAATCACCTTCTCTAGCTTCTGGATAGTTCACATCTAGTTAATTTGGAAATTAACTAGATGCAAACGCCTGGAGTAGCTTCTGTAGACTGGAACATAGTTTACTGGTACTTCAACAATAGCATCCAGTAACCATGGTGTTTAATTCCTAGGCATCCACAGAAGCCTTGCTATTTACAAGGGTAGTCACAAATCCTACAACTTCTTTTAGAAGAACGGAAGGAGAATTCTACATGCTTTCTCAGACAACATTTTGAAAAACACACACGAGACAAAGATGGGAGCACTGGAGATGCCAAGACTCTACAACCAAACATTTGAAATACTTTTTTAAAAACCCAGGGAAGTTGTAGGGAATAAAAAATCAGAGAACGAATAAAGCCATCTAGTTACATGGAATCTTCCAGATCCTCAAAATCATTAAGGGTTTAGACTTGAAAGGAAACTCACCAGTCCACTACATTATCATGAGTCATGGGGACCGGGGTAACCTTCAGAAGTCATCTGATTCAATTCTTGGCCTCTAGAAAAAAGATCCCCATAGTACTACCTCCCAATCCAGAATTAAACAGGGCTCCTCATGGCAAGAGATTCCTCAGCTGTACTCAGTAATCTATTCCAAGGAGATCTTTCTAATACATCTAGTTTTTACCTTGCCAATGCAGAAATACATGGCCACTTTCCCTCACACTAGCTTCAGTGGAGATTTTTAAAAGTTCAATCAGGCCTTCATCATCCCCCTAATAATTTCATCTCAAGAGAGAATATGGTATTCTTTATTACTACCAAATGAGTATGCTCATATTTATAGTAGAAATGTCTGTGTATAATATCATGTTGGAGCCTTACTTTATTCTAAATGGTTTTCTTTGTGGCTCACTATATATTGGGTCTCGAGTTATCCAGAGTTAAGTCATATCTTCACAAGACCTTTCCAGGGACTGCCTAGTACTGACATTTCATACCATAGAAAAATCCAACAGTTGAAAGGGGCCCAAAGTTCTCTAGTGAATAAAGACTCAAAGAGTATTACTATTGTTCATTAATCACAGTATTTTTTCAAAACAGGACTGCATCCATTTCCAGTTACATCAGCTTAGACAGGGAGGAATGTATTTAAATGGCCCTCATGCTTAGCACAGCATGTAGTAAATACTATTTGCTTCTGGTAATGAAGAGGAAGAAAAAAAGAAGAAAATTCTGGTACATATGTGATTAATCTTCCTTTAATAAAAATATGAATGAGTCTGATAATAGAGGGGAAGTAAGAGCAAACCAAGAAAGATATACTGCAAAAACAGGGAGAAAACATGTTTAGATAGAAAGAGTAACAGAAGAGTAAAAGTACAGAGAGAACAAAAATTACCACCAGACATAGACCTATACTACTAATTCAAAAAGAGCTCAAATTCAGGCATATTTTTTTCTCTTCAGTTTTCCATAATAATCTCACTGCAAAGACCTTCAAAATTAATTGATGTCTGCCACAAGAATGTGAATAACTGTGCACCTCAGCAAGGAACATTACATACTGATGCAAGTCTCCCACGTGGGTGTCCAAGGTCAGAATTAATCTAACAGATGTACCCAGGGCTGATTTTCATGAATTTCAAATAGATAGGTTAGTCAGCTTAGCTTCTAAAAACAAGCAGATCTAAAACAAGGTGTTTTGGTTTGGTTTGATTTGGTTTTTATTTTTTGCTTTTTAAACCCAGAGCTACCTATGCAGGTGGCAGCATCAAGACATTTGAAAGCACAATTGCCATAGCATTCAGATTTGAAGGTAAGGATTTGATGATGAAAAGCAAAGTAGCAGGAGATGCCTCCCAGCTCTGTCCAGATGGCAGGTTTTGCCAATGCAAGCTTCAACCTGCCCCTGACTTGAAAGGGCAAAGCAGAGCAATGTATAAATTGCTTTATCTCCCTGCTGTTATTTTGACACAAATCCTCCAGGGCCAAGGCCAGTCCCAGAGAAAAGAACTGATCTCAAAGACATAAATCTAAGCTTGAGGCTACCTGTCTGGAGGAACAAATGTCAGGATCTGGGTGGGATGGGGTGGGATGGCTGAAAGTGGGTTAGATGAAAGTATAATTAAGGAATGCTAGCGAGAACAGCTCAGTAACCAACAAGATAATGTGATTCTATGACTGTAGAAAATTTCTTGATGGCAAAAATTTTCCACATTTAAGGTTTCTTTCTAAGAGATATTAGTAAAAAAGGAGACAGATGCACAAAATAAATCAACCATAGATGTACAATTAAAGCATCAAGAATATATATTTTCTCCTTCAAAGGAAAAAGGAGGTTCTATGCCTGCAGTGGTATTTTAAAGCCATTACAGAAATAGTGTGGCCATAGTTTACCTTGCTTTTAAGCTTCTAGGTGACAGAATAACTCTGCCAAATAGGTGGCAAAAGAAATAAAGAAATCTCCTTAGAAAAGAGGTATAGAGAGATTAAATAACTGGCCCGACATCACAGCAAATCAGGGCCAGTGCCAAGGCTATAATTCAGTGTTTCCAATTAGCAGGCCTCTGCTTACAGTCAAGGCACATCGATTCCTAGGCTGGAAATATCACTTAATGTTTCAATTACTCTGAAAGGCCCAGGAGGAAACAAAGAAATAGCACTTACCTTTGACAATTTGCTTCGCACATGCATTGTAAACCTGTTCTTGGGTCGTGTTGGGAGGTAGCACCCTATCGAAGACATATGGCTTCCCTTGCTAAAAAAAGAAAGACAAAATAAAGAAAAGGGAGGAGAAAACACATTAGAAGTTGAGAAATAAAAAGCACTAGTATTAGTAGTTAGACCACAGGCACTAAATCACTGACCCTGTTCTTTAAGGCAGTTCCTTACCAAAACTAGGGAATTTTTACAGTATAAATCACACATCACAATGTATGTGTGCTATATGTTGAGAATCTGAGAGTGGAGGAAAAAGTATTTTTAAATTTGAAAATACTTTTTTTGATGAAAGGTCGGCTGACTCTTCATTCATTCATTTGAATAAACATTTAAGCTCTCATTTAGAGAACTTACACTGAGCCAGGCACTGGACTAGACATTGAACAAATCAGAAAATGGTCCTGACCTTGGGAATCATTCAATTAAATGCAGCAGACAGCTAATAAGCAAGAAAGCAAACACATAGGAAAATGTAAAATGCCTAGGTATAAGAAAATGGGACAGAGGGTATGATAGAGAGAGCATGATAGAGAAGTCAAGGAAAACTTCACTAAAGAAAGACCAGTGAAGCAGATCTTTAAAGGATCAGAAAGATGGATGCTTGTGAAGAGCTGTGAAAGAACATTCCAGGCAGAGGGCCGAGCAGACAGCAAAGGCCTGGTGGGTACACACAGCTAGAGGGTGGTAAAAGATGAGGTCAGCCAGGAAATCAGGAGCCACTTCTGCAGGGCACTGTTAGCCAAGGTAATGTGTCTGGATTCTACTCAACAGGAAGATGACACGATCAGACTCAAGAAGCTGCTCTTATTAGAAAGATAATTTGACTGTTTTCCTTCACATGTGTAAGTGGTGCCTTAACTGGGTTGAGGCTCCCGAGACAAAGGGGGCCTTTCTGTACAGTAACTCAAGAGATGTTCCCAGGCACACAGTCTTGGGATTTGGTTTGACACTGGACCACGTGTGATTCACGGAAATATCCAGTAGAGGGGAAGAGAAGAAAGTCTACCACGGCACTATATGAACCCTGATGCCCAACCATCCAGAGTTCAACAGGAGTTATTGAGTATTTACATGCCAGGCACAGTGCTGAGCACTGGGGACAGGGGCAGGTGAGACAGACAAAGCCTCTTTGCTGGGAGAACCAGTCCTCACACCACCTCTTCTCTCCCAATACTTCCCAGGCAAAGGGCCACCCACCCCACCCTTTCTAACAGCCTGATCCACCCAGGAGGCCCTTCGTGATTTTCCCCAAATGGCAGTGGGGAGTGCAGGAGAAGATAAGAGAGAAAAGAGGAAATCCCAGATCCTCCTTCACTCCCACCTGGTACCTCCTACAAGTGGTTCTGAACACCAGGAACCAGCCAAGGACAGTCTGACTCCTCGAAAAGATAACTCACAAGGGATCCAAGGGCAAGGCTTATTACATCCTATAACCCTCACACAAAGTGAGCACACAGGGGCCAGGATGGCTGAAAATTTTTTCATTTATCACTCCGGGTAGAGCTGGACCAGAGGGAAAATCCTATGCTCTAGGTCTTAGGCTTGAGCTTTTAGTCTTTAAAAACTGGATAGAGCCAAGAAGGTAAGCGAGCAGCTTCCAGTTTAGTCTACGAAAAATGGAGAATTTCAAGGAACTATAAAATTTTGTTTTGATGCAAAGCAGCAGGGCCATTCATTCTGTAAAACACTATGAAAAGGGATTATTTTCTGATATTTTCTTCCCAATAAGTCTCCTTCAGTTAGTGAACCAAGCATTTGGTTGAATAACTGAGAATATTCCTCACCACAATCTATTATTGCCAGCTACCAGCCCACTCCATTCTTACTAGCTTTATCTATTTGTAAATTTCAACTAAATAATCAGTAGGGTAAGAGGTAAGAATAAACTTTACAGAGTTTGCCAAAGTATTTGTAATCCATTGAAATTTCTGGAAAGAAAATATAGCTTTCAGTAATTTAAAGCAAATCTACTATTTCTCCAAACTTAATGAGAATCATCAAAATAAATCATCTTGTTTACAGCACGATTCTGCTTTGGGTTTTAGAGAAAACGCACTTAATACAGCAGGAAAATGACCTATTAAATTATAGTGTATGGTACAAAAAAATAGGACTCCCCGATTTTGCCCTTCAATTTAAAATGTTTATTGGAGTGTGCAAGCTTTAACTCTGAGAGGCAGAGAGCAAGAAACTTCTCTTCTTCATTTAAATAATATAATTTATCCAGTGAAAAACAGATAATAAAATAATTTTCCATAACCTAAAGGTAACTCTCAAACAGAAGCTGCCTTCAAGTCATTATGATTCAATAGATATTGAGAAAAGCTAAAATTTAGAAAATGATTCATGATGAGACCTATTATGTCAAGATTAACACATTAAATAGTTAAAAATGTAAACATTTGTATGTATCCTTTCATACACTGAGTTAGTTATAGGCTTTTACTTTAGGTGAAACTTAAAGTCTTGGAAGAGATTGACTGGAATTTAGTTACTGAATATTTTCAAAGAACTGACTTGGTGACATAGCTGTACTGACTGTGTATACAATTGCCATTAAAAAAAAAAACACTAATTACTCTTAACTGCTTTAGTAATGGTATGAAAATTTCACAAACCTTTATGGAGATTTGAACAAAGACCCTTCCCTCTTGGCCCTCAAGGAGACAAGATTCTCCCCATTTCTGATCTCACCATGGCTAAGGGTTACTGTAGGCAGCCTTTGGGCCCACCTTGCTTTAGTCATCACTGAGTTTACAGCTATGGAATAAAGTTTTGAAACTACATTTTAATATGGGTGCTGGGTACTAACACTTGAAACTGAGTGATGAGGTCACAAGTCACTCCTCTGGAGACACTTTTCCTTTCAAGATGTCTACTCAGCACATGGTTCTCTCCAACCTCGCTGGCTACCTCCCTCAGTGTACTCTGCTGGTGTCTCTTTCAGGATTCTAAATGACGGTATGTTCAGGACCCAGGCCTCAGCCCCTCTCTGTCCACACTCTTGATCTTCATGCAATTTAAGTGAATATTTCAGCTTTCATCTCTCATCTAACCTCCAGATCCATATGCCTACTAGACATTTCCACTGGGTATCCATTAGCCATCTTAGACTTAACTAATCAAAAAAGAACATTCAGGCCCTCCATATCTGAGTAAGAACTGTACCACCAATCACCTGGTTACTCAGACTGACAACCAGGAATCATTCAGTATGTCCCATAGATTCCATATTCAACATATATTCCAAATTCTGTCACTTCTCACCATCTATGCCACACAATCTTGTCACATCATTTCTCCATCAATCTCTTCTGCACAGCAGCTATAGCCTCCTGACTGGTCTCCCTGCCTCCATTCTTGCTCCTAACAATCCAATTTCCACTTAGCAGCCAGAGTGAGCTTCCTAAAACTATAAATCAGATGATATCATCTCCTCAAGTAAAATCCTCCAATGGCTCCAGTTATTCTTAGACTAGACCCTCCTTGCCCTCGGCTGCCTGCATTCTCTTCCCTCTGTCTACAGGGTGCCCCAGTGGACTTCTTTCTGTACCATGCTTATTTTCCTGCTCAGAGCCTTTACCATTAACCCTTCCTTCCCCTAAGAATTCTCTCAACTCAGATCTTCATTTGACTGTCTCCTTATCACCCTTCAGATCTCCACTCAAATTCCTCCTCCTTTGAGGACTTCGAGGAGCCGAACAAAGCAGCAACACCCCCACCCTGTCATCACTTTCTATCACATAACCTTATTTGGTTTGCTCCACAGCAATTAGTATGTGACCTCTTCTCAATCAATGGGCCACTACAATTAAAGCATGTAACCAGCTAAAGAAGAAACCATATAAACCCCAAGACCTATGTGTGTGTAGGCAAACCTGTTTCAATCTATGAAGGGAATCTGGATGAGACACACATACCCCAAATACATCACTACTGAAAATAAAGTATACCAGCTTTGCCATGAAGCCTCCATGTAGAGCAATGTTAATTACATAGGAGCAGTGTAACTAAAATTAATACCTTACCAGGAGCACAAACAAAAAATAACAGCAGATGGTTCTTAGACTTTTATAGTCAAAATTTTTTAAAATCATACCACCAGAATTCTTATCAAGTTGTTGACAGCAAAGTGTCTGTGAACCATACGGCCTGCCTATTAATACACTTTACCTGTTACCCAACAACTATTCCCAGCCTGGAAGGAATATCACTCTAGAAGACAAAGGAAAGCAAAAGACTCACATAAACAGTTAGAAGATAGGCACCAGGAGGGATGTTAAAGAAAGTGAAATTAATTGTCCCCAAGAAGAGGTAATCAGGAAGTAACTCAAAACAATCTCTAAGACCAACCAAGAGTTGTGACCAAAGGTTGTCAGTGATCTGAATGATTTTTCTTTTAGAAAGAAAGAAACAGAAAAAAAAAAAAAAAAAAAGAAAGAAAAATTTCCACAGAGAGATTTAAACTCACTCTGGAATTATCTTCAGACACTGAGGAGTATTTGCAAGAGGAAATGATTACCAAGAACAATCATTAACTCTCTGTCCCAGGTATTTATGTGACTTCGTTCCTGAAAGTACAGGAGACAACAGGTTCTTTCAGCCTATGCTGACCACCTTCCTACCACTGTCCACCAACACCATCACCAACCACTATGACCCAAGCTCTTTTATGCTCTGTCTCATTAATTTCTCACAGCAACTCTAGGAGGCTGCTATTATTATCCCCATTTCACAAACTGGAAAACTAAGGCCAACCCAACATTATCAGTTCTATTACTTTGGGGAAATAGCTTTAAAGCTCTGATTTCAAGTGTTATTCATTTACACAGTATTGTTTTCTTAAGAAGCTTATTATTTATTGGAAAAGCAGGAGACATCCAAAATAGCATATGCTGAGACTAAAATGAAGGATTGAAGCAAAGTGATTAATGAGGTAACAGAAGACAGAGCCCCCGACTGCAGCCTATTACAGTTAAAGTGTTAACCATGAAGGAGGGACTGACATGAAACCATCAAGAGAAGAAGCAATTAAGATCTGGGAGGAAGGGCAGGATTGGCAAGAGAAATGGTGGCATGCACACGGCAAGCATTTTGTTCACAGAAGGAATTAAAAGCAGGCAAAGGCTGATCAGAAGCTAGGAAAAGACAGGTATAATTTTTGCTATGAACAGTTGAAGTTACTAAGAGAAAGTCAACAATTTTTCAGAGCCGAAAGGTCCCTCAAGGTTATCCTAACCCAACACCATGTTTTACAAATAAAGTGAGATGGGGAGAGGGGAGATGTCGGCAGCCAGTTAGGAAGGCAGCAGATGTGTGCCTCTTGCCTCCCTCTCTAAGGCTCTAAAATTTCCACTTTAAAATCACTTGCTCTCTCCAAACATTAAGGAAACAATAAGCATGAGCCTCTGGTCCTTTTTTTTTCCTCCTGCTTTCCTCTAAATCAATTCTAAATTATTTTTAAATATATAAATTATTGGTCCAATGAACAAAGAGGTGTTGCTATGGGCACTGTAGCAATATAGCAGGAGAATTAGAATCACGGCCTCTTAGAGTTAATATGAACCTTAGAGTCTACCAGTTCAACCTCCTCTCAATGCACAACGCCCATCTCCATGAGCCTGCTCACAGACTCAGCTAGCTCTGATTGTTAGAATGCTGTGTCCTTATACTGATTTAAAATCTGCCTCTCTGAAGCATTAGGCCTGGGGCCGTCCTCCAGAACAAAACAGACAAGGCAGAGACCTGCCTGCACAGCAGCTTTGTTTCAGTTTGGGAGCTAAGTATTCACCATACAAATCTTTTCTTTTATCTGAGAGAAGAAAAAAAGGACAGATGTATGTCCTTCCTAAGAGTCATACAGATTTGCTTTGATTCGAAGGACTCCAAAGATGTCCAAGGTTGGAACATCTGTAAAGCCTTATATCAGCCTGCTCAAGAAGAAATTAAATAAGATGAACTCACAGATTGTGAAGGGCTTTCATAAGAACCTCAAAGGGTATTTCCAAAACATTAACTAAAAAGCAGAAGTCCTTGGCTTAGTGTTGATACTCATTTTTCATCAATACAAATATCTTGCCAGAAGTTGTTTTCTTTAGAGAAATAAAATCAGTATACCATAAAACTTATCCCTTTAATAAAAGTGTTCAATACAGTGGTTTTCAGTACACTCACAAGGTTGTGCAGCCATCTCCACTCTAATTCCAGAACATTTACATAGCCCCTGAAAGAAACCCTGTACCTGTTAGCAGCCACATTCCCCCAATCTCCCCAGCTCTAGGCAATCACTAATCTACTTTCTGTCTCTATAGATCTGTCTGTTCTGGACATTTCGTATAAATGGAATAATAGAGTATGTGAACTTCTGTGACCAGCTTCTTTCACTTAGCATAAAATGTTTTCAAGGTTCATCCATGCTGTAGCATGAATTAGTATTTCATTCATTTTTGTGACTGAATAATACTGCATTGTATGACTATAAGTATACTGCATTTTGTGTATCCATTCATCAGCTTACAAGACTTTTGGGTTGTTTCTACTCTTTGGCTATTATGAATGCTGTTATGAACATTCATGTACAAGTTTTTATATGGACATATGTTTTCATTTCTTCTGGGTATGTATCTAGGAGTAGAACTGCTGAATCATTTAGTAACTCTATGCTTAACTTTTTGAGGAATTGCCAAATTGTTTTCTAAAGTGGCTGCTCTATTTTACATTCCCACCAGTAGTATGAGGGTTCCAGTTTCTCTGCATCCTTGCCACACTTGGTATTGTCCCTTGGAAGTGGTATCTCATTGTGGCATTGATTTGTATCTCAGAAGAAGTTTCTTTAAATTGACACTTAATATATCATAAAATTTATTTTAACATATATTATGGATAAAGAGATATTCCAGGCATTGTATCATACCATTGTGGTGTTACCTTAACATTTATAAAATGGCTCAAAATGAGAGAAGCCTCTTATGGAAGATATGGAAACCCATCTCTCTGAGGCTCAGTTTCCTCATCTGTAAAGTGGAGCCAATCATACCCACAATTCAGGCTTCCTGTGAGAATTAGACACGATCATGTGAATAAGGGATCCATTGTGGTGCCTGGTGCTCTAGAAGATTCTTATGATATGGTCAGTGTTGTTCTGTAATAAAAGGTTTGGTGATCAACTTATACACACTGGTATTACAACAAACCTACTGAGCAGTGATCCCTTAAAGGAAGTGATACTAAAAGTGACAATCACTCACAACGCACCAGCTCAAGAACTTGGCATCCTGCTGCCCTTACAACACCCAAGTGCCGAATCACACCTCGGGCTCCTCCAGGCCTGTGACTCCTGAGCTCAGCCCCACAGACAGTGGAGGCCGATAAATTTCCAAGGTTATCACCAAAATTGACTATTTCAAGGATATCCTCTGCATTCTTTAAAAATAAATAAAGTGTAAATAAATGTTCAGCAAAAAGCCTATTCAGAAAAAAGTGAGCATCTGCGTCTGGTGTATGTACTCGTAGACTCATCAGCTTTGCAATCACAGTTTTGGAGCGTCCCAGAAACTTCTGGAAAATACCAACCACAAACCTGCAGCAGATGCATGTCCTCTTGATTCTCACCATCTCCATGCAGGTTGCCCCACCTTCTACTGCCAGCTCCTGTATCTTTCTACCTGAGGGCTTTTCTGGCTGTTGGAGCCCTTTCAGTTTCCTGCAACAGGCCAGAAGGACCCTCTGGGCACCGACCCCAGCAGTTCTTAGCCAGTGGAGATAGGAGTTGGGTCAACACTTCAGCTCCCTTGCCCAGCAGTGGCAGTGGAGGGAGATGACTGAGGCACGTATTCCAAACCGGCCTCCAAAGTCCCCAGTGGGATGAGGATCCCATTGCCCAGGTGGCAACTCACGTGATGACACGCTTTATATATTGGTTTCCTTCACTTCCCTGCCTCGCTTCTCCACTCCTTATCAGTGTTTCCCAGGGTCACCTCCCAGGAAACTTGCGCTTCAATCCTTGTCTCAGTGTCTGCTTCTGGGGAAGCCCAAATTAAGGCAAAATCCCAGATATTTTGCTCCCAAAGGGTGTTTCATACAGTAGGTCCTAAGAGATTCTGAATTTGTGGAATCACTGTCATATATGGGGCCATGACGTTTGGTTGATGCCCAGCCAGCAAGGTGAGTGGAAACTAAAATCTTTGTTAAAATTCAACATGCTGTGTCCTTGGGACACTATCCTGGAAGGGATGTCTTTTCTTTCATAAAAGGGTGATGGTCAACTGCCAAGCTGTGGTCCCCCAGGGCCACATCCGCCCAAAGGATGACCAATTTCTGATTTAGACAATTCTAGAAGCACTACTGGCTCCTGAAGGCCCTGACAGAATGCCCATACATAATGGTAAAAAGTAGGTGCTCAATAAATGTCTGTTGATGTGATGACAACTAGTGTTTGCCAGATGGGCACCAGAGAGGTTAGAGGCAGGATGCCAGGACCACCATCAAATGGTCTGGGATGTGGGAGCCATGCACTGAATCTCTCCAGTGTGTCAGAAGGTGTACTTGTTTCGGACCGCTCTCATCCCCCACCTCCAAGATTTTGGTAGTACGGAGCTGCCCTGTCTCTCTGCAATACCCTTACTCCTCTTTACCCCATCACCT
Organism: Cynocephalus volans; assembly: GCF_027409185.1. Classification (NCBI taxonomy): domain Eukaryota; kingdom Metazoa; phylum Chordata; class Mammalia; order Dermoptera; family Cynocephalidae; genus Cynocephalus; species Cynocephalus volans. Next base: position 218,833,559 of record NC_084460.1, on the reverse strand, counting down.
ACTTTCCCATTCACCTGGAGCTGACCTGCAAATTCCCAAGGTGAGAAAAACCCCACTCTGCCCTTTGGGGCAAAACAACCTATACCTGGCAGTGAACACCAGCTCATTGCCATGACTATTATACCCTCTCCTGGGTCCCCCCATCTGCAATGGCAGCCTCACAAGGAGACCCTAAGGCCATGTTGATCCCTCCACTCCAGCTCCATGTTCTCCTCTCCAGTCCACTGCATACCCCTCCTACACCGGGATGATGCTGTAACTGGGCACATTCCCTCCTGCTCTCCACAGTGGTTCTGTGCACCAAGGAAGGTGGCTGGTGCCAGTTCCGGCCAAAGCCAAGGCTGCTCCTAGGAGAATCTGCAATGAAACAGACGTCCACAAAGCAGCAACCGGCTTCTAATGGAGTTGCCAAGGCAATGCCAACCACTTCACATTTCAAGAATGAACAAAAGCAACACACAAGAATGAATCTTGTAAGCCTTCCTCCTGCAGGAAACTGGGCTAGAATTCTTTCCTTTCTGCCAAAATTCCTGCTGTGTGAACACATAGGCACTGTCAAGATCACAGACAGCCATGAAAAAACATTCTGGGAAGGCAAACTGCCTGAGTGATAATGAAGAAATTCCGAATTATCGCCTGGCTAACAGACATAAAGAAGACAGAAGTGTTATTTCTGTTAGAGAGAATAATGGAACCTGTGTTTCAAAAATAAGGTTCTTATTTGTACGTGATTTTCATTTCAGATCAAAATACAATGAACTCCTTTCTCCCCCATTCCCAAGCTCCCCAGCCCAGCTTTAACTATTCTGTACCCCAAACTGCCCCTCTTCCCACAGAGGGTAGTAGAAAAAGTCAGGGCAGCTTGTTTTCATTCAGAACTCACCCCTCAATACTTTGTAACCTTAACCAATTTACCTATATGTTTTTTCTGGGCCTCTTTCTCCCTTTGAAGTGAACAATTGAATCTTTCTCATTCTAACATGCTATAATAATAATGAACAGCACAGGAGTGCTGTGCTTTCCTCGTGAGAGTGGCTTCTACTTGACCACATACAGCAGGAGAGAAGGTCAACTTTAAGCTGGAGAGAACTCCATGTTCTATATACTCAGAGAAAGAAAGAAATATTGCTGCTGGGATTATTTCAGCAGATCTGGTTTTCTGCCAAGTCAAGTCTGAAAAAACTCAAATCTTTCTCACTGGAGAAGAGGTGAAAAAGCCATTTCACTGAAGGCAGAACAGAGGATTTATTTTGCCAGATGGAATATAGCAAGGATAATGCTGAGCCTCCTTTCCGGGGCACATCGCCCCGGTGGAGCATCCTGGCTCAGCAGCACTCTGCAACCAGTCACCCTGCCACTCAACAAACCTCTCCCAGTTATGCTGAGACTCACGATGGCACAAACATGGGAGCCACATGGTGACACATGCAGAATTCTCTTTCCTTTAGTTAAAAAATAAAATATAAAAGCTTTTGCCCAGACTTTCACTTGACTGAGTATGGTACATACAGAGGCTTCTGAAAAACATGCACTGCAAATATTTACTACAAGTAGAATTAATTTTCTATTAATATTTTTCACTCTTCAGAAACAACTTAAATAATTATAATCACCCCATGTATTAGACAGCAATTTTACTTTTACAGTATGTTCAGGTCCCTCATCTTCATTTGCTGCTCATGATTTTGGGGGCTGGGACAGGAATACTAGGTCTCCTTTTTGGGAATGGAGAATAGCTTCCCATGGCTATGTGGAAGGCAACGATTTGAGCTGTGACTAGGATCCAGAATTTCTGGTTCCCAGCCAAACCTTCTACCCATAACACCACACTGCATCTGTAATTATTCCTCCAAGAACATACTTAACCCCCAACTATAGATTTTCTAAGAACTCCACACTTTTGGGTTTAGAATGTGGCTTGGTATAATTCAGAGTGCAATGGCTTGCTTCTACATATTACTGATAAAATAACTCCCACAAATTACAGGGAAAAAATCCCACAAAAAAGCTTATATTAACCAAAATCAGCAATAGTCATTAAGTTCAAGGTAGCTATGTTATGACTGGTGTCTAACATGCCACTCCCATTCCATGATAGTGCACTGGCATTATAAAATGGAGCTGCTGGATACAGACTCTAAATAGGTCTTCAACAGCCAACTAAAGTGTCAGATGGATGGACTAAAACTTGAGCTATATAAAAGGCTCACGAATCCCATTCCAGTGAGACTTGGTCCTCATCCAGGAGAAGGGACGTTTGACCCATAGAAGCAATGGCAGATTGCCCAATTGGCAGATGAAATTCTTAAGGCACTCATATATTATATATGTATTTAAAAATTGGTGATGCTGAATTCAGCCACAATTTTGTAATCAGAAAATCTAAAAGCAGTTTGAAGTATAGCTGACCCATAAACTTTGTATCTTTTAAAAGATTTCTAATTTTACTTGGAAGATGGGGCACCATATTTTTCAATGCTTAAGGTACTGGAAGGGCTGGGTGGCTGCACAGGAGTGGAATTTGAAGGGCAAACTCTCCCATGCTTCCTTCTGCCTCGCCTGCCCCTCCTTTCTGCTTGAAGTTCCACCATTCGAACCACTGATGGATTACACAACACAAGACAACTAAGGTTCCAGAAAGCTAGCTGTTATCAAACAATCTTGTCTTCTGCCAGGAGCAACAATTAGTTTATCAGAACCAACAGTTAATAAAACTAATTAATAGAATTGGTTAGATAAACCAATTAATTGTTCACTTCTGAGCAGTTAAGTGGCAGTGGGGGAGGGGCGGCAGTGGAGCAGAGAGGGGAGGGAGAGAGGGTTTCCCAAGCCAAGCAGGGAAAATCAGCGGGACGCGGGAGAAGGCATCAAAGACAGATGCCATTTCCTTCACAGCCAGACTAGGATGGGCCAGCAGATGATTGTTTAAAGTTATTATCCCAAGCAGCCTTTGCTCAACTGTCTAGGATAATAATTGTTTAATATGCACCCAGACTCGGTATTGAAGGTCTGCTCAGTGGCACCTTCTTTCTTGAGAAAGGAGCCCTGTGTTCATCATATTCTCATCCCAGTGTCTCCATCTTCACAGGCTCCTTTCTTTTGACTTACAACATGCTTATGTGTTCTTCTCTATTCATTTTTTTCTTTGTCCTCTGTCTAACGCCTGCGCCATTTCCACCCTCTTTCCTTATTAAACTACGTGGAAGGTCGGTCTCCCTTGCCCTCACTTCTTCACTCCTCCACATCCCATCCGGCCATCAAGTTTGTGCCCTCATCCGGCTGCTTACTTAAAGGCTCCATGTCTTCCTAATCTTCCATTCTAAGACCCTTTGACAACCAACATCTCGAAATTTATACACCATTTCAAACCGTGCACCAGCCCAGCTTTGTTGAAACTCTGCTCTGCTGTCTCCCTGGACGCTGTACACTCTGGCTTAGCCTCCTTCCTCTTTGACTCCTCCTCTTCCTCTGTCACTTTTTCTCCTTCCTACCAATTCTGAATGTGAGGATGTCTCCAGCTCTCCCATTGAGCCCCTTCTCTTCTCTTTTGCACCCTCCTCTTCTGCACTCTCTCCTATGGAAGAGCTCAAACACTCGTGTAGTTTCAGCCATAAGCTGTGTGCGGAAGACTCACAGAGTCCATCTCTAACTCTGAGGCCCAATCCTACGATATTAACTATCTGATTAAAACCTCCAACTGGATGTGCCTATGTGCCCTGAACAATATATGTTGAAGAGAGCGCTCATTGCCTTCCTCCTCCTCCTCCTCCTCCACCTCTTTCTGCCATCATCTGCAGTCATCTAGGCTGAAAAGCTCAGAGCCATCTCTCCCACAGTTCTTCTTCACCACTGTCACCCAGTGAGTTGCAGTAGAGTGGTCATTCATTTCTTTGGTTTATCTCTTGCTTTACATCTCAACTATCCTTATTACTTTTTGCCTAGACTCGTGTAAGAATCTTCTAAGTGGTCCACATGTCTCTCTTCCCCTCACTGCATTCTACATCTTTTGCCAAATCCTTCTGCCAAATCCTTCTGCCTTTGGCCCAGCTCCTAGAAGACAGTCCTCAACAACTTGCTAGGATGCCCTACTGTGCATAAGTCCCTAGTGAGATGGCTTCCACAGTATAGGACCTACCAACCCTCACAGGTGGCTCTTTCCCTACTCGACACACCAGCGATGTGCTCATAGCTCTCCTGCATCCTCCTCACTGCTCTAACCATTCCCTCTAACTGGAATGCCATCTCCATGCCTTGATCTTGTTATCTGTCAAAACACTACTTGTTCTTCAAGACTCACACCAAATGCTATCTCTTCCAAGATAAAGCCTTTTCTTGAGCCTCTCAAATAGACACCATCTCTCTCTCTCCTTTGGATTTCCAAGGCACTTTGATATTCTTCCAGGTGTCAAGTCACAAACTACTTCAGATTATAGTCATCTGGAAGCACCATGTCTTGGAAAGAAAGCAGGATCCAGGGTTAGAGATTGGGGCGAGAGTGGGCTGACATATTTGAGTGACTCTTTTGTGCTAGACCCTATGCTTTACCTGGGGGATGACACACATTTCTCATAACTACTCATTAATGTAACTACACTCTTTGCATTTTACACATGACAAAGTCAGGTTCAGAGAGGTCCCTGGCTTGCACAGGGCCACAAAGCCCATATTATATTTACCTTACATGGTGGCTGTGAGAACCAACTAATAAAAGGGATATAAAACCACTTTGTAAATTGTAAAGCATTGTATACGTTATTAGCATTATAACTCCTTTTATAGATTCAGTTATTTAAGGACAAGCTTTCTATCGTACTCATCTTTGGGTTCCCTGCAACATTATGATAAATTATTGAGTGCTTAAATAAATAGTTGTTTAAATTGGATTTCTGATGTCATGTTTTTAATTAATCGCATTTTGAAATTTTCACTCCGAAATAAAAGCTACCACTTATTGAGCAGGTCCATGTGCCAGACACAGACTGTCTCTGACCTCTACAGCCACACTGAAAGGTTGGTATTATTATTGCCATTTTGCAGATGGAGAAATGAAAGTTCAGAGACAACAGGCCACTCTGAAATCAGAGTTCAGAGACAATAGAGTCATGTGGCTTGGACTAGCAGAGGCAGGAAGGTTTGATTTCAGAGCTCAGGCTATGGGTTAAATGTGTCCCCCAAAATTTCATGTATTGGAAACTTAATCTCCACTGTAACGGTGTTAAGGGGGTGGGAATCCTATTATGGTAATTGAAAGGTGGGGCCTTTAAGAGGCAATAAAATTGTGAAGACTGCACCCTCCTGAACTGATTAATTCATTGATGGCTTAATGGGTGGTCATGAGCATGATTATGATGGCTTAATAAGAAGAGGAGTGAGAAGCTTAACTCACTCTTGCTTAGCCCATTTTCTCACCATGTGACACACTGTGTTGCTGTGGAAAGTCACCACCAACAAGAAGGCCCTCACCAGATGTGTTCCCCAGACTTTGGACTCTCTAGTCTACAAACCGTAAGAAATAAATTTTGTTTTCTTATAAATTACCCAGTTTCAGGTATTCTGTTATAAACAACAGAAATGGATTAATACAGCTCATGATCTCCCACTATTCCAGACTCCCAAACACAAAGATCCAATTTGCCTACACCCCATTGCAATAAAACAATATTTCTGTATCAGAGGTGATTCCCATTGCTTACAAGCAGAGACACATTATTTTCTTTCTTATACCCAGAGCACTGAGAGTTCCCTCTCAGATCCCACTCAGTATTGCCACAATGGCACAATCAGCATTCTGCCCCACACAACAAAACATATTTCAGACAGTCTCAGGGATTTAAAGTTTCTCTTCTCACTGTTTTATTCAGCAAATATTGGCTGAGAATCTTCCACGTGGCAGGTACTGTTCTAGACCGTGGAAATGCTGCAGGAATGAGGCACATGTATTTCCTTGTCTTCATGGAGCTTTTATTCTAACAGAGTAGAAGGAGACAGGCAATAAACCACCAAATCATGACAAAGAATATTTATGCTAGTGCGATATGAAGGTCGGGAGGACGGCTTTTGAGGACATGACAGAGCAGCCTTGAGTTAAGAAGCGCTCAGTCTGTTGGAAAGTGGCAAGAAGCAGGGTGGTACCAGATAATGGGGAGAGCCAGGCAGAGGCCCTGGGCTGGAAAGTCCTGTAGTAAGTACCTCTGCAGTGTACTTTTACGCAAAAGGATAGCCTGATCTTGTATCTATTCTGGCTGCTCTGTGGAGACTTGGTGTTTGGAAAGTGAATGTGCAGTAAGGCAACATGAAGTTACTAGGCGACTGGACACGTCCAGAAAGACATGGGGCAGCTTGGATTGAGTGGGCAATGGAAATGAAAAGTAGAGGGTGTATTTGGGATACAGTTGGGAGGTGGGCATGTGTTGCAAACATGGATAACAAAGAACCACATGATAAGCTCTTGTAAATTTCCATGAGTCTGATTCACTGGTCTCCATGATGAGTCACAGGCCACATATCACTTACTGAAGTCAGCCCAACATCAGTGCTCACCAGGCCAGGATGGACCATTCATCCTTATTCTCAAAATGTTCTTCAGAGATTGCCTCTCCTCCCTTTGACCTCCAAGTTCAAGCATGCCAACTGTGGAGTCATCTGAATAATCCAGAAATCAAGGCAAAGAGAGAAACCAGAGGTACCTAACGCCAACTCCTTTCAACCCCACAAAAATCACATGCAATCAGTACTATCATCTCCCTTATGACAAGGAGAATACGTCCATTCCCCAATGTCACTCAACCTGGTGAGTGGCAGATCCACAATGGAGCCCAAGTCTGCCAGAGTCCAATGCCCTTGCTCCTTCAACCACCCCATATGAAATCCAAGGAGACTTCACTGCAGGAGAGTGAACTTCACAGTGCCTGGAGGACACACCCACTGCTGAAACTACTATGGGTTCTACCCTTTAACTACAGTCTCCCCCACTTTTTTCAAAATGTTCTAGGCAAAAACCTTCATTTATTTACCATATAATTATTGATGCTTCCTGTGTCAGGCAACCTGCTAGGTTCTAGGAAGCCAACAATGAGAGGGACACAGTCTCCAAGCACCAAGAGTTCAGGTCTAATTGGGAGGCAAAGAGGCAAGAAAAGAAAGTGGTTTTCTCTCTTCTAGATACTTTAAAGCTCTATAAATGCTGACATGAAAATTTGGCTGATACTTAGGGACTTCACTGCTTTTGTGCCACGCTGCTTCATTATGTAGATAACTTCACAGATGCATTCCATTTTATTAGTCTGTAAGAGTACTGTCTAATTAAAAAAAAAAAAAGTGTCAGCTTAAAAATGCAAAGTCTCATGCAAAGTAACTCTTTTCTATTTTAAGTAAGCATCCAGAATGTTAGCAGTGCTAACCAGTACTTCACCAGACGATTACGATTCTTAGCACAAAGGGAGGAATGAGAGTAGTACAGAAGATTCATCGATTCATCGGCTGCTGGAACCACGCCCGATGGGGAGTGTGCTGCAGAAATTATCTCACTGAATCCTCAGATGGCACCAAGGAGTAGAGACAACATTAGGATGCCCATTTTACAGTTAGAGAAACTGAGGCTTGAGCTGGCTACATGACTTGCACAAGGTTACCAAGTTTAGTGTGGGACTGAGCAAGAGTCTGTGTCCTTAACCTGTTCTGCAAAGGCCGGGGTGGGCCTTTCAAATAACCAAAGGGTTAGAAATAAGAAACAGGGTTGATGGACCTTGCTTTATTTTGTCTGGAGGAGAGGAATCTTGGACAATGATTAACTAAAGCATATTCAGGATATTTTAAAAACAAATGGAGACAGCTGCTCTCCATCTCTGTTGACAGGAGAAGAACAAAAAGCCTGCATCTTCAGCCTGGCAGGTGAGGATAGATATAATGTCCAGACAGTGGGGTCTTGCTGCACCCTGGAGAGCTCTGGTGCCTTTAATCGTTTGCCAAACCACAAATGCTTCTTCTTAACCCTACTATTTCTTCAAGCATCATTTCAAAGCCCTCCTGCTGAGAAGTCTTTTTTCTGGCTATTTTCTTTTCTTTTTTCTTTTTTAATTTTTATTTTATTTTATTTTTTTGAAGAGTATATGTTTTATCCCCAGTCAAATGGCAATTCTTTGGAGGGAAGGAGCTGGGTCTTACTTACCCAGTCTGTCCCTGATGCATTTCTTTAGAAAATGCACATTGATAAAAGTAATCAGATGAGCTGCCTGGAAAGGTCTACTTTCAACCATGGGAAATAGTAGAATGTCTTTTCCAGATCAATTCCACATCTGTGATTGTGTGCAGTGCTGAAATAAAAGTAAAGCCAGGCCAGGTGAAAATTTTAATGTAAATGGTGGCAACAGCAACTGAGTAGGTTCGAAACATTTGAGATGGGAACAGCCAAAGGACTCCAACGGAGACTCTCAGCATGGAGATAATAAGATAGACCTCCAGATGGAGCACATAATGGGGAGATATCTAACCCTGGGAGAGCCTGCTGAGGCCCCCGTCGGATGCAAGCCCTTGGTCACTAAGCACTTTGACTGAGCCACAGAGTAAGGCAGGAGAGGCCCTTAGGTACTCTCTTCTCCCCACCTATCACCTTCCTCCTCCATGACCACCGTGGCCACAGAAACCACTCCACATCAGTCAGCTCCTCAGACATGCTCTCTCCTTACCTCCTTCTCCCCACACTTCCACTGGTGTTCACAGGCCTGGCATTGAGGTGGGGAAGCACTGGGCTTGAGTCATACACAGAAAATGACTTTCCTTTTCTCCCTAGGTTATATTTGTTCCAAATGAGCATGCTCCCACACGCTCCATGGTCCTTACTTACCCAGAAAAAGATACAAGGGACATGTGGATACAGCAAGCTAGGTGAGAAGAGACCTCAGCCTCCTAGGTTAATGGGCAAAGTTTGGAGCCAGTCATGCAGTGAGCAGGGCCCTTTCCATGGCCATAACTCCACACCTTGGCACGTTAAGTCCACTGTGTCTGAAGCCCACAATCTTCACAACAGAGAGTTAATGACTTTGGTGAAGCAATAGCAGGCTGTCCTTCACAGGCCATATCTTTGAGGAGAAGGTAGTCTCTGTGACAGAGGTGGAGGTGACTCCATCCCCCCCCCCCCCCCCGCCAGATGGCCGATCAGGCACTGTTAAGGGAACAGATCTCTCCGCAGTATTTCTTTAATTAAAGAAGCCTCACAAGGCAGCAGCAGAGGACCCAAAACAGGTGACTTCAGACTAATCCCCCCTGAATGGGTCTGAAAAGCAGCTGCTACCTTCACTGCCCTTCTCAGTTTTCCAGCAATATCACAGCCTGAGCTTCAAACCCATCCTGCAGTAAGGCATGTCAGTTACGAGCACCTCCCTCCCCTGGGACTCGCAAATGATCGATGAGTCAGTATTTGCCTCTATTCCTCAGACTCCCCACTCACAGACGTTTGTTTCCCTCCAGGCACTTATACTTGCTCTCTATCCTCCTTTTCTGTTAAATTATTTAGACATCAAGAATTGGCTAAAATTTACTTACAGAATTTACTGGTAGGAGAAGAGGCAACCTCTTCCTGTCTCTTCTGTCTCCCACTTCCCCTCTGGCTCCAGGGAAGTCTGGCTCTTTCTCTCCTCTGTCCCAGGTAAACCTACCCTTCTGCATCCTTGACCCAGGCTCTCTCTCTCTCCTCCCACATGCATATTTGCCATCTCCTTCTCCATTAGCTAAAAGCACGCCTGCATTTTTGCTATTCTAAAAACCAAATACCTCCTATCCACATTGTTCCCACCTCAATTCACTGTGCCATCATCGCACACACAGCTTTTGGGAAAGAAGTAGAACACGCTCCCTGCATCCTTCCCCTAACTCACTCCTCATTATGCCAGACCTTTTGATAAATCAGCACCAGCAAAGGCCCCCACAGCTGTCCCATCAGCAGACACACCTGCCTCTCCTCCGTCATCACACTATAGATCTCACCAAAGCATCTGCTCCCACTACCCACGTCCCCTTCTGCAATGCTTTCTCCTGCAACTCTGCATTTTCTTGGTGTTCCTCCAACTTCTCTAATTTCTCTTCTTTCTAAGCACTGGTCATCACTAAGATTAAGTTTTTGTCCCTCTTCCCCCTCTAAACCAGTGTTTCCCAACTCAGGAATCTGTGTGGCACCATCAAAATTTTTGCCATAGCCATGTACCATTCATTCTACCTTTAATTTAATATTTCTTTAAATCAATTCATTTTTTAAGTATACCTGCAATAAAACTTTTTTATTACTATTATAAGTGAAAAATTAGTATTACATGCTGTGAAAAAACAGAAACAATGAAAATAAAGCAATATTAATGAGCTCTAGCCAGATATCATTGCCTACCAAAGACTCCAAGCCTAAGACTTGTTCTTTCCATTTATTAAGAGGGAAATTTCAAAGTATTACAGATTAAAGACACCACCAAACTGAGGATTTCTCAGTAATAGAATCAGAAATGAAAATAACTATTCGCTATGTGATTCTATGTTATCTAAGGCCATTTCTGTGTACTGCCTAAAATCATCTAATACCAAGACAATTTGCCTACCAAAAATTAGGGTTAACTCTCGTTTTCCCCACGGCTCTCTTCAGGGGACTTACAATTGTAACTTCTTCAATGGTTGACCATTTTTCTTAGCTCCATTCCACATATCCATAGAAAACGAGATTTATACATAAAGTTGAAACAAGGTAGACAACAAATACCCTAAATGTCTGAATTAGTACAGCACAGCAGCAATCCATCCAGGCTAGAGCCCAGATCTACCACAGATGGGGCGATCCATCAGGGATAGAACCTGGAATGTGTCCAGAGGCTGCCTACCATTGACATCTAATCAATAATAATAAATAACATGAAAGCCAGCAGCCAAAAGGTTTACATGCCAAATGCTGCACCACACACCTCATGTGTATGCTCTTCAATCTTCACAATCCCCTGATGAGGTTCCTGCCATCACTATTCCCAATGTAAGGAACCAATATTTAGAGACGTTAAGGAACATGCCAAGGATTTCTTGTAAGTGGCAGATCTAGGACTTGCACCAAGTGTGTCTGACTCCAGAGCCCGTGCTCTTAACTCTCCTGCTCCCCCAATACTGAGACACAAAGCAATTTTAAACCTCACAAACCTCAAAATAATAGCCTGCTGCTCTTAAGCACAATTAAGACAATGAGTTGACACAACAGGAAAACCATTCAACATGTAATTAAACATAATTACTGGTGTCCTCTAATTGTTTGGGAAAATAAGTCTCTTGCTCTTGACAAGCTATAATTCTGGTGTGTGCTGAGAAGGTTCAAGTCTTCTTCAATCTGCGTATCTCCGGTATATGCATATATTATTAAAGTTTTATGGTGAGTACGAGGGTAGCTCAAAAGTATCTTCTAAGGGCCAGCCCCTGGCTCACTTGGGAGAGTGTGATACTGATAACAAAAAAAAAAAAGGTATATTCTATATGTAACTTAGAATCAAATGAGAGGTTGGAGGGATCAAAGCCATCCTGCCCAATCCTTCATTTTATAGATGGGGAAACGGGAAAAAAATGCAACTTCCCAAGAACACACAAGGCTCTGCCTCCTGGTCAAGTGCTTAGGGTGCCTCACTGATTAGACAGGTTAAGTTCAGACTGCCTGAAGCTGAAAACTGGATTCCCCACTTAGCAGCTGTGTAACCTTGGGCAAGTTACCTAACCCCTCTGAACTCAAGTTCAGATAATAACAACTATCTCCTAGGGTTTGGTGAGGATTGAATGACTTAATATATATAAAACACTTGGAACAGTACCTGAGTGCATGCATCTGATCGATTTAGCCATTAATACTACTGCTAGAAACAGTAAGCTGTACCTGGACAACAGGACTTGGAAATACTTCAAGGCTCTCATCAGAGCTCCTAAGAACAGTAAAGAGGGTGTGTTCTTATCTGCTGAGGAGCTCTTAGAAGAGATCTCCAACGTCTACCACAGGGAGTTCAAACTATGAAAGAAAGGAGTTTAGCTGGTGTTCTTTTAGGCAGGGTGAAGGACATGGGAATCAGACCTTAATGCCTTGTATTAGGCTAAACTGCTGGAAAGAGCTTCAGTGTCAGTAACCATGCTCTTGTGAGGAGACTTGTTTATTCAGATAATCATGTTTACAGAACAGCAAACTCAAAAAGAGCAACATAGAAGGGCTGGCTGGTTAGCACAGTTGGTTAGAGCGTGATGCTGATACCACCAAGGTCCAGGGTTCAATCATTGCACCGGCCAGCTCCCAAAAAGAAAAAAAAATAAAGTTATAAAAAAAGCAACATGAACAAATACTTATTGAGCATATGCTTAATAAAAAGCACCACGTGCTGTATACAGCTAATATACAATGAAAGTTAGGGTAAGACTTTGTAAGCAAGCTTGGCAAATACCTAGAACTATGCCTAACTTCTTTCTTGAACCCCATGCAAACGTCATCCACCAATCACAGCACACTTGCCTACAGAGCCCAAGCACAACTCAAGCACAGCCTTACAAGATTTCTCACCCAGTGCTCCATGAAGCTATGCCAGTCCGTGAGTGTTGAGTCTCAGGGACTGATGATATAGCAGACACCAGAGAATGTGGCATGGGACTAAAACTCAGCAGGAGCCAAGAATTATTTTTGCTTAGGTTCTTTTGATAAGACATTTGAATTTAAAACAGCAAAGAATATAATACATAATACATCTTCTGTGTGTTGCAGGAAAAAGGTTCAAAGGGTCCAAGCTATAATACACATAACCAATGTGAAATGCTCTCTGCTGGAATACACAAGCACTACAAAACATTCTCATTATCCCCAGGCTCCCAGATGAAAACTAGCACTGTCCTCATTTTAAAGGAAGAGATGCAAAGGAACAGAATCTGCAAGGTGTTTATTAAAGATGTTCCCAGCACATATAATCTGTCTCAGCCAGGCCCCCTAGAGAACCACTCAGGAGGAGAACCCAAGACTCAAAGAAATGGAGTAAACCAGAGGAGGGAGAGTCTGGGAACGTGCATGGCACTTCCGCTGGTGGACTCAACCACAAAGGTGTTGCCCGGTCACTGCATAGATAGAGGTATTAAAGTGAGGGGAAATCAAGCCAGGATTCCACCATGGCTGCAGGATCCTAACTCAAGGTGCAAGAAGGAGCCAGTGAGGAGGTCTGCACCATGCACAGCCCACCCTCGGGAGAAGCAAGACACAACTGACTCTATTAAATTCCAGTCAAAAATCTTATATAAAAAGTATACCTTTCTTACATTTGTTCTGAGTGTTCTGGCCTCTGCAGGGGCTACTGACCCTTTAAGGAAAGGCTGTGACTGAGGCCATGTTTCACATAGGCCACCATCCACATTCCTTAAGGGATGGCAAATAATATTTCCTCTGAAGGGCCAAAGAGACAGATGTGGGAGGTTTCTAGGAGCAAGGAATTAGAAAGGCCTGGGGCGTAGAGGGGCAGAGGGGTGGAGTGCTGTGGTGACAGCAGCCTGAAGTGGTGGCATCCAGCATGGAGGTGGCACTTCTGCCCGGCTGGCTGCCAGAGCACTGCTGAGAGGAAGGTCCTTAAAAACATTTCATTGGTAAATAGCCTGTCACAGAAAATAACTAAAACATTTTATACCTCAGTTTAAAAGCTCCTTTATTTTCCTTCAATCTTTCTTTTTATCTAATTTTTTGAATGAGAAATATGGTTCAAATGCCAAAAAGTATAAAAGATATAAAGTATGGAAGTGAGAAATCTTCCTCACATCCCTGCCCTCTGCTCTCGCAGCTGCCCGCTGCTCACCACCTCCCAGCCCAGACACTGTTGCTAGCTCCTCGCCTCTCTGCAGAGCTCGTGGTGTGCACAGCAGACAGACAGAGACCCTTCATCTTCCCCCTATATGCCCTAAGAAGTAGCACGTTATATATACCTGCCTCCACCTCGCTTTTTGCACATAATGTACAAGGGTGTTCATGGGAAGATTCGTATTTTTTAATCCTATTTTTCCACAAAATTTTTGGAGCACCCTCATATCTTGAAGATCCTTTCATATACTAGTACATGGAAAGCTTTCTTAGGTTGTTTTATTTACTTACTTTAATTTTTTTTGACCGATAAGGGGATTACAACCCTCGGCACGGTGTGGTCTACACCACGCTCAGCCAGTGAGCGCGACAGCCATCCCTATATAGGATCCGAACCCGCGGCCTCAGCACTACCAGTGCTGCACTCTCCTGAGTGAGCCACGGGGCCAGCCCATTATGTTGTTTTATTTTTAATTTATGTACAATAAATGCATAGATCTGTAGTATTCCATTAGATGATTCTGACCATCATAATACCCTCCTATAACAACCACCTAAAACCAAGTAGGACATTTGCGTTGTGTCCCTTTCTGGTCAGCCACACCTCAGTGACTGCCACTTTCGATTTCTGTCACAGTAATGTCATGTGGGCTCTTTGCATTTGATAACAATATAAAGACATCCTGTTCTTGTCAGAGACCAGCGATGCACGTACATGAGACAGTCCACTCCGTGATGAAGAATCTTCCAGCACAGTTCCCTGCCCACCTTCTAGACCAGCTGCCTTCCTTGGGGTCCCACACCTGGACTTACCCTCGCACATTGAACCACAGTAGCCTCCAAAATGACCTCTTTCTCCCCCTGGTCTGTAAGCTCAAGCCCCACTTCTTTGTCACCAAAGCATCTCTAGAATCCACTGAGAAAGCACCAACTAAATATTTGTTAAACCCTTTCCCAAAGGCAGTTTGTAACTGGAAAGTAACAATGCTGATTCTCCAACCAATGTTGCTGTGGAAGTGACTAAGTGCAAACTGTGCAAAATTTCACAGTTTAAGTAACTGTCGGAAAAGAGGCAGGAAGCTTGCGAAGAGGCAGACAGGGGTCACCCCTGTGATGGGAAAGAGCCGTTCACAGGGTCATGCTGGCAGACAAGAAGGGCCCTGTGTCAGCCGGCTACCCCTGCTGAAGGAAGGAAAAGAGGAGTGCCATCTTAAGAGTTGATTTCCAAGGTTTTGAAAACTAATCAGAGGCCTTTCTTGGGCTTAGCATGAAAACATCACAGATGAGCCATTCCCTCCAAGACCAGATCACAGGACTGTAAGTTCTAAATGGAAAATGGCAAGCCAAGGTGGGTCTCGAACAAAGAGTGCCCAAAGTGATTTGAGTTTAAGAATGAGAAATAAATTATCAGGAAAACCCTCTGCTTCAAGGTCTAAGAAGAACAAGGCATTGGCAAAATAGTTACATCTTTGGGGAATACTGAAAACTGAGCTGCATAGGAGGCAAATGGGAAAAATCACAAAATCAGCAGAATAGCTTTCCAAGACACAAACAAAGTACCTGAAAAGTAGAAAAACAGTTCAATAAAACTGACCGAGCAGCCCAATTCTCGTGCAGCTACCAACTTAATTGTCTCTGCATCGATTAGAGTGGAGCTTGAAGTTGGGCAGGATGAAGGGCTGTTGCCCCATTGTTTTCCGTAGGATCTGAAATCACCCTGCTGCTCAATGGTCCAGGACCATCCTACACTCAGCTGTGAATGCAGGAAATGTACATAAGGTACAAGGAAGAAGGGAACCCAGCCTCATCGGAGAAATGCCCATTATTTGGGTGAGGAAATCTACTGAACTAGTTTTTAAGGAGGCTGTAGGTAAGTGGAGAGTATTCATTATCCAATTTTTTTATTATGCCAAGCACAAGCACATCTAGATGTTCTCATCCAAGTGAATAAAATGGATCCCTTTAATTAGCTTTACCTCACCTGGTTTCCATTTTTGTTTATCCAAAAGCTTATATTGCAAGGGTATTTAACAACAAAGCAGCAACTTGTCTTGAAACAAATTAAAGCAAAAGGAAACAGGACATGACTTTATATGCTTTGTCACTGAATCTTTTTTTAAAAAGATTAAAAGGTCTTCTCTGACAAAAGAATTACATAGGTCAATAATTCTGAATTTTGAAAAAAATACTATTTAGTTAATATTTTACGTACCAAGCATCTAGTACAATTCTTTTATTTTCAGGAGCAGAAATTATATACATGTCTCCATTTCATATAAAATTTCCTCTGAATGTTGGATATCTGGTTGTTAATATGCAAATGGACCCTTCAAAATATTAGTGTTCTTCTCAACTTATATTCATTTCTTATAAATACACGTGTTTGCTTTGTAAAAAATTAAATAATACAAGATAGTGGGACTGCATATTAGTTTCCTTTTGCTGCTAAAAAATTACCACAAATTTAATGGCTTAAAACAACACCAATTTATTATCTTACAGTTCTGGAGGTCAGACATCTGATCTAGCTCTCAAGGCGCTAATACCAAGGTGTCGGCAGAGCTGCTTTCTTTCCTGGAGGCTCTAGGAGAGATTCCGTTTTCTCACCATTGCCAGCATCTTCAGGCCGCCCACTTTCCTTTGCTCACACCCCCCTACCCCTACTTCCACCTTCAGAGCAATAGTGCCTGGTCTATTCTCACGATGCCATCTATTTCTGACTCTTCTGCCTCCCTCTTCCCAATTTAGGATCCCGTGATTACATTGGGCCCACCTGGATAATCCAGGGTCTTCTCTTCATTTGAAAGTCAACTGATTAACTGATTAACAACCTTAATTCCATCTGCAAACTTAATTCTCGCTAGTCACAAAACGTAACATATTCAGGTGCCAGGATTAGGAAGTGGGCATCTTTGGGGGACATTATTCCACCTACCATGGAGGGGATGGGAATTGTCTCATAAAATACTCAGTTTGGGGTCCTGTGACCTTGTGTACCAATAAATGGTTTGGTGGTAACATTCAAGGTGAGACTACCTACTGAACTGCAGGGGATAATATTAGTAAACTTAGGCTTTTTCAGACTGGAGAGAGTTGCTCAGTCTAAAATTTTCCACCTCAAAGATGCCTGAAGGTATCCATTCCTACATGGACTGGACAGGACATGTGGCAGGAAGGGAGGGATAGGAGAAAGGCAGGACTTCACACCACGGTCTACATACAGAAGGTGTTCAGAACCCATCTTTGGTGGGGCAGGAAGGCACAGTGTGCAAATCAGGGCCTGATTCATTTCCACTGACCCAGACCCTGGGCTTTCCCCCGAGTCTGCACCACCTCCTTGCAGAACACAGGACAACTTTAAACGTATTCTATACAGTCTTAACAAACATGCCACCAACCTGGAAAATTTATTTCTCTAGTGCCTAGCACAGTGTCTGGCCCAGAGCTGGGGCTCACAAAAAATTTGCTGCACGAATAAATATCACATACTTTTATAATATCTGTCATGTGCAGCATTGAGCTGAGCAGGATGAGAGAATGCTGAAGAAAGAGATTTTGATGTCCTTCAGCCCTTCAAATATGCCGTAGGAAATTCCATTTTTAGAAGGGAGTTGTAAACTCCCAAAAGTTCAAGTAACACTAGTGTACTATGTGCTGGTTTACAAATTAAATATACTAGATCATAATCAGCATTTAAAAAAGAAAAATAAGAAACTGTAGAATAGCAAATATCAGAGTGTATCACAGCAGTAGTAAGTACTGTTTCATAAAACTGATTTCAGATATGTGCCCATGTATCTGTGTGCTAACTTGTGATGTAAAATGTATTTCTTGGATTTCTTGGCAAAATGGATCATGATCTCATGATAAAAAAAAAAAAAAAAATTGAAAACTGCTGCTGTAGTAAAAGTGTTTTCACAGAATTCTGGAATAGGCTAGCCTTCCGCAGGATGATAGTTAACAATAAGATGTTAATTTTTAGCTTCTTGGGTTTCTATTGTCTTTTGCCCCAGACAGTTCCAGCAAGGCAAGATAACAGAATGATGCTAAATTACCTCCCTATTATTCTTTCTTCCAGGGCACTTTCAATCCCTTACGAAAACATTTGTGGAATTCTCTTTTCTCATTGAGTAAAATAGTAGAGACTTCAGCATCATGAAGCTCCAAAAAGGAGAAAGTCTATAAAAATGGTCTGACTGCTATCAAATTCTTTTTACGCAGCCATCTACTCCACTGTGACATCTGGATTTCAGGAAGCGTCTTGCAGTACTCAGGATTCAAAGTCCAATAACATCCACCCCATCAGGGAAAGCAAAGCAGGCATACCTCTTACACGGCCCCTCTACTCCCCTCATTCACAGGCTCAGCTCAGGTGTAGTTTCCACTGCTGATACAAGCCATTCTCTGAGAAGGATCAGCAAGAGCTCTCCTCTGGGGAAACTTGGCCTTCTTATTAGGAAAAAGCCAGGAAACCCATCACACGCTGTAATCTCCAGAGGACAGATCTGAGTTTTGTCATCTCTGAACCCCCTGCAGTGTGTAACAGCCTAGGTGCATACTATCTATTATGGAATGAATTGCATCCGCCCAAATATTCATATGCTGAAGCCCTAACCTTCAACGTGACTCTATATGGAGACAGAGCATTAAGGTTAAAGAATAGGATTCATGTGTCCTTGTAAGAATAGGAAGAGACACCAGAGATCTCTCTCTCCCTCTGCAGTACACAGAGAAGAAGCCATGAGAGGACACAGGGAGAAGGTAGCCATCTACAAGCCAGGAAGATAGCCCTCACCAGAAACCAACTGTGGCACCTTGATCTTGGACTTCCAGTTTCCAGAACTGTGAGAAAATAAATTTCTGTTGTTTAAGCCACACAGTCTGTAATATTTTGTTTTGGCAGCCCAAGCCAACTAATACACTACCTATATTGAATTGAATTTGAATAAGCTGTTTTTCGACCACCAGAATTCATAGCAACTTTAAGTAGCTATTTTGAAATATATATGTTAAGAGAAAAGAGCAAGTCCCAGAAGATTATAATAGTTTTTTAGAAAATATTTTATAGATTCAAGACCAAGCAAAATTAAGCAATATATCGTTTTAGGGTTAAAAACATGTTTGCAATAAAACCACAAAGACCATGAGGGTAATGATAAAAACAAAATTCTAAAGAGCGCTTGCTTTGGAAAGGAGGGGGACCAAGGGAGAGTCACATATTGATTGGTAAAGCGCTGTTAAGTGAATGGTGTTAATTTCATTAGAAAGTCTCATAGCTTATTTTTGTCATATATATATAAGGAGTCTCCAAAATGTTCATGGAAAGATTAGTATTATCTTCCAATTCCATTTTTCCATGAACTTTTTGAAGTACCCTCTTATTCTTTAACATGTATTAAGTATTTTCAAACTGAATTCATGAAAATGAGATGTTGGAATAATACAGCATCCATCAGTTAGTAGCTATTCTGAGGGGAAGAGGATATGGGGCATGTCTGCTTTCCACATTTTTATCTTCCTGAATTTTTCTAATCAACCTAAAATGTATATATAATATTTATATTTGGAATAAAAAGTAAAAAATAAAGGAAGATGATCAACTGACCATCTTTAAAAATGGCACTGGCTGACCTAAAATAATTTTGATCTTTGGACTCTATGGCTCATTGTATTGATTTATTATATTACACATAAACTTATTTGAAATATAGGCTTTGGATAAAATTAACCCACACTCTTTTGAAATGAAAATAATAGCTATGGGGTTATAACAATAATTCAATCACTCAATGGCCTGGTTATTAGGAAAACGCCAGGAAACAGACATCCAAGGAAGGAAGTCTCTCATTTCTTTTCGTTTCAAGGCAATTTAGGTAAATTACAGACATTTCCCTTTCAGAGCTGAGGACTATCAATAGGATTTTAAGCGTGGTTCATTTGTATTAATGTCTTCAATTTAGAACTTCGTGGACCCTTTTTTATGATGCCAGTTTTCAGTTCAAATTAAAATAATTGTAAAAGACTAGTAAGTTGCAAATCAAAAGAAGGGTAAGTTGCAAATCAAGAGAGGGTGTTTTGTGTGTGGTTTCTACATTTTAGTTGAAAAGGAAATCATTTCCAAGCAATCATTTTCTGTATTTAATGAATCTCTAATTTCTTTCTTTTTTGGCTCTGCCCACTGAATAGCTGAATAGAAGGTAACTGAGTTTGAATATTCAGTACAAAACAATTTTTATTCTTTGGAAAATAAAACACTTTGCAAAATCTGCCCTAAAATTAAAGGCATTTCATGCTCAATAAAACTTAAGTACTATTTAATCACTTATCAGTTGTAGTGCCATTGTTTGTGTGTAGTGTCTGTCTGTCCATCTATCTCTCCTACTAGACAGTGAGTTCCTTCAGGGTGGAATAAATGGATTATGCTTTCTAAGGAATGCCTGTATTTGCAGTTTGGTCCAATTACAGTGTATTTCACAAAAGCAATAAGTGGCAGCTCCTTTAGTCCTCCCTCAGGTGGGATAGAATGGAGAGTGGGGGTTGATGATACCAAAAATAATCATAAAAATGAGAAAAAAGTTCCACAAGAAATACTCTTTCAGTCATTCATTCATTCATTCTGTCATGTATTGTGTACCTAGTATGAATCATATGCTGAGAATATGAAAATAAATCAAACAAACCCAAAGCCAAGAGGAGCTCACACTCTAACTGGGATAATTCCAAGAAGAAAGACTAAAGACAAACGGAAATACCTCACCTGAGTTTCCAGGGTAAGAAAGAATTTCAAGAGGCACCTACAGATGGGAGTGGCACTCCAGAAAGAGGGAACCTCATCAGCAAAGGCCTGGACAAGTGGAAGTGCAGACTGAGCTCGGGACATAGTGTATGGTTAGGTTTGAGAAAGGCAGAGTCCTGAAATAAAAGAGCAATCAATGCAAAAGGCTGCAGAGAACATAGTGAGGAGGTTTTGCTGAATCACAGGAACCAAGCCCAAGTGTTCAAGTTTATTTTAATGGGCAACAGAGAATCATTAAATGTTTGGGGGCACAGAATTGGCATAATCTGAGTGGTACTTCAGAAAGAAGATTTTGGCTACAGTGTTCAAAGGGAGGCCAAAAAGAGTGGAAAGTAAGCAAGAGAGTTGTTTTTCAAGACTATTGCAATCCAAGCAAGAATCAAGCAAAGTCTTCAAGACCCATTCATGATTAAAAACAAACTAGGTATAGATAGTACTTTCTTCTCTTGATAATGGTATCTACTAAAAACATTGTTTAAAATCAAAAACAAGACAAGGATTCCTGCTATCATTGTTTTTATTTTAGATTGTCCTGGAGGTCCTACTCAATGCAGTAAGACGAGAAAAAATAAATAAAAAGTATATGTTTTAGAAAGAAGGAAACAAAATTGTCACTATTTAAAGATGACAAAATTACCTTTGTGATATATCTTTCAAAATATACCGACAATTTTTTAAAGGACAGTTTAGTAATGTTGTTGAATGCACATACGAACTTGAAATCTAGGAAGTAGACATAAATCTCTCCACTTTTAAGACACAGAAGAGCACTGTAAACACATGTTTGTATGAGAAAGTATCATTATCCTTTCTCTGAGGACAGATCTATGTAGATTAACAGTATATGGAAACATTCAGAAGAATAACCTTGGAGGTTTCCTAGCAAATGCACCACACCCTGAGAGCAATGGCATTGTGTTCTGTGGAACGTCCTAAACAGACTTTCAGATGGAAATCACACTAGTAATAGAGAAGCCAATTCTGACTTCATAGAGGGGAAAGAATATTCTCCACTTTTAAGTCTAGCCCAAGTTTATAGCTACCTTCTCCCATTATCATGCCCAAACTTATGTCTCAGGACAGTAGGTTGCTAATGGAAAATACCACTGCTAACCACGCTTATTTATTGCATGGGATTGCTGATTCACAGGGGAAGTTTCCAGGAGGCAGAGAATGAGAACAACACTTTCCATATTTGATTGACATCAAATCCTTTTATCAGGTAATAGCTCAAAGAGCTATTGCCCCAGAGAAACTCTTATTTAGAAAATGCTGTACACCTGAACATTCTCAACTCCTGATATGAACCAAAATTTACGTGCAACATAGCAAATGTTTAAAAGCAGCGATGCTGGAACCACAATGCCTGTGTTTGAATCCTAGACCCACAACTTAGTCTTGTGTGACCTTGGGCAAGTTACCTAACTTCTTTGTGTCCCAGTTTCCTCATCAGCAGAATGAGGAGAGTGGGTATGACAATAGCAGTTACCTCATGGGGCTGTATCGAAGATTAAAGTAAATGGGTTAATATATGTTCAGCACTTTTATAAGTGTTGTCACTACTCTGTTAGAATTATGACATTTTGCGAGCAAGCAGGGAAGAATGTAACTACATTGGTCTAAGAAGAAAATTACTCTTCATCAAATAGGTCCACAATGGTCTCTGAGAAGTGCAGTAATACAGACATTGTCCTCAGTTCTTCTAGTTGAAACGTTACATTAATTCATATTTATAATGAACCTTAAAAAGGCTGGAGAATTTTCTCTGAATATGGTCATTCTAAGCATCTAGGTTGAAAAGCACCTTCTCTCCAACCTCCCACACTCACTTTCCAGAATAAGTTACATCTTCTGTAAGGAAAATGAATGCTAAAGAAATTCTGCAATATTAAGTCATTTTAGAGAGTTGTTTTCTACCATCTCTTCCCTCAAAACAATAAATAGGACCAATACACATAAAACTACTGTTGTACACTGAGGAGCCTTTGACATGTGCAATATCCCAAATCGGACAGTTCTTACCTATAATGCAAAATTCTTCCAGGGAACATCTATATCAACAGAAAAACATTATGTTCAATATGGCTTAAGTTATGCATATTTCACTGTGTGGCAATTCCTTGAAATCTGGTGATCTACATATGATAACTAGTAGCAAGGATAACATCATTCCCCCAACTATTGGTGTTAAACAAGATAAAATATATTAATCCTTTTGGGTATTAAGTGAAGGGCCCATAAAAGTTGAAACTCACTTGGGGTGTATGAAAACTGAGTGTTTTGCATTGTACTAACAGCCATAATACTGTGGAAAGCAAAATTCAACAGTACCTGCCTCCATGGAAAGCTTTAAAGGGTTGTTTGAGGCCAAGGGACATGCACATTTAAGGAGAAACGTTTCATGGAGTATCTCTGAGTCAGCTATAGGCTAGAGTACAGCAACAAGTCAACCAAGGCAAATTTCAATTCCTCTAGCCCTCTTTCAAGATCCTCCACATCTGATTCCTTCCCGTCTATTCTAATCTAACCACCCTACTGTCCCTATACTCTGGACTCTTGAAAGTAACTCACATGCTTCTTCTGTCCTGTGAACACACAGTGATCGTCTTGAAATCTTTTCTTCCCCATACAAATTCTTATTCCATCCTTCCTTTTCTTTTTATCCCCTTCTGTGTTCTTTGAGTTATAGACAATGAGTATGTCTTAATTTATCACGTTTTTTTTAAAGCTGTGATTTAACCAGTTATAGGTAAAATGTTCACGAACCAATTCTTTTCTTAAATAAATGGTACTCAACATAATAATTAAAGCACTAAAAGAGATCCCTGTGTTTGAGGGACTAAACTTATGCAATAGAGAGCAGCACTTCACATTCAAAATAAATTTTGTAAGAAAGGATGTGTGCCATGTCTTCTACAGTAGATAAGAGAACAAAGGCACCTGGGAAGGGGCCTATGACACTCCCTTTCTCTTTTTTTTTTTTTCCTGGCCCAAATTTCCTCTTCATACTGCCTTCCCTTTGCTTACCTTACTCTGCTTCTCCTGTCCCAGCCCTGAGTTTACCCGTGAAATACCCACAGGATGATGAGCCTGGTGGGTGGGCTCTTCCAGAACTACAGATGTTCTTACTGGTCCCCAGAGTAGACATAACCATCAAAGCATGAAGTAATGCCTTTTGTGTGGTGTCACCACACCTCCCAGAAAAAGAATAGATTCCTATTGGAAACAGTCAAGCATAGCTCCAGGTCTTCTAGCAAAATGTATTCCCATGGATGCTACTGTTAGGATACAGAAGGTCTGAAGCTCATCCAATGTGTTCTGTGAGCATATGAGAAGAGCCCTGAGTTAGTCCCAAGTGTAAATCACCACCTCCAATCAGTTCCTCTGCTGGGTGATGGATGTTTGCAGGTGAGGTGCAATGACCTTTCCAAGTCCTTTCTTCCTCAGTATAGCCCAGGAGATTCCCCACCCACCATCCCGATCTTGGGAGTGCCATTTGGCAGCCATATTCCAAATTAAAACAGATCACTAAATAGTTCTATTAGTTTAAAATCCATATAAATCAGAGGGAAATCCTGGGGCGGGGGGGAACTCAGGACACGAATCCCAGACCACTGCTCTACAAATCACCTTTTCAATTGATTCATCTACTTTACTTCAATAATGTATTCACTGCTAAACAGGACACTCATACATCCCTGGAGGCCATCGGAATTAGTAGACCCTTCATGGAAAGCAATAGGATAATATTTAATAGGATCAATTAAAATGTTCTCAGCATTGGGCCCAATAAATCTGCTTCTGGAAGATTTATCCTCTAGAAATAATTTAACAAAAGAAAACAGCTCTGTGCAAGGAGATGTTCACTAAATGATCCCCTAGAGTATAAGGGGAAACTGGTCGTCCTAATAACCAACAGGGTGAGATGGTCAGCAAATTGTGGTCTATCAGCCCACGGGACACGTAAGTGGTCACTGAAAAATATAGCCGTGAAGATATTGCACAATAGGGAAAACTGTTATGGACTAAATCTAGGTAAAAAGAAAAAAAAAAAAGGCAGAACTGTATACACATGGTTGGATACACATTTTTTAAAATGTTACCTATCATCCGAGAAAGAAAAGGAGGATGAATAAAATGGATGATGTAAAGGAGTGAGATTACAGCTGATCTTGTTGTTGTGCTCTCATGTTACCATCACGGCGTTTTTGCCACTTACAAAGGAGGAAAAATCAAGTCTATGCCAACCTAGGCAACAGGGACGTGAGTGGGGTGGGGAAGAGCGATTTTTCAGCACAGAATCCAACTCCTTCTCCAAAGAGCTGCGTGGCCTTCACCTGTGAGGCGACCTCTTCCACACACAGATGCCAGGAACAAAGAAGAGGCACCTGCCAGCGACAAAGGCGGTTACCTTGGTTTCCCATAACAGCGCCACGCCAAGAGGGCGGCCCCTAACACCGGGGCCTCCCGATGGGCGCTTTTGTCCTGCAAAGCTGAGGGCCCTCATTAGAAGGCGCCCGTGCTAAAGACAAACGCATTTCCAGGACGAGCGGTTTCGTCATTCCTAGTATTAGCGACAGAATGGTGATAGAAGGTAAGTGGCAGATTTGCAATCGCCGAGGCGCTCCTTGCCTGGAAATTGAAAGCAGCCTGCCCGGGGAGGCGACTCCAAAGAGCCGCGGTTTGCACCGGGCAGGGGTGAGGCCCGCGGACCACGGGAGAGCCCGGAAGCAGGGCGGCACCGTGGTATTTCTGAGACCACACGCCCGTGTTACCTTAAGGTGTTCTCACTGTCACCGACTACAAATGCATCACAAATCCGCTGCCGCAAATGGCTTGTATTTAATTGCAGGACGCCCGGTGAGAGGATCCTCCCGGGAGCTCCCAGCGAGAACCCGCAGTGTCAGTGTCGCAATACTTGATGGGGACAGCGGGGAGTGGTGAGGGAAGGGAGGGGCCAGGCTACTGCACACATCGCTTCTCAAATCTTTTCTCAACAGTATTCAAAACTGACATATGTAAAGCAGCCACACAGAATTGCCAAGTAACTGAAGATAAAGAAAATTTAACATCTGCAGAGCAGATTCCTACTCCAGCTTCAAGGCTTCAAGGAAAGGATCAAATGGTTCCTGCGCCTGAGGTTTCCCAGAACAGAATGGGATGGGCTCTCTTTTTAACTCCAAGACACTGTTTCTTTGTTTCCGCTTGTCTTTGGACACTCTTATCACGTTTCTTCTTCTTCTTTTTTTTTTAATCTTGCTTTCCGCCATCGGACTATGTAGTTATTGACTGCAGGGATCTTGTCTTACTCACAGTAAATCCACATTCTTAGTACTGAGCTTAGCACACAGGCCCTCAATATACTGAAGTTGAACTGAAATTAATAAATACAAAAATAAAGTCACAATGTCACATCTAAATGTTAAAGCAGTGCTGTCCAAAAGAAATACGATGCCAGCCACAAATGCGAGCCACACATGTAATTTTAAATGTTTTAGTAGCCACATTTAAAAAAGTAAAAGAAGTGAAATTTATTTTATTAATGTTATTTAACCCAATATATCCAAAATTTATCATTTCAACATGTAATGAAAATCAAAATATTAACGAGATATTTTACTTTTTTGTGTTCTGAGTCTTAGAAATCTAATGTCTATTTTAAATCCACTGTACATCCCAAGATGGACTACCCACATTGAAAGTCCTCACATGTGGCTAGTGGCTACCATATTGGACATCACAGTGAAGCTGTTTTGGAAGTGAAGCTCCAAAAACACCTTTTTATAAAAGAAAACAATTTTCATAGTTATAAAGAACTCATTTAATTTCAAGTTTCCCACTAACCTTTATGTTACCACTTAAATTTATTTTTAATAGAACTAAGAAAGTATTAAATAGGTGTACATTTCCCCTTTTCAAACTCTTTTGAGTAAATGTCTAGAACTGAAAATATTAAAATACATCCTCAAGCCAATCTTTACCAACAGCCATATTTACTATGAAAACTCTAACAAACCCATGAGCAAGCAAGTGTTGTACTCTAGGATATAATATTTTGGGTGATTTTCCCTACTTGTTTGACCAGGTAATTAGTAGGTTATGTTGTTGAGTGAAGTAATTAATTACTACTGAAGAGCTAAACACTTCCCTTCTAAGGTCTACTTTCACAAATATTATATAAACAAACAATTAGTGGTTAGAAGGATTTGATGCTATCATAAAGACCTTAGCACCAAAGACCCAGGAATGACAGATGCCTCTCCTATCAGTCGGCCCCCTCCTCCCTGCTGGGTGGGTGAGTTTGCTCTACAGGAGAATAGTGACCCTAGGTATCGAAGCATCACCTTGGGAGGGCACCAGCACCACCCATCACCCTAGTACTGAGCCTGGCCAAAGTCTCAGGTGAGGAGGCTAACGTGGACTTCCTATTCTCCTCACCTTATCACCCCAACTTCCTGCAGCCCCGCCTGTTCTGAACTTTGAGGCCAGCCCACTTGGGCCTGAACCCATGGACACCCAGCCTCACCTATCCACTCAGCAGCATGCAGAGAGGAAAGGGGAAAACAGCCCCTGGCAGTCAGCCCAGGAAGCGGACCCTTTAGTGGTCAGCTCACCACAGAGGCCAGATGCATGAAGGAACTGACCACCTCACTAGGGAGCCTGCCCACCAGGAACCAGGACCAACCGAGGTTTGGACACGGACCAATCTGATTGGCATTTTTTCCTCTGTATGGGGCAGGAGGAGACTATGACAGGGGAACAGAAGTCCCTTTCCCCAAGACAATCCAAAGTTTCTGATGTCAGTGGAGCTGCTGTTTACTCGGGTGAAAACCAATAATCTCTGAGGCGTGAGGTTCAAGACAGTTCATTCCAAGAAAAACTACGATATAACCTCCTCAGAGAATTGAAGTAGTCTGCTCTGCATTTCCTCGTGAGGCAAAATGAGACCTGGAACTGGGAGAGATCACTCTGAGGGAGAGCCTGGTAAAGGAAGAGTCCCTGGGATTTGTCAATCCAGAACTGTGTAACCAAGATCTTTAAATGACATGCTTCTAAAATAGTATTATTGATCTGCAGCCCTTAAGACCACACCTTACAACCAAAGAACTTAAAACATAAATTATTGAAATCTGTTTTTCATTTACATTTTTTTCTCCAACCAGTCTCCTTTCAAAAGTTTTTGAACATTTTTTTGTTTGTTTTTTTAATGAGAAAAGAAATTAGGAACACGAGAGGACTACAAACCTTTTTCCTTAAAGTACTGTAGTACACTGAATTCTGTTCTCACATATATGTTTTCCTTTCAGCTCTGGGGATGTATTTTCCAGTATTCAATTCACATCAAGGATAGGTATTCACTGACTGAAAGGGTAATACGAAATACACCCAGACACACCTAGAATAATTGCTCCAAATGTAGTTGGTGCAGATCTAATAAGGGTGGCTATTGAGCTCGGGAGACAAATGAGATACATTTGCCTGTTTCCCTGGCATTTACACAAGCTCAGTAAAGCAGGAGGAACCAGCAGCAGGGAAAAGGCCATAAAGCACGAAGCTCTTTAAATAGCTTTCCAGGTGGCAAAGCAACACTGGCACTGGTTGATTAAATAGGATAACTGGGACATGACCATTGTTAAGAGAGATGGGCTTGAATCTTGATTAGCCCTGAGTGCTCTGTGTGTGTTTGTACTGCCACACATGACTACACGAGACAAGTCTCTGGGCAAAAACCTCTCGTTTCAAGGTCGATGTGCGTAGCGTTTCTTTCCCCTCACTTGAAATCAATAGTACCTCGCATTTTGATCTGAACAAACCAACCACAAGAAGAAATTTATGAGGAAATAGGGAGACTGGGTTTTTGACAGTATGGAATTATTGTGAATATTTTAGTTGTGATAATGTTATTGTGGTTATGTTAAAAATAGAGTCCTGACATTTTAGAAATAATATATTGCAGTTTACGGATCAAATGATGTGAGACATGAGATTATGCTTTAAAGTAATCTAGTGAGGCTGGGGGGAAAGGGTAGGAGAGTATAGAAAAATAAGATGGCCATTTGCTGATGATGGTTAAAACTGGTTGATAGGTACACAGGGGTATATTTTGTTGCATATTTGAAATTTTATGTAATAAGTTTTTTTTTTTAAGTACCTAGTAACCAAGAGGGAAGAAAAAAAGAAGCTCCCTCTAGGGCTTTTCTGAGAGGGCTATTTTATCACTTCTCAGCTTACCATTGCCCAGAAGATATCACAGGCCATTCAAAGTTAGCAGCAAAAAGAAAGGGCACATCCACCCTATTTTTCTTTAAGACTGCAATCCTGGCCTCCATCTCTGTCTGCCTCGAGAGAGATTTAGCTTTTGAACATATCCAAGAAACAACATCCTTTAGGATATTGAAACTGACAAGAGGCAGCCTACAAAATCCTGTGGTTTACATTAAAAGTCTGAAGGTATGGCCTTGTTCTGGATCTGGGGGTTAACAGTGCATGATGATGCACACACTCGTGTAAAGAATTTAATTTAGCTCAGATGTAAAGGGATGCCTATGGGACAAACTGGCAGTGACTGATTCCATGGGGTGAACAGAGAAGTGAGACTATAAACAGGATAATTTGCCATCTCTAGATTGCTCCCTTTCAAAAACTGTAAGTGCCTTCAAACCATCTACATCCTTCTAACCAGCAATCCCAATTCCAGGAATGTATTCTAAGAAAATAATTAGGCAAGTGCACAAAGAAGTGTGTGTACTGATGTCAATCACACCTTTGTTGATAATAGGAAAAAAACCCAGAAAAACCCAAATGTCTATCAGTAGGAAACAGTTAAAGTATTGATTAGACATGTATTGTAACATTATATGCAACCTTTAAAAATGCTGATGTCTGAAGTATACCATCAGGTAAAGTGGTGGGTTTTAAAACAGATTTTATAAAATCCTATCTTTGTTTTAAAACAAAGTATGTGTTGTAAGAATAGAAAAGAGCTGGAATATACAATAAAATGTTAACAGTGGTGTTTTCTGGTTCGTAAAATTAAGTGATTTTTACCTTCTTCTTCATGATTTTCTGCACGGTCTGAATTTTTTTTCCAATGAGGATGCAATATATTGGGACCCTCCCAAAAAGCTATTTCTTTTAAAACAATAACAACAAAACCATGAAGATGTCTTAAGTAGGAAAGACAAGTTGCCAGAACCGGACAGAGGTCAAGGTGATAATCCAAGCACAAATAACCCCAGGCTCTGACAGCCAAGGAGGGTCAGCACATGTAGTGGATTGAATTATGTTCCCCGAAACTCACTGAAGCTTGAATTGTGTCCCCCAAATTTTATGTATTAGAAACTTGGCCCCCACTGTGGCTGTTAAGAAGTTGGGGGATTCTATTATGGTAATTGTAAGATGTGGCCTTGAAGAGATTATTAGATTATGGGACCATGCCATAGTAAATGGATTAAAAATGCGGTTCTGAGGGCTTTAGGAGAGAGAGTCTGTCTGCAGGTCAGTGTGAGTGGGGGTGGAGGGGAAGGGCATCAAACAGCCTCATCTTTTAGGGAAACAGAAGCAGAGATCAAATTTGGGATGGCCGGGTGAGGCTAGAGAGGTAAATAGGCCCAGAGCATGGAGGGCCTTGAACGCCTGATTGAATCATCTGGGTTCCAACCTGAGAGCACTGGGGAACCTCTGAAGGGTCTGGACTTTCCCAAGATTAATCAGTCTGACCACAGCGCAGAGATATAAACACTAGTGGGCCTTATAATAGGTACGTTTTCTGAATGCCTGCCACTGCACTCAGCATGCTACACACGTTAGCTGTTCGAGCCTCACAATGACCTAGAAGGAGAAGAGTGTTGTTATCCCTACTTTACTGGTTAGGAAACGGGAACTTAGTGTGGTTGAGCAATTCACCTGACTTCACGCCACTAAGAAGTGGCAGAGCTGGGCGTTCATCCTGTGCTGTCCCGGGTTTGGTGCTGGGGAGATGCTATAATGAATCTAAAACTCCATTTCCCCCCAAGCTCTCTGTGATATTTAAAAGTAACCACAAACTTAACAACTCAATTCCTACTACAAGGAATTTGGTTGTTGTGCAGCAAATGGGTTAAGGGGAGAGCTTTCTCAACCACAGAAATAGAACTTAATGAAAACACCTGGGAGAAATAAGGTGAAATCGGATCTGTCAAGGGGATTTTTTTTTTTTTTTTATCTCAAGAGAAACCATTAGGGAGTAGATAATTTTGTTTTTGCTTTTTTAATAGGTAGACATAGGTGAGAAATCAGGCAGGGACTAAAGGGAAGCCAAAGGTGGGGGTTGGTTTCCAACTCTGAGTAGGGGAGAAGAGCTGAGAATGGAAAATATTATCATTACATACGGGAATTGGGCCAGACGAGCACAGGTGGAGGCATAAAGAAATCTCCAGTGATATCCAAATACTTAAGGAAATGCAGAAATTGGCATTTATGGAGACTTGATTCCAGGCAAGGAACACGGAAAAAAGAAACTCTCAATGAAGATATACTTACTAAGCAACTATACAACTGAAGTAAAGGAGACAAAGACATTTAAAGAAAAAAAAAAGAAGTTCCTGCCCCAAAGAAGCTTATAATGTACATGGGGAGTATACACACACACACGCGCGCGCGCGCGCACACACACACACACACACACACACACAATCTTATATGTGATCAATGAGATAAAAGAAAAAGCTAATATAGTCTTTAACTAAATGGAACATGAGCTTTGCCTTCAAGGTTAGAAATGCCACAAATTAGATGAAAAGAAAGGCTATTCCAAGTGGCAGAATGAGGTGAACAAATACTTAAGAAATGGGAATGCAGAAAGGGTCTTCAGGGGCTAGCCACAGTAGGGCAGTAACCTAGGGGGCAGGGGGGGAGAGCAGCAATGCTGATTCTGAAAATGAGGGAAATTATAAGAAGAATACGAAACATGCATGGGAGATAATTAGCATTTACTGAGCATTTCCTCTGTGCCAGATACTGTCTAACTGCTACTTCATTTGATTTCATCCTAACAACCCTGTGAGGGAAGTAATTATTATCTACACTTCAAATACAAGAAACCTGAGGCCCAGAAAAGCTAAGCACCTTGAAAAAAGCCCCACAGCTAGCTAGGGAATCCACACTTAGTTTTGTATGACTTTTCCCGCTGCCTCTACTTATTCCATTCACTTATGTAGCACCGACTGTGTGCTCACTGTGAACAGTGAGTGGCCTCCAATGGCATGTGCCAGATTATGGCAACTCTGTTGTGTTCACTTATACCAGGATTTCCAAGGGTAGACTTACAGGAGACCACTAATCCATCTTCCAGTGGTATAAACATCTCTGAATTTAGGTCACAGAGGAATGAAGGACTGATAGATTTCAACACTACTCAGTTATACAAAGTGACTAAATAAACTATTTAAAACTTTGGTTTAAAATGTTACTGCTTTTAGGTGGGAATGCAAAATGGGACAACCACTTTGGAAAACAGTTTGGCAGTTTCTTATAGAGATAAATCTGTAGTTACCATATGACCCAGCAATCCCACTCCTGGATATCTACCCAAGAGAAATAAAAATGTATACTCACACAAAAACCTATATCCGAAGGTTTATCACAGCTTTATTCAGAATCACCCCAAACAGGAAACAACCCAAATTCCTTCAACAGGTGAACAGATAAACTGTGGTATATTCATACAATACTACTAAGCAAAAAAAGGAGAGCTATTGATACATGCAAAAACATAGATAAATCTCGAAGAATTACTAAGTGAAAGAACCCAGACTAAAAAAGATACTTATTATATGGTTCTATTTTATGACGATCTGGAAAAGGCAAAATTATAGAGAGCAAGGACAGATAAGTGGTTGCCAGAGGGGCAGTATGAGGGCTTTTTTTTCCTTTTGAGTAATGAACTGTTTTGTATCCTGACTGTGGTGGTGTGTGGCAGGCAGAATAATGGTCCCCAAAGATCTCCACACCCTAACCTGTGAATGTGTTAACATTACATGGTAAAAGGGACATTGCTGATAGAATTTCAGATGGTATTAAGGTTGCTAATCAGCTGACCTTAAAATAGGGAGATTATCTCAGATTCAGGGAGCAGGGGGAGTAGTGCTTGATATAATCACATGGGCCCTCAAAAGTGGAAGAGGCAGGCAGATGAGTCAGAGAGAGTGACATACCATGGGAGAAGAAGCAGGAGAGGTTTGAAGCATGAGGGGGACTTGACCTGTGTTGCTGGCTTCAAAGAAGGAGGAAGGGGACCAGGTGGCTAGGACCTGATGAGGTCTCTAGAAGCTGAGAGTCAGCAAGGAAATGGGGACCAGTCTTACCACCACAGGAAACTGAATTCTACCACCAACCTGAATGAGCAGAGAAATGGATTTTCCCCTACATCCTCTAGAAAAGAACATAGCCCAGCAAACACATCAATTTTGGCCTTATGAGACTCTAAACTAAGAAACCAGCCAACTCACTCGATTTCTGACATATGGTAACTGAAATAATAAACGTGTTGTTTTAAGCCTCTAAGTTTGTGGTAATTTGTTACAACAGCAGTAGAAAACTAATACAGGATACTTACAAAACTCCTTATAAATTTGTCAGTACCATAGAACTATACACCAAAAAGTGATATTACTATACATAAATTTAAAAAGAAAAAATTTTTATGTTCTAACTTTGAAAGACCAGTCCTGTAGACAAAAAGAAAAAAATTTAGGCATTGCCGTATTTCTTCACTTCTTCAGACCTTAATCTCCAAAATAACTCAGGCTGGGATTTCGTCTTTCTCCCAGCTCCTCCCTTCCCCCTCCAGCCAGTGCCAAGAATTAATCTAAGCTTCCCATGCCTGAGGCCACTTTCCACACCACTGACCAACTCAGGTTTTGTGGCTACTGTTTTGCTTTGGCTTTGAAAAAGGTCAGAACTTGTGTTGCCCAGGAGGAAGCACCCATCTTTAACAAGACCTGCTTCCTCAGCACTGCAAACAAAAAAGCCCAACAAGAGGAAAGAGAAGTGTGAAAGTCCATTTCAAAGAACTCTGGGAACTCGCCAACTCAGAGAGTTTTTATCGATACAGTTGCTTCAAAACCAATAGGCAAAGCCCACAGTAATGGATGACTCACCAGGTTTTTTTAGAAGCTACTGGAAGAGTACTCTCAGAAATGCTATAAATTCAACATTTTTCTCTGAAGAATTAATGTGTTACGAGAGGGCGCCCCTTTTCTAATCACTAGCCCACTCCCACCCTCCATCTGTGGCTCACCATTTCACAAAGCTGAATGCAGTTCCTCCCCAATTTTCTTACAGATTTTTAGGTATAATATATGCTGTTTTATCAGGCCTGCTCAGAGGAATGGCACTTCTCTTTAAAATTGTTTTTTAACTACTCCCCACAGCCTGCCTACAGCCAATTAAAAGTCTATAAAATTAGTTAAACATGCCAAAGTAAAGATTTCCAGAATCAACAAAGAGATCAATAAATATTTATTAAGTGCTTTCTATGGACAAGGCCCTGGCAAGTACAAAGAAGCAAAACATGGATGATCCTTGTTTCTATACACGGCTTACAATGTCATTAGACATATGACCAAAACTAATAATGGTCTAAGGCAAAAAAATCACGAGATCATATGCAAAACAAGTGCTTCAGAGTTCAAAGTAAGGAGAGATTATTTGTGGCTGGGATAATCAGGGGAAAAACTTTCGCATGAGAGCCAAAAAAAAAATGCAGAAATGGTAGAGATGATTCCCCTAAGACAGGACACCTTCTGAAAAGAGAAATCTAGAAACCCCACCTGCATAATCTCGCTCTTGGCATACACCTCCACAGGAATTGAACGGGAGTTTAGCAGAAAAAATTGGCCTCAGTTTCAAAAACACAAAGAATTTCTGGGATTCTGAAGTTGGACCTACAGGTAACTCCACCAAAATTCATTCTTTACTTGTCTCCATTGGGTGTGAAGGTGAATGACATTTCTAGTTGGCTCTGGGCTTCTTTGGTCATCCCCAGTTTGTGCCCTGCTAGCAAGGAAGGTTGTACCCATCTGAAATGGTCACTACCTGCAACTGAGCCATGTGGGCTGGTTCCCTCTGAATTGACTTGGGGCCTGCCTCCCTCTTGATTGTCCTCCCCTATTGTATAAAGCCTGACACAGGCTGCCAGAACTGTCATCTCCTTTGGTTCCACTTTATTAATTAGGATCAGGAAGGGTCCTAGCACATGCCAACCCAAGTCCCAACACCCTTTAACACCTGGCAGTCTTCTGTTCTATACACACTCTCACCAAAAAATGTGTAAAAGAATGGTGGTAGCAGCAATATCCATATTAGCCCCAAACTGGAAACTATCCAAATATCTATCAACAGTTAATAGATAAATAAATTGTGGTATATTCATACCATGGAATACTACAGAAAAATGAGGATGAATTTGACAAGCATAATGCGCACTGCCAGAAGCCACACACAAAAGAGAACATAATGTATGGTTTTATGTACATAAAATTAATTAAAAAACAAACAAAAAGAAACCAGGCAAATTAATCTATGGCATCAGAAGTCAGAAGTGGTTACCCTGATACTGGTTACCCTGAGAGACTGCAAGGGACACTAGGGAGATGTAGTGGATTGAATTATGTTCCCCCAAAACTCACTGCAGCTTGAATCGTGTCCCCCAAGTTTTATGTATTAGAAACTTGGCCCCCACTGTGACTGTTAAGAGGGTGGGAAATCCTATTATGGTAATTGAAGGTGGAGCCTAGAAGAGGTGATTAGATTGTAGGACCGTGCAGTAGTGAATGGATTAATGATGGTGGCCAGGGGCATGGTTCTGAGGGCTTTAAAAAGAGAGTGAACAAGGAGTTTGGTCTCTCTGCTCTCTCTGCTCTGCCATTTCTCAGTGTGATACCCTGAGTCACTAGACTTCCTAGCCTCTGAAACTGTAAGCAATAAATTTCATTTTCTTTATACAATACCTAGTTCCCTTTTTGTTATAAGCAACTGAAATGAACTAACACAGGAGACTTCTGGGGTCCTGAAAATGTCTATTTCTTATTCTGTGAGATGGTTATAGGGAGCATTTACTTTGTCAAAAGTCATCAAGCCATACACTTATGATAACGCTTTTCTATATAAATGCTTTATTTCAATAAAAAGTCTGTTTTATTAAAGGATTCTAGTAGGATGAGCCAAAGTTACTTTATAGATGAAAAGCAACATGTGTATCCCCCCCCAATTTTTTTGTTTAAATTTCTTATTTTATATGGTGACTTGGTCTTAATTTATTTAGCCAATAACATATGTATGTTTAGATGGGGAATAAATACATACTTCTAGTAATGTAGTAATATGAAAGAAGGATAAACCTAAAATTAAAGATCTCTGCCTTGCACAGAGATCAAAGATGATTTATTACTCTACTTCATTGGTCCTGGTGGAGGAAGGGGAGGGAGGAAGAAGAGAGGAGGGAGGGGGAGGGGAAGCAAGAGGGAAAGAAAAAGAGCCAGGAGGAGTAGGAGCTGAAGGAGAACTTCTTAAGGCTCTTCTTTAAAACCTCAGGAAAAAAAAAATAGGGCCACCAAAACATGTTCCAGTGCCGCACAATTATTTGTTTAAAAATTGTTACAAGCCAAGGGGCAGGGACTAGATGTACCAGTAACTCCCCCTCTATCTAAACCACAGTCTGGCTCAGGAAACAGCAGATGAGATCCTGGCTGAGAGCTGTAACCCAAACAAGCCCTATCTGCCCCAGGTACTGCCCATGATATGTCACTAACCCACATCTACCATTAACTGTAGAATCTCCCTCCTCATCAATAATTGTAGCATACATCTCTGCAAGTTAACACTTAGCAGAGAGAAAACCCCTCTTTCTTGCCCTCACAAGTCAGCTTTCAGAATGAACCCCATCCACAAGCATATGGAAGTAAGCTTTTGCTGACAACTGCGAAAATGGGGAAGGAAGAAGGGGTCGTCAAGGGGAGCTGCCTTCTTATGCTAGGTACAGGATGAAGCTCTGAGACCAGACGCTTGCCTCGGTTCCGCTAGCGCAGAGAGCGCCCGCCTACCGGTACAGCTAGCACCTGCTGGTCCCCGGGGCCCTTCGCATGGACTGCGGCAGACAACCTTTTCAACGATGCTGTGGACAGCCTGGGCCTCTGGCGCTTGAGAAAGGCCGGGCGGACTACGGCCATACCCTCCGTAAATTGTCACCTGTCAATCACTTGACCTAAATACACAAACCACTGGGGGAATGGAAGGGGGAGGGGGCTAGTCGGAGCATGCTCAGTGATCGAGATGACATCACTTAATCGATGCTGGGGATGGGAAGGCTGCATCAGCAGCCTCGAGCGGACTGCCAGGAACGTGTCAGCGGGGACCGGGAGGCTCCCATTAACTCGGTCCCTCCCCACGCGGCTCGCATACAATGAGGGCACCGTCAGCCACACACGCTAGGGACAGGGATAGGGAAAGGGCGGCGGACAGAGCTGGTTTATTTCATTTGACATATTCCTTTAAGAACTAAAAACCACTGGTATTCCCTCCCCCCACCAGCAGACCCCTCTGCAGAGAGGGAGCTAAGTCAGAGAAGGGCATAGGGGAGAAAAGGTGGAGAAGGGAGATCAAGAGGGAGGGAGGCCCTAGCCACACAAAGTAACTTCTGCTCTGGGCACAGAGGGGCTATTTGGCTGCGCTCTGGGCCCGCTCGCCCCAAAGATGTGGACACGGTCTCCGCTCCACCCAGCGCGAAGCACATTCGCGGGTGTGCGGACATCAGGTGTGTCGGGGGTGGACGGGAGAGTCGTCCCAGCGGAGAGGGATCAAACCCGGCCCCCATATCTAGGGCAGCCTGGGGTGAGAGGGAGTAGAAGGAGACACACTAGGCCGTCTAAGGACACCAAGACCACCAGTGTTGTTCCCTCCACCCTCCACTTCCGCGCGCGGAGCAGGTGAAACACCGCGGGGAGCCGCGTCTACACGGCCGCAGGCGCTCTGAGACAAGACTAGGATTTTCCCTGCACCTTTTCTTCATCCTTTTTTGCTAAGGGCGTGAGAAGAGGCAAAGTGTTCAGTCCATCGAACTGATGCCTGGAAGCATTTGTGGGTCGCAAAGCTCATACTTTAAAGGTGGCCTCGGCATCCCGGTTTGAGGGTGATCCGAACACATTACCCACGCGGCGTGGCGAGTGTGGGGAACAATAGGCCCACCCGGGCCCCCACCCAGCCAACAATGGCGGCGCCGAGCCCTTCCTCGCCCCTCACCCCCACTCCGACACCCGGGGCCCGCCCCGCCGCCCCCAGTGGCCCCTGCACACGCCCGGGAGGGAACTGTAGGGCGGGGGCTGAGGGGTGTCTCGGCACGGCCACCCGGGAGGGCAGCCCCGCGGGGATGTCCGAAGGGGCGACCCAAATATCTCCTCTCCGTCTGGGGCGTCGGGGCGCCGGGCTGCGGCGCGAAGCCGGAGGGGAGGCCAGACGCCCCGGCACTTACCCCGATTACCACGGTCTCATCGCCTTTAAATTTGGGGATGAATTTGTCCCCGCGGAGGATCTCCGCTTCGTTGAGGGGCCGGAACCGGCACATCACTTTGATGCTGCATTCGGCTGGATCCGCCATCTCGGCCGGCGGCAGGGAGGGGGCGCGGGGATGGCGGGGGGCCGGGGCTGGGCACGACGAGGGAAGAGGTCGAGAGCCGCACGGCCCGCAGCTAGGCCGCCTCCCGCAGCCTCCGACGACGCTTCTCAGCAGGTCATCTCCAAGTCAGCCGGCTGGGCAGCTCCGGCCACTCCGAGCCTGAGAAGGTGTGCAGCCTCTCAGCCTCCGGCCCCGCCGGCTGCAGACCAGCCCTCGCCCTGCGCCCCCGGCCCACCTGCCCGCGACCACGCGGCGGGCAAACGAGGCGATGCGCAGGGAGCGAGCCTCTCCCGGCTCAGACCTCCCGGGCTCCTGCGAGATCAGCCATCCTGCATCAGCACCAGCGCGCTCGGCCGCCTCTCGGGCCCGCCCCTCCGCCCCTCCGCCCCGCCCTCCCCCGGCCCGCCCCGAGACGGTGACGTCACTGCGGAGATCCGCCCCGCCGCGTCTCTGGGCGCGGCGCAGGCCGGGACTTGTAGTCGCTCCTCTTGCAGGTGGAAGGACAAGGATACTTGCAGTTAGTTGCATAGGTAGCAGTTGCCTTCCGTGGACAACAGCGGTGCCCCGGGTGCGACCTCCGAGAGCCTGTAGTTCCGGCCTGGCTGCCCAAGCTAAGAACAGGAGAGAGGTTATATCCAATATTCCAGGTTAAAGTCTCTATAAATAACCAGGTCTGTATCATCTCTTTTGCATCTTTCTCTGATCCCAAAGAAGAATCACTTCTTAAGGCAGTGTCCAATCCAACAGTTTTTGAGCATTTCCTCTCTGTTGAACAGTTTGGTAAGAGTTGTGAGGAAAGCAAAGGGAAATGAGATTTGCGTGGATATTTGGAAGCCAATTATACCAGAAAAATGCCTGTACATAGATAGCAGTTCATAACATATTTTGGGTCAGGGGCTCCTTTAATATCTGAGTAATGTGAGGGACCTTTCCTACAGCAAAAATAGGAAATAGAAAATAAATGAACCCGTACACACACACACAGATTTTTCATGCTATTTCAGAGAGTTCAGGGACAATTGAAGTCTGCCTGTGATTCCCAGTTAAGAACATCTCAGTAACTAATAATTATAGATCAGTTTACAGTACCTTCATCTAATGCCTATTTAGAACCCTGCAGAATGAACAGAATATATACAGGATCAAGTCCAAAGTCCTTTACAGGCTATGCCCAGTCCCCCAGGATCAGATTTCTGCCTACTTATTTAGCTTCATCTCTTGCCAATTCTTGTCTTGATGTTTACACTCTGACAAATACTAAATTATATGTGACTTCCTCCATTCGCCTCTTGCTCTTCTTGCTTCTGATACTTTGTTAAGGACATTTGCTTTCCTGTAGTCCCCTATTTATGCCCATTGCTAAATAACTGTATTAGAGCTCTCATGATGGAAAGTGATGGAGACTGACTGAAGCCACTGAGGCAAAAGGAAAAATTATCAGAAGAACACAGATTGAGCTTGCTTATTCAAGAAGTAAGTAAACAACCAAGCCAGGGAGAAGGCAGGCTACCAGGATTCTTTCTGATAGCCTTTCCTCTCTGTGTACTAGCTTCACCTTTTCTTGCTCTAGATCACCCCTCCACATGTCAGGAAGCCCAGCTGCCAACAGCCCCTGGGTTTTATTCTTTAACGTCTACCACTAGATAAGGATAGATGTTTGTTCAGTTTTGATTTGAAAAATCGTAAGCAAAGTCTATAATTAGCCTAGACTTAGGTTGGTGTCTACCCCTAAACCAATCAACCAGAGTCAGGGATCTTATAAGATTGTGGAGGAATCTCGTGGTGAAAGGTTCCCACGAGAAGAGGGATGCTATTCCCTTAAAGGGTGTGGTGCTGTGCTGGCAGAACATCTGGGTGTCCACTCTATTTGTCTAACACTATCTTTTCCTCTAAGACTTGGCGCAACCTTCCTTCCTCACAAAGACTTTCCTGACTCACTAAACAGCCACATAAGGTTGGTGGCCCTCCGTAGTGTCCCCCTAATCTCCTGTGTCTATCTCCTTCACTACACATGCAGTGATACCCCCCTAACCTTTATGTCTCTAGCATCTAGCACATAGTTGGCTGAATATCGAATAAGGAATCCACCCTAGGAGGAAGCTATACCCGAGTATGAATCCCAGCTCTGTCCCTTACTAGATGTATGACCCATGGCAAGGTATTTAATTTCCTTAAGACTCAGTTTCCTAATCCCTATCATCAGAATAATATCATCTCAGAATTTTTGAGGAAATTAAAAAATAATTCTTTTAAAGCACCCAGCATGGTGCCTGATGTATACATGTTATAAGCTCTTGAATGTTAGATATTATTAAAATTATTGTTGTTAGGTGCTGAACAAATGATGGCAAAACAAATGAGTTATTTAGTTAATTTTAGGAATGCATCTGTTGCTTAAATACAGGCATACCTGAGAATACAAGTTCTCTGCCTAGCTGAGAAGACAGACCTACTAAAGTCAATTTTCATGCTGTGGCTCGGAGACCAACCACCTTCAGCTGTCAACTTTATAATATATGGGAAAGGACAGTACACTCCCCAGTTTCCCTGGGCCCACCAGAGGATGCCCAGAACCTCACATACACTGGTTGGTCTATGAAGGTCAGAGCCATGGATAACCTCGGGTAGACAGAGACCTGCCTTGTGTCACTGGCTTCACTCTTGATGCATTCACTCACTATCCACCCACCAGCTATTAACTGAGCAAGCAGCACTTGCTGCCACTCTGTACATTTAGATTTATTAAGTGAACCCTTTCCAAGGCCCCCACCATTTGAGAGGAGGTTGCAAAATAAGTCACTGACCACAGGTAACTTAGAAACAAGTTAGAGTATAGATGATAAAGTGTTCACTGGTATCTGAGAAGTCTTAATAGAGGAAATGGGCTAAGTAGGATCCAAAAAAAAGTTTAAAAGGGACACCAAAAAACAGGCAACAGAAGAAAATTAGGTATTAACTACATCAAAAGTAAAAACTTACGTGCATCAGATGACACTATCAGAGACTTCCAGATCAAGATGGCAGAAAAGACAGTCCCCAGCATCACCCTCTCCCACAATCAACCAATTTACAACTATTAAAAAGCAACAGCAGCCAATCTGGGGCTGCCGACATCTGCATCCAGCCCAGCAACGACATCCAGGCAGCTGCCCCAAGTGCCCTGACCTCCTGAGCCAGGGTAGGGGGTGCCAAGGGCCTCAGCCATGCCACACCAACTCCACATCCAGCCCAGTGACAACAACTGAGCCACTGCCGGAAGCACCCTGGGCTCCCAAGCTGGGGAGGGGGCGGCGAGGACCTCAACCACACCCACATTACACCCACATTACACAGAGAAATAAGCCAGTCACAAAAGGACAAATACTGTATGATACCATTTAAATGGGGTACCTAGAGTAGTCAAGTTCACGGAGACAGAGAGTAGACTGGTGGTTGCCAAGGGTTGGTGGCAGCGAGGAGTTGTTGTTTAGGAATTTTAGTTCAGGAAGATGAAAAAAGTTCTGGAGATGGATGGTGGTGATGTTTGCAAAACAATGAGAATGTACTTAATGCCACTAAACTATACAACTAAAATGGTTTGAATGGTAAATATTATGTTTTTTTCTATTTTACAACAATTTTTTTAAAAGATAAAAAAGTAAAAAAGGAGGTTTTGGTCATTGGTATTGGTTCCCTGACATCTATTTCTCTCCTCTCCTATTGTGTAGCAGAACATAATTTGGGGAATTGTCCCCTGACCCAGTGATAAGCCCTTATTAATATCAGTCGAACATGACCATCCCACCCTTTTGCCAGTGATTTGTTCAGGGATGAGCAGGATGCAATCAGGAGACAAAAGCAAAAGTTTGCCATATTTTGGAAAGAAATTCTATTACTCAGTTTTTCCTTCCCTGGCTAGAAGATGGCATTCAATGCCAGGTGCTACTGGAGACATTCTGTGGCCATGGAGAACTAGACTTCAGATGACGCCAAAGCTGTGAATACAGAGCTAAGGGATGGAAAAACTTGGGTCCTTGATTTCATGATCAAGTCCCTGGGATCCACCAAACCAAAAACCCACCTTTCTCTAGACTTCTTGTTCATGAGCCAATAAACTTGCCTGTTCCTTAAATTGACCTTCTGTGACTTGCAGCTGAAAGGGTCCTAACTGGTGCAAGAGCTTATTTAGAGACGAGGACAGCAAGAGCCACTGTATGGAGGTTGGATTAAGTTTACATGCCAAGAGACAGTGAGGAGACCAAAGTGATCAGAGTAGAATTAACAACAGATGACATCAAAAGGCAATTTGGGATCCAATCATTAAGAAACCTGATGGCCACACGGCCACACTGGGATTTTATCACTGGGCTACCCTGGAACCATCTTTGGACACACAGCTAATCAGGTAATTGTGGCCATTAACACCTGGCGCTGCTGGCCCTAGACTCTCTAGATCTGTGCTGTCCAAGACAATCACTACTAGCCACAGGTAGGTACTAAGCACTTGAAATAGGGCTAGCATGACTGAGGAACTGAATTTTAATTTTACTTAATTTTAATTCATTAACATTAAATTTAGAAGCTATTTGATTTGGTTATTGGAAGCATTTAAGTGTACTTACAACAAGTTGGTATGTGAATCTACTCTTTCAACTGTAAATTTTATGAAATCTAAATACAGATCAAGTATTTCTGATGAAAATTTAGTGTCCAAAACCAGATGTGCTGTGAGTGTAAAATACAAAACAGGACTTTGAAGACTCAGTATGAAAAATAGTGTAAAATATCTCATTCATAATTCTTTTTTAGGGTTACATGTTGAAGTGGAAATACTTTGAATATATTGGGTTAAATAAAACATATTAGATAATTAAATAAAATGTCACCTGTGTTTCTTTTTTTTTCAATTGGCTTCTTGAAAATTTAAATTTACATGTGCTGCTCACATGATATTTTTTATTGAATAGCACCGGTCTAGATGCCAATTCAGCTTGGTCAATAAATAAGATTCAGAAAATGTACTGGTGAGAATTATTATGTCTTGTGAGTGGTCCTGGTGCCCTGGACTCTGGGAAAAAGTCAAAATTGGAATCTAGTTTTGAGGGTT
This sequence comes from Cynocephalus volans, assembly GCF_027409185.1. Taxonomy (NCBI): domain Eukaryota; kingdom Metazoa; phylum Chordata; class Mammalia; order Dermoptera; family Cynocephalidae; genus Cynocephalus; species Cynocephalus volans. The sequence continues at coordinate 218,790,208 of NC_084460.1, read as the reverse complement.
TTCCCCCCACAGTGAAATTTCCTCCAGTGAAGTCTCTGCATCTCGCAGTCTTATGTCTGTGGTGCTTGAAGGAATTACAGTCCAGGGCGAGGACCAGAGAGCCGACTGCCCCAGCAGTTCCTGGCTGAGATCCGCATGGTGGTGGCAGCAGCAGCATCCTGTTGCAGGAAGACCAGAATCCCAGACATGCGGTGGTGATAAGACCAAATGGAGTGGACAGTACACAGCACAGCTGAGAGTCTGGGACCACCACCACCGAGGAGAGGTCGTCTTTCCTCAGGGGAGGATGTGAGACCAATACCTCTTCCCCCAAACCTATTAGAAGAAGGCAACCCTGAAAGGGAAAGGGCAGGACAAATCTGCCATTACACAGGGAAGATACCCACGGGTCACCCACCCTCACTGCTCAGCAGTCTCCTTCACAAGCCCTCCATCCTCACCACCCTCCCAACATTGCACAGCTGTACACGCACTGTCAACTCTGACTCTGCACAATGCCCCGTGGACTTCCCCTCTCCTGTCTGCCTCTGTAAACCCTAGCTATCCCTTAAGATTCTATAAAACCTTCTATAAAATCTTCCTGATACAGGGTTTCCACCTGGAGTGGTGAAAAACTTCTGGAACTAGATAGCGGTGATGGTTGCACTATGTTGTGAATGTACTTAATGTTACTGAATTGTCCACTTTAGATGGTTAAAATAATAAATTTTATGTTATGTTACAAGAATTAAAATAGAATTGAAACTTTCCTGAAGCCTCCAGAGCTCTCGCGACTCAAGTCGTCTGTCCCTCTGACCACTCGCTGCCTGGTGATAACTTTCATATTGTTGTTGGATGCTGTGCTCTAGTTCTTTCCACTTCATCGGATATTTCCTTATGTTAAATATCTTGTGTGTATGTCTTGCTCCTTTGTGTGTGCTGTGGGGATTGTGTATTTTTTCTGTGCTTGAAAAATATTTTCTGAATGATCAATCCATGTCTATCGCAATCATGATAGTGGCGAGGACAAATGAATGAATACAAGAGCCTTAAAGTTGCAGTGTAGATGGAGTCTTGGGTGCAGGATACTTCATTTTTCATTCCAGGCCTGCTGCTAACAAATTCTGTGACTCTGGAAAATGTATTAAACTTCTCTGAATATTTTTTTTCCTACTCCATCTGTTGAAATAGTGCTAAAAATATTATCTATTCTGGATAAGTGAGAATTGAAAGAGAAATATTTGAGAAAATGCTTTGGAAATAAAGTCTGGAAGAGACTGTGAAGAAAATGGAGGAATCACCCTTCCCAAGAAAACATAAGAAAAAGAAAGAAAAGGCCTACATTAATACAAAGTTACATTAGCATTCCAAGGTCTGGTGTAATGCCAGGCACAAAGTAGCAACTCAATAAATGTCTTTCGTGCATGCATTCATCATTCCATTCTTTCAACAAATGTGGATTTTCAGTTGCAGAAATGAATCCCTGAGGGTCCTAGTAAACAAATCATTAGCTTCAGGGAATGAGGAAGTCCTGCTGCCTTGATTTTTGCTCATGGTCAAATTAACAGGTATGGTGTGCTCTACCAAGAGAGTGCCTCCCTGCTCCTCTCCTTCCTGACCCAGCAAGGTCTTCTCACAGCAAGGATTTGCAGGTCCTTTGAGAATGGCTAATGAACTGTGAAACTCACCAGCTAAGACAGGATGAGGGCCTCAAACAGACTTGAAGTTCCCCAGCCATAATTTCTTCTGACATCTCCACCAGCAACACGTGCATGGCCCTGAGGCTTCATTGTTGAGATGAAACAGAAAATGAGAATTATCTGTATCATGCAGGCAATGAGAACAGTCTCACTCGGACTTGCTTGAGCCTGGTAGGAATCAAGGCCAAAGCATGTGAATTCTTTCCACCTATCTCTCCCCGGAGTTATCAGAATTATTTTCCGAGCACTCTGCTTCTCTTTATTCAGCCCACTCCTAGAGAGCCGTTTCTGTCCCAGTCTCTACTGCCAGGAAGAAGTGTAAATTGAAGCAATTATCTGGATTGTTCAAGGAAAAAAAGCCTCAGAAATTCTTCTGCCTGAGTGATCTAGGTAATTGCCTCAATTTTCACATCAGCTCCCCATCTTTGGCAGTCACTGGGATAGCCATTTAATTCAGACCCTAGGGTCTGCAGGTTAGCATGCAGGTCTAATCATTTCTGATTGCCCAGGCCCAGCTCCATTCCTGTCAGTGCAAAAAAATAGCTGACCCTAGTGAAGATTAAAAACCAAACGAGCAGATGAAAATGTTTTTAAAGATGGTGAAAAATCCCTTTTTAAACTTGCAAAAATAATCTGTTGCCATGGAATAGAAAATGTGGATGTCTTTTAAAATTTATCATTTCAGTCCAAGATGTCCAGATAACACAGCTCAGGGAGAAGGAGTAAAGACTATCACGACCCTTTAACATGACATTAGCTGATCTGAAAAAGAAAGCCCTTTCTTCTGGGAGAGCTGACACATTGATTTAGATTCACTTTATCAGATTAAACCTTTAGTATTAATTCTTGCAGAAAAAAAGTCAGGGCTCTGGAAGAATAAGATGGGGAACCACTGAGTCTAAGAAGGAGAGGAAAGGAGAGAAAAGCCAGACTTGTGTATCCTGTCAGTAGGCTCGGGAGTACCTGTGAGTGAGCACTGGCAGCCATAGGGCATGGGGGTGCTGGGCACAAGGCCTGGGTAGCAGCTGAGATGTAGGAGGAGGTGAGGGCCATCGAAGCTCCCTGCCCTTCTCAGGGCTGACCCAGCACAATCCCAGGTGACATGCATGTCAGCTATTTCCTCATCTTCCAGAAACTGTGTTTAATTCATTCAAGCCCTATTTGAATACAGAATTCAACATTAGTAGTTCCACTAAAGATCCACTCACAGGAAAATATTAAGAAGTAATATTGACTTTACTAAAAATGTACCAGGAAACACAGACGAGGGATTTCTATTGAACACCCCACAGTGAACTACTTAAAAATCACTCAATAGACTTCATGTCTCCAAAGCCCCATCTCCATCATGCAGCCACAGCAGGTCCCTTCCTCTCCCAAAACTCCACCTGACTCCTCTCCCCCAGGGCCTGACTCCCCTGGACTCTTCCTCCCTGATACATAGCCAGTCCTTGTGGCTCAGCTCTGTCCCCGCTTTGCGTCCCAAAGCCCATCGCAGTGCTCAGCAAAACTGAAGGGCTCCTCTAGCACTTCCATCCTCCTCAGAGACGGTGGGAAGGAAGAATGAATACAAACATGTTTTCTATGACCCGCAATAGAGACATATAGCAGCATCCTCAGCAAATCAGTTTCTTGTAAAAATGTTCAATAAAGACACATAAGACTTCCCAGGGTGATGGGGTTCCTTATAGAGATTCTCTATTTTTTGAAGCAATAAATGAGATGGGGTTTTCTTCAACAGAGGTCAAAGAAAAGTACCCAAAGACTAGAAGTCTTCTATCAATACTCGTGTCAGTTAAGTATTGCTACATAACAAATTACTCCAACACTTAGCAGCTTAAAATAACATTCATTATTTCATAGTGGGTCAGGAATCTAGGCACCGTGTAGAAGCTGGGTCCTGTGGCTCAGGTTCTCTTTCCTGCAGCCAGGGCTATAGTCATCTCAAGGCTCACCTGGGGAAGAATCCACTTCCAAGCTCACTCCTGTAGTTGTTCACAGGATCCAGTTCCTCAATGGTTGTTGGTTGACCAGAGGCTGCCATTAATTCCTCATTATGGGGGCCTGACAACAGCGGTCGGCAATATCAGAACAAATGAGAGACGGAACAAGACAGAAACCCCTGCCTTTTGTAGCTTAATCTCATCCATCATTTTTGATTCCATTGATTAGAAGCAAGACACTGGGCCAGCACACATTTTAAGGGAGGGGGTTACATGAGGGTGTTACTATTAGAAGGCATGGAGCGATGGGGGACATTTTAAAAAGCTGCCCGTCACAGCAACTAGTAAATGAATTAATTGTTACTTACTGATCACTTACACTGAAAGAGGGCAGAGAGAAGAGTCAAGGAATACAACTTTGGAAATAAAATAAATACTTCCCTCAAAGAGCCTCAGTCTAGCTGGTAGATAAAGCTATAGAGACATTAAAAGAGAAATAACAACTATTCTAAGCAAAAACTCAAGACAGCAACCATCAAAGGAGAAAAGCAATATAAAGTATAAAATAAAACATAAAAATATAAAGTCCTACACATCAAAAACCATACACAATAATAAAACAATCAGCTAAGGAAGGTTTTTGCAACATATAAGACAAAAGTTGATATCTTTTTTTTTTTAAAGATGACCAGTAAGGGGATCTTAACCCTTGACTTGGTGTCGTCAGCACCACACTCTCCCAAGTGAGCCACGGGCCCGGCCCTAAAAGTTGATATCTTTAACAAAGAACTCTTACAAATCAATACAATTGTAAATGTACAATAGAAAAACTAGAAATATCAACCACAATGCATAAAAGAATCACAAATATCCTAAAATGCATGAAAAACTATTCAGCTTCATTAGCGACCTGAGGAATGCCAGTTAAATTGGCAAAGATTACAAAGAATAACAACACTTGATGTTGTAAAGTATACCAGGAAGGCAGCCTTCTCTTATCATACTGATAGGAGAGTAGATCTGCAAAATTTTTCAGGGAAGGCAACATACATCTAAACCCTGAAAAATGGACAGGTACAGACTTCCTGCCCAAAGTGGCAGAGGCACCAGGTATGCAAGTACTTGAACCTTCTGGGGCAACGAAATGCAGAGTTGTGTGGAGACATCTAGGAACTAAAATTGGAAAATTAGGCCAAGTCATTGAGAGCCTTGAACAGCAGCTCATACTGTCTGGGTGGCCTTCAGACTAGATGAGATCGTGCACATTCAAGGTGGTATGGCTATAGGCCTGGGTGGCCTTCAACTGGCAGTGGGAAGCCACTGGAAGTTTATAAATAGAGGAGTACTCAAACCAAAGAAGAGTTCTAAGCACAGTTAGAAACACCAATGAGATATTGGGAGTCCAGGAATAGAATTGGAGCAACTCATCGCTCTTTCCATCTCTGACCCTCCCCCTTTGATTTCACTGTCCAGCAGAACTGAACAGATAGTTCTTACTGAATGGAGACTTGGATGCATAGCTCCAGCCTTTTGGGCTCCTTTGATCTTTGACATTTGAGGCCTATGGGCTTGCGAGCCAAACATCAGCTCCTGCAGGCATGAGACTGATCTTACCATGAATGGCAGCAATGGAGCTGCATAATCCAGGGTGTGTTAGTCAGGATTCTTTGGGTTGCAAGCAACAGAAATGTACTTAGGCTAGCTAAAGCAAAAAACAGAGAGGGAGTTAGTTTTAATTCTTGAAGAAATAAGGCTGGACTGCAACGGAGCTCAGAAGTGAACTGGAATCAGGGACTTAAACATTGTAAAGTTTTTCTCTTTGTCCTGTTTTTGCTCCTCTCTGGGCACATGCCTTTTTCTTTTTCCATCTGCACATTCCTTACCTTCTTCAGGCCATATTACAGAATATTCAGTTCTGCCAGCTCAAAAGAGTTTGTATTTCCAACTACTTAGAAAATTTTGAAAGCTCTCTCTCACTCTCAATTTTAGTTTCTAGGAAAAGACTGATGGGTTCAGCTCAGGTCAGGCTTGGCCTCTGTTGGACAAATCAAATTGACCAAGAGCAACATCATGTTCGACAATCATGGCTGTCAAAAGTAATCCCTTTATCAAGTGGACCAGGATAGGGGGAAGTGGGTAGGAAGGTCCCAGGAAAGGGGAAGCATTAGGAAAACAACCATGGTGTTGATATCAATGACACTTGGGGAGAAATGGAGGCCATGAGGGAGACCTCATCCCTTCCCCTGCAGAATTCTTCCTCCGACACATGCTGATGCAACAACATTCCATGCTGTGAGTCCTCCACAACCTCACTCATTTCAGATTCAGTGCTACCAGAGTCAAATGACCCCACTTTCTGCTCCTTCCTGCCAATGCCTCCCCCACCCTCGTGATGGTTAATTTTAGATGTCAATTTGATTAGATTAAGGTATATCTAGAAACCTGGTAAAGCAATCTTTTTGGGTATGTCTATGAGCATGTTTCCAGAAGAGATTAGCATGTGGGCCTGACTGGACTAGGTGGGAAGGATCCTCCCTTAATATGAGCAGGAACCACCCTCTCTGCTGGGGGTCCAGAGAGAGTAAAAGCAGAGGAAAGGGCAGATCTCTTTCTCTATCCACTGGAGCTGAGAAACACTCTTGTCTCCTGTTTGTGGACATCTAAACTTGAGACTCTTCAGCCTTTGGGTTCCCGGACTTACACCAGCAGCACCCCTGGCTCTCAGTCCTGTGAAATTGGACTGAGAATCGCACTATCAGCTTCCCCCGTTCTGAGGCTTCTGGACATGGATTGAGCCCACTATTGGCATATACTTTGCGGACAGACTATTGTGGGAATCCTCAGTCTTCACAATTGTCTGAGGCAATTCTCCTAATAAATCCCCTCCCATGTATTTATATACATATATCCTATTGGTTTTGCCTCTTTGGAGAACTCTGACTAATACCCCCCACCCCCCGATACACACACTTTAGTAGGCACTTTACAGATATCTGTGGAATGAATGAATTTATCAAAACACTATACACACACACACAAAGATTACCTAATGACGGTCAGTAAAATCCAGATCTAAATAGAGCCCTGGTAAGGCCATTTGGTCAGCTTGCCACCAACAGCCTCTGCTTCAGAAACCACCTGACTCGCTTGGTCCAGCTCCTCTGCAGATGGCTTAGGACTCTAGTGTGGCTTTAATTTTTCCTTAGATAACCCATTCCCTTTTGAGAGGAGAGGGAGCAAGGAATTAGCTGGATAAGACACTGTAACCCAGAAAAGAGATGAATTTGGTATAGTACTTAGAAAACCAACCCTGTGATCACCAGTGAAGCTTCCAGTCTTTGCTAATGTAAGCATGCAGTTGTGGGCAGGGAGACAGCTTGAGCCCACTTGGCAGACGATTCCCCAGTCTGTTTGAAGGACTTATGCCTACAAAACATATATTGGCAACATTCAGCCTCTTAATTTTGATTGATGAAAACTAACAATTTGTGTTGTTTCTTTGTCCACTTTTACTCGCATTCACCTGACCACCTCAGCAAAATACCAGCACCAGCCTCAAAACTTAAATACTAGGTGTTATTTTACTCTATTTAATCCATGTTATAAGCACTCAGTTTATGTGTATATATGTGTGAATGTACAAACATATACATACATACACACATATCAGATAGAGGTCATTGTTCTAGTGTTTTGAAAAATTCATTCATTTATTTATTCATTCATTCTGCAGATATCTATAAAGTGCCTACTAAGTGCAAGACACTGTTCTAGGTGCTGGGGATGCAATGGTAACAAGTCAGACATGGTCCAAGCCCTCACGTGGTTTACATTTTACTGGAGGAGGTAGAAAATAACCAAATAAGTATAGAGGTGACATGATAAGCAGTCATAAGTGCTATGAGGAAAAGTATAGAAGGGTAAAAGTCTAAACAGGGATGGTAGGTACTATTCTAGTTCAGGTGTTCATGAATTAAAATAAATTTAGAGATATGCTTCAGTCCCTAAACTCTAACAGAAGAAATGTAGGGGGAAAGACATGCATACATATATGTTTTTTAAAAAATTAAAAAGAAAGAAAGAAGAAATAGAAGAAGGAATGGAGGGAGGATATCAGTAAGCTAATGCTGTGTAACAAACCACCTCAAAATGTAGTGGCCTAAGACAACAAGCATTTTTTATTTCTCACCAGTCCCTGGGTCAGCTGGGCAGTTCTGCTGAGCTAGACCAGACTTGGCCAACCTCAGCTGGGCTTGCTCACATTTCAGGGTATCCACTGGATCTTCTCCACACGTCTCCTGCATCATTATATGAGACTAGCCCAGGCATGCCCTCATGGAGGGGTAGAGGTGCAAGAGTGAGCAAGCCCAGTTGTGCAAGAGATGAGTGGAAATGTGAGTGTACCCTTCACACCTCCACTTGCCTCACATTTTGCTAACATTGGCCAAATCAAGCCACATGGCTGAGACCAGAGACAGAGTAAGAGGGAGCTGAACAGTCACAGGGCAACAGGTACTGCTATGGACTAAATTGTGCCCCCCACATCCCCAATTCATATGTTGAAGCCCTAGCCCTTGAGCCCTTTCCAATATTTGGAGATAGTGTCTTTAGGAGGTAATTAAGGTTAAATGAGTTCATAAGGATGAGGCCCTAATTCAATAGGACTTTGGCCTAATAAGAAGAGGAAGAGAGAAAGAGCCCCCTCTCTCTCCACCATATGAGGACACAGTGAGATGGTGCCATCTGCAAGGCAAGAAGTGGGCTCTCTGCAGAAACTAACCATGCTGACACCTCAATTTTGGACTTCCAACTTCTAGAACTACGGGAAAATAACTTTCTGTTGTTTAAGCCTCCCAGTCCAAGGTATTTTATTGTTGTGAACCAAGCAGACTAAAACAGGTGTGGACACTGGAGGCATTCACACAAGCATCTATGTCAAGAAGGAAGGGAGGGAGGGAGGAAGGTGGGGGTGGGTGGGTGGGAGTGGTTGTTGTGTGAAAGGTTCTGGTTCTGCCTAGAAGACTCTCAGTGTAGCCTATTCTCTTCCTACGTCAAAAAGTCAGGCAAACCTTAGTAATAGATATATATAAAATCTTCCTACTTAATAGAGTTTGAGGACACCTATAGCCTCCCTCCCATAAAATATAAATATAAATAGACTGTAATGAGCAAACCCAACTTAAAGTACTTTGGGTTAAGTTACTGCAATATCCCATTCAAAAGAAAATATTCATTCACTCATTTAATAAGATCGATCACAAGATTTTTTCCTAGGAAATCGTAACACATATCTCTAAGGACTCTTCCAACTCAAAAAAAAGAAAAAAATTATATTCTTGCTACTGTGGGAACTATTAAGATAAGCAAGACATGGTTCCTGCCTTCCTGGAGTTTACCATCTAGTGGAGGAAAAAAGACAGGGGAAAAAATTATGTGTGTGCATCTCTGAGATGAAATTTGGACTTTCATAAGTACATTTGGAGGACTGCCCCTGCGGCAATCGCAGAATAAAGCCATGTTCTTGCAGGAGAGAGGTAGGATGTTCCTTGGAGGGAGCCCACTTGCTCAGCATCAGCACCCTGGAAGAGGGAGGCGGGTCTCAGGCAGGTGGGAGAAATTTCCAGCTTCTCCAGAAGCCTGGATGTCAAGGGACCTAGAGGCAGTGAGACTTGAGATAGTGGGGCCTCATTGCTATACACCTCTGAAAACCCAAAGTCTCCCCTCCTTTACCCTCAGGCATTAGAAGTGGAGAAGGGAGGCTCAGGAGTGAACATGGCTGCTCTGCCCTCAGGAGAGCCAGCTCACCAGGGGCTGAAGGCATGTGCTTCAGTGCCTTGGGGAAGGAGGTCCCATGCTGGTTTTGTCAGCCCTGAGCACTCGCAGAGTGGCTTTCGCAAATGCCCACTTTGTAGAGCTCCCTCTATACCTGTCTGCCAGCTGAGACCCACCTGACCCCTGGGGCATCCTCTGTGAGGCCCATGCTGCCAGTCTTATTGTCTACAGAAAGCTCTGTAGGGAAGATAGAGTTGTGTTAGGGTGGATGAGGCAATACATCTTAGGCTGGGCTGCCTAGCAGCAGAGCCTGCTGTGGGGATTCTTGTGGAAGTGACTTATTGAGGAGGGAGGGAGGGAAGCAAGAGTGAGGGATAGGACAGGGAAAGGGGCTAAGTGAGTGTGCGGGCTGTGAAGGACACTGGCTTTGGTCTGGGCCCATGAGAAACTCTGGAGCACAAGTAGCACCACTGTCTTAGTCTGTTTGGGCCGCTGTAACAGTATTCCACAGACTGTATCATTTATAAAGAACAGAAATGTGTTTCTCACAGTTCTGGACACTGGGAAGTCACAGATCAAAGTGTCAGCAGGCTGTGTGTCTGGTGAGGGCCTTTTTGCTCTGCCTTAGATGGTGAAAGAGCAGAGGACAAGAGAGCACTCCTTCAACCTTGAGCCCTTGTATAAGGTGCTAATCCATTCATCAGTGCAGAACCTAGTGATTTAATCGCTAACCGAAAGGCCTCACCTCTTAATACTGCCACAATGGGGATTAAGTTTCAACACATGAGTTTTAGAGAGGACACACTGAAACCATAGCAACCTCTTTGAGGTTGCACTCCTGTGTCAGTCAGTCATTGACTATGTGCTGCTCCCTCCCAGGAGAGGAGACTACCAGGTGTGGACTCTGTGTTCTTTGAAGGGAGGTAGTTCTCTAGAGAAGGGAGCAGTGAGGGCCTGTTGGCCAATGCTCCCATCAGCTAGGGTGGGGCTGCAGAGCTGAGCACCAAGTGAGATGATACACACGAAAATACCACCCACCTGTGAGATGCCAACTGAATGTCCATATCTGTATTTCTCACAGGTTTGAGGTGAAGACGAGAGGAGGCACAAGAGACATAAAATGTTGCTCTATAAACTAGAAAAGCATCATACAAGTGCTAACCATTTAAGAGATGTTTTTGATAGTCATGAATATATTCAACAAGCATTTATGCATTGCATACTTTGTGCCAGGCACTGTGCTTGGCACTACCAGCCAGAACCAATAACCCTTGGTTCATGCCCTCGTGGAGCTCATGATCTAATGAGGGAAACAGACATCACCCAGTCACACAAATACCTACCAAACTGCAACTGTGGTGAGTACTTTGGAAAGAAAAGTACAAGATGCTAAGAGACAGAGTGGTGGTGGCATTGGTCTGAGGGCTGGGGCTATCAGGAAGGACTCCCTGAGCAAGAACCATTAAACTGAGATGGGTGGAAGCCTGGTAACAGAATGCACGAAGGCCCTGAGTGGGGAAGGATACTGGTGGTTTTGAGGCAAAAAAGAAACTTGTGGGTCTGGAGCAGGCAGACAGGAAAGGGTCCGGAGAGCTCAAGAATTGAAGACTGAACCATGAAGACTGGATTTTTAAAATTATATATATGCTAATGCTGTCATAAGCTGAGACTTATGGTTTGTTTACTTCCTCTTACCTCAATAGATACTAACACCCGTTACGAACTGTCACCATCAGGTAAAGCACTAGGTCTCAAGTAGGATGTATTTTATTGCTTGCCCACATCACAAGCCCAGTAAATTCTTTATCTATAACATCTTTCCCGTATATCTTTTCCTGTTTTCATCCTTAGCAATCATCCTAAATAAAGCCATTGTGACATCATACCTAAATTACTGCAACAGCTTTTTCACTGCTCATTCTGCCCTGTATTCTCTGATCTCATATTTATCCTTCTAAAAGCCACTGGAAAACTCAATTCTATCTTCATTATTCCATAAATTATAGCTGATGTGGTAAGGCAGCAAACAGAAATGGGAAGCATAGCTATAGCAAAAGTGGAAGAAAAATTATATATAATTGCAGGAAGGATGATTACCTCCACCAGAACCCAAATCACAGGAGAGTTAGCTAAAAAGCAAGTGGAAATAATATGAGAGTTCAATAAAGTGGCTAGCTGAAAAATAAATAGATGAAAATCACTTGTTTTTCTGTTCATCAGAAATATTCAGCTTCATAAGGGAGACAGAATGCCGTTGACAGGAGCTGTCAATCCTCAGTTCTGTGGTCTGAACGTTCGTGTCCCTCCAAAATCCATATACGAAACCTAACCACCAGTGTGATGGCATTAGTGGCATTAGGAGGTGGGGCTGTGCGGAGGTGAGTAGGTCATGGTGATGGAGCGCTCATGAATGGGATTAGTGCGCTTATGAAATAAACCTGAAGGAGCTTGTTTGTCCCACTCCACCATGTGAGGACACAGAGGGCTCCCTGTATGAGAAAGCAAGCCCTTGTCAAATACAGAACCTGCTGGCGTCTTGGTCTCAAACTTTCCAGCCTCTAGAACTGTGGGAAATAAATTTCTGTTGTTTATAAGCTACCCAGTTTATGGTATTTTGCTTTAGCAGCCCAAACAGACTAAGACACTCAGGGTTTCACATAGAGGTGGGGAGAAATGGACACCTTCCTTAAGTGGACAGTAACGAGAGTAAAGGCTCGGCCTCTGAAGCTGGACTGCACGGGTTTGAACACCAGCTCCACTTCTTCATCACTGAGTCACTTTGGACAAGCTACCTAACCTCTATGTGCCTCAATTTCCTCATCTGTAAAACGGAGATAATAATTGTATTACCTCAAAGTCACTATAGCGATTCATGAGCTGATACACATAAAGTGTTAGAGCAGTGCCTGACAAAGAATAAGTGTTACAGCAGTGTTTCCTATTATTATTATTTATTGTTATTAACTCTCAGGCACACTTGGTCACCTGCCCTGAAAATTTGCTACAAGCCCTGAGTGTCACAAGTTCTTCCATGAAAACAGTTCCATTCTCTCCTAACCCCTATCCCTTTGATTAATATAGGGGTTCAGTCCAAGGCCCATGCACTGTGCTTGCTCTTCGATCATTATTGTCCCCCTCGTTAAGAGTATTTCTCCAAAAGCAATCGAAGTTTGCAAAGATACAACTCAGCATACAGAAAAGACAACATTTTATTATCTTAGAACTTAAGCCTAGCTCCTTGGAACTCGTCACAAACACTTTTATTTAGAAGAGGATCATTTGCAAAATTAACATTTCCACTAGAGTGTAATTCCAAGACCAGAAGAATTACCTTTGTGAGGCAGATTTTAAAAGACAGGAGCTTTTTTTAATCTTCTTAATTACCAAGCTTTCAGAAATGCGAGGATCCGGGTTTCAGCTTGGGCATGCCAGATGCAGATGTTTGCTACCTTCATGTTCCAAAGGCTTTAAGATAATGTAATTGCTGCATCTGGATAGTTTTGCCTCTGAAACCTAAAGATGACAAAGGACGGAAGGTATCTGCTGCTTGGAGGAAGCAAAGAATGAGGGAGGGACCCCAAGCTAAAGATGACTAGTAAACTAGACTACCTAAAGTTATTTTACTCTCTTTGTTTATTTCCCCTTTATTACCTTGAGCTTTCAATAACCATTAAAAACAATATCTTCCAGCCTGTTCTCAGCTGTGCAAAATAGAATTAATCAAAGAGTCGCATGTCCTAATAGTTGGGCTGAACCCTCAGAAGTAACACAGAGGTCCCTGAGGCCAGCCTGTGGGTGGTAGGAGCAATTAGCAAGAGAGTCCCAGGAGGAAAGTGAATCTCAGAGTAGGAGTCAGGGCTTTGAGGTCCAGCCAGCACTCCCTGCTTGGTGATTCTTCCGCCATGGCCAGCCTTGGAGGATCTGGGCGAGATTTTATTAGGCTAGTCATCTGGTTCCCTTACAACATAAAGCCAAATAGCATTAATACAAGGGAGAATGTTGTTATGAATCAGTAGCACAGGGAGTTAGTTGTAAATGTTAGGAAAATTCAAAGGAAAGAGAAACCAGTTCTAGCTGTCAAGAAATGAGGCAAGACTTTGTAGAGAGGTGACATTTGAGAAAAAAAAAATAGTGGCTTAAACACACAACGATTTTTACTTGTTGTAAGAAGGTAACCCAGGACTATATGGCAGCTCCAGGAGGTCACACAGTACCTAGTAATCAAAGCAAAAAGGTTTCCTATGTTGCTGCTCTTCCATCCTCAGTGAGCGACTTCCATCCTCCACTGGCCTCATTGTCCAATATGACTGCTAGCATACCAGCCATCAAGTCCATATTCTAGGCAACAATAAAAGCAAAGGGTCACAATCCTGACTAAATGGCTCCCTTTAAGCAGCCTCCTCCAAGATGCAGGCAACATTTCCACTTATAACTGATTGACCAGAGCTCACTCACACAACCACACCTAGCTGTTGTACTCTTTAGCTGGGAGCATTGCTGCCCCAAATAACATTGAGATTCTGTGCTTGAGGAGGAAGGGGGTAAATGGATATTCAATCTCAACTAGTGGGCCCTGTCATAGGAATTCTGGAAGTTTATAAACAAAATAATGATATCAATCAAAATACCTTGATGAAACCCACATTATCAGCCAGAATAAAATGAAAGCTTGAATGGGAGTTCCACTTCTAGTTTGGTAGCATGAGGAGCTCTGCAGACACATTATCCCACAAAACAAGCAAAGCCAGTGAAAACTATTTTTTTAAAAAGCAATGATTTAAAGTCTCTGGAAATTGTCCTAGGGGCATACAACAAATAGAGAAACTTGCATTTAAGGAAATCTATTATACTCCATAAGAACATCAAGCATCTGTGCCATTCAAGCCCTGACCCATTCCCTCCCTCTCTCTCCTCCATTTCAGCCTGATGGATGCTCCATTCTGAATAGGTGTGTGTGGTCAAGAAGACTGGGCTCCCTTTCCCCTCACCTCCCAATCAAGTTACCATATCTCACTGGGAGAGGCAGGCTGCCAGCATTTCTCATCCCCTCTAACTGTAAGTTGAAGAGGCTGAATTCCTGATGAGTTCTCTTCTTCTGCCCAGCCTTAACCCGTAAGTTGAAGGGACTATCCCAGGCATGGCAAACCAAGAATACCAAAGCCTTGATCACACTCACCCCAGTTTTCTTGCTTCTTGTAGGACAGAAGCAAGCCAAGAAGACTAGAGGCCACCATGCCACCAATCCAGCACTCAGGACAGTGGCTCAGAGATTTTGCCCAGGGGGAGAGGCAGTCCATAAGAAAAGTGAAGTGAACTCCAAACATCTGGCCAAAGGAATTGACTTTATCTGAAACACAGTGTGGGGTAGTTGCATTCTATGAGTGGTCTAGAAAACAATAGCTCCTTTGAATGAACAGCAATAAGTTAAACCCTACACTAGCTGGTTCATTAGAGAGAACTAGGGAAAGAGACTCAAAGAATAGCCTTCTGGAAAAAAATCCAAACTGGCCTCAAAAGCTAGCCCTGGGAGGATTCTGGGAAGATGGTGGAGTAGGAAGCACCAGAAATCTGTCTCCCCACCTGGACAACAATTACACTGACAGAATCTGTGTGATGTAACTATTTTGGAACTCTGGAGTCTACTGAAGGCTTGCAACTTCCAGAAAGCTTGGAGAATAAATTGTGGTTAATTTTGGCCAATTTCAGCTGTTAGCACAGTAGCAGTTACCCATCCCCTACCCCCAGCTCTGTGACAGGCAGTTGTGCACATGTTCCTGGAGCAGCTTGCACACAGCTTGTAGGATCCAAGGTAGGAAAAAAGGACCCTTTAGCGATCAGGGACTTGTGCTTTGATTACTGATTGCTATTCCTGATCACAAAGATACAAAGACTCGATGGCCATTGCTGTTGCACCTCCTCCCCTTCTGAATGAAGTGACTTCCGGGGGATTTAAAGAGCCAGTGCCTCCCCCCACCCCTTCATTTTTCTCTTTTTCTCTTTTTGAAATACAGATATTGTAGACTAATACATTCAAAAGCAACTGCACATATGGGGAAATTAGAAAGTCACTGTGATGCCCAGGGGAAGGCGCAGGCTTGGAAAACACCTGAGAAGACTTTTTGTTTACACTTCAGGCTGATCTTTGGCACAGAGACAGCCTACAACAATCAAAATAATAATAATAAAATAAACAAAACCAAAACCCAGCAAACCCTGGGGGAAGGGAAAGAATCTGATTTCCAGAGTTACCACATTATAAAATCAAAATGTCCAGTTTTCAGCAAAAATATCAAAAGGCATACAAAGACACAGGAAAGTACAGCTCATTCGAGGGAAAAAAATAAACCAGTAGAAACTGTCCCTGAAAAGATAACTAACGACAGAGCTACTTGATGAAGATTTTAAAACAACTATCATAAAGATGTTCAAAGAACTAAAAAAAATCCATGGAGAAAGTCAAGAAAATGATCTATGAATAAAATGAAAATATTAACAAAGATATAGAAAAGCTAAAGGGAAACCAGAAATTAATTCTGGAACTAAGAACTATAATAACTGAAATAAAAAATTTTGCTAGAGAGATACAAAGGCAGATTGAGCAGGCAAAAAAGAAAGAATCAGTGAATTTTAAGACAGGATAATAAAAACTATCAAACCTGAGAAACAGAAAGAAAAAAAATTTAAGAAAAATGAACAGAGCCTAAGGGACCTTGGGATACCATCAAGGTGACCAACATATGCATTGCAGGAGTCCCAGAAGGAGAAAGGAGGGAGAAAGGGACAGAGAGAATATTTGAAGAAAACCATGGCTGAAAACTTTCCAAATTTGATGAAAGACATAAATATAAACATCCAAGAAGCTCAACAAACTCCAAGTAGGATGAATTCAAATGGACGCACACTGAGACACATTATAATCACACTGTTGCAAGCCAATAACAAAGAGAGAATTTTGAAAGCAGCTACAGAGAAGCAATTTATCAATACAAGGAATCTTCAGAAAGATTACTAGCAGATTTCTCATCAGAAACTTAGAAGAACAGAAGGCTAGAAAGTTCTAGAAAGCAAAAAACAAACCACCACCAACAACACAAAAAACCCTGTCAACTAAGAACCATATACCTGACAAAACTGTCCTTCAAAAGTGAGGGAGAAATTAAGACATTCCTAGATAGGCAAGAGCTTAGGAAGTTCATTACCACCAGACCTGCCCTGCAAGAAATTCTAAAGGGAGTTCTGGAGGTTGAAATGAAAGGACACTAGACAATAACTCAAATCTGTATAAAGAAATAAAAATCTCAGTAAAGGCAAATACACGGACAATTATAAAAGCTAGTATTATTGGAACAATGATGTGTAACTCCACTTTTGGTTTTCTACATAACATTAGAGATTAATACATTTAAAAAATAATTATTCGTCTAAAAGCTAGTTTGGTTTGTAATTCCACATTTTATTTTCTACAGCATTTCAAAAGTATTAGTTTATGGTTTTGGACACAATATGTATAAAGATGTGTGACCTCAACAACTGAAAGGGGTGTGATGGAGCTATTAAAGAAGCAGAGTTTTGGAGTTACTAAAGGAGAAGAGTTTTGAAGTTAAGCTGGTATAAATTCAAATTAGAGTGTTATAACTTTAGAATGTTAAATGTAATCCACATGGTAGCGATAAAGAAAATAGATAAAGAATATATACAAACGGAGATGAGAAAGGAATTTAAATGTTTCCATACACACAAAAAAATTAACTAAATACAAAAGAAGAGAGTCATGTAGAAAATGAGGAACAAAAAAGCTATAAGGCATATAGAAAACAAACAGCAAAGTGACAAAAAAGTAAGTACTTCTAACTGATAAAGTACTTATTAGTAAGTACTTTAAATGTAACTGTATTAAACTCTCTAATCAAAAGATAGAGATTGGCAGAATGAATTAAAAAAACATGATCCAACTAACTATATGCTGTCTACAAGAGACAAAGACATTAATAGATTCAAAGTGAAAGGATGGAAAAGGATATTTTGTGCAAATAGTAACCAAAAGAGGGCAGAAGTGCCTATACTAGTATCAGATAAAATAGACTATAAATCAAAAAAGGTTACAAGAGACAAAGACAAATATA